>NC_066581.1:442377815-443577815 GCF_024323335.1 Lathyrus oleraceus
GATGGAGACCAAGCTAGAAGAGGCTGAGTGGATTCAAAACAGATTTGATCAGTTGAACCTCGTAGATGAGAAGCGATTGACTTCTTTGTGCCATGGACAAGGATTCAGAGAAGGAGACCTCGTGCTTAAGAAGATCTTGCCAATACACAAGGATTCACGTGGGAAGTGGACTCCCAATTATGAAGGCCCATATGTTGTGAAGAAAGTCTTCTCCGGAGGCGCCTTGATTCTCACAACTATGGACGATGAAGAACTCTCACACCCCGTGAACTCTGATGCAGTTAAAAAATACTATGCCTAATAAAAACCCGCTAAATCGAAAACCTGAAAGGGCGATTTAGGCAAAAAAGGGTATCCCGGTGGACTGAAAACCCGAAAGGGCGGTCCAGGCAAAAGTTAGGGATGAATAAAAATTGGTAGCTCGCTAAGTTGAAAACCTGAAAAGGCGATTTAGGCAAAAAAGAGCGTCCCGGTGGATTGAAAACCCGAAAGGGCGATCCAGGCAAAAGTTAGGGGCACAAAGGCATAAACTGCATCAGTTGTTACTGGTTTACACCGAAGAATTTGAGGTGGAAGATTAATCCAGTCACTCCCCTTAGAAGCAAGGTTTTTGGGGGAATCATACCTATTAAGGATGTTAGTGGTCACTGAATTCAATGTAAACCTTTCCTTATTGCCATTTTCAAAAAAATTTGTAACACTCTATGGAGCTACGCCATTTGTGTGCTACCATTCTTGAATAAAATACAAGTTTTCCCAATCATTGTCAATTTGTGCTCATCTATGCTTTCTTTTGTTATGCAAAATGTCATTTATTTGTTAATAATGAAATTTTGAAACTTGGAAAAAGAATTTGAAACTTAGAACAAATTTACTTTGATACATGTGAAAATCGAAGGAAAATCATTTGTTTCCCCAAAAGGCTCAAAGTTTGCATAAATACTCCAGGATCACCAACAAAAGTCCCCATGGAATACAACTCATGAATCCTCTAG
The DNA here is from genome assembly GCF_024323335.1 of Lathyrus oleraceus. Lineage (NCBI taxonomy): Eukaryota > Viridiplantae > Streptophyta > Magnoliopsida > Fabales > Fabaceae > Lathyrus > Lathyrus oleraceus. The sequence goes on from NC_066581.1 coordinate 442,378,811, forward strand.
AAGGATGGACCTTTGGTTATTTATAACTGTCAATCATGATAGTTCTCCTCTGGTTGCGCCTGTTAATTGCACGAGTATGAGTTATTGGTGTTGATAAATCAGAATCTCTGTCTCTACAAACACCCAGTCTGTCAAGTGTCAGCATTCTCATAATCATGATCATTCATATATCATGCATAAAAGGAAATGCAAATCATGCATAGCCGAAATGTATTTCGTGCTCATTTTGCATTGATCCAGGTCTTGTTGTCGATCCTATGATCCTTTGACCTTTGATTCCAGTTTGTATTTGGTGCCCTTAAACCAACATCCGGTTTTCCCAGTCATTTTGCAAGTCCAATTGTTGTTGGCAAAATCCGTTAAAAGCTGGTTGTAGTCCATTGCTTACGGTCAAAGTCCAATTGTTGTTATTCCGGTGTCAGGTCATACTTGAACCTGTACTGAAGTTTTTTCTCTCTTTGTTCAATCCTATTCAGGTCATGTATGAACCTGTTATTGAACCTTTTTATTCCGGGGTCCGGTCATACTTGAACCTACTCTGAAGATTTTTTGTTCAATCCTATTCAGGTCATGTATGAACCTGTCATTGAACCTTTTTATTCCGGGGTCCGGTCATGCTTGAACCTACTCTGAAGATTCTTTGTTCAATCCTATTCAGGTCATGTATGAACCTGTCATTGAACCTTTTTATTCCGGGGTCCGGTCATGCTTGAACCTACTCTGAAGATTCTTTGTTCAATCCTATTCAGGTCATGTATGAACCTGTCATTGAACCTTTTTATTCCGGGGTCCGGTCATGCTTGAACCTACTCTGAAGATTCTTTGTTCAATCCTATTCAGGTCATGTATGAACCTGTCATTGAACCTTTTTATTCCGGGGTCCGGTCATGCTTGAACCTACTCTGAAGATTCTTTGTTCAATCCTATTCAGGTCATGTATGAACCTGTCATTGAACCTTTTTATTCCGGGGTCCGGTCATACTTGAACCTACTCTGAAGATTCTTTGTTTAATCCCATTCAGGTCATGTATGAACCTGTCATTGAACCCTTTTATTCCGGGGTCGGGTCATACTTGAACCTGCTCTGAAGATTCTTTGTTCAATACCATTCAGGTCATGTATGAACCTGTTGTTGAACCCTTATTCCGGTGTCAGGTCATACTTGAACCTGCTCTGAAGATTTTTTTTCTCTGTTTGTTCAATACCATTCAGGTCATGTATGAACCTGTTGTTGAACCCTTATTCCGGTGTCAGGTCATACATGAACCTGTTCTGAAGAATTTTCTCCTTGATTATTCCCCAGCGTTGTCAGGTCATATATGAACCCGTTGTAGCATCTTTTCCTTTATTCGGGTTCGGTAAGTCATGTGTGAACTTACTACCGAAATCCCTTGTATTCTAAGTGTCGTTTATTAAATCTCACTTTGAATACTCCCCAGTGTGTGTCTGATTCTCCAGCAGGACTGTTTCCCCAACAAGATTGTTTCTTACCATTTGTCTGTCTCCCTGTGGATCATCAGTATTCCCCACAGTTTGGTCTGTCTAATAGCATCTCCTGTCAAGGGTCCATCATATCCCTAGCAGATAAAATTACAAAAAAAAAAGAATCATGCATCCATGCATATCCATGCATATCATGGCATATCATATCATATCGCATCATGTCATGGGGATTCAGGATCAAAATCCGGGTCTTCTTAGTATTTAATCATCTCCCACTATGATCATATGAAGAGTGTCCTGCTTCATATTCTCTAGTTGAAGACGCTTAAATAGGGGCAACTGTCATACCCCGATTTTGATCCTGAAATTTTTTCCATTTTTTCTTTTATTTTTGCATTTGCATACATTCATCAGTATAAAATGGATTTTAATATCTTGACTCTTCTTTAGTTTTAATTTGATTTTAATCTCAAATTAAGTTTAATTCCAATTGTCAATTTAATCTTAATTGTTTATTTTTGCTAATGATTAAAACTCTAATCGATTTTTATTCCCAAATGAATGTTAGAGTTGACATCCAAGTAATTTTAAATGAATTATAAATTAATTTGATTTTTAATTTGGTCTTTACTGATTTGTTATTATTATTTAAATAGATATTTAAGTTAGTTTTGGGATTAGGCCTAAAAGTCCTTTCCATTTTATAAACCAACTTCTCAATTATCCATTTTATAATCAAATATCCAAAACTCATATATTTTCATTCATAACATTTCATGCAGTCAACTACATTTTCATTCATAACATTCCATACATTCAACTACATTCTCATTCATAACTTTCCATGAAAATCAATAAAGAGCCATTTCCATACAATATCCAATAAACCTTCCATTTAAATTCAAAACTCCATACAAAGTCAATTCATCACGTACCATACAAAATAAAATGCCATAAATGTTTCATTACATTTCTATCCCCTCAACTACAACATACACAACCTCATCCCAAGCTCCCAACCTAACTCTAAACAAGCGAACCAGTTCATCCTTCAATAAAGCCAATTACAAGTCTTGCATGATTGTGAACCTGCAGAATAATAAATTGACGGCATTAAAGAACTATGACAGATGCGAAAGGCAGCAAAGCAATTTTGTTACCGCAAGGAACATCTTCAATGGTCTCAACCATGTTACATATCTTATTGAGCAGACCAAGGCACAACTTGTTGGGATCGCTCATGATGTCGACCCAATTGAGCTTGTCGTATGGCTTCCAGCTTTGTGCAGGAAGATGGAAATTCCTCTGCATTGTCAAGGGCAAAACACGCTTGGGAACCATTGTTCACAAGAAAACTGCTTCCGTTTTATGCTTGACAACTGTTAAGAATGAAGACAAAATGGAATTTAGCAGAATCCTAGAAGCCATTAAGGCCAACTTCAACGATAAGTATGAAGAATACAGGAAGTGAAAAGGGTAGGCTACAGATTTCCAATGTAGAGACAACCCATTGTGTTGCACCAAATTAGAGTTTCCAAAATCTTGAACCTTCTGGTAAGGCCAAACCGAAGTTACTCAACGAGTGCTCCAAATTCCACTGCAGTAACACAAAGTCAAAGCTGCAGAATTTCAGAAAAATCCCCTAAGACATAATAACTCAGATCTGCTGAAATTTGTTAAGGATCACTGCCCTTCATTGTGCTGCTTCTGGTGGGTCTGTTAATGTTGTTGATGCTTTTAGGCTTCTTATAACGGCGGATGCCCATGTTAGTTGTGTTGATGCCGACGGTAATCTTCCTTTTGATGTCATTGTTTGTTCCTTTCAAGCTGCAGAAATTAAGGCAGTTCTCGAAGAACTTCATTTGGATAATGGTTCTGATAACGGATCTATTGTCGAGTTCCTTGGTCCGGTGTCTGTTGATGCTTCTAGTCTTGGTTCGTTTGAAAATCAGATGCCGACTGCAAATGACAGCGAACAAAGCGGAAAAGCCAAAACCTGCATTAACTTTAACCTGCTTTACCATGTCACACTAACTTAACAGCAATTGACGAAGCTAAAGACCTGCAATAACAGCACAATTCAAACCGTCAAACGGCATCAACACTTCCAAAACTCCCAGCTGTGCGCTACAGTTCCAAGCTAAAAACCTGCAAGAATGCAAGAAGACCATAAGCTGGAAGGAAGAAAAACAAAACTCCTCATCAGAACTCAAGCCATGAAACAAACCGACAACAAGCTTTCAAATGCACACCAGCTACAACCAGGGGCACATGCTTCCTTTAGAGTTGCTGCTAACCACGATAATAATGAGATCAGAAGGAAACATATGCTTAGCACAATTAGTCCAAAATTTCCCATAGTAATAACTTCTTATGAGATTGCAATGAATAATGCTAAGAAATTTTTCCGGGCATACCAATGGAAATATCTTGTTGTTGATGAGGGTCACAGGCTAAAAAAAATTCACAATGCAAATTAGTGACCATGTTGAAATACATCAGAGTTGAAAATAAGCTTTCTTTTGACTGGGACACCGCTCCAGAATAACTTAGCAGAGCTGTGGTCATTGCTGAACTTCATCTTACCTGATATATTCTCATCTCTTGAAGAATTTGAGTCATGGTTTAATCTGTCAGGAAAGTGTGCTTCTGGAGCAACAATGGAAGAAATGGAAGAGAAAAGAAGAAACCAGGTAGTGGCCAAGCTTCATGCAATTCTCAGACCATTTCTTTTGCGCCGAATGAAGTCTGATGTTGAGCTATCATTGCCCCGGAAAAAAAAGAGATCATTATTTATGCTAACATGACTGAGCATCAGAAGAACTCGCAGGATCATCTAGTTAATGCGACATTCGAGAAACATTTGGACAGGAAACTAACAATAGAACATGCTGCACAACATGGACCCTGAAGCAAGAACAAGCTAATGCAAATTTCCAGTTCCAAGCCATTAACCTGCAGTAACAATAATTACCAAACAGTGAAATTCCAGAAAGTTCCCAAATTGGAATTGGGACAAAAAGCGATCAGAAAAGCATAAACCCAGATTACCTTTCTGAGTCCAATCATCAAACAGGCTAAACTCCAATTCTGAGCATCCAAAAGCAATCCTGAAACATTCTCCATTGGACCATTGAGCATCACTTTCGAAACCCTAATCCGTGGCATAAATAGAAGAGAGTGAATCAATCGAAGAAAAAAGAGAGAAGAGTTAGCGGCCAAAGCAAAAACCCTAATTCCCAAATTAAAGAAAGGAACCAGTAAAGAGGCGAAGAGAGAAGTGAACCGTTACCCGAACCGCTGAATCATCGCCAAAGGTGAGCCGCAGTTTGGGTTTTCCTTTATCTCTGTTTCCATTTTTGTCTTTTGGAGACGCGATGAGAGGTGAGGGATTGAGAGAGTTTGAGGCGGAGAGAGAGTGAGACGAAGAGAGTTTGAAACGCAGGAGAGTGAGACGGAGAGTGATACGCATGTGAGCGAGAGAAAGGCATTGTGAGAGAGTGAGGACGAAAAGAGAGTGAGACGCAGGGAAGTGAGACGGAGAGAGAGCGATGAGGAAGGATTCGTAGCATGAGGGAGATGAGGGAGTGTTACTGTTGATTCTTTTTCTTTCTTTTATTTTATTCCAGTTTTTTTGAAAAAAGAAATAACGTTTAAACTTTTTAGATTTTCATTTAGCAGTATTTTCATTTTACTATGGCATTAATGTAGTATTTTAGAATTCCCAATCAGTCAGCATCTAAAACCCAACAGCCATGCGGCTGGGTTTAATTACCAGTAGACCGATAGTTTTCTTTCATTTTAGTTTTTTATTTTAATCCTTTTTCTTAATTTATTTTAGTTTATATATTTAGGTTAGTCTTAAAATAACAGTTAGTTGTCAAATAGCTTAGTGGAGAGAGGGTAGTGCTGTAATCTCAAGAGGAGTGGGTTCGATACTCATAGGTAGCATTTTTGGTATTTCTTTTTTAGTATTTCATTTCTTTTTAGCATTTCATTTTTTATTTCTTTTTAGTATTTTATTATCTTTTAGTCTTAAAATCCATGTTTTTTAGTCTTAAAATCCATGTTTTTTCATTAAAATCCATCATGCATGCAAAACCATTTTAAAACTAAAAAAAAAAATCATACTTTTCTCGATTTAATATCGAGCCCCCTTTTTCACACCCTTGTAAGTCGATTGCTTTTAAGCATCGCCGCCGACCTCACATAGCTTACTCTTGGGCTTTCTTACAATGAGCCGGTTCTCTTGCACTTACACTCATGCATTATTTGTTTGGGCCCGATTTTATTTATTTCATGATTGTTTTAATCCCCATTTGACAAATGTACCCCACTTCCCCAATGTGTAATAATTTTGTAGTTTTTATTTCTTTTATTGTTTGGTTGTTTAATTAGATACTAACACAAGAATAAAATCAACAAATTTCCAAAAAAATACAAAAATAAAGACTCGATCCAACGTCGAGCATTTTCTCAATAAACAAATCATTTCTCCCTCCTATTCCATCCTATTTCTTTCAAAACTTCATCAAATGCTTGATCCAACGTCAAGCCATTTTTTCATAATCAAAAACTCAAAAATATTAATCCATATTCAAGACCTTTTCAATAAAAGATGGAAATGGAACGTGGTGTATACCACGCACTCCTGAGACTAGGATTCGAGATGTATATCTCGCCAATCCTAGCTCTCGCCATCATCCAACCTATCCACTTTGCTCTCTCAAACACTCATTCAAATTCCTTTTAAACGTCCATCAATACTTGATCTAGGGTCAAGTCATTTTCACAACAAAACAAAAATACTTAATTCTTACTTGACACTTTCAATAAGGATGGAAATGGAACATGGTGTATACCATGCACTCCTGAGGTTAAGATTCGAGACGTATGCCTCGCCAATCTTAACTCTCGCCATCGTCTAAAATTGTCAATGTGGTTTCGTCAAACCTTTTTCTCAATCAAATCTAAGATACTTAAATCTTATTTAAGACTCTTTCAATAAAGGTGGAAATGGAACATGGTGTATACCATGCACTCCTGAGGTTAAGATTCGAGACGTATGCCTCGCAAATCTTAATTCTCGCCATCGTCTAAAATTGTCAATGCGGTTTCTTCAAACCCTTTCTCAATCAAACTCCAAAAATACCTAATTCCTATCTTAACCTCTTTCAATAAAGATGGAAATGGAACATGGTGTATACCGTGCACTCCTGAGGCTAGGATTCGAGATGTATATCTCGCTCATCCAAGTCCTCGCCATCACTCAAAATACATCCAACCAATCAAACTTTTTCTCGCCGCCGTGCGATTAATCAAAGAACCTTTTTCATAAATGAAAGATATATTGTCTTAAGTGATACAAAACAATGTTTCAGCCACGATTGTTGAGTAGAGATAAATGACGCTTTTCCGAATGTAGATTTATAAATCCGTTCGATGTGTGGTATGCGTCCACTCCTCATCTGTTTTGGGTAAAACAATGTTTTCGTCGATTAATACAATATAGCTTTCGCTAAAATCGACCAACAAACAAACATTTTTCTACCCAGAACTACGTAAGCCTTGACTTCTCTATTGAGATACGTAGGAGCAGGATTTGTAAATCTTGTCAGGCCCACTAATAAAAAAACTTAGGTTTAGTCCTTCGTCAAAATCCAAAAACATTTCTTCTCTCTTCTATTCTTTCTTTCCCACCTAATAATTCGAAAAGCCTAACATTTCAAACTAACATTAACGCACACAACTGACCTAATGGTTCCCGTTGAGTACAACGGACGTGAGGGGTGCTAATACCTTCCCCTTGCGTAATCGACTCCCGAACCCTGATATTGGTTGCGATGACCATATCTTATCCTTTCTTTTGTCCTGGGTTTTATCGATATTTCCCCTTTCCTTTTTAGGAATAAATAAAGTTCGGTGGCGACTCTGTTCAGTCCATCATTGCGAGCGTGCGATCGCGTTTCGCTTTGAAGTCGTATCCCCATTTTTTCGAGGTGCGACAGAACTATAGCAACTAAGGTACCTGAAATCAATCCAACATAATCAGTACTCCAGACAAACAAAAGTCAACAGACAATTACAAGTCCACAGCACAAACAGATAACAAGCATCAATGCACAAAGGTGCAAGCCACAAGGCATAAGTACAAGTCTCAATGCCTACAAAACAAACTCAAAGTTAGTCATAAACAAGCTATAAATCAACTCCAATTGAATGCACATCATCAAGTATAAGCAATTGTGCTCTTTGACCTGAAACAAAGCTCAAATGTGAGAGCACAAACCACTAGTACAAGACTAGGGTCAAAATGGGATCAAAAAACCAAAACAGAACATGAAACTTATCAAAAACCAAGATCAATTAAATTAGAATCAAACCCAAGTGGTCTCACATTCATATCATCAATCAATATCATTTCATGAAGCAAAGAGTACAAAACATGCAATTTGAAGCTCATAGAACCAAACAGAATGATTCAACTCAAATCCACTCACAAACATTTCAATAAATCCCCAAAACATTCATGGCTAAATAGCATTCATAACATGACCTACACACCAAATTTCAAGTCATTTGGACCAAGGGAAACAAGTCAATTAAATTCATAAAGTCCAAGCATGTTCAAGCAAGCTCATACAAGGCACCAAATCGTATATCCACTTCAAGCAAGCATAAAACAGAATTGGCATAAGATAAATGAACCAAATCAAAGCCATGGCAAACTTCAAGATGTCCAGAATACATGTGTAAAATTTCAAGTCCATCCAATACACAACAAGAATTTCACAAATCATATGAGATCATGACTCACAAAAGGTTCACAGTTGGTCAAACAGGGGAGAAATTCTCAAACAAATAAGAAATGCATTCAAAAATTCCAGGAAAATTCACAAGCAAACTTAACATCCATAAGATTCAACATGCAAAAATTCAAATCATTTTGAGTTCATATGGCATGGTAACAAAAATGAGGAAGTCAAGCAAGAAATGGTGTGGCACAAATTGTTACACCTCCAATGATCAGGTCATATCTCACAAACCAGGAAGGCAAAAATCACAAACTATATACCAAAATGCTCCTCAGGATGTCTAGTTTACACATATAAAATTTCGAGAATTTTGGATCAAGCATCATCATTTAATGATCAAAATAGCAAGCAAGGTGCAACAAATGACATGTATGAGCAAACCCTAGCCAAAACAGAAATCCACACGTGCACAATTTTCATAAAAATCATCACAAAATAGTAGACATGGCAAGGATCATCATGGAAAAAATCTCATATTAATTGGACAAATATTGAATGACTTATGATTTTTCTATTGAGAAGAAAAAATAAAAAAAGGTGAACAAAACATGTGAAACATGGATAACATGATATGAAGAAAATGCTAAAACCAAAAGAGAAAATGTCTCAGCATGGAATCGATCCATGTTCATATTCAAATACGTGCGCTTCAAGTGAAACGCCGCGTTTCACTAAAGGACGTGTCACGCTTCTATTGGCTTCATGGCTCTCAAACACAAAAAACATGCAAAACATGGAGGAAACGGATCTAACACGAGTTCTGGGCAAGGAAATTAGGGTTTTACATGTTCTTCATACAATTTCCAGGTGATGAACAATTTTCACAGAAATCAACAAATGATACATCAATAGTTTCGTCTTGCATCACACATCAACAATACAACAGTAATTTGACCTAATTCGAACTATCAAACACGGATCGAGCTGAATAAGATTTGAACATCAATCTTAAATTCACAATATCTCACTCACATCTCAATGAAAATTAAAACTCCAAAGCGCAGCATACTCCTGAAGAGAAGATCTACATAAGCCATAGCATAATTTCATGAAACGCGAGGATCGAATTCTGACCTGAGTTGGAATGCAGCTTTGGATTTGAAGTCTTTTGGACGTGTAAGCATGAAACAGATGCTCTTTGATGCTTATGTTGATGAATGGAAGGATGTTGGATGCTCAATTGCCTTGAATCTTGCTCCAATTTCCAAATGCCATTGATGGAGCTCACTTTAACAGTCCAAGATTTTGCTCGAATGTGGTGATTCCTTGCTTCAATCTTCTTCAGAAAAGCTTGTGGATGATGAATCAATGCTGTGTTCTTGGAGAATTTGCAGAAAAAATCAAGAAGAAAAGTTGAGAGAATTTTCTATTTTTGGATCTAGATCTATTTGAATGAGGTGTTCATCAGAGATTCAGTTAGGATTAGGAATATATAGGTGCTGTTAATCAACTTTGTTAATCAAGGTTAAGCCAACAATGCAAAATTAAGAAAAATGCAAGTGTATGTGCAATTGGCCATTCACCCCTCATGTGCATGATAACCTTGCTACAGTGCACGAAATTTTGCCCAAACATACTCCAAATGTGGTTTTAGATCCAATTCAAGTGGTGGGAAGTGTGGCAAATGCATATTTTTGAAAATCACTTTTTTCCCTCCCTTTTTCAAATTCAATTCACCTTGAAAATGCCATTTTTGTGTGATGATTTTTGATGAAATGCAATGAATGATTTGGATAGAACATGTCAAATGGAGATTGTAGCAAAAAACCCCACTCAATTTGGCCAATTGGTGTGAAAGTTATCCAAGTTTGAAGTTCAAAATTTCTTGACAATGATTTGATCATAACTTGCCAACCACACATGGGAAATCGATGTTCTTGGACTTTTTGGAAAGGTGAGAGCAAGATCTTCAACTTTCATGTTGGACAAAATTCCATTTGAAGCTTGTATGGTGATGTAAATTTGAGGAGAAGACCTTTCCATTTTTGGCAGTTTGAAATTACAAGTCACTTACTATTTTTGGAAACCTTTCTTCTGACCTCAAATTCTCCAATGTTGATCTTTGACATGTCAAATGAGACTTGTATGGACATTAATGAGTCCTCTCAAACCATCTCCCACCTTCAAATCCATGATTTCAGACACAGTTGACCACAATTGACTTTCTAGGGTTTCAGATGAAATTCAGCTTGACTGTTGAGCTTTGATCATCCAATCCTTGGCCAAATCACTCCAAAATGATCCCTAGATCATATGAACTTGTTGAACCAACCCTAGGGCTTTGCTTCAATAGGAAATTCACTTGCTTGTTTGCTTGACTGGATCTCCTGACCAGTTGACCTAATCTTGTCTGATGACTTGCACTTGGGCTAATGGACAATGCAATGCTATGCAGTGGACAATGTTATGTTAATGACCTAATTATGAAAAATGAATGTACAAAATGGGAGGTGCAAATTTGAGGTGCTACAACATGCCTCATCATGGAGGTCTTTGGCACAAATGTAAACAAACACAATCAGAGCCTCTTAAGGAGGACTTCAGCCAAAATGCCTGCCAAAAAGGTGACAGGACTTCCAGACTACATGGAGTAAGAAGGCTAAACTACCTCAGTGGTGTATCAACCATAATCCAAAGCTTAAGTAAAAGCAAAGCTAGCAAGCAACAAATGTACCTGTACAAAAGCTTAAACAGGTAATATCTCAATCAAAAAACCAACAGACAATAGTGGAACTTTCCAATATTTACAACTCAATGCAAGGCACAAATGCAAGCACTCAAATGAGTTCACCACATCAATTGACCTACAAAACAGCAAGGGTTAGTAATCAAAAGCATTTGCATCTCACAAAGTGAGAGAAAATCCAACCATTAATGCTAAATGTCCAAACCTGAAACACAAAGCACAATTAGTTTATGTACAAAACACTAGTGCAAAGACTAGGTCTGAAACCAAACCAAATGATCAAAACAGAAGTCAATATTTTGCACAAAGCACACTTAATCATGTCACAAGATGTCCTCAAAAGGACCAACATCAATTCAAAAAGCAAATGGCTCAAATGATCAATGTAAAGCAAAGGCAACAAATGCACACCAAGAAGGAAATCCAAATTAGAAAATCCAAATCAAAACAGAAATGCAAGCAATGGCCTTGAGTTTTTTTATGCAAGCTACTCATGTAATGGGTAAGCAATGTGCAAAAAATTAGATCCAGAAGAGCTGAAATGATAGGTGATCAAAAATGCACAAATGCAACAACCAAAATGTGACACAAATTGTCACACTACATCATCATGTGTCCAAAACAGTGATAGCTTATGATAAAAATCCCAAACCAAAGCTCAAAAATCATATCACATGTGAGGATCAAGCACACCAAATTTCAGATCAATTGGATCAACACATAGCATTTCACAAGGCAATGAATGTAACATGTCAATTTGGCATAAGGTTCAATCAAAAATTCACAATTAAAAATCCATAAACAAACAATTCATGAAATTAATGCTATAAAGAACTAGAGACCAAAACAAGAATGTGAAATAAAAATTGGACTCAATTTGGATCATTTTTCAACTTTTTATGATTTTTTAAAGTTGAAGAAAATAAATGAAATAATATGAAATAATGGAGGGAAAATGAAGTTTGAAAATAAATCAGCATGTGCACAAGCTGGGAATCGAACACACGCACAAAGAAATGAGAATTCCAATTAAATTCTGAAAATGCCATGGCCTGGACTCGAACTCACGCAAGCAAGGATCACAAGCGCCTATGAAAGGCATCGTTTCATTTAATATGTGGCAGCCTCGTCATTAGGTCAAAGCACACAAGGCGAGTCAAAAGAAGCGTGGCCAATGGAATTGCCAAACAGGCGCGCATGTGGATCCAACGTGGACCAAACCCTAAGGAAACATAACCAGACGCCGGAACAGTAGTTCCGGTCGTCTTCTCCGGCCGTCTCCGACGGAGATCAACATATTTTTTTCCAGAATTCAATGAAATCTATATCAATCGAAAGCTCTCGCCAAGCACATTCCAAATATCATACTAGCTAATCCTAATTCTTCCTATATTTTCTGGATCGAAGGCAATCATTTCCATGAACAAAACTTTAATTCATCACCACATGCTCATTTCTTAACCGTTTTCAAATCTAAACACATCAGCATCATCTACGAAGCAAGATCTACATGATTATGGCAAGAAAATAGCAAAAGAAGAGGATCAAAATTTCACCTACTTGAAATGGCAGTGCACTATTCATGCGTGTTCAAGCTTCCAAACTCTCCAGATCAACTTCCTAAACCTTTCTTTGAAGCTTTGTGCACAAAGAAATGCTTGAAAACTCCTAGATCTGATTCAATTTCAAACTTCCATTGACATGTTCATGTGCTTGAATGGCTTGAATTCCAGTTCAATTGTCCAATCCAATGGTTGATTCTTGTTCAATGAAGCATGCTGAACATGATTATGCAAGAATATTGAAGAATTGTGTGAAGAAAAATGAAAATCAAAGTGAGAGAATTTTGGAGGGAAATTGAGATTTTGGATCTGAAAAGTTAGTTATGAGCAAAAACAGTTAGGGTTTGGCTTTTATATGGTGTGTTAATCACAATGTTAATCCACTTAGGCCTTGGTTAATTAAGATTAGAGGAATATGAAGTAAATTGCAAAAATGAAAAAATGAGCTAGCATGTGGCCGTGCGCACGTGAATAGTACCATGCAAGGGAATGATTTCACTTAAAATCAACCAATAAACAAGATTTGAATGGTATTTGGCTTGCATAATCATCCAAATTTGAATTGTGGGATTTCCCTCCAAAATGCACATGTGTGAACAAATGATCATATGAGCTTCTTCCATGCATGGCAAGGCTTGATTTGAAAAGTATTGGTCATGAGGAGTATTTTGCAAAAAGAATGGACCAATTTGGAGTTTTGGATCAAAAGTTATGCCATGTTGAACTTCCATGTATACTTTGTGATCATTTGGCCATAACTTCTCAATGAATTATTAGATGATCATGAAATAGGACTTTCAGGAAAGAGGAGACAAAGACCTACAACTTTCATGTTCACCAAATATCCATTTGAAACTTCTTTGATGTTGAAAAGTCAAGTTGAATGTAGACAAGAAACTTGCCATTTTTGGAAACTTGAAATTACAGGTCACTTTCCATTTTTGGAAAATTTTGCCATGACTTCAAAACTCTTCAAGATAGATGTTTAGAATGACAAATGGACCTCTTTTGAACATGATTGAGGTGTCTCAACTCATTTCCCCACCTCATAGCCCTCAGTTGACTGCATAGTTGACTTGTTTGGTCCTTAGATGACCTTGAAATGCTCTGATCAGCTTGAGCCTCTACCACTTGGGGAAATTGCTCAAAAATGAAACCCTAGCTCATGTAAGCTCCTTATGACACTCATGTAATCCTCATCCCAAGAAAATACCTCACCTTCTTGAGAAACCCTAGTTGGAAGCTTGTCATTGATTAAGGTTGACCAGAGGTCAGAACCCTAATCCAAAGGAACTTGAGAATGAACAATGAAGCCCTCGAGGATGACATGACCATGGTGATGATAATATACCCTTGCAAACAAGATGATGCTCAAGACCTTAGAAGAATCAAGAAACCCTGGTGAAAAGCAAACCCTCAGATGGCTGATCATCAATTCATAAAAACCCTCAGGCTTGAATCATATAACTTCTCCATCTTCTGAAAAGACTTTGGAGGATGACTTTCTTATTTCACATGATATGCAAAATGCAATGTCTAATGCTCTAAAAATGAAATGCAATGTATCAAACTAGTCTCCAGAGAGGAGGGCAAATTTTGAGGTGTTACACCGAGTATCTGGTTGTACTGTGCTATCAGTCTCATACTCTTTGTGTCTGTTTTGTCAGCATAAACATACACAAGTGCATAACATCATGATGTTTATTTGCACATTTTTGCATTTTTCTCGATGCTCCCCCCGCTCTCTAGAAACTTTCTCCCCATAGAGTATGTGTGTCTTCTCTTCAATAGAGTGTCAACCTTTAACTAGAAAGAGTTTATCCTTCCTAATTCCCCACTGAATCTGATCCTTGTGGAAGATTTTGTTTCACTTTCCCCCTTCATTTCATTGTCTGGATGGTATCAATATCCAATTGAGTTCATGTCCTCATTGGATTGAGTTCTCCTCGACCATTTCTCTCCAGTTCATTCCTGGGTCGAACTTTGGTCCCCTTTTGGTTGCTTACCTTTGTTAAGTTATCACTCGGATAGTACTTGGTATTCATTCCATTTTGGCTTATTACCTTTGTTAATCTATCACTTGGCTGATAGTAGGTAATATTCCTTTTACCTTTTGTTGGTTACATTTGTTAAGTTACCACTTGGATGGTAGTTGGTAATCATTCCTTTTTGGCATATTACCTTTGTTAAGCTATCACTTGGCTGATAGTAGGTAATATTTCTTTTACTTTTGGTTGGTTACCTTTGTTAAGCTATCAATGGGCTGATAGTAGGTAATAGTTCATCTTACCTTTGGTTGGTTACCTTTGTTAAGTTACCACTATGCTGGTAGTTAGTAGTCATTCCTTTTTGGCTTATTACATTTGCTAAGTGTAAGACCCTAATTTGATCCTAAGATCCCTCATGGCATCATATCATTGCACCTTGCATTTGCCTCAAGGATCATAGCATCTTGGCTCCTTAACCCTAGGGTTGGGACTTGTGTAAGTTGGTTTGAGACCACCAAGCATGCTTGAATTGTATATTATTTATTTTCTTTTTTTTTTACTAACCAAAAGCACAAAAATATGTCACTAACATCTTTTGTCCTGTAGCCCAAGCAAGCATGTGACCCAAGGCTCCTAGGAGGCCCCTATGCTCAAAGAATGGCCAGATGAAGTTGAAAGCAAGCATGACATTGGTTCACAAAGCTCTCAATAATCATATATGCCTCCCAAGTATCTAAAATTTTTCAATTTGATCAAGATAAACCAAAGGGCTTAAGGCTTGTCTCCCAAGGAAACCCTAATTCAAATGTGCATCAACTGTGCCTTGCTCATGAAGCAACCTCAACCCATGATCAAATAAAATCAAAGGAAGTTCTTTCATTCATCATTTCATGCATGTGCCTATGAGAGTGTCCTCAATCATCAATTCATTAAGATTTGAAGTTTGGACTTGAGAAGTTGATCAGTCAATTCATCTGACTATTTTGAAATCCACTGAGACCTAACGTTTGATGTGTTTATCAAAGGGAGATGACCCCAAGATAAACAATGTTCTTAATAACCATATGAACAACTTTCATGTTCATCAAAAATTAATTTGAAGCTTGGAAGGTCATCATTCATTTCAAGACATTATAGGTCATTTTGACTGAAACCCTAATTTTAGGTCAACTTCCCAAGGACATAACTCACTCATTTTTCATGATTTTGAGGTGGGATTAAATTAATTGGAAAGCTTAAGATATCTAATTCATTTTTCATGTTTACGAAATTTTCATAATCCTAAAAGAAACACATGTGATAATGCAAAACATTATAGGTCACTTTGGACCAAAGGCATTGAAATGTGAAAAAGTCCAACTTCAAGTGCCCATAAAATTCTCATCCAAAATCCAAATGATGTAAAACTTAAGTCCAAATTGATTGTCTTGAAAATATCTACAACTTCGATGTTGAAGGTTTTGTCATTTGGAGCTTGCATCATGAAACAGAAGGGCTTGAAGTTGGTCCATTTTGGCTAAATTCTCATGCACATGTTTTGCACCTCGAACTTTATGACCAATTTTCATTAATTTCCCAATTCCAAATGGATTTTTGTTCAATAAAACAAATTTTCCTCATGTCAAGACCTTTCCATGCATTACCCACAAGGCCATGTTTCATTTTGGTAAGATGAATTTTCGAAGAGGAGAATATTCATATGCATTTTTTTGGAAACTTTGATGAAACTTCATGCACACTCCAATTAATTACATGTGCACGTCCAAACCTGCTCAATTGCATTTAAGCATGCCAAATCAAGTGAATTTGGGCCCTCCATGCGCCTATACAGGCCCATGCATGAAGGCCCTCATCACACATGCACATGAAATTCCCATGCTTTGCATCAGCTTCCACTATAAATAAGCATGCTCAGCTCCATTCCAATCCAACCTCAAAGAGCCTTATATGCTGCAGAACTCAATCCAAACCTCACTAAAAAGGATTTTTTCTCTTTCATTTCAATTTTTTCAGATCCAATTTTCAACTTCCTTGGTTGATTATTGGACTCTATTTCCTTAGCCTAGCCCTATTTCCATCTCAAGAACAAGTTGCCATCAAGAATTGGGAGAGATCGTGCTTCATAGATCTGCATTTCAAAGGTGGATATCCAAACTTTTTTCAATTCGAAACTCACTGATTATAGCTCATTTCTTGTAGTTATTGGCTCCTCTAAAGTCCTCTCATAAGAGGCAATTGAATTGTGCATTTAATTTTGTAATCCATCAAGTTCAGATTGACCACCATTATTTTCCATCTCTGATTTCTTTTCCTATGAGAATCTAGAGTGAAAACCAATTGCACGGGGGTGATTTACATCACCCCAGCTTTCCAATGATATGAGGATCGCTCATTCTCATTAAGATTTTTGGACCTGCAACTCTGGCCGGAGTTCATGTACTCGCCGGAGAAAACGGTGGTGTACACCATCGTCCTTTTGCCAGATTCAATCTAGGCCGTGTGATTGCATCTCCAGTTTAAATCCCAGAGCTTAGATCTTATGACTTTTTATATTTCAATATGTTCCTAGTTGACTTGAGACCATGGTGATTGCGCGTGTGAGGATCCTTGGATGTGGCACCTCTTTTAATGAGGTTGATCCAACGCGCCTGGATTTTTTGTTTTTCTGATTTTCTATTTTATTTTCCATTATTTCATTTTAATTCAAAAATTCATATCTCTTTCATTTTTAATCCAAAAAATATGGGACCAATTGCATTATTTCCCTTTTTAATTCTAGTTTCCGAAAATGATTTTTAATATTTTTTATTTTGCCATTTGATATTTTTTGTGAATTTTCTCTTTTCTGGTTATTTTTAATTCATTTTAAATAGTGTCCAATATTCAAAAAATACAAAAATATTTTCCTAACCTCTTTGAATGGTGATGGATCTATGAAAAATATTCTCATCAATTTATTAATTGATTTGAGATTTATTTGAGATTTTAGTTCAATTAGATTATTTTTATTCATTTATAATTGTTTAAAAATAGTTTTTGGTTTCTAAAAATGCTGAAAATTTTTGTCAAACTTTGTTTGACCTTGTTGAACTTAGGATGATCCATTTGGACTTTTCCAAGTTGATTTGGAATGGATTTGAAGTTTGACCTTTAATTATTTATTTTAATTCAAGTATTATTTTAATTCTCAAAAATACCAAAAATATTTCATTTGTTTCTTTACTTATAAGTTTCATTTTGCTTCTATTTACCATTGATTGACTTTGATTTCATTCATCTTTGGTCAATGTATTTTGCTTATCTCATTTGAATTCCAGTCATGTACATTCTTATTCATCTTATTCTTCTTCTTTTTTTCTTTTTCATCAATGAGTTAAAGATTGGTGGTTAGCCTTGACATATGGGAGGCTTAACCTTCCTTGATTCAAATCTAATTCATCTTGATCAAAGATCAAGTGAATGACTTTGCATTAAGGATAGGTTGCTTCTTGGTCAAGCAAAAAACCTAAATCAATACAAGATCATTCTTCTTTTCTTTTGGCATGGCAAGTTGTAGGAGCTTGGCTTACTAGTCATGGTCTCTAACTTGTGTTTGTTTCCTAAAGTTTTATTGACCGACCTCAGATAGGTGTGACTACTACATTAGTCCACTTACGATTGCTTAACATAGCGCTAAATTGCCTTATGGCACACTAACATTGACTATTAACACTAACTTTTAATTCAAGTCATTTAATTCTTGCCATTTATTTTAATGCAATTTAATATTCTTGTACATTATTCATTTGCTTTTGCCCTTTGCTCACTTGAGCTCATGTTTATGATAATGCAATTTGCCTTTTGCTCACTTGAGCACATAATTGTGTATATACTATTGTGCTTGTTTTGTTTTGATTGTGTGAAACCAAATGCAAATGGACAAAGGACTTAGATTCTAGGACTTCACCTAAGCTAATGGAGTTTGAAGAGCAACTAGACCTCATGCCTTTGGAGTGCTTAAAATGTCAAAGAGCAACTAGGCCTCATGCCTTTAGAATGCTTAAAGCTTGAAGATGAACATTGAAAGGACCAAATTCTAAACTCACTCTTGTCCATTCTTTATTTGTTTTATGGAACTTTTTGATTTGTGTGTTCTTGTGCTAGGGATCCTAAACTTGCCAATTAGAAGAACCATTGTCATGAACATCCAAAGTGAGAGATACAAAAGCCATTGGAAGATTCCTAGTAGCTGGATTGATTTGTGTGCTTGATTGCTTGAGTTATTTGCCATTTGCTTGCTAATTCCAAAGGATGGGAACTACTTGGATCATCATTATGATCTCAAGAAGGGAACTCCATTGTGGTTTTATTTCTTTTCCTTCATCTTTGTATGTTTAGGACCTTAGTCATTCTTCTTCTTCCCTCCACTCTAATCCAAGCCAAACTTTTGTGCAAACATTAACTTTATTTTCAAAATTAGAAACCTAAGCATTATGCTTTTGATTTTCCAAATTTCTTTTCATAATACTTATTTTGAATTAAATCCTTAAGTCAACTTTGACCATACTTTGTAAATACTTTTTATCTGTAAATACAACTCACTCAATTGTTTTTGTGGTTTCAATGGCCACTTTTGCCAAAGCTTTTCATAAACATTAGCTATTAGGTTTGAGTTATCCTTGAGGTTGATATAATACTCAGCTATATCCTTAGTCATGGACCATAAGACTTCCATGCTTATTATAGGGTTAACCCCTCACTAGCATGTTAAAGCTATCCTCACATGGTGGATTTGTGGTTTTAGGTTGAGTTTTCTCCCTTTGATAACAAAAGAACTTAAAGCTTTTGGACCGATCAATTCACCAACTTCTTTTGAGATTTTTACCCCGAACTACGAGGTTTTGATCCTAATCTTTTTTAAGATGGTACATAGGCAATGGGTTTATCCATTCAAACACAAAATTGTAAATAACTTGTATATTCTTTTCTCATCTCCCCAATCATGTTTGCACAAATATTTTTCAGAAATACCAACCTACCTTACAACATTAGTGAAAAAGGGCTCCCTTAGAGTACTAAGGATGTTTTGGGTGCTTCAAACCTTCCCATTGCATAACCAACCCCATAACCCAGATCTCTGACATTTTTATTAGTTTTTAATTTGATAAAACATCTCAGTTTTTGTTCGCTTTCTAACCTTTTCTTTGGATAAATAGAAGTGCGGTGGCGACTCGAATTGTATGATTTACTTGTGATTTAGTCAATAAATCTAAAGGTAACGAATACCCCGCTACAGAAAAGTGGCGACTCTGCTGGGGACATATTTGCCTAGTGGGTTTTGCCTACTTTTCACTTTTGTTGTATTGTATTGTATATTATTTTGTGACATATTTTTGTGCAAATTTGGGATGACTGTATTGATTGTAATGTATGAATTGCTTGATATATATCAATTGCTTGTGTGCTTGGTGGTCTCTTGTGAGATGAGTTCTATACCCGAACTCGAGTGCGCTTATGATAGGAGAATGACATAGTCTTGTTGACTTGTGTGGAGTTATTCCTTAGCAAGTTGACTTGCAAGCCCATCCACTTGGTGGCGGTTATGTTGGGATCAATAATGTCACACGAGTAGTCGTGGTTAGGCATTACTCTTTCCAATATATGCCTTAGAAGCCAAGTACCTTAGCTTACCAAGCCCATCTTGGCCTATTTTTAGGATGTAGTGCGAAGGTCGTTCAAGTGTAAGATTGATATTAAGGATGACTTGATCCATCCCATGAACTTTGTGTGGTGTGATTTGCTTGATCCTTGAGTGTAATTGTTGCATCCATGCATTCATGCATTCATACACATCCATATCCTTAACGATGAGAAAATTTTCAAGGAACTTAAGAGGTCTATTTGCAAATTTTCAGACATGGTTAAGCAAAGAAGGAATACAAAGAAGTACAATTTCAGACAACCCAACTTGAAAGAGTTAAGGAGTTTGACATCCTATGTATTAGACCCCTTGGAGTTCAAGGCTCATCATGGGAAGCTTCTGTCTATTCTTGCTACTCAGGTGGATGAAGGTCTAATGAGTGTGTTGGTGCAGTTCTATGATCCCTTGTACCGTTGCTTCACATTTCTGGATTTCCAGCTTTTGCCTACGCTTGAGGAGTATGCCTATCTTGTGGGTATACCTATCCTAGATCAGTTGTCGTTCGGTGGCTTGGAGAGAGTTCCTACTTCTCAAGAAATTGCTGATCTGTTGCATATAGGTGAACCTATTGTTAGTGCTCATATGACTAGCAAAGGTAGAATTCAAGGTCTCCCATCCGATTTCCTCATTGCTCAAGCTACTTTGTATGGGAAGGCCATGAGTGAGGACGCCTTTGAGGCCATATTTGTACTTCTCATCTATGGGCTAGTGTTATTTCCCAACATCGACAAGTTTGTGGATGTGAACGCTATTAGGATTTTATTTACTCTTAATCCCGTTCCGACTCTGTTGGGTGATGCTTATTTCTCTTTGCATATAAGGAATGCAAAGGGTGGAGGTACCATTGTGTGCTGTTTGCCTCTGTTGTACAAGTGGTTTATTTCGCACTTGCCACAGACGGTCGCCTTCAAGGAGAACAAAGGATGTCTACGGTGGTCCACGAGACTTATGTCTCTCACTAATGATGATATCCTTTGGTACAACCGTGTATATGTTGGTGTGCAGATTATTGACTCTTGTGGTGAGTTCTCCAATGTGCCTCTTCTTGGCACATGTGGTGGGATTAACTACAACCTTGTTTTGGCACGTTGTCAGCTTGGGTTCCCCTTAAAGGATAAACCTAATAAAATTTTGTTAGAGGGTGTGTTCTTTCAAGAGGGTAAAGATCCCCAAAACTTGAAGGGAAGGATGGTTCGCGCTTGGCGCAAGATTCATAGGAAGGGAAGGAAAGAGCTTGGTCCGAAGAATTGTATTGCTTTGGAACCCTACACCTCGTGGGGTAGGAGGAGAGCTTCTGAGTACCTTATGCCTTATGACTATCTAAGACCTACACCTATGGTTACGGCTGGGCCTTCAACCCTCTCTGACCAAGTTGTAGAGGAGTTGAGAGACGAAGACCGTTCGCGTGCTTGGGTCCGTGAGTGAGAGGAGCTACTTCAGCAGCTTAGAGATAAGGATGCATTGATAGAGTTTCTTGAGCATCAGGTTATCGACGAGCCTGATGATGTGGTGACTTCTCTTCTTCCTCAGTCTTCCAGGTTTTTGAAGAGGAAGTACGATCAACTCGCCAAAGAGAAGGCAGATTTGGAGATAAATAAATAAGATAATTATTTAATTTAAGTTAATATTTTAATTATTAATTTAATTTAAGTAATTGAGATTATTGGATTATTTATTTATAATTATTATTTGGAATAATAATTAGTGGAAAATATATAAGTTGGAATATGGAAAAAAGGGTTCATTGTTGGTAAAGAGTTTTCACGTGAAACAGAGAAAGCGGCTGAAAGGTGAAAAGTGGAGAAAGAGCAAAGGTTGAAGATCGGAAAAGCTTGGAGCTTAGAGATTGCCGGATTATCTCAGGTAAGGGGGGTTTATCATCGTTTAATGGGTATTATAGATTAACATGTCATGGGTAGTGATAAGCCGTTAAATTGACCCTAATTGGGATTGTTGGTGCTGAAAATTGTGATGAATAAGTTGTGTTAAACCTGAAATTAAATCGGTAATTGGATGAGTAGTGTTTTCCCGAACGTGTAGCTTTTTACGGAAATTGAATCGGAGGTCCGGAAGTCCTCCAACGGCGGAAAATGCGGAAACTTTGCATTCTGCCTTGTGTTAGCGCAGGAACTGCTGGTTTGTCTGCGTTAACCGGTTAACCCAGGGCGTTAACCGGTTAACACTGTTATATTTTGTGGAAATGTGTTGTTTTGCCTGCGTTAACCGGTTAACCCAGGGCGTTAACCGGTTAACACTGTTGCGTTTTGCCAGAAAATGTATTTTTACCTGCGTTAACCGGTTAACCCAGGGCGTTAACCGGTTAACACTGTTGGAAATTAGAAAAATTGATATTTTTAATGTTGTGAGCCTAATCGGTGATTGGCCTATTATAATTAATTGTGATGAGTAATTTTGTTGGATTGATGTTATGAAATGTTGATACAAGTATGTTACTGAGTTGTTCCGTTTACGGAAAGTTGTTGAAAATACTGAGTTGTAGGCTTGATGAGCCAAAGTTGATTATAAGTTGATTTTTGTTGAAAACGTTGTTGTGTTGATATTATTATTATGTTGTCGAAAGTTTAAAGTCGTGTATGCCATGTACATTCATATGCATTATGTCGGAGCTTTGCTCACACCACGTTGGCCTGGATTGGCAAATTCTAAGTTGAAAGTTGAAGGCTTATGCCTTGATGCCCACTAAAATGGCAATGATTTTAAGTTGGGAGTTTTACTCCGAATGGTACCACATGCATGACAAGTCGAGTCACATTAGAGTTGCATTCATGTTTGTCTGTTGTATGGTGTGTAATAGGAATGAATGCATTCCAGTGTTATATGTGTTGTATGTTGTGTGTCGCGTTGATGTTGAGTATGATTGAGCTGATAACTGCCGTTGCTGAATGTGTAACCTGATTTGGGTGATAAAACGTGTTAATTTACTTAACATAACATGATGAATTATAATTCTTATTATATCGATTGAGAAACTCACCCTTACAACTATTTTTCAGGTAACGAGCAGTGAGTGAGTAGAAGCTAGTGCTTGGAGTCTAGTGTAGTCTCCGTTGTGGGTCATGCTCTGATAGATGTAACATCGGGACGGGATGTTTTAATTATTTTGTTGTCGGTTGTTGAACTATTTTTCATGTAATATGTTATACGTTTTAATTGGTTGACATAATTTCTATCCGCTGCGTATGTTTGAAATGTTTTATGGTTGATATAATAAAAGAGCATGACAGATGCTATTTTCGAAGATGTGACACCCTTGTTTTGTGTATTTACTCTGATATATATACTTGTTGTTGTTATTAAATATTTGGGGTATTTTAGAAGGGTGTTACATTAGTGGTATCAGAGCCCGGTTGGTCTGTCCGGCCAGTTGTCGTGTCGTTACTGTCTAACAATTATGTATTGTTACCAATCTAACTTTAAGTTGTGTTGTGTTGATAAGTTGAAATGGCTGGAAGGAATGACGCTGCAATGGCTGCCGCAATGCAAGCAATGGCACAAGCTGTGCAGAACTTGCCAAATGCTGGTGGAGATGCTGGATCACGTAGCTTGGCGACTTTTCAAAGAGAGAATCCGCCGGTGTTTAAAGGGAAGCATGATCCAGATGCAGCCTTGGGATGGTTGAAAGAAATTGAGAGAATCTTCCGTGTTATGGATTGCACTCCAGCTCAGAAGGTTCGGTATGGTACTCACATGCTAGCAGTCAAAGCTGATGACTGGTGGCTAGAGACTCACGAGAGGTTGACCGTGGCAGGTGAAGACATTACTTGGGATGTATTCCGTAGGGAATTCCTGAGAAAGTATTATCCGGAAGATGTCCGTGGTAAGAAGGAAATCGAGTTCCTTGAGCTGAAGCAAGGAAACATGTCTGTCACTGATTATGCTGCAAAATTTGTGGAGTTGTCCAAATTTTATCCTCATTACACTGGTGCTGGTGCTGAATTTTCGAAGTGCATCAAGTTTGAGAACGGATTGCGCTCTGAGATTAAGAAGGCTGTTGGGTATCAGAAGATACGCATTTTTACTGAACTGGTTGATAGTTGCAGGATATTTGAAGAGGACAATAAGGCTCATTACAAGATTGTCAGTGACCGCAGGGGCAAGCAACATCAAAATCGTGGCAAGCCGTATGATGCCCCAGTGGGAAAAGGAAAACAAGGAGCTGCTCCGGCTCAGAGGACTAGTAGGGGAGGTGCTCCTGCTGGTATAGTTTGCTTCAAATGTGGTCAGGCTGGTCATAAGAGTAATGTATGCACTGCTGAAGTAAAGAGGTGTTTTCGCTGTGGTAAGACTGGTCATGCAATAGCTGATTGCAAGCACAAGGAAATGATTTGTTTTAATTGTGGCGAAGAAGGGCATATTGGAAGTCAGTGTCATAAGCCAAAGAAATCTCAGACTGGGAAGGTGTTCGCATTGACCGGAACTCAAACCTCCTGTGAGGACAGACTTATCCGAGGTACATGTTTCATAAATGGTACTCCTTTAATTACTATTATTGATACCGGTGCTACCCACTGTTTTATTTCTGCTAACTGTGCTCGAAGACTGGGTTTAAAATTGTCCGCTTTGGATGGTGAATTGATGGTTGAGACCCCAGCTAAGGGATCAGTAACTACTTCGTTGGTATGTTTAAAATGTCCTTTGTCGATCTTTGATAAAGATTTCTATGTTGATTTAGTATGTTTGCAGTTGGATGGGATGGATGTAATTCTTGGTATGAACTGGTTAGAGTATAATTATGTTCATATAAATTGTTATCATAAGTCGGTGAGGTTTTCCACTCCTGAAGAGGAAGGAGTTGACTTATTACCTTTCAGAGAATTGCGAAAATTGATGAAAGAGGGAGCTCAGATGTTTTCCTTGATGGCGACGTTGTCGGTTGAAAGTAAAGCTAAGATAGAGGAACTGTTAGTGGTGAAAGAATTCCCCGAAGTTTTTCCTGATGAAATTCCTAGTGTGCCGCCAGAGAGGGAAGTTGAATTCACTATTGATCTGGTACCTGGTACTAGGCCTGTTTCGATGGCACCGTATAGAATGTCGGCATCTGAATTGTATGAATTAAAGAAGCAATTGGAAGACTTACTTGAGAAGAAGTTTATAAGACCAAGTGTGTCGCCGTGGGGAGCTCCAGTGTTGCTAGTAAAGAAGAAAGAGGGTAGTATGAGGCTTTGTATTGATTATAGACAATTGAATAAAGTAACGATCAAGAATAAGTATCCACTATCGAGAATAGATGATTTGATGGATCAATTAGTGGGTGCTTGTGTGTTCAGTAAAATTGATTTGAGATCGGGCTATCATCAGATCAAAGTGAAAGATGAAGACATCCAGAAGACAGCGTTCAGAACTCGGTATGGACATTATGAGTATTCTGTGATGCCTTTCGGTGTGACTAATGCGCCGGGAGTATTTATGGAATACATGAATCGTATTTTCCATACTTATCTGGATCATTTTGTGGTAGTATTTATTGATGATATTTTGATTTACTCTAAGTCCGACGAAGAGCACCAGGAACATTTGAGATTAGTATTGGAGGTTTTGAAAGAGAAGAAATTGTATGCGAAGCTGTCCAAGTGTGAGTTTTGGTTAAGAGAAGTCAGTTTTCTCGGCCATGTAATTTCAGGAAAAGGTATTGCTGTAGATCCTTCCAAGGTAGAAGCTGTATTGCAATGGGAAACTCCTAAGTCGGTTACCGAGATTAGAAGCTTTTTGGGATTAGCTGGATATTATAGAAGATTTATTGAAGGATTTTCTAAGTTAGCACTTCCGTTGACTAAATTAACTTGCAAAGGTAAAGCTTTCGTGTGGGATGTTCAGTGCGAAGAGAGTTTTAATGAATTAAAGAGGAGATTGACGTCGGCGCCGGTTTTGACTTTGCCAAATCCGGGGGAACCGTTTATAATTTACTGTGATGCTTCATTGATGGGTTTGGGAGGTGTGCTCATGCAGAATAATAAAGTAATTGCCTATGCGTCGCGACAGTTGAGAATTCATGAAAAGAACTACCCTACGCATGATCTTGAACTTGCTGCTGTAGTGTTTGCGCTAAAACTTTGGAGGCATTACCTTTATGGTTCCAGATTCGAAGTTTTCAGCGATCATAAAAGTTTAAAGTATCTATTTGACCAGAAAGAGCTGAACATGAGGCAACGTAGGTGGTTCGAATTGCTTAAGGATTATGATTTCGGTTTGAATTATCATCCAGGAAAAGCAAATGTTGTGGCCGATGCTTTAAGTAGAAAGACCTTGCATGTGTCAGCAATGATGATTAAGGAGTTGGAATTAATTGAGCAATTTCGGGATATGAGTTTGGTTTGCGAAGTAACACCGCAGAGTGTGATGCTAGGAATGCTAAAGATTAATAATGATTTTATGGATAGTATCCGAGAGGCACAGAAATTGGATGTGAAATTAGTAGATATCCTTAATCGTTGTGGTCAATCAGAGAAAAGTGACTTTAAAGTTGATGCGAGAGGTGTGTTGAAATTAGGGGAAAGAATTTGCATTCCTGACGACGCGATTTTGAAGAGAAGTATTCTAGAGGAGGGTCATAGAAGCAGTTTGAGTATTCATCCAAGAGCTACTAAAATGTATCAGGATTTAAAGAAATTATTTTGGTGGCCCGGAATGAAAGAAGATGTGGCTCGTTTTGTGTATGCGTGCTTAACTTGTCAGAAGTCGAAGATAGAGCATCAGAAGCCTGCTGGGTTGATGCAACCGTTGGAAGTTCCAGAATGGAAATGGGATTGCATTTCTATGGACTTTGTAACGGGGCTGCCTGCTACCTTACGAGGGCATGATTCGATTTGGGTGATCGTTGATAGGCTCACGAAGTCGGCTCACTTCATACCTATTACCATCACTTACCCAATTGCGAAGTTGGCAGAGATTTACATTCGAGTAGTTGTAAAGTTGCATGGTGTTCCTCTGTGTATTGTGTCGGACAGAGATCCGAGGTTTACATCGGGATTTTGGAAAAGTTTGCAAGATTCGTTGGGATCTAAGTTGAGGTTGAGTTCGGCATATCATCCTCAAACTGATGGCCAAACTGAGAGGACTATTCAGTCATTGGAAGATTTACTGAGAGCTTGTGTTCTTGAACAAGGAGGTTCGTGGGACACTTATCTTCCATTGATCGAGTTCACATACAATAATAGTTACCATTCTAGCATCGGAATGGCGCCTTTTGAAGCATTATATGGTCGTAGATGTAGAACTCCGTTGTGTTGGCACGAATCTGGTGAGAGTGTAGTACTTGGACCAGAGTTAGTTCGAGAAACTACCGAGAAAGTGAAGTTTATCCGGGAGAAGATGAAAGCTTCTCAGAGTAGGCAGAAGAGTTACCATGACAAGCGGAAGAAGGATTTAGAATTTCAAGCTGGTGACCATGTGTTTTTGAGAGTCACGCCTGTGACCGGAGTTGGGAGGGCTTTGAAGTCTAAAAAGCTCACTCCTCGCTTCATTGGTCCGTATCAGATCTTAGAACGAGTTGGAAAAGTTGCTTATCGAATGGCATTACCACCTAATCTTTCGAATTTGCATGATGTATTCCATGTGTCGCAGCTTCGTAAGTATATCTCAGATCCGTCTCATGTGGTTAGTATGGATGATGTGCAAGTGCGAGATAATTTAACAGTAGAGACAAAGCCTGTACGAGTTGAAGATCGTGAAACAAAGACTCTTCGAGGAAAAGAGATTGTGTTAGTTAAAGTCGTTTGGTTGGGAGCTGCGGGCGAAAGCATGACATGGGAACTTGAGAGTCGGATGAAGGAGTTTTATCCGGAGTTATTTGCTTGAGGTATGTTTTCGAGGACGAAAACTCTTTTAGTAGGGGAGAGTTGTAACACCCCGATAAATAAATAAGATAATTATTTAATTTAAGTTAATATTTTAATTATTAATTTAATTTAAGTAATTGAGATTATTGGATTATTTATTTATAATTATTATTTGGAATAATAATTAGTGGAAAATATATAAGTTGGAATATGGAAAAAAGGGTTCATTGTTGGTAAAGAGTTTTCACGTGAAACAGAGAAAGCGGCTGAAAGGTGAAAAGTGGAGAAAGAGCAAAGGTTGAAGATCGGAAAAGCTTGGAGCTTAGAGATTGCCGGATTATCTCAGGTAAGGGGGGTTTATCATCGTTTAATGGGTATTATAGATTAACATGTCATGGGTAGTGATAAGCCGTTAAATTGACCCTAATTGGGATTGTTGGTGCTGAAAATTGTGATGAATAAGTTGTGTTAAACCTGAAATTAAATCGGTAATTGGATGAGTAGTGTTTTCCCGAACGTGTAGCTTTTTACGGAAATTGAATCGGAGGTCCGGAAGTCCTCCAACGGCGGAAAATGCGGAAACTCTGCATTCTGCCTTGTGTTAGCGCAGGAACTGCTGGTTTGTCTGCGTTAACCGGTTAACCCAGGGCGTTAACCGGTTAACACTGTTATATTTTGTGGAAATGTGCTGTTTTGCCTGCGTTAACCGGTTAACCCAGGGCGTTAACCGGTTAACACTGTTGCGTTTTGCCAGAAAATGTATTTTTACCTGCGTTAACCGGTTAACCCAGGGCGTTAACCGGTTAACACTGTTGGAAATTAGAAAAATTGATATTTTTAATGTTGTGAGCCTAATCGGTGATTGGCCTATTATAATTAATTGTGATGAGTAATTTTGTTGGATTGATGTTATGAAATGTTGATACAAGTATGTTACTGAGTTGTTCCGTTTACGGAAAGTTGTTGAAAATACTGAGTTGTAGGCTTGATGAGCCAAAGTTGATTATAAGTTGATTTTTGGTGAAAACGTTGTTGTGTTGATATTATTATTATGTTGTCGAAAGTTTAAAGTCGTGTATGCCATGTACATTCATATGCATTATGTCGGAGCTTTGCTCACACCACGTTGGCCTGGATTGGCAAATTCTAAGTTGAAAGTTGAAGGCTTATGCCTTGATGCCCACTAAAATGGCAATGATTTTAAGTTGGGAGTTTTACTCCGAATGGTACCACATGCATGACAAGTCGAGTCACATTAGAGTTGCATTCATGTTGGTCTGTTGTATGGTGTGTAATATGAATGAATGCATTCCAGTGTTATATGTGTTGTATGTTGTGTGTTGCGTTGATGTTGAGTATGATTGAGCTGATAACTGCCGTTGCTGAATGTGTAACATGATTTGGGTGATAAAACGTGTTAATTTACTTAACATAACATGATGAATTATAATGCTTATTATATCGATTGAGAAACTCACCCTTACAACTATTTTTCAGGTAACGAGCAGTGAGTGAGTAGAAGCTAGTGCTTGGAGTCTAGTGTAGTCTCCGTTGTGGGTCATGCTCTGATAGATGTAACATCGGGACGGGATGTTTTAATTATTTTGTTGTCGGTTGTTGAACTATTTTTCATGTAATATGTTATACGTTTTAATTGGTTGACATAATTTCTATCCGCTGCGTATGTTTGAAATGTTTTATGGTTGATATAATAAAAGAGCATGACAGATGCTATTTTCGAAGATGTGACACCCTTGTTTTGTGTATTTACTCTGATATATATACTTGTTGTTGTTATTAAATATTTGGGGTATTTTAGAAGGGTGTTACACCTACTGCTATTCCAGCCAGGTTTCCTTGGGGGATGCCTCCCAACTTTGTTCCAGAGGGTCTCGCCCCAACCTTTGCTTCTTTGCCGGCATCTAGCACGGTCCTTGCTGTGCCACCTCCAGTCGTGCATACTTTGCCGAGAGTAGATGACACCATTTATCACTCTGAGCCATCTGAGGGCCCAGACGTGTATGAGAAAATGGATGCTATGAACAATCAGTTCCTTGAGCTTCGTAAGGAACTCAAAACTCTCAGAGGGAAGGACCTCTTTGGCGAATCTGCTGCTGAGATTTGCCTTGTTCCTAATGTCAAGATTCCTGTCAAGTTCAAAGTGCCTGACTTTGAAAAGTATAAAGGAAACACTTGCCCGCTCAGCCACTTGGTTATGTATGCACGTAAAATGTCGACTTAGACCGACAATGATCATCTCCTCATTCATTATTTCCAGGATAGCCTGTTCGGTGCCACACTGAGATGGTACATGGGTTTGGACAACGCGAACATCCGCTCCTTCAACGACCTTGGCGAAGCCTTCGTCAAGCAATACAAATACAATATTGATATGGCTCCCGATAGGGACCAACTGAGGGCCATGTCCCAGAAAGATAAGGAGACTTTTAAGGAGTACGCCCAGAGGTGGCGAGAATTAGCTGCACAGATCGTGCCCCTGCTCGAAGAGAAAGAGATGACCAAGATCTTTTTGAGGTCCTTGAGTTCATTCTATTATGAGCGGATGATTGCTAGTGCTCCTTATGACTTCACCGGGATGGTGAATATGCGGATGCGTCTAGAGGAAAAGTCAGGGAAGGGCGCCTGACTAGAGAAGAAGGCTCTTCTGCCATATGTTATGGGGAGTTTGCGAAGATGAAAGATGGTGAGGCACATGCTGTGACCTCCCATGTTAAATCCAGAAGACCCTCTATGAAGAGGAAGACCGTGTGTCCTGCCGGTAACCAGCACCAAGTGGCTCATATAGCACCTGTTTTCAAAGAAAATTAGCAATATCATCATCACAATCAAAACCAGCAACTACAACATCAACAGTATCAACAACAACAGCACCGTCCTCAACAGCAGGCCTACCAGCCTCGAAACAATAATCAGACCAGTACAAGCTATGATAGGAAAAGGGTCACTTTTGATCCTATTCCCATGACCTACGCAAAGCTATATCCTTCTTTAATAGAAAGGAAACTGATCACTCCACGTGACCCACCTGCTATACCTACCAACCCCCAGTGGTGGTATAAGCCCGAGCTTCATTGTGTTTATCATTCCAGTGCTCCCGGACATGATGTGGAGAATTGTTACCCGTTGAAGACCAAGGTTCAAGACCTTGTGAGAAGCGGTGTACTATTTTTCGTTGTTGCTAAAGCTCATGTCCCTGCTGGCCAGAATGGCATGATGAAAGAGGACTGTGATGAGATGTTGAGGCTCATAAAGAGGAGTGAATACAATGTTGTCGATCAGCTTCTACAAACGCCTTCAAAGATATTTGTGTTATCTTTGTTATTGAATTCTGAGCCACACCGTCAAGCTCTGCAGAAGGTGTTGGACGTGGCGTATGTAGATCACGATGTCACTATAGAATAATTTGATAGTATTGTTGCAAACATTATTGCTCGTAACAATCTAAGTTTCTGTGATGCTGATCTCCCTGAGGAGGAAAGGAACCACAATTTGGCACTTCACATCTCAATGAATTGCAAGGATGATGCATTGTCTAACATGTTGGTAGACACATATCATCGCTGAATGTGTTGCCAAAATCCACTCTCACTAGACTGTCATATCAGGGGCCTCCCATTAGGCAGAGTGGAGTGGTCGTGAAAGCTTTTGATGGATCCTGCAATACTGTGATTGGCGAGGTTGAACTCCCAGTCAAGATTGGACCTAGTGATTTCCAGATCACTTTTCAGGTCATGGATATCCACCCATCATATAGCTGTTTGTTGAGCAGACTATGGATTCACGAGGCAGGCGCCGTGACATCCACCCTACACCAAAAGTTGAAATTTGTCAAGAACAAAAAGTTGGTGGTGGTAGGGGGAGAGAAGGCTCTCTTGGTTAGCCATTTGTCTTCCTTTTCTTATATTGATGTTGAGGATGAGGTTGGGACGTCGTTCCAAGCCTTGTCTATTGGTGAGCCTTCTAAGAAAGGAACTTCTTCATTTGCGTCCTACAATGATGCGATGCTGGCCATTGAGCATGGCGAAACTACTGGTTTAGGACAAATGATCAAGCTGGAAGACAATAAATCCTGGGCTGGCATAGGGTATTCTTCTGACACTTTTAACAAGCATGGGCTGTTTTAGAGTGGTGGTTTCATCCACTCTGAAACAGCCCATGCTTGTTAAAAGTGTCAAAAGTTGTCGTTGTTGTGGAAGAGGATGTAGAGGAAGATTCTGGCAACTTTGTCATCCCTGGAGGGGTCTACTATAATTGGGTCGTTGTTGATGTTCCAACAGTTGTCCATAAGTCAACGTAATGTTCATTTTTGTTTAAAAAACCTTCTCCCATGCCAAAAGGAGAAGTGATGACATTGTTGGCCCATAAATACAATGATATTCATTCAATAAATTCATGTTAAATGTTTGTTTTTCCAAATTATTTTCACTTTTTGCTTTTTTGCATGAAATTGGTGATCACCAAAAAACCCTAAAAATAGAATAAAATCAATCTTTTCATCTGCATAATGATTTGCTTTGTTTGAATTATAAAATCTCTTTTATATCTAAAGTCATTATGCAGGTTGATCAAACCCATTGAACATAATGATCCAACACCATCTCCTAACTTTGATTTCCCTGTATTTGAGGCCGAAGAAGATGATGTTGAAGAGATTCCTGACGAGATTACCCATCTGCTTGAGCACGAAGAAAAGATCATTCAGCCACATCTTGAGAATCTGGAAACAGTCAACTTGGGGTCTGAAGATTGTGTTCGCGAAGTGAAGATTGGGGCACTCCTTGAAGAATCTGTGAAGAAGGGGTTGATTGAGTTGCTACGAGAATACGTCAACGTCTTTGCCTGGTCATACGAAGACATGCCTGGTCTGGATACTGATATCGTGCAACATTTCCTGCCTTTGAAGCCTGAGTGTGTGCCTGTGAAGCAGAAGCTCAGAAGAACTCATCCTGATATGGCAGTGAAGATCAAAGAAGAGGTTCAGAAGCAAATTGATGCAGGGTTTCTGGTGACTTCTACATATCCTCAATGGGTGGCCAATATTGTGCCCGTGCCTAAGAAAGATGGAAAAGTCCAAACGTGTGTGGACTATAGAGAGTTGAATAAAGCTAGTCCGAAAGATGATTTTCCACTACCACACATTGATATGTTGGTACATAATACAGATAAATTCAATGTCTTCTCATTTATGGATGGATTTTCCGGATATAATCAGATCAAAATGGCACCCGAGGATATGGAGAAGACAACATTCATCACACCTTTGGGAACATTCTGTTATCGAGTGATGCCCTTTGGTTTGAAGAACGCCGGAGCCACGTATCAACGAGCTATGACTACATTGTTTCATGATATGATGCACAAGGAGATCGAGGTATATGTTGATGATATGATTGCAAAGTCGAGAACGGAAGTTGAGCATGTAGAGCACTTGTTGAAGCTTTTTCAGCGTTTGAGGAAGTATAAGCTTCGTCTGAATCCTAACAAGTGTACATTTGGAGTACGTTCCGGCAAGTTATTGGGCTTTATTGTCAGCGAGAGAGGTATTGAGGTTGATCCTGCCATGGTCAAAGCAATACAAGAGATGCCTGCGCCCAAAACTGAGAAGCAAGTCCGAGGTTTTCTTGGCCGCTTGATTTATATTTCTAGATTTATATCTCACATGACTGCCACATGTGCGCCGATATTCAAGCTCCTCCAGAAAGATCAACGTCATGATTGGACCTAGGATTGCCAGAAGGCCTTTGACAGTAACAAAGAGTATTTGTCCGAGCCTCCGATTCTGTCTCCGCTTGTGGAAGGGAAACCCTTGATTATGTATCTGACAGTTCTTGAAGACTCTATGGGTTGTGTCTTAGGCCAGCAAGATGAATCTAGGAAGAAAGATTATGCCATATACTATCTGAGTAAGAAGTTCACTGATTGTGAGTCTCGATACTCAATGCTTGAGAAGACATGATGTGCTTTGGCTTGGGCTGCTAAGCGCTTACACCAGTATATGTTAAATCATACAACTTGGTTGATATCTAAAATGGATCCAATCAAGTATATCTTTGAGAATCCTGCTTTAATTGGGAGAATTGCCCGTTGGTAGATGTTGTTGTCTGAGTATGATATTGGGTATCGAGCTCAGAAGGCAATTAAAGGTAGTATCTTGGCTGACCAATTGGCACATCAACCAATTGAGGATTATCAGTCAGTTCAGTATGACTTCCCAGATGAGGAGATTCTGTATTTGAAAATGAAAGATTGCGATGAGCCTACGCTCGATGAAGGGCCAGAGCCTGGTTCCCGATGGAGCATGGTGTTTGATGGCGTTGTAAATCAATATGGAAATGGTATTGGGGCAGTGATTATTACTCCTCAGGGCACACATTTTCCTTTTACAGCAAGGCTAACTTTCAAATGCACGAATAATATGGCGGAGTATGAGGCCTGTATCATGGGATTGGAAGAATGTATTGATCTTAGGATCAAGCGTCTTGATGTTTATGGTGATTCGGCCCTTGTAGTTAATCAGATTAAGGGTGAATGGGAGATGAATCAGCCCGGCCTCGTCCCATACAGAGATTATGCGAGGAGGATTTCAACTTTCTTTATTGAGGTTGACTTCCATCATATTCCTCGAGATGATAATCGGATGGCAGATGCTCTTGCTACGCTTGCTTCGATGATTATGGTGAAATTCTGGAATGAAGTCCCCAATATGAATGTGATGCATTTGGATAGACCAACTCATGTATTTGTAGTTGAAGAAGTAAAAGATGATAAGCCATGGTATTTTGATATCAAGTGCTTTCTCCAGAGTCAGATTTACCCGCCCGGGGCATCTGTTAAAGATAAGAAGACTTTAAGGAGATTATCCGGCAGTTTCTACCTCAATGGCGATGTGCTTTATAAGAGGAATTTTGACATGGTTTTGCTTAGATGCGTGGATAGACACGAAGCAGACCTGTTATTGACTGAAGTCCATGAGGGTTCATTTGGAACTCATTCCAATGGAGATGCCATGGCTAAGAAGATGTTGAGAGCAGGCTACTATTGGCTAACAATGGAGTCTGACTGTTGCAAGTATTTGAAGAAATTCCATAAGTGTCAGATTTATACGGATAAGATTCATATTCCCCCGACACTTATGAATATGATTTCATCACCATGGCCTTTCTCCATGTGGGAAATTGACATGATTGGCATGATAGAGCCAAAAGCGTCCAACGGTCACAGGTTTATTCTTATAGCAGTTGATTACTTCACCAAATGGGTTGAAGCAGCGTCATATGCCAACATGACCATGCAGGTGGTTGTGTAATTCATCAAGAATCAACTCATATGACGTTATGGTGTGCCAGATAAGATCATTACTGATAATGGATCTAACTTGAACAACAAGATGATGAAAGAGCTTTGTAGTGAGTTCAAGATTGCACATCATAATTCTTCTCCTTATAGACCCAAGATGAATGGGGATGTTGAAGCTGCTAATAAGAATATCAAGAAGATTATCCAGAAGATGGTTGATACGTACAAAGATTGGCATGAGATGCTGCCATTTGCCTTGCATGGCTATCGTACATCCGTCCGCACTTCAACAGGGGAAACCCCTTTCTCCCTTGTATATGGCATGGAGGTTGTGCTCCCCGTGGAGGTTGAGATCCCATCAATGAGAGTCTTGATGGAAGCCAAGTTGGCTGAGGCCGAATGGGTTCAGAGTTGTTATGACCAATTGAACTTGATTGAAGAGAAGAGATTAACTGCCATGTGCCATGGTCAGTTATATCAGCAAAGGATGAAGAAAGCCTTTTATAAGAAGCTTAACCCTCGTGTGTTCCGAGAAGGTGACCTTGTGCTCAAGAATGTTTTGTCTTTCGTGCCTGATTTCAGGGGCAAGTGGACTCCAAACTATGAAGGTTCATATGTTGTTAAGAGAGCCTTTTCAGGCGGTGCTTTGATACTTACAACTATGGATGGGGAGGATTTCACTCGTTTTGTGAATTCAGATGCAGTTAAGAAATACTTCGCCTAAAATAAAAACAGAATAGCTCGCTAAGTTGAAAATCGAAAAGGGCGGCTTAGGAAAAAATGAGTGTCTCGGTGGACTGAAAACCCGAAAGGGAGATCCAGGAAAAAGTTAGAGACATGGAAAAAATGAATATATATCCCGCTAGATTGAGTACCTCCCCTGGGTCAATCTAGGCAAAAATTAGGGATTTGGCAAGTAACTGCATCCTGACAAGACTTTGCTTTTCAGCTGTCATTTGTCATAATCTCGCTCAGTCATCGTCAACTGAAGCTTCAAATACATTGGATTCAGAGTTGGTGGAGAAATGATCATTATGTTCAATGTAGCCTTTTTCCAATATATATCACCAATTTCAAATTTGTAAAGATCCATGGAGTCTTGCCATTTGCAGACTACCATTCCATCAAATAAATTTTAGCCTTTATCCAATTCTTTGCACTCTTATTTGTTTATGTTTAACAAATGTTTGCATGTTTTAATTGATAAATATCATTGTTTTAAATAAATAAAATTTTTACAAACTGTTTTTAACCAAAGTGAACATTCACAATGACTAAAAAGGATAGTTGGGACGTCTTTAGTGCTCTCCCAAGGATAGTATGATCTCCAAAAGGGTAAGACATTTGTTCATTATTCCTAGCATACTTGTATCCTCTTCATTATCTTTCAGGTTGTCTCCTCCGTGAGCGCAAAAGAAGGTTAAGCATCACCAAATTCCCCAGAGATCTGGAGCTTTGGTCCTTATTTTGTTTAGAGGAGTATATCTCTAATTCCCTTAACTCCCCAAAGAGTCTGGTGTTTGGAGTTTGGCCCCGGTCTTCTAGCTCCCTAGTTGAGTTGGGATTTAGCATTTGTCTTTTCAATTATAAGGTTGTCATCCCCTGTGTGGATTGAACTAAAATCCCTTATAGATTGATAAATTGATAAGCTATCTTTTTGAGGAAGTTGATATTCCCTTATTCAGATTGGAATTCTCCCGCAGAGTGAGAAGGAAATCCCAGCATGAGTGGAATTTTCACCAGTTGGTTTATAGCTTATCCTCAGCAGATTCGCGTACTGTGATCTCCAGCAGGTTGCTTCCCCATTCATCCTTAGCAAGGTTGTTCATATTATACTTCCCCGGTTTGGCCGCCAGCAGTTTATCTCCAGCTGATCGCCTTCAGGTTATCCTCAGTTTGATTGCCAGCAGTCTCCCCTAGGAGAGTTGCCTGATCAGAGCCTGATTTTTGTTGTTACTTCCTCCTTCTCGGACGATTTTTCATCCTAGCAGAGCGGTTGATGAAAATGTTTATTTTCTATCCCCAGTGCAGCGTTGTTTTCCCTTTTCTCAGCAAAGACTATTTCTCCAGCAGTATGAGGAATTGTAGTGGTTTTTGAAACTTCTGTTTGGTGGTTGTTCCCCACAGAGTTTTTATCTTGTCCCGGTAGTTCCCCAGTAGAGTTTCTTCTACAAAGGAATCTTATCCGTAGTTCTCCCCAGCCGAGACTCTGTTTGATCCTGACTTGGCGTTGGAACTTCTGAGGAAGATGTTTTTGGTTCCTTCCTCAGTTGGAGTGACTGTTTCTCTTTCTCCGCAACCGGGATATTCCTCCGTGGTTAGAAGTTGATTTTTTTTGTTTGATGTGCTTCTGTTTGGTGGTTGTTCCCCACAGAATTCTACATCACCTCCTGATAAGATCCCTAGTAGATTTCTTCTCTGACTGATCTTATCCTGTTCTCTGCGTACTGATGGAAGATCCCCAGCTTTGATTGTATTCCCTTGCTATTTCCCAACATCAGTCTCTGATTCCCAGTGATCTTGTTTGTTCCCCTAGCAGTGATCTTTGTCCCTGGCAGCGACTTCGCTCGATTCTCAACATTGGTTTTTATCCCCTGCAGAGATTGGTGTTTCCTGGTATTGGTTGCCCCACCAAATTGGATTTTTCTCCAGTGGGCCTGACTTTCTCTTTTGAGATGTAGTACCGGATGTTTGTTCATTGATTCCTGGACCTGTTTGTGTTAGAGATGTCTGCTTGTCAGCATTCATCATACATAAACCATGCATATACATGCATAATTATAACATTCAGATATTCATGTTGCATTTTTTGCCATATATATTTGTTTGTTGTCTCCTGCTATTTGGTGATATATATTTCCCCAAGCAGATGTGTGTGTCTGATCTCTCCATATAGAGTCAGCCCCATAGGCAGAAAGAGTTTATCCTTTCTTCCATATTCCCCACAGAGTTATGCCCTCGTGGATGATTATTATTTCAGTTTCCTCTCAAAATATGTAATGGGATGGAATTACTCCCCTGAGTTATATCCTCATTGGGTTGAGTCTTGTTTCATTGTGTCTCTCTAGTTTGCCCTAGATTGAATGCTCTTGTTATTTCCCCTGCACTTCCCCGTAGTTTAGATGAATGATTGCTTAGTAACCATTAATTATCAATCTTTTCCCCGGCGGATTTCTATGGCCTTCTACCCAGTAATCGGTAGTTGTAAGTCCTATTTCTGTGGTTTTCCACCCAGTAACCGGTAGTTGTAAACCCCATTTTATCCCTTTGCAGAGTTAACCCTTGATTTTGTTCATCCTAACCGATGACGGTTACTCTCTTCTGTGGTTTTCTACCCAGTAACCGGTAGATGTAATCCCCTCTTTATTGGTTATCTTTGTCCAATATTTGGTATTGATATTCCTTCCTTTTGAGTATACCACCCATTAACCGGTGATATATCTCCTGGATGATTACTTTTGATCAAGCAATTTATCCCCCGCGAGTCATATTTCATTTACCCCTTTTGTTGGTAATGATCGTTTCTCCCCCTTGATTGGTCATCATTTTATACCCAGTATCCGGTATCTCGATGTCCTTTCTTTTCAGACAATTTATCCTTTATTAACCCAGTAACAGGTTGTGGATAATCTTCCATGCGAGTATGTTATCTACGTTCTAACGGTAATAGATAATATATCTCATGCGCTCTTCAGTCGAAGTCTTTTTCTTCCCCAGTCGTGTAAGATTCGTATTTCCTTATGGAATCGACTGCCCATCCTGTAATCGAGTTTGCTTTTTCAGCCATCTTTTCGGATGATGAGTGTTTTTTGGAAATATTCCCCAATTCACGCCTGGTTGGTCACCTATTATATGCCTAGTAACCGGTAACCGGTATCCCTGGTGTTCCTTCCTTTCTGCTCCCTATTATGATTTTTTGTCCCCTGTGGAGTCAAATTTTCCTGAGTTGAAATATACCTTTTTAGGTCTTCCTCAGATGTTTTTTGGACGATTGATATCTCTCACCCTTATATCGGTCTTAGATATTCTTTCTCCCTGAGCGTGTTGTTCTCTCACCCTTATATCGGTGTTTTGATCACATGTCTCCTTGAGCTTATTACCCAGTATTTGGTAATACCTCATTTTGTTGTTTCCTCAGTTGAGTTCTCTTTGGACATTACCCATCGGAGTCCTTTAGTGGATTTTCCCCACCTGAGTCCGGATTTTTATCCGAAGTATCCTTTGTGGATAATTTTACTGTATTGGCATATTCCCGAATACATGCATCTTTGCGTCAGCCCGAGTCTTTCCATTGATTTATTTTAATGGAATCCCTTCGTGTCTCTCAGCAAGTTTTAAGTCGTGACCTGCTCACGCATTTTATCCCTTTTACTCCCCGTAAAGTCCCCAGAGTCTCTGTCCCATTTATGAGTGTATTATTCCTATGGATTTTTAGTTTCTCTCAATTTCTTTTCCTTTGTGGACACATATCTCCACAGAGTATTAACTTTTTCATACATACATTTGCATCATGAGGTCTCTTAGGGACCAAAATTCGTCTCTTTGTTATTATTTAAGCCGATTCTACCTCGTCGAGACAAAAATTTTAACCTTCATATCTCCAGATAGAATGACCTTAAATAGGGGCATCTGTAAGACCCTAATTTTGACCCTAAGATCCCTCATGGCATCATATCATTGCACCTTGCATTTGCCTCAAGGATCATAGCATCTTGGCTCCTTAACCCTAGGGTTGGGACTTGTGTGAGTTAGTTTGAGACCACCAAGCATGATTGAATTGTATATTATTGCTTTTCTTATTTTGTTTACTAACCAAAAGCACAAAAATATGTCACTAACATCTTTTGTCTTGTAGCTCAAGCAAGCATGTGACCCAAGGCTCCTAGGAGGCCCCTATGCTCAAAGAATGGCCAGATGAAGTTGAAAGCAAGCATGACATTGGTTCACAAAGCTCTCAATCATCATATATGCCTCCCAAGTATCTCAATTTGTTAATTTGATCAAGATAAACCAAAGGGCTTGAGGCTTGTTTCCCAAGGAAACCCTAATTCAACTGTGCATCAACTATGCCTTGCTCATGAAGCACCCTCAACCCATGATCAAATACAATCAAGGGAAGTTCTTTAATTCATAATTTCATGCATATATGTGCAGTGTCCTCGATCATCATTTCATTAAGATTTGAAGTTTGGACTTGAGAAGTTGACCAGTCAATTCATCTGACTATTTTGAAATCCACTGAGACCTAACTTTTGATGTGTTTGTCAAATGGACATGACCCCAAGAGCAAAACTGTTCTTAAGAACCATATTAATAACTTTTATGTTCATCAAAAATTTATTTGAAGCGTGTAAGGTCATCATTCATTTCAAGACATTATAGGTCATTTTGACTGAAACCCTAATTTTAGGTCAACTTCCCAAGGACATAACTCACTCATTTTTCATGATTTTGAGGTGGGATCAAATGCATTGTAAATTTTAAGATGTCTACTTCATTTTGTATGTTTATCAAATTTTCATAATCTTAGAAGAAACACATTTGATAATGCAAAACATTATAGGTCACTTTGGACCAAAGTCATTGAAATG
This sequence comes from Lathyrus oleraceus, assembly GCF_024323335.1. Taxonomy (NCBI): domain Eukaryota; kingdom Viridiplantae; phylum Streptophyta; class Magnoliopsida; order Fabales; family Fabaceae; genus Lathyrus; species Lathyrus oleraceus. The sequence continues at coordinate 442,419,689 of NC_066581.1, forward strand.
TGAAAAAGTCCAACTTCAAGTGCCCATAACTTTCTCATAAAAAATCCAAATTATGAAAACTTTAAGTCCACATTGATTGAATTGAAAGATATACAACTTTGTTGTTGAAGGTTTTGTCATTTAGAGCTTGCATCATTGAAACAAAAGGGCTTGAAGTTGGTCCATTTTGGTTAAATTCTCATGCACATGTTTTGCACCTTGAACTTTATGACCAATTTTCATTAATTTCCCAATTCCAAATGGATTTTTGTTCAACATAACAATTGTTCCTCATGTCAAGACCTTTCCAATTATTACCCACAAGGCCATGTTTCATTTTGTTAAGATGCATTTTCGAAGAGGAGAAGATCCATGTGCATTTTTTGGAAACTTTGATGAAACTTCATGCACACTCCAATTCAATTACATGTGCACGTCCAAACCTGCTCAATTGCATTTCAACATGCCAAATCAATTGGATTTGGGCCCTCCATGCGCCTGTACAGGCACATGCATGGAGGCCCTCATCACACATGCACATGAAATTCCCATGCTTTGCATCAGCTTCCACTATAAATAAGCATGCTCAGCTTCATTTCAATCCAAACTCAAGGCGCCTTATATGCTGCAGAACTCAATCCAAACCTCACTCAAAAGGAATTTTGCTCTTTCACTTCAATTTTTTTAAATCCAATTTTCAACTTCCTTGGTTGATTATTGGACTCTAATTCCTTAGCCTAGCCCTATTTCCATCTCAAGAACAAGTTGTCATCAAGAATTGGGAGAGATCGTGCTTCATAGATCTACATTTCAAAGGTGGATATCCAAACTTTTTTCAATTTGAAACTCATGACTATAGCTCATTTCTTGTGGTTATTGGCTCCTCTGAAGTCCTCTCATAAGAGGCAATTGAATTGTGCATTTAATTTTGTAAATCCATCAAGTTCAAATTGAACACCATTATTTTGTAAAACCAATGGCACAGGGGTGATGTACATTACCCCAGCTTTCCAATGATATGAGGATCGCTCGTTTTCGTTAAGATTTTTGGACCTACAACTCTGGCCGGAGTTCATGTGCTCGCCGAAGAAGACGGTGGTGTACACCACCGTCCCTTTTCCAGATTCAATCTAGGCCGTGTGATTACATCTCCAATTTAAATCCCAACACTTAGATCTTATGACTTTTTATAATTCAATATGTTTCTTAGTTGACTTGAGACCATGGTGAGCGCGCGCATGAGGATCCTTGGATGTTCCACCTCATTTAATGAGGTTGATCCAACGCGCCTGGATTTTTTGCTTTTCTGATTTTCTATTTTATTTTCCATTATTTCATTTTAATTCAAAAATTCTTATCTCTTTCATTTTTAATCAAAAAAATATGGGACCAATTGCATTATTTCCCTTTTTAATTCTAGTTTCTGAAAATTATTTTTAATATTTTTTATTTTGTCATTTGATATTTTTGTGAATTTTCTCTTTTCTGGTTATTTTTAATTTATTTTAAATAGTTTCCAATATTCAAAAAATACAAAAATATTTTCTTAACCTGTTTTCTGGAACCATGAATGATCGGCTTGAAGTAGAGTAATCCTGTACCCCTAGTAGAAGACGTCGGGTCATAGAGAAATTTGAAAACGGAAAAAAAAGGAACACGCATGGTCCGCCTTCCCATTATCACACAATTAATGGTAGAATCTCATATATGCCTAGCATGAAGGGTGGAGTTGCAAGAGAGTCATGGCCAGATGGTTCAATACTTTTACCTCAAAAGTAGGAAAAGGAAGATGAAGACCTAACATGGATAAGTAACATTCATAAAAAGGAATGATGCAAGCGCCATACTTACCATATACCCTTTCGTCTTCAGAAGGAATCCTAATTCCCCAATCAAAATACAAGCCTACCTATGCTAAAACACCATCAAAACTGTCTGGTTTGGCAAAAACAGAATAAGTGAAAGAACAAGCAGGATCCATTCAATAAGATAAAGTATTATTTTGAGACTTACTAAACTCTTTTTGTGATTTCTTGTTCATAATGCACTAATTTTTGCAGTTCATAATGAAATCGTCAAACTAGAAAAGGAATACACGGAAAAAGGAAGAAGATACTTATCCCTTGAAAATAACCTATGTTCTTGAAGGAAAAAATATGTCACCAAACACATCTAAATATTTTACACGTAACACTCAAGAATTTAGGTTCCCAAGAACCGTGACGATGATATCTATGAAAAGATGTTTGAAGTAGGGTGCATTTAATGCATGATTACTTAATAAACTGAATCGATCCTCATTCATTTTATCTCAAATAATCAGGAGATGGTCAACATCCAATCCCTTGCCTACTTATGTCGTATAAAGGGCATGGGGGGCAACTGTTATGGGTCGATCGGAAAGACCATTAATGACCTAGGCCGACCATACCAACTTGGTCTGCAATTTGATAAAGGTTCCACTCCATCAAGAATCTTCCTAATATATGAAGATAATTACTTTTATGATCCTAATAGATCTCAATCATAAAGCACATCCAACGGTCATCCGCAAAGAACGGTAAGCAAATAGTTAGTTTGTTATTTTCCTTTCACTCTCTCTCTCTTTGTCTCTGTCTCTGTCTCTCTCTCTCTCTCTCTCTCTCTCTCTCTCTCTCTCTCTCTCTATATATATATATATATATATATATATATATATATATATATATATATATATATATATAGTAGGAGCTAAATCAAGGATAACCTTGCAGGACCCCCACTCCACCGCGTCGGAGTTAGTGATCCATTGTCACCTCCGTTCAACTTCTCATTTCTGGTTCCAGAATGATATAAATACAAACTTTTTTCACATGGAATTGTTAGATAGAGAACCCAAAACGTTTCCAAAACCCACATCTAGGATAACCTCAAACCCGAAATACCATATTACCTGAGTAACGTCACCAGTCGAAATATCCAATCACCAAACATATATTCTTTGTAAGTCTTGTGTTTGGGAGATTATTTCCCCATAAACCACTTTGTCGTTACAAACTTCGTGTTTGGGATGAATCATTTGGTTTTTCATCAAACCACTTTTTCCTTATAAGTCTCGTGCTAGAACGTGAAAGATACATCAAAAGATTAACAATCCTCAAAATTACATCTTAACAATAAAGTAATATTAAAAGTAATTATTCTTAAATATCACAATTTCCTATAGAAGAAATAATGGTAGAATCGAAGAAAGTGGAATACCACACGTAAAAGGGTCCAAAAACCATACAATCTCATTTTAACTTTAACGCTTGTAATATTAAGAAAGGGAATACGAAATATTATTCTTGTACTTTTATTAAGGATTCTTCTTCTTCTAGTTTATCTATGGGAATTTCTTAACGCACCTTATAGATTACTTCCCCGCTCTCGTAAAAAACCAATAATACCTCTAAAATTTGGAGATGCATCTCTGGATGCACCCCAAACACATTCGTTCCTCAATTAGGTCCTAAGGCTATGGGAAAAAAATTACGGAAATGCATCTATGTGTAACTTATGGATATGTACCTCTAGATGTTGTTTAATAAAAAAGGCTTCCAAACCATTCTCATTACTCATTTCTGATAATACGCTCTCTCTAAACCTCTCAAGTTTCTCAAGCTCTCTCAACTCACATTCTCTCAAAATTATTCAACACACTTTAATACTTCTTCCATGAATATAGAGTCGATCAAAGAGCTCACTCAACACCGAACTAAATCATATTTTGTCAGTTTTTTATTTTTTAAACTTTTTGATTTTCTATATACATTTGCAGAAATTGAGGATTTGGTCATGTAATAGATTGTTTATACATGTTATTTAAATGAGAAGCATGTTTGATAGTGTAGCGGTAAATTCATGACCATTAAGCTATTGATGAACTTAACGTCAATACAACCAGAGTCGCCACCGCGCTTTTATTGTTTCCAAGGGAAAAGGGAAAAGTACTAACAAAACCCAAAGATAATAAGTTTTCAAATCAAAACTAATAAAATGCCAGAGATTACGATAAAAAGGTTGATTACATAGTGGGAAGGTGTTAGCACCCATAGTACAAACACAATATAATCACAAGATATGGCTCAAGTGAGCAAAGTGAAGATGGCATTAAAGTAAATAAGTTAAATGGTATGAATAACGACAAATGAATAAAGACTTAAAATTAAAATGCATAAAGGAAAATGGCTTAAAATTAAATGTTAGTTAAATATTAGTTGATTAGAAGTTAGTATTGCTTTTGCTTTTGTGGTTTTAAGTCATTCTTTGGAGAACACTCAACCCACTATTCACAAGCATGGATCCTTGAACCAAGACATCTTCCGAAGGAAGGAAAAAAGGCCAAGTTTCCACACAATACCATGAGGGGGGGGGGGGGGGGGGGGGACTTACAATCTCAACTTACTAGAATGATATGCCTTTTGTGTCAAAATTTAACGCTATGTTAAGCAATCGTAATTGGACTTCTGTAGAAGTCACAACTCTTTGAGCCCGGGCAATAGAAATTTTAGTGTTAATACATGTTAGAGACATGGTATCATGAACCATACTCCTAAAACATACCACACTTAAAAGAAAATGGCAAAAGGGGTGGACCTAATCTCATCCATACTTATGTTGATTTTGCAATCAACTAGCCTTAGGATATAGAGATATCATATCTCCATGAAATGAATAAGAATAGAATGGGATTGAGAGGAAAAGGGTATGGAAATGAAATCAACACAAATTTGTCAAATGAGGACTTTTATCAAATTAAAATCATTCATTCATTTTTGGAGATGAAATGTACATTTCATCAATCCCCTAAATCCAATGATTTTAACTCAACAAAGTTAAATCAACCTTGACCAAGACCCAATAACAAAAGTCAAACTCACCTAGTCAACACAAAAAGCTCAACATAATTTATTTGCATTTAAACAATTAAAAATCAATTAAAAAATGCATTAAATTAAATTATGGTTGGTCAAAATCCTAAAACCTCATCAAAACATCAAATAAATGGCCATGAGATTTATCGTAGGTCAAACAAAGTCAAAGGACCTTGGAGACAAATTTTCGTTATTTTTGGAAACTTAAAACTATTTTTAAACAATTAAAAATACGCACAAAAACAATTAAATCATGAAAAATATTAATAATGATCCAGAAAATAATTTTAATTTAGAAAATGAAAGAGATTTTTTTTTGAGAATTTTTGGTGAAAGTCCCATAATTTTGGGATTAATATTAAAATAAATATGAATTAATGAAAATAAAGCAATTAAACTAAAATTCAGAAAATGCTAAAATACGTGGACCTTTTGATCTCCCTCATTAATTGAGGTGGAAGATCAAGTGGATCTCAGCGTGCGTTCCATGATGGACTAGAGTCAATACACTGTATAAATGGTAATCAAAACCAATGCTTGAGATTAAAACAAAATGGATGAATCATGTGGCTCAGAAGCTGCCAACACACCGCCGGAGCTACAACTCCGGTCTTCTTCTCCGATGGACCTCACCGAACTAGTCCACCCTCAACCATCATCAAAATGAAAAAAGAGGACATGAATTTAAAGAAAAAATGCTCAGGAACTCGAATTTGGCCTCAATTTCATCTAACTCCAAGTATAAAGAAAGATACAGGGAGTTGAATTTTCAGGATCATGATCTGAGTTGCTTCGATTTGGCCTTAAAGCAACTCAATCTTCTTGCCTACGTTGGTAGGACTTCAGACAACCAAAAATCAAGAAGAATTATGGAGAATTGAGTGAGAATTGAAGAGATGAAAAATTGAGAAATTCACCTTCACTGCAGGTTCAGATGGACACGATCTTGCTCTCAGTTGTGCTTGGCCTTGCTCTAGATGCTTGATGGAGTGGAAATGAATCAAAGAAGAAGCAGGACTCTTGGAGTTTTGAATCTCAAAATAGTGGAGATTTAAACTTGATTTCCAATGGAAATCCTCAAGGTTATCCACTGAATGAAGGTGTTTAGAGTTGGGGATTCAAAGCTGGCATGATAGGGTCCTCAATTCAGAGTGAATAAGCTTCTATTTATAACCAAAGCATTGTTATTTGCGCACTTGTTTCAAACTTTCAAAAATAGCAATTTCACTTTTCATGGATGTATGGGCATGTGATAGGCCCATGTAATGATTCATTCTGGTCCAAAATCACGTGTGAGCATTTTTGAAGTCATGTTAACAAGCCATGCAATCGTGTATGGAAGATGGAAGTTCAATTATGCCAAATGGTGATCCAACTTTAAGACATGAGCAAGTCACTCATACTTTTTCCAAATTAGATGAATCTTTACTTTTTGGAAAGGTTAGATCAAGATTAACAACTTTCATGTTGAACACTTTTTCATTTGAATCCAGGATCATGATGAATTTTGAGGTTGAAGTTTGGAAAATCAAACATATCAAAAAACAATTCTAAGTACAAAGCCATATGTTCACTTCTTCCACCTTGGATAACTTTTTCTATGGACTTCAAATGAGAAAAGTTCCTTCGTCAAAGTTGTTTATCTTACAAATCCCTTCAATTTAGTCATAAATTTGACCTCATTTGGATTTATCATGAAGGAGTTATGCATATTAGAAGTTGAGGAAAATCACTTGTTCAATGGTATTGACCCAAAATGACCTATAATGTTTCCTCTTATCACATGCATTTAAAAGTTGAATTTGCACTTCTTCCAAACACCAAAGTTGAAGTATACATCTTGAATTGGATCATTAAACTTGAATGGCTTTCATCTCATAAAAATTAAGCAAGTTATGGTCTTTGGAAGTTAACCTCCAAATTAGGGTTTAAACAAAATGACCTATAATCTTTCACCATAAAAAAATGCCATTCCAAGAAAAACTAGCTCTAGACCTTAACACAAAAAGTGTTTTTAATATCATTTAGAGTAAACTTTGTCTTGTAATAATTTTCATATGATGCAAATTGTAGGAGATAGGGTTTAGGGAACCCCCGTTTTGACTAGTTGAATTCCTCTAGTTAACCACCATGAACCAACTAGCTAGCTTGCTATTCTCCCGAATTTTGGGACTCATGGAGGATAATATATGCATAAGATGATGAAATGCGAAGTATCCCTTGAACTATTTTATCAATTGTTGAAGAAGTTACACAAGGTACCCAAATGAATTAGGGTTTCCAAGGCAAACCAACTCCAAACTCTTGATGATTTCTTGATCAAAATAACATGTGAAGATCTTGGGGATGCATATATGATACTTAGAGCCATAGTAGACCAATTCTTGGTTGAGCCCCTTGCAATGGGGGTCTTAAACCCTAGATATGAACTTGATAGATCAAAGGTGAGCATGTGCACTACCTACAAAATAGTTAGACTATACAATAACATATTTTTGGTATTTTGGTTAGTAAATGATAAAAAAACAAAGTATGATACAATCAAATTGTGCTTGGTGATCTCTCCCAATGCATACCCAATGAATGAGGGGTAAGGAGGATGCTAAGTTGTGATCCCAATGCTAATGCATATGATGAAAATAGTATGAGGGATCTGAGGGTCAAAATTGGGGTCTTACAACTGCCCCTATTTAAGGACGTTCTAGCTGAGGAGATGAAGGTTAAAATCTTCGTATCGACTCAGTAGAATGGACTTAAATAAAAATATATAGAAACAAATTTTGGTCCCTAAGAGACCTCATGCTGCATATGATATGAATGTTAAAATAATCTTTGTGTGGAATATGCTGCAAAATCTCTAAGCTAAAGAACTTCAGGTATAAATCATCAGAAATATGCTTTCATTTAGGGTTTGTTCCCTTAATGGAAATCTGGAAGTTACGGAATACACCGTTGTGTCTTCCTGCTTTGGAGATTAAGGAAGTGGTTCAGGAATTTGTTCAGGATGCTGAGGTAGATTTGGGCATCTAGACTGTGTTATGAAAGAAGCTTCTGCTCAACTAGTTGCTTCTGAGAACCAACAGTATGAAGACCAACAAACTAAAGTTTCTCTTCCTTAACAATCTGCTGGAACTTATTTTGGAGAAATTCTTGATGCGCTTCGGAAGACCATTGATGAGATAAAAACTGATAATGCTCTGGTCAAAGAACGTCTGAATAGTCAGGAAATGAAGTTTCAGCTAATTTTATCCAGACTTCCATCGCCTCCTCCTCAGAACCCTTAACACTTTTTTTTTTTTTTTACTTTAAAGTATTTTTCTTTCTAATTGTATCTTTCTGCCTTTTGGCATGTCTAATGAAAATCATGTTTGTTTCTTTCTAATATTTCTTTTATTTTATTTGTCTATGTCTTTTTGATTGATGAAAAAGGGGTAGAAACATATCTAAGGGGAAGAATTGTAATTCATTTTGACATACCTAAATTCCTAAACTATGAACCCAAACTTTGTTTAATGTTTCTACTAACAACTACTTCGAAGAATAGTTTGTTAACTGTTTCGCAGGGTTATGTTCAAAGGTCATAATGGGTATGTTCAAACATAAGAAGCTCCTTTTAAGTTTCAAAGGTCAAAATGGTTAAACATGAGAAGCTCTTGTAAAGTTTCAAAGGACATAATGGCTAAACATCAGAAGCTCTTATGAAGTTTCAAAGATTAGAATGTAAGTTACAAGTTTCTGATGAAATGGTCTACTATCTGAGTTCGAAAACTTTCATGCTGATGATTGAGAATCAGATCCAAGCATATGAGTCGTCAAGGAATTAATAACTATGTTATAAACTTGGAACATTGGGCACTTGGCGTGAAGTTCTGAAGAAATGGAAAATTCGGCATTAAACTATGATGAAGTGTGTCATAACCCAAAATTCACCCTACCCTTCACAATGATCATCTAGATCACTAACCCAAATCATTTTCATATCCTTATAAGCATTCATTTCAATTGGATAAGCATGTTTCAATATATGATTACATGTATCTTAGATTAAAGGCATTGTTGTTTGCACCTGGTGGAAGCCAGGGTTTTCCTACAACTTGAGGTGGCTCAACAATCACACCTTAATTTGAAGGTAGATATTTATGATTGTGTATATGCTCATAATTGATGATTCAATTTTATCTTCTTGGTGAAGCAAAACCCTCATTTGGGGATCCTCACTTGATCATGGCTTCATAAACCCTAATTATGTTTCATACCCGTTGGGCGGTCCTCTAACCCAAATTTCATTTGATCCCTATTCATTCCACTATTATTTGGTTCTCTTGTTTGGCCAAGTTTCCCCCAACCTCTTGTTCATAGTAAATACATGTTGATTCCTTGGTTTTGATTCCCTTCATCTTATGCTCGTGTCCATCCGTTTGGGCCTAAGTACATGATCCTAAAACTTTCATTTGTTTCTATTTCATACAATTTCATTTGGATCGTCTTCATGCCTAGTCATATGCCATTCCTTGCTATTTCACTTGGTCAATGTTATTCAAGTCAATTTCATGCATGTTCATTTCTTGGTATTTCGTCCATGGATCTCAGGTCAGCTCAGGTCATTGCCCATTTTTGGCCTAATGGGATTCATTCAAGATTTGTCACATGTCATCATTTCATGGTCTATTCCTAGATATTTGTATGTTCAAATTCATTTCAAGTCATATTCAAGTCATTGATTCACCAGGTTCAATGTTCATGTATAAGCATCAAATTCATTCATATCAAGAATCAAGATCAATTCAAGTAACCTTCAATTTCATTCAAAAGTATATCAATTCCATCATTATAATCCATCATACATTATTCATTACATGAAAAAAATACAAAAAAATGTGTGTTGACCAATTGTTGACTTTAGTCAACAGTTGACTTATTGGTCAACTTTGACCTAAATCAACCCGTCCTTTGTCATCCAAAATCCGTAATCCTAATTCTAATCCCATCTTCAAAATTTATCCTTGATCCTTTGGTGCCATTTGCACATGGGTGCTTCAAGTTCTAGCTTTTATGGCATGTAACTCTTGTTTAACCACCATTCTCCACTTTATGGCATACATGACCAATAGGCATAGACCAGGAAAGAGGGAAGAAGCCATGTTGCATAAGACCACAATCATAATTAAAATATAAGCCAACATAAGCCAATGAGCAAAACATCATACATGGAACCAGGTAAGCTATGTTGCAACATAGTGACCAAATTAGAAGATACTGCAAAATCGGGACCTTGAAGCAAGAACATGCCATTATCCACTTCATAAGCACATGGCCAGAATGAGTTGCAAAATCAACATGGAGTCAAGTCAGAACATGGCCTCGTGCTTCACAAAAATTACAACAACAATGGCACTTCAGTAAGGACAATGAGCATAATGATAACAAGAGCAAACAACCTCACATTCTAGTTTTTTTCCAGTTTACCAAAATTCATTAACATACAACTCAGTGCACATAAAATTACACTAGGATTGGTACAATGCTTTGGATCCTAGAGTTTTTGAATCTCCAAACAGTGAGATTCAAACTCAATTTTCAAATTAAAATTCTCAGGCTTTCCTTTCAAATGTGAGGGTTTCAAGTATGGAGGAAAAGCTGGCGCGCAAGGATCCTTTGAAAAGAGCACATAGGGTCTCTATTTATAGCAAAATGGAATGTTATTTGCACACTTGATATTTTGTCCAAATTTAGCAATGCCATGTTCATGTTTGCATGGGCGTGTACAGGCCAATTAAGCAATGCAATTAAGTCTCAAATCAACTGCACTGAAGTTTGAATCAAGCTTGAATGACAAGGCAAGGTTATATGATCATTTGAAGATTTGATTTTGCCAACTGATGCAGGCCTGTTGACACCATGTGCAGCACTAACGGACCTTGTCTGAAATGAATGAATTAGTACTCTTTGGAAAGCTTAGATCAAGAGGAACAAGTCTTATGTTGAACCCTTTTCCATTTGGAACTTGTATAATGGTGGATTTTGAGGTGGAAGTTTCGAAATTTCAACATGTTGAAAAAAAAATTAAGTGTCAAGTCACATACTTCATTACTCCACCTTGCTTAACTTTTTATGTGAGCTCCAAATGAGACAAGTGTCTTCATCAAAGTTGTAGGTATTTCAATTACCTTCAAAATGGTCACTAATTTGACATCATTTGGATTTAGAATGAGTTAGTTATGCATTTTTGACGTTGAGGAAAATCACTTGTTCAATGGTATTTGTCCAAAATGACCTATAATGTATCCTCATATCACATGCTCATAAAAGTTGATTTAGCTCTCACTCCAAACATAAAAGTTGACATAGACATCTTGAATTTGATTTTTCAACTTGGAAATCTTTCATCTCATAAAAATTGAGCAAGTTATGGCCTTGGGAAGTTGACTTTCAAATTAGGGTTTAGACAAAATGACCTATAATGTTTCAACATAGAAAATGACTTTCCAAGCAAAATTAAATCTATACCTAAATAAGAAAGTTATTTTTAATGTCATATAAAGTAAATTTTCTCTTCGAATCATTTTCATCTTGCCAACCACCATCAACCAACATGCTAACTTGCAATTCTCTTGAATTTTTAGGCTCATGGTAGATCATATATGCATAAGATGGTGAACTTTGAAGTGTCCCTTGAGAAATTTGATCAATTGGTGAAGAAGCTTATTGAAGAAGTTACTCAAGATACCCAGTCAAACTAGGGTTTCCAAGGAAAACCAACTTCAAATTCTTGAAGAAATATTAAATAAAATAACATGTAAAGATCAATGGGACTCATATATGATGCTTAGAGACATTGTGAATCATTCCTTGGTTGTGCTCTTAGCAATGAGGGTCTTAAACCCTAGATGTGAACTTGATAGATCAATGGGGATCATGCCCTACCTACAAAAGAGTTAGGAAAAAGCAAAGATATATTTTTGGTATTTTTGTTAGCAAAAAAGATAATATACAAGTAAGATACAATCATATGGTGCTTGGTGATCTCTCCCAAAACAAACCCAATGAAAGAGGGGTAAGGAGGATGCCAAGGTATGATCCCAATGCTAATTCATATGATGAAATTGCATGAGGGGTCTTAGGGTCAAAATCGGGGTCACACAAGATACCTAGATGAATTAGGGTTTCCAAGGCAAACCAACTCCAAACCCTTGATGATCTCTTGATCAAAATGACATGTAAAAGTCATGGGGATCCATGTATGATACTTAGAGCCAATGTAGACAAATTCTTGATTTAGATCCTTGCATTGAGGGTCTCAAATCCTAGATGTGAGCTTGATATAGCATAGGTGAGCATACACACTACCTACAAACGACTTAAGCTATACAATGACATCTTTTGGGTTTTTTGGTTAGTAAACAAAGAAAAAAAAATGAAGTATGATACAATCAAAAGTGCTTGGTGATGTTTCCCAATGCAAACCCAATGAATGAGAGGTAAGGAGGATGCCAAGGTGTGTTTACAATGCCAATGCATATGATGAGATGACATGAGGGATCTTAGGGTCAAAATTGGGGTCTTACAACTGCCCCTATTTAAGGACATTCTAGCTGAAAAGATGAAGGTTAAAATCTTCGCATCGACTCAGTAGAATGGACTTAAATAATAACATATAGAAACAAATTTTAGTCCCTAAGAGACCTCATGATGCATATGATATGAATGTTAAAATAATCTCTATGTGGAAAATCTTGCCACAAAGGAAAAGTATCCGGAGAAACCGAAAGTCCACAGGAGTATAATGCACTCCGTAAGGAAAACTCACTAGGGAGACAAAGACACTGGGGGATAAAAGATTATGCGTAGGCCATGGTACGACTTAAAACTACTGAGGGACTCGAGGGATTCCACGAAAATAAATCAATGGAAAAACTCAGCCGGGGATAAAAGGGGAACTCTGTAGGGGAAACGAGTAGATCAGAACAAAGCCGAAATACTCGAACGAAGCAGGAAACGACGATCTCACTATGGAAATACACACTCAAACTCAACTGGGGAAGAAATGATCTTCATCATAGGATTAACAGAAGTATATTATCTACTACCGGTTACTGGGTAAGGAGATAACGTAATCTGTCATATAGGACATCCGTTACCGGTTAGGGTAAACATATCAAGGATGACTCGCTAAGGAAAGAACCAAATCAAAAATAGGATTTACAACTACCAATTATTGGTCAGAAGACCACAAAGAAAGAGAATATCCGTCACTGATTAAAGTGAACATATCAAGGATAAACTTAAAAGAGAAGAATATCTGTCATCGGTTAAGATGAACATATCAAGGATAGACTCATCTCAGATATTAGGAAGAATATCCGTTACCGGTTAGGGTAAACATATCAAGGATAAACTGCCTGAAGAAGTAGGAATTATATCTATCGGTTACTGGATAAAATATTGGGAAGAGAGTATCCGTCATCTGTTAAGATGAACATATCAAGGATAGGCTCTGAGGGGAGACAACCTTACAGAGGATTGAAAATATTGCTCAAGAATCAGGGCTAACAGGGGTCACTCTGTTGGCAACTTGAGGGGAAACAAAATTTGCGGAATTTATGCAACATGATGCGATAAAGCGCCTACAACTCGATGGAATCAATACAAAACTTAGCCGGGGAAACCAACAAAACTCGGTTGGAGATTGAAAAGATGTTGGGGAAGAAACATATATCACACCAACTGCTTCCGGAAAAACCAATCAATGTTTCACATTTTGGGGCTTACCTGTTCTCGGACCGCTGTGAACATCCCTTAATGAAATCGATTGCTCTTTAAAAAATAATTTCTTTTATCATTTAAGAAAACATGATTTTTATTTTAAAATATTAATTTCAAAATGATCACAATAAAATTTAATTCTATTTAGCTGAATAAATAAGAGTAGAAACAATTGGATAAAAAGCTTAACTTTATTTAATAGGATGGTAGTCTGTAAATGACAAGACTCCATAGATCTTTACAAAAGTTGAAAAATGGTAATTTACATGGAAAAGAGCTACATTGAATACAATGATCACTAAGCCTTCTACCACCTTCAAATAGTTGCAATAAGTAATGTTAGCCACAATATGATCGAACTGGTCTACTGTCACATCATGCTCCACATAAACTTACTCCAATACTTTTTGCAACGCTTCTCTATGCACTTCAAAATTCATGAGAAGAGACAACACTGAAATTTTGGAAGGAGTTTCGAGCAGCTGCTCCACCACATTGAATTCACTATTCTTTATCAAATGAAGTACCTCATCATCATCATTAGGCTTCAAACTGCTGGATTCACCAAACTGGCACTTTGGAGCGTTAACCGGATTTGCTACAGGTACTTCAATCCTCTTACCAACATCCTCTACATTCTTCAGGAAAACATGACCAAACACACGACCACTACGGGTCACATTCGCTACATCAGCAATGTTCACAACGGAACTAGTTGTAGGCAATGGAACCTCTTGACCGTTCTCTAACATAGTAGCGTTATACTGATACGAAACAACTCTATCGGATGCCTACGGGATTGGACCCGCTAATCGTATTACCAATGGCGATACCAATCTATTGATGTTGTTATTGTTGCTGCTATCAAACTGAATCACTACCCTCTTCGGGGTCTTAAATACAAGAACAATTACATTCATATTGTCACCCAAGTGAAGGGACTGGAAAATCAGAATTATACCTTCATGCATCAACCTTTGGATGTCTCTCTTAACAGTTACACACCCTTGGGGGTTAACACTTCAAATTTCACAACCATTATGGTCATTCTCACAATCACTCACCATACAGATATCCTTATGCATCATCGCCAATGACCTTCTATTGAAACGGACATCATAGATCTTGAACTCCCCGGGACAACCATCTACCATATTGACTGAGGGATTACCATGAGCAGGCAATGGGTTTGATTTCACATTAGGCGCCTAATCCTCAAAGGAAACCATCCCACTCTTCACTAACTTCTGGACCTCGTATTTCAACGGGTAGCAATTCTCAATATCATGTTCGGGAGCTCCTTGGTGGAAGGCACAACGGAGTTCTGGCTATACCACCATGGAAGTGGTTCTGGAATTTGCGGCAGATTTCTTGGTTGAAGCAGGTTCTTGTGAACCAGATATGGGTATAACTCAACATAAGTCATAGGAATAGGATCGAAAGAGACCTTCTTCCTCTCAAAGTTCTATTGTTGTTAATGATTGTTGTTGTTGTTGTAGTTGTTGTTTGTTCTTTGTTGTGGCTGTTGTTGATATTGTTGTTGAACTGGCATTGACTGATTATTGGAAAATACTGGAATAACAAATGATACTTGATGATGATGTTTATGTGTTTGCGGACTCCTTCTGACATGAGGCCTCCTATGCCTCACCACTAATACTGCATTGGTTTCGCCTTCCTTCTTCCTAGAGAAACTGTTACCATACTTCTTGCTTGACGATACCTCTTCCTTAGACAACCGTCCCTCACGGACACCTTCTTCTAACCTCATCCCCATATTTACCATTTCGGTAGTCACCGGGGGCACTAGCAATCATTCGCTCATAGTAAAATGAGCTCAGGGTCTTGAGAAAAATCTTGGTCATCTCCTTTTCTTCTAACAGAGGGTTGATCTGTGTAGCTAGCTCTCTCCATCTCTGGGCGTACTCTTTGAATGTCCCCTTGTCCTTATGAGATATCGACCTCAACTGGTCCCTATCTGGCTCCATATCCACATTGTACTTATACTGTTTCACAAATGCGTCACCCAAATCATTGAACATGTAGACACTCGCACTATCAAAACCCATGTACCACCTCAGAGCGACACCAGTCAGACTATCTTGAAAGTAATGACTCAGTAACTGATCATTATCATTTTGCATTGATATTTTTCGGGCATACATGACAAGATGGGTGAGCAGGCAAGTTCCGCAACACTCTTACCGAATAAATCTTTTCCCTTTAAGGTCTTCAAATCTTTTCGCAGCTCAAGAAATTGGTATTTTATCTCATCCATCTTCTCATAAACACCTGGACCCTCAGACGCCTCAGAATGGTGGATGGTGTCCTCAACACGAGACAGCATGTGAACAACTTGAGGCGGAACAGGCATGACCGAGCTAGATGTTAGCATGGAAGCAAAGGTAGGTGCAAAGCCTTCGGGCACAAAGTTCGGTGGCATTCCCACTAGAATCCGGAAGGGATGGCAGGAGAAAACTGAGTGGCAGGCACGGTTGAAGTAACAACTTATGAAATAACGGTCCTCTGAGGAGGAGGAGTTGTAGGCGTTGGAGAAGACTGACTCTGAGAAGCTAGAATAGACTCTATCATGGCAGTCAAGCGAGCTATCTCTTCCTTCAACTCTCTGTTCTCTTGTTCCAAATGTTCCATGATTCTCGAATGATTGGCGCGAGTATTGTATCGATGAAATACAAATGATGCATGAAATGCTATGTTTTGATTGTTTTTATTTTCAAGGAACACACTATTTTATTTGAAAATATATAATAATAATAATTTTGATTGACCATAAAAATCTCTTTTATTCATATAATTGGAAGGATTACATTGAGTACAATTTTAGAAACCAAATTACAAATACAAGAGAAAAGAAAACTAGTCATCCTAAGGATCCCCTAACAACAATGTTAGATGATCTGGCTGTAGGCGCGTACTTCCTTCGGATGCGTCAAATTTCGTACTTAAGAGAAGTCTTCAACTGAGCCTTCTCAAGGACAAGCTGATCAACAATCTTCTTCCAAGCACCGGAAGGTTGAGGCATACTAGAGGAAGATGGACCCTCTGGCTCTCTCTGTCTCTTCACTTCTCTATATTCAAGAAGTTCAATAAGCGTATCTTTGTCCTTAGACTCAAGCTGCAACTCCTTATGCTCTCGGCTCAAAGCATGAAACCGCTCTTCCCACATATCCTTCTCTTACTTCATCTTGGCGAGTGCGTCTTCCAACTCCTCTACATCTTGGTTAGGGAGAGTTGATGGCTCAACCACAACCATAGACATAGGTCTCTCACAAGCATAAGGCATCTTCAACTCCAAAGCTCTCTTCTTCACCCAAGAATTGTAAGCTTCCAAAGCTACATAGTTGCATGGACCAATCTCGGTTCTTCCTTTCCTATGAACATTATGCCAAGCGTGTATCATCTTCTGCTTCAAATGATGGGACTCTTTATCCTCTTGATAGAAAAGACCTTCTAATTGAGTGTTATTAGGTTTATCTCTCCAGGCGAACCCAAGTTGACGACGAGCCAAGGCAGGGTTGCAGTTGATTCCTCCTTGTGTACCAATGAGAGGCACATTAGAGAATTCACCACAACTATCAATAATATCCAAACTATTCAATGAAGAATCATACAAAACTATATCATCATTAGTGAGAGACATAAGTCTCTGAGACCACCGTAGACATTGTTTGTTCTTCACAAAAGCAGGCGTATGTGGCAAGTGTGAGATTGACCAATTGTACAGAAGAGGAAAACATCATACAATAGTTCCACCACCTTTAGAATTCCTTAGATGAAAATAGAAATGCATATCACCCAACAGAGTAGGTACAAGATTCCCAATCAAGAAGATTTTAATGGCGTTAACATCAATAAAATCGTCAATGTTAGGGAACAAAGCCAAACCATAGATGAGCAACACAAAGATGGCTTCAAAAGCATCCACACTATCGGCTTGACCAAAGGCAGTAGCTTTCCCAATGAGAAACTCAGAAGTCAATCCAAACATTCCTCCTTTCTTCACCCAATGAGCCTCAATCTCAGACTTCTTTAGATGAAGAGCTACAACTATAAGATGAGATCTGGGAATCTCTTCCAATCCACTAAAAGGCACCTTGTCAGAAACAGGTATTCCTAAGAGATGGTCATACTCCTCCAATGTAGGCATAAGCTGATAATCGGGAAAAGTGAAGCAATAGTAGAGAGGGTCATAGAACTAAACGAACACACTTAAGATTCCTTCAACTACATCGACAAATAACATAGTTAGAAGCTTCCCATGACGTTTCTTGAAGTCCAAGGGATCTAATGAAAAAGATGATAGCTTCCTTAAATCTTTCAAATCCCGACATCTGAAACTGTACTTGTTAGTGTTCCTTCGTCCACAATCCATGGTGTGGAAATATTTGCAAATAAAACCACAGTTCCTTGAAGTTATTTTTCGTGTGATGAATGTCATGATGCGCGTGAATGCATGAATGCAACAATCACAAATAAGGGATCACACACAAGGCAAACAAACAAAGGTCAAGGGATTAATGAAGTCATTGTCAATATCAATCATCCATTTTGGTGGATTATGGTTTACACCTTATCAACACCCAAGTTCCATCGATATTGACAAGACCTGATTGGATCAACCAGGAATCAAGGGTTTGATGTGAGTCACGAGCATGGAATCAAGTTAAGAACCATCCCAAAGGAGTGTTAATTCCATCTATCAAATATTATAGGTTAGGATGATTGACTCATCAACCCATAATATTCTAAAGAGAAACTCGTTTGAGTGTAGTATCGTGTAACAACTGTTATCAAGTCTACACCTGAACAGTCTCTGCACTACGTCCTAAATAGGCCAAGTTGGGTTAAATGTTCTATGGTCCTCAGCTTCTCGGACCCCAAATCACAGAAAGTAATGCCTAACCACATATAACTTGTGTGACATCAACAACTCTAAAAGGGTCTCCACTAAGTAGATGCGTCTCAATCCAACTTGTTAAGGACTACTCCACACAAGTCGAATATGACTATACCATTCTCCTATCTTAATTGCACTCAAGTTCGGGTTAGAACTTATCTCACCACTCAGAGATCACCAAGCACAACAAGCAGATTATATCATACAAACAAATATACAAACATCAAATATACAATTATACACATAAAAAAGTAGGCTAAACCCACTGAGGACTACACCCCAGCAGTGTCGCCACTTAATTTACGTAGCGGTAAATTCATGACCATTAAGCTATGCATAAACTTAACGTCAATAAAACCAAAGTCTCCATCGTGGCTTTTATTGTTTCCAAGGGAAAAGGAAAAAGTACAAACAAAACCCAAAGATAAGAAGTTTTCAAATCAAAAATAATAAAATGCCATAGATTATAGGTAAGGGGGTTGGTTACACAGAGGGAAGGTGTTAGCACCCAAAGTGTCCTAGGTACTCCTAGGGAGCCCTTTTTTATGTGTGTATGTGTTTTGGTATAAGATGATATTTGCAATAAATAGAGTGTGGGGGTGAGAAGAAAATTCATTAATTATATTTTTGTGTTTGACAAGACCTTCGGACTTGTGCCTACGTACCAACATAAAATGAGGGATCAAAACCTCGTAGTTTGTGGTATCAATTTCAAAGTCAGTGAATTGCTTTTAACAAAAATTTAAGCTTAAAAGAGGCACAAAACGCCTAAAAGATTTTGAATGAGTGTTAGTTCTTTTTGTCTTTTGAAATTTTAAGTCTAATATGGTTAGATTCATTTACAAGTTTGATTAAGAAAAAGAGTTTGAAAATGCAATAGCATAAGGCAAAAGTTTCTAATTTGCAATAAAGTCTAAGTTTAGAAATCACAAGCAAAGAAGATTTTGAAAAGAGGGAGAGATTTGAAATTAAAGAAGTGGGAGGATATGAAGAGACTAATCCTAAGCAAAAAATTAAAATTTAGGAGTTGAATAGATCTGACCAATAGGATGCAATCCAATAGACAAGAATGTCATATATAAACCCAATTCCTTTGGACTTTAGAATCAAGCAATATCAATACACAAATAGCAAGATGAAGAGCAAGGCATCAAATAAAGATAGCTACATCCAAGAAAGCAACTTCGTATTCTTTTTCTTAAGCTCCCATGTATTAGATGACATACTTCTTCAATGGCTCAGAATAAGGCATTAGACACAGCTTCAAAGTAACATTTGCATCAAGACCATGTAGTAGATGAACTCAAATGGATCTCAAAACTTGCATCAGATGAAAGTTCAATTTACAAGCACTTAGTTTCTGAAATGTTGGGATTGACCAAGTCCTTTTGCATAGGGAGTGTTGCCTAATTCTAAGTCCAAGTCTCATATCAAATCCATCAGTCCACAAAAACATTTTTTAAGAGTTTTTGTTGTTTATTAAGTATATTAAGGTCAAAAAAGACCACAAACACAAACAAAATACACAAACAAGATTATACAATCATAATATAATCACAATATATGGCTCAAGTGAGCAAAGTGAAAATGATATCAAAATAAACAAGTTAATTGGTATGAATAATTACAAATGATAAATGGCTTGAATTTAAATTGCAAAAAAGTAAATGACTTGAAATTAAAAGTTAGTCAATTGTTAGTGGATTATACGTTAGTGAAGTTTTGCTTTTTAATTGTTTTATGTCATTCTTTGGAGAACACTCAACCCTTTATTCACAAGCATGGATCCTTGAACCAAGACATCTTCCAAAGGAAGGAAAAAAATCCAAGTTTCCACACAATACCATGAAAGGGGGAAGACTTACAATCTTACTTACTAGAATGCTATGCCTTTTGTTAAAAATTTAGTGCTATGTTAAGCAATTGTAATTGGACTTATGTAGAAGTCACAACTATCTAAGGCCAGGCAATAGGAATTTTAGTGTTAATGCATGTTAGAGACATGGTATAATGAACCACACTCCTAAAACATACCACACTTAAAAAGAAAATGGCAAAGGGGTGGACCTAATCTCATCCATACTTGTATTGGTTTATGAACCAATTAGCCTTAGGATATAGAGATATAATTGGTCAATTGAATGGATAGGATAGAATTTGATTGAAGATGAAGAGGGAGGGGAAATGAAATAAACATAAATTGGTCATGGGAGGAATTTTATCAAATTAAAATCACTCATTCATTTTGCGAGATGAAATATACATTTCATCAATCCCCTAAATCCAATGATTTAATCCAATAAAACCCATATCAACCTTGACCAAGGCCCAAACACAATAGTCAAACTTCACAAGTCAATAAAAACCGCTCAACACAATTTATTCACAATTAAACAATTAAAAATCAATTAAAAATGCATTAAATTAAATCATGTTTGATCAAAACCCTAAAACTTCTTCCAAAACACCAAATAAATGGCCAAGACACTTATCATAGGTCAAACAACGTCAAAGGACCATGGAGAAAAAAATTCATTATTTTTAGAGATTTAAAAGTATTTTTATACAATTAAAAATCTGCACAAAAACATTTAAATCATGAAAAATATTAATAATGATCCAAAAAATAATTTTAATTCAGAAAATGAAAGAGAAAAATATTTGAAATTTTTTGGTGAAAGTCCCATATTTTTTGGATCAATATTAAAATTAAAATGAATTAATTAAAATTAAGCAATTAAAATGGAAATTAAAAAATTCAAAAGAACGTGGACCATCTGGTCTCCCTCATTAATTGAGGTGGCAGATCAAATGGTCCAAAGCGCGCGTTCCATGTGATCTATAGTCAACTGCGCGGCACATGTGGTAATCACAACCAATGCTCAGGATTAAAATATTTTAAATGGATCATGTGGTTTAGAGACTTGCTAACACATCGTCGGAGCCAGAGCTCCGGTCTTCTTCTCCGGTGGACCTCACCGGACTGGTCCACATTAAACCATCACCAAAATGAAAAAGAAAGACATAAATTTAAAGAAAAAATGCTCAGTAGCTCGAATCTGGGCTCAATTTTGTCTAACTCCAAGTATATAGGAAGATCCAGGGAGTTAAATTTTGAGGATCATGATCTGAGTTGCTTCGATTTGACCTCTAAGCAACTCAATTTTGTTGCCTATATTGGTAGGACTTCAGACAACCAAAGATGAACAAGAATAGTGGAGAAATAAGAGAGAATCGAAGAATGGAAAATCTGGAAAATCATCTTCAATGTAGCTTTAGATTGGTACGATCTTGCTCCTAATTATGCTTGGCCTTGCTTCAGATGCTTGATAGAGTAGAAATGGATCAAAGAAAGGAGTAGATTCTTGGAGTTTCAATCTCAAAACAGTGGGGGATTTAAAACTCTATTTTCAAAGAAAATATTGAAGCTTATCCTTTAATTGTGAGGGTTTAGGGTTGCTGAATCAAAGCATGCGGACCAGGGTCCCTATTTCTGAGCAAAAGAGGTTCTGTTTATAGGTCATGAGGTTGATAATTGCACACTTCCATTTTTGGAAAAAGTGAAATCTCTCTTGCATGCTTGCATGGGTGTGTGAGACGCCCATCAAGTGATGCACTTAGGTCCAAAATAGAGTGTAAGCAATGCTGAAATCATGTTGTCAAGCCATGCATTCGTGTATGAAAAGTGGAACTTGAAATCATCCAAATGGTCCTTCAACTTTAACCCATGCTCAAGTGCCTCATACTTTGTCCAAATGAGATGATTTTGGACTTTCTAGAAAGGTTAGATCAAGAGGAACAACTTTAATGTTGAAAACTTTTTGATTTGAAGCTTGGATCATGACGAATTTTGAGGTGGAAGTTTGAAAAATCAAACATATTAAAAAAAATTCTAAGTACCACGCCATATGTTCACTTCTTCCACCTTAAATAACTTTTTCTATGAGCTTCAAATGAGAAACGTTCCTTCATCAAAGTTGTAGCTCTTCCAAATACCTTCTATTTGGTCACATATTCGACCTAATTTGGATTTATAATGAAGGAGTTATGCATTTTAGAAGTTGAGGAAAATCACTTGTTCAATGGTATTGGCCCAAAATGACCTATAACGTTTCCTCTTGGCACATGCATTTGCAAGGTGAATTTTGTAAGAACAGAAATTGTTCTACAACAGATTCCAGGATTTTGATGATAACAAGGGATGAAACCAAAAATGACACTCTAACGAAATTTCTCTAAGTGTGTAGGACTCTGAACAAAAACAAAGAAATCTGATCGCTTTATCAGATACAGAATCGAATCAGATACAAAGTATCAGAAGATCAGAAGCGCCTGAAGAAGAAGCGTGCTCTAGAAGTTCTGACTCTGAGCAACAGCATAGCAGAATATCAAAAGCTCTAAACCTCCTCTGGAATCAACGCTAATGACCCAAAAGATCAGGACTAGCAGAAGCTCTGATGTAACTTCAACACAATCTCAGATTAACAGAGTTAACGCAAAGTCTAACGAAGGATCTCCTAATCTAGAAAGAGTAACGGAAACTACAACTTCGAATGGAAAGAAAGTATATTTGGAAAGAAGTTATTCAGGGAGACAAATTTCTTATGGCGAGAAACACAGAAGTAATGGCATTAAACTCTCATCAAAGTCAAATATTCTGCCATCACTACAATGGTCCCTTCACCACTATATAAAGGATGGCTAACTTCATTGAGAGACACACCTGAACATACAGAAAAACTCTACTTTCTCTCTTAGTATTTCACGAGCTGTTGCTCATACGTGAAACCATCTTGCTTGCTCAAATTGCTGTAATATTTGCTTTATCTTAGAAGCACCTTAGATTACAAATTTTCTTTTGCTAAATTAATTTTGTTCCTCAAGTGACTCTACGTAGTCTGTATACTTGGGAGGACTAAGAGATCTCTCTCTTAGACGTTGGTTGTAATAATCTTTCAAGATTAGTGGATTAAGTCCCTTTTGAAGGCGAAATCACCTTGACCGGGTGGACTGGAGTAGCTTTGTGTTATAAGCAAACCAATATAAAATCCTCTGTGTTCGTATTACTCCAAAAGCGCTTATTTTCCAAAACAATTCAAACCCCCCTTTCTTGTTTTTCTCACCTTCAATTGGTATCAGAGCTTCGGCTCTGTTATTGATTTTATAATCAAACACTTAACCGTGTAGAGAGATCCAGAACGAGAAAAACTATGGCCCACACAAATGAAAGAGACAGTTACAATGCTAAGCCTCTTGTCTTTGATGGAGAGAAATTCGATTACTGGAAAGCTAGAATTGAAAGTTTCTTTCTAGGCTATGATGCTGATCTCTGGGACATTGTCACAGATGGATACAAACCTCCTGTAACAGATGCTGGAGTTGAAGTTCCCAGAAGTAAGATGTCAGATGATCAGAAGCGCAAATTCAAGAATCATCACAAGGCCAGAACGATACTTCTCAATGCCATATCTTACAACGAGTATGAAAAGATCACCAACAGGGAAACAACTAAAGACATACTCGACTCTCTGAGGATGACTCATGAAGGAAACTCTCAGGTCAAAGAAACAAAGGCTCTGGCTCTAATCCAGAAATATGAAGCCTTCAAAATGGAGGATGACGAAGCCATAGAGGTAATGTTCTCTAGATTCCAAACTCTTATTACAGGTCTCAAAGTACTAGACAAAGGATACACAACTGCAGACCATGTCAAAAAGATAGTCAGAAGCCTGCCAAAGAAGTGGAGACCCATGGTCACTGCATTAAAGCTTTCAAAGGATCTGAACAACATCAGTCTTGAAGAGCTTGTCAGTTCACTCAGAAGTCATGAGATAGAACTGGAGGAAGATGAGCCTCAGAAGAAGAACAAGTCTGTAGCATTAAAGTCCAGATCTGAAAAGCGCAAGTCTAAAAGGAACAAAGCCTTCCAGGCCGAAACAGAAGATGCTGATGACTCTGAACAGGAAGATTCTGATGATGAAGAAGAATTGTCCCTCCTGACCAGAAGAGTTAAACAACTCTGGAAAAAGAGGAACAAAACCCTCAGGAGACCAAGACCCAGAGGGGATCGATCAGAATCAACCTCTAAAGGTAAAACTAGCAAAGATGTTACTTGTTATGAATGTAAAGAAACAGGTCACTACAGGAATGAATGTCCCATGTTAAAGAAAGACAGTTCCAGAAAAGAGAGCTTCAAGAAAAATTCCCTCAGAACTAAGAAAGGGTTGATGGCTACCTGGGATGATAGCGAATCTGACTCATCAGAATCTGACTCTGATGAACAGGCTAATGTGGCGTTCATGGCTACCACATCCAGAAACATTTATGATGAAGAATCTGAATCAGAAGAGGTATTTTCTGAACTCTCTCGATCTGACCTAGAATCATGTTTGTCTGAAACTCTTAGCTCATATCATAAACTAAAACAAAAATTTAAATCAATAAAAGGTTGTCTTGAAGAAAAATTTGAAGAATATGGCAAACTTGAGACAACAATTCTAGAACTAAAAGATGGAAACAAAGTTTTGACATCACTAAGAGATGCAACAAAGAAAAATTGTTTAAAACTAGAAGAAGCGTTATCTCAAGCTCCACAGACTTCAAACATGATAATTTATAAATACGAAAAAGCCTTTCAAAAGTTTCTGAAAAATGGGATAGGAAGGAGTGTAATGGCATCCATGATCTATGGAGTCAGTCAGAACAATAGAAAAGGAATTGGGTATGATCCTAAGGAAGATAAAACTTCTACTAGTGACCAACCTATATCTCCATTTTCATATCACTACACACACACTCAAGAGCAAAACTTTGATAATGCTAGAAAACCCAAAGTGATAAGAAACTCTGGGAAAACTAATCATAAAGGACCCAAGAGACTCTGGGTACCAAAAGATAAGATTGTTTATGTTGCAGATATCTTATGCAGCAAAGTTCAAACACCAGTCATGGTACCTGGACTCTGGATGCTCGTGACACATGACGGGAAGAAAGTCTATGTTCCAAAGCCTGGAACTTAAAGACGCTGGATTCGTAGGCTTCAGAGGAGATCAGAAAGGAAGGATCAGAGGCTCCGGAACTATTGGTAATGGTACTCTTCCCTCTATATCTGATGTCCTTTACGTAGAAGGATTAATGCATAACCTGTTATCCATAAGTCAATTAAGTGATAACGGTTATGATGTAATCTTTAATCAAAAAACATGTAAAGCCATAAATCAAAACAATGGTTCTGTCCTATTCACAGGCAAGAGGAAAAACAATATTTATAAAATAAATCTTTCTGATTTGAAAGAACAAAATGTGAAGTGTCTGATGTCCGTTCACGAAGAGGAATGGGTATGGCATAGACGCTTGGGCCACATTAGCATGAGGAAATTATCTCAGCTAAATAAACTCGAGTTAGTCAGAGGTCTACCCAAATTGAAGTTCTCTTCAGATGCTCTATGTGAAGCATGTCAGAAAGGAAAATTTTCAAAAACATCTTTCAAAAAGAAAACTATTGTTTCTACCTCTAAACCCCTGGAACTTCTTCACATTGATTTATTTGGTCCTGTGAAAATAGCATTAGTCAATGGAAAGAAGTATGGACTAGTCATTGTTGATGATTTCAGTCGCTGGACATGGGTGAAATTCCTAAAGCACAAGAGTGAGTCTCACTCTGTATTCACTAGTTTCTGTTCCAAAGTGCAAAAAGAATTTGACTCTAAAACTGTCAGAGTCAGAAGTGATCATGGTGGGGAATTTGAAAACAAATTTTTTGAGGAATTATTTGACTCTAATGGAATATCCCATGATTTCTCCTGCCCTAGAACTCCACAAAAAAATGGAGTTGTAGAAAGGAAGAATAGGACACTCCAAGAGATGTCCAGAACCATGATCAATGAAACAAATGTAGCTAAGCACTTTTGGGCCGAAGCTGTAAATACAGCGTGTTACATTCAAAATAGAATCTCCATAAGACCTATTCTGGAAAATACTCCCTATGAACTGTGTAAAGGAAGAAAACCAAACATTTCATATTTTCATCCTTTTGGATGTTCCTGCTTTATTTTAAACACTAAAGAACATCTGAACAAGTTTGATTCCAAAGCACAGAAAGGTATTATGTTAGGATACTCAGAACGCTCTAAAGGCTACAGAGTATTCAATACAGAAACTAAAATTGTGGAAGAATCAATTCATGTCAGATTTGACGATAAGCTTGACCTTGAAAAGTCAAAGCCAGTTGAAAATTTTGCAGATTTGGAAATCACTCTTGCAGGATCTGACAAAACTCCTGAAGAAATTAACTCCCCATTAATCCCAAAGAAAGCTAAAAGTCGCCTCAACATATCTGAAGAGTTGATTTTGGGTAACAAGAACGAACCTGTCAGAACCAGGTCTACCTTCAAGACCTCTGAAGAAACTCCTCTTGGACTAGTATCTCTGATTGAGCCTACGTCCTGTGATGAGGCACTCCAAGATAGCGACTGGGTTCTAGCCATGCAAGAAGAACTAGATCAATTCACAAAGAACGATGTATGGGATCTTGTTCCTAAACCCAAAGGCACTCACGTTATCGGAACCAGATGGGTATTCAGAAACAAGCTGAATGAGAAAGGAGAAGTCGTCAGAAACAAAGCTCGACTGGTGGCTCAAGGTTACAGTTAACAAGAAGGTATTGACTACAATGAAACCTTTGCTCCAGTCGCCAGGTTAGAATCTATTCGTTATCTTGTATCATTCGCTATAAATCATTCTATCAAATTGTATCAAATGGATGTCAAGAGCGCATTCCTTAATGGTTATATATCAGAAGAAGTGTATGTAAACAAACCTCCAGGTTTTGAAAATCTAAATTATCCAGAACATGTTTTTAAACTTAAAAAATCCCTATATGGACTTAAACAAGCTCCCAAAGCTTGGTATGAACGATTAAGTAATTTTCTTCTAGAACATAATTTTATCAGAGGGAAAGTTGACTCCACACTCTTCTGTAAAAACCCTAACAATGATCTCATGATATGCCAGATATACATTGATGATATCATTTTTGGTTCAGCTAACGCCTCTGTTTGTCAAGAATTCTCTAAGTTAATGCAGGCTGAATTTGAAATGAGCTTAATGCAAAAACTAAAGATCTTTCTGGGAATTCAAATTAACC
Organism: Lathyrus oleraceus; assembly: GCF_024323335.1. Classification (NCBI taxonomy): domain Eukaryota; kingdom Viridiplantae; phylum Streptophyta; class Magnoliopsida; order Fabales; family Fabaceae; genus Lathyrus; species Lathyrus oleraceus. The sequence goes on from NC_066581.1 coordinate 442,447,389, forward strand.
AAACTTCAGAAGTTACGTACATTCATCAAAGCAAATACATAAAAGACGTTCTGAAGAAATTTGATATGGTTGAATGCAACTCTACAAAGACCCCCATGCATCCAACATGCATTCTTGAAAAGGAAGAAGTCAGCAAAAAGGTTTGTCAGAAGCTCTATCGTGGTATGATAGGCTTCGTTCTCTATCTGACTGCTACTCGACCTGATATTCTCTTTAGTGTTTGTCTCTGTTCCAGATTTCAATCAGATCCTAGAGAAACTCACTTAACACCAGTTAAGAGAATTCTCAAATATCTGAAAGGAACTCCTAACCTGGGCCTGATGTATGAGAAAACATTAGAGTATAGACTTTCTGGTTATTGTGATGCAGATTACGCAGGAGACAAATTGGAACGAAAAAGCACATTTGGAAATTGTCAGCTCTTAGGAAACAATCTGATATCCTGGGCTAGTAAAAGACAATCAACTATCGCACTATCCACGGCAGAAGCAGAATACATCTCAGCATCTCTGTGCACCACTCAGATGCTCTGGATGAAGAATCAGTTAGAAGATCTGCAAATCTTCGAGAGTAACATTCCTATCTTTTGTGATAATACTGCTTCCATTTGTTTAAGTAAAAATCCCATTTTGCACTCCAGAGCTAAGCACATTGAAATAAAACATCATTTTATCAGAGACTATGTTCAGAAAGGGATAGTAACATTGAAGTTCATTGATACAGATCATCAATGGGCAGATATCTTTACTAAACCCTTAGCTGAAGATAAATTCCTCTTTATCTTAGAAAATCTGAACATTCAAAATTGCCCTGAATAAAATGTGCCTCTGAGGTTGTTAAATGAGACTCTGACATAAACAAATGGATTCTGCCTCTAACTCTGATACTTCTACCCAGTTAGAAGTTATCTGAGTTGGATATCTCCAGGAACCAATCCTTTGGTATTCCTGAAGATCAGATAAATCAAAACACGTGGAGTGTCTTGCGTCTGACCTTGGAACTTCTAGACAGCTGTCCAACAGTAATCAAGGAACAGTCTCTTGAGATCTCCTCGAGCAGTGTGCTGACTGTTGGGATTAGACATCATTTATGAGCTATAATCATTTCTCCCTCTAAACGTGCTAACTTGGTTTTTATGCTAAAACTCTGATTTGTGTGTCGTTTTGAATGCGCCATTTTTTGGGTATTTAAACACTCATCTCTCACTTTGCACACATTTCACTCTCACTCACTCCTGAAACCTCAGTTCTCTCAAGGCATCTCTGTAAGCAGTTCTTCATCTTCATCTCAGTTCTTCATCAACATCATGGATGCTCAACAACAAGTTGTGTTCAACTACTCTCAGCAAATGGGTTCAAGTGATCAAGTTCAAAGCACCAGCAACCCTACTCCAACGGTCACAAGCGTAACTACAACACTAATCTACAAGGAGCCTCACATTCTCGATCGTGAGCCCCATATCCATCTTGCAACGCCCTTTGATAAACTGGAAGTTTTATGTGAATCCTTGGTGGATTTTGATAACATGAGAAGAAATGGCGTAGACCTCACTGAAGAACTTCGCAAACAAGGTTGGGGAAACTACTTTCAACGCCTCTACGGTCCAGTTTACCCAAATCTCATTAAAGAATTCTGGAGATTTGTTGATGCTGACGATCACTTCATCGTCTCCTATGTTCTGGGAGTAAAGATGGTGATAACTGAGAAGTCCATCGCTGCTCTTCTAAACATGGAGAAAGATGGAGGCAGAAGAATTTACAACATCAACCCCAGGGCGAAATACATATCTCAAGAAATCAACCCAACAATCTTCAAACACAACGCAGAAGGCAACCCCTCAAAGAACAAGGAACTACTTCAGAACCTTCGGGTTTGGCTCAAAATCATTTTGTGTACTATCCATCATCGCCCAGTGTCAAACTCCTCAGACTACATCAACACAGATCAGAAATGTATTCTGTACTGCATTCACAAAGGTCTGAAGCTATGCCTCCCTGCACTTCTCTTCAAATACCTCAGAGATTCTGTACGAGAAACCAGAAATCACATGAAGCCCAAAACTTACATTCCCTTGGGAAGACTCATCTCAGATGTACTGATAGAAAGTGGTCTCGTGGACCATTTGGTAAAGCTCAGGCTCGTGAAAGACATGGCAATCGACACTAGAAAGCCTCTAAACTCAAAGAATCTGAAGAGCATGGGGATTCTGGATAAGGTCAACGTCAGACCTACTCTGGACACTTCCTGGGAAGCCTTGAAAGATCAGAGGAAAATTCCCCATGGTCTATATCTGTTCTCCAAGGAAGAACCTAAAGAGGAAATCCTCCTCTATCTACAAGGTCTGAAGGATGAAAGAGTGGATATCTCAGAGTTCAATTTGAACGAACTTCCAGATAAAGCTCCCAACTTCATGAGGCATAAAAGAGGTCCCTCTGAGAAGACATCTCAGGCAAAGAAAGCGAAGCTAGGAGAATCCTCTGGATCAAGACCTCCAGCACCTCTGCATGAGTCTTCTGGTAAGTCTGTCTCTCCTGCTCCCTCTACACAGACACATCAACTTGCTTCCTCTATCCCTCTACCAACACCTCTATACGCTCCATCTGAAACCCCTCCTTCAACCACCAGAACATCTCAACCTCTCCCAAAATTCAATCTTACCACCACCTCCTTACCCCTATCTGAAGCTGAAAGGCTAAATGAAACCACCTCCTCACCTTCACCCCCAGAATCACCCCCTTACTTCATCATCTCATATGACACAGAACTATCTGACCCTTCTTCTCCCACTCTAGCCCAACTTCAGACTCAAAACCTTGCCTCACAACAACCACAACAACCTCCACCTGAACCTGAAGTAACCTCACCACCCACAGAACAACCAAACATCACTCCATATGACGTTCAACCCTCTGACCCCGACACCTCTGACATTACCCCTCCAAACATTTCCGCTGAACCTCAAATTCTCAACCTAAGCCCTCCCACTTCTTCACCTCTACCATCTGAACCAGAACATTCCCTGCCAACCCTAGAGGAAGCAATTATGCTGTTTGCAGGAGAATCAGTTGAAAAGGTCAAGTCTCTGACCACCAACTCTGGCATCAGTGATGATCCTTCCTCTGTTAGGACACACTAGAACAAGGTTATTGGCTGGATGACCTCTGAGGTCGTCAAGCTGAAAAACCTCTCTGAGCAAGTCCGAAACGACTTCATCAAAGATGCTGAGGCAAGACTACAGGAGCGCTTAGCCAGAGAAGCTGAGGAAGAAGCCAGAAGGGAAGTAGAAGAAAGAGCAAGACAAGAAGAACTTCAAAGGGTAAAGGAAGATGAAGCCAAAGCTCTAGCTGATGCTGCTGCTGCTGAAGCTGAAGCAAAAGCTGCTGCTGAAGCTGAAGCTAAAGCCGCTGCTAAAGCTGAAGCTCTCCGTGCTAAAGAACAGAATGCTCTGACTCAGGGGGAGTCCTCTACATTTTCCCCTCTGGTTCTCAAGACCCTTGAGGAGCTTCAGAAAGAGCAGAAGGAAGTCCGAGCCAGATTGGATCAACACGACACAGTCAACGCCAACATCCAGAATCTGCTGACCCAACTGCTTCAGAGGATGCCTCCTCCTCCCAACCCTTAAGCACCTAGGATTATTTCTTGCTTGTTGCTTTTTGTCTCTACTTGTTTTCCGCTTTCATCTCTAATGTTTTTGCTCCTATCTGGATATATATATATATATATATATATATATATATATATATATATATATATATATATATATATATATATATATATATATATTTTCTTCCTTCTTTCATTTTTATTAAGTCTTTTTGATTCTGACAAAAAAGGGGAGAAACCAAAACAGCTTTGATGAAAACATATCTAATTTCTTTAAGTACTCTGCAAACATATTATTCAATAAATCTATCTAACACTCTTTGACTCAGAAAGTTGCAGAAGGGTATCTAGAAACTTCATTGCTTGGAAGCTCTGGTAAGAACTTCTGAACTCCCTAGCTTATCTCAGGGGGAGCTCACTTCTATCCGATCTGATAAACTCTTATATCTGAATGTTTCATCTATTAATTAAGTTTGTTTTGTCATCATAAAAAATGGGGGGATTGTAAGAACAAAAATTGTTCTACAACGGATTCCAGGATTTTGATGATAACAAAGGATGAAACCAAAAATGGCACTCTAACGAAATGTCTCTAAGTGTGTAGGACTCTAAATAAAAAAAAAGAAATTTGATCGCTTTATCAGATACAAAATCGAATCAAATACAAAGTATCAGAAGATCAGAAGCGCCTGAAGAAGAAGCGCGCTCTAGAAGTTCTGACTCTGAGCAACAGCATAGCAGAATATCAGAAGCTCTAAACCGCCTCTGGAATCAACGCTAATGACCCAAAACACCAGGACTATCAGAAGCTCTGATGTAACTTCAACACAATCTCAGATTAACAGAGTTAATGCAGATTCTGACGAAGGATCTCCTAATCCAGAAAGAGTAACGGAAACTACAACTTCAAATGGAAAGAAAGTATATTTGGAAAGAAGTTATTCAAGGAGACAAATTTGTTATGGCAAGAAACACAGAAGTAATGGCATTAAACTCTCATCAAAGTCAAATATTCTGCCATCACTACAACGGTCCCTTCACCACTATATAAAGGACGGCTAACTTCATTGAGAGACACACTTGAACATACAGAAAAACTCTACACTCTCTCTTAGTCTTTCACGAGCTGTTGCTCATACGTGAAACCATCTTGCTTGCTCAAATTGCTGTAATATTTGCTTTATCTTAGAAGCACCTTAGATTACAAATTTTCTTTTGCTAAATTAATTTTGTTCCTCAAGTGACTCTGCGTAGTCTGTATACTTGGGAGGACTAAGATATCTCTCTCTTAGACGTTGGTTGTAATAATCTTTCAAGATTAGTAGATTAAGTCCTTTTTGAAGGCGAAATCACCTTGGCCGGGTGGAGTGGAGTAGCTTTGTGTTATAAGCGAACCAGTATAAAATCCTTTGTGTTCTTATTACTACAAAAGCGCTTATTTTCCAAAACAATTCAAACCCCCCTTTCTTGTTTTTCTCACCTTCAAATTTCACTTCCTCCAAACTTCGAAGTTAAAGTAGACATATTAAGTTTGATCATGCAATATGAATGGCTTTCATCTCATAAAAAAATTAGCAAGTTATGGTCTTGGGAAGTTGACCTCCAAATTAGGGTTTAGACAAAATGACCTATAATCTTTCACCATAAAAAATGACTTTCCAAGCAAACTTAGATCTAGACTTCAACATGAAAGTTGTTTAGAATGTCATTTAGAGTAGCTTTTTTCTTGGAATCATTTTCATATGACACAAATTGTAGGAGATAGGGTCTAGGGATCCCTAGTTTTGACCGATTGACTTTCTCTGGTCAACCACCATGAACCATCTTACTAGATTGACATTCTCTTAAATTTTGGGGCTCATGGAGGATCATATATGCATAATATGATGTAATGTGAAGTATCCCTTGAAATATTTGATCAATTGTTGAAGAAACTTGTTGAAGAAGTCACACAAGATACCTAGATGAATTAAGGTTCCCTGGCAAACCAACTCTAAACCCTTGATGATCTCTTGATCAAAATGACATGTGAAGATCATGGGGATCCATATATGATACTTAGAGACAATATAGACCAATTCTTGATTTAGCTCCTTGCATTGAGGGTCTCAAACCCTATATGTGAGCTGGATATAACATAGGTGAGCATACACATTACCTACAAAAGAGTTAAACTATACAATGACATATTTTTGGTATTTTGGTTAGTAAACAAAGAAAAAAAAATAAAGTATGATACAATCAAAAGTGCTTGGTGATCTCTCCCAATACAAACCCAATGAATAAGGGGTAAGGAGGATGCCAAGGTGTGATCCTAATGCCAATGCATATGATAAGATAACATGAGGGATCTTAGGGTCAAAATTGGGGTCTTACACATTGGCCCGTCATCAGCTTGGGTTCCCCTTGAGAAGTAAACCTAATAACATTCACTTAGAAGGTATATTCTATCAAGAGGGTAAAGATCCCCAACTTCTGAAAAGTAGAATGATGCGTTCTTGGCACAATATGCATAGGAAAGGAAGATACGAGCATGGTCCCTGCAACTATGTAGCTTTGGAAGCTTACACCATTTGGGTGAAGAAGAGAGATTTGGCACTCAAGATGTTGTACACTTGTGAGAGACCTATGTCTATCGTTATGGTTGATCCATCAACTCTCCCTCACCAAGATGTAGAGGAGTTGGAAGACGCACTTGCCAAGATGAAGCAACAGAGTGACCTGTGGGGAGAGCGGTTCCATGCTTTGAAACGAAAGCATGTAGAGTTGCAACATGAGTTTAAAGACAAAGATGCACTTATTGAGGTTCTTGAGGAGCGTGCATTGAAGAGACAGAGAGAGCCATAGGATTGATTTTCCTCTAGTATGCCTCATCCTTCCAGTGCTTGGAAGAAGATTGTTGATCGACTTGTCCTCGAGAAAGCTCAGATGCAGAAAGCTTTTGAGTCAGAGATTTGACTCATCCGAAGGAAGTACACTCCCTTGGCCAATTCATCTGATTTGGTTGTTAGGGATCCTTAGGATGATAGTTTTATTTCCTCTTGTATTTGTATTTTGGTTTATGAAATTATACTTAGTGTAGTCCTTCCAAACTTTATGAATAAAAGGAGATTTTTATGGTCAATTGAATTGATATTATCATTTATTACTATTCTAAATTGAAAACATTTGCAAATTAGACTTCATATGTTCCTTGAAATTAAAAACATTACATTTCATGCATCATTTGCATAACAGGTTCCTTCAACCAAATATCTTATAGTTCTTCTTTTGTGTATCAGACAAGCTGACTCATCACTATAACACTCGAGCTAATCACCAGAGAAGAATGAAGCATCTTGAACAAGAGATCGTAGAGCTTAAGGATGATATTGCCAGAATCACTGCTCCGATGGAGTATGTGATTGCTGCTCAAAATCAATCATCTCCACCACCTGCTACTCCAACTCCTTAAAGGACTGTTATTATAGAGATTGCCTCAGCAATTTGTGCCTATAGTTGCTAGCCAGTCGGTGCCTACCATGCCTGCCGGATTCCCGTGGGGAATGCCACCAAACTTTGTGCCTGAAGCGTACGCTAAAACATTTGCTTCTATGTCGACATCTAGCCGGTCATATATGTGCCTCCTCCCATTGTGCATAGTTTGGCTCGTGTCGAGCAAACCATCTAGCACTCCGAGTTGTCTGAAGGCCCCGATGTTTTTGAGAAAATTGACGAGATGAAGGACCAATTACTTGAGCTGAGAAATGAGTTGAGGACCTTAAGAGGAAAAGATTTATTTGGTAAGAGTGCTTCAGAGTTGTGCCTGCCCCCTGAGTCATCTTGTCATGTATGCTCTGAAGATGTCTACTCAGATCGACAACGATCAACTACTCATACATTACTTCCAAGACAATCTACCTAATGCTGCACTCGGATGATATATGGGATTGGATAGTGCTAATGTTCGTACTTTTAATGACTTAGGCGAGGATTTCGTCAAGTAATATAAGTATAATGTTGATATGGCTCCAGATCAGGATCAGTTGAGATCAATATCTCAGAAGGACAAAGAGACATTCAAGGAGTATGCCCAAATATGGAGGGAATTGGATGCTCAAATTAGTCCACCCATGGAGGAGAAGGAGATGACCAAGATCTTCTTAAAGACCCTGAGTTCGTTTTACTATGAACGCATGATTGTTAGTGCTCCTAATGATTTCATCGAAATGGTGAACATGGGAACGCGATTGGAAGAAGGTGTTAGAGAAGGCCGGTTGTCCAAAGATGAAACGTCTTCAAGAAAGAAATACGGTGGTAGTTTCTCCAAAAAGAAGGAAGGCGAAACCAATGTAGTGTCATTAGGGAGGAAGATGAGGCCTCACATGAGGAAGAATCTTAGAACAAGTTAATAACAACATCAGGTATCATTAGTTATTCCTATGTTCACCAATAATCTAGCAAATCAATCAGTTCCTGTTCAGCAATAACATCAGCAACAACTGCAACAGCATAACAACTAAAAAATAACAATCATCATCAGAATTTTGAAAGGAAGAAGGTATCTTTTGACCCTTTTTGCAAAATTATATCCTCCTTTGGTTGTTAAGAATTTGATCCAACCAAGAAATCCTCCACAGACTCTTGAACCTTTGCCATGGTCGTTTAAGCAAGTTTGTATTGTGCTTTTCATCAGGGAGCTTTGGACCATGATAATGAAAATTGTTATCCTTTGAAGTATGAGGTTCAGAAGCTGATCAAGAGCGGTATGGTGTCCTTTAAGGACCGAGCACCTAATGTTAAAGCCAACCCATTGCGTACTCATGGCAACGCTTCTATGAATATGGTGAATGATCGTCGTAGGAATTTCAAGGTCTTTGACGTGCGTCGTATTCGAAGGTTGTTGGTGGAGATTCATAGAGATTTGTGCTTGGTAAGTGATCTAAAAAATGACCATGATGGTTGTGTTATTTGTAGTGTCAAACCTCCAGGATGCGTAATTGTTAAGAGGGATATTCAAAAACTGATGGATGGAAATGTTATTCAAAATAAATAGTCCAGGTATATGGGGAATGATGTAAATATCACCGGGCCAGTGTTTAAGACCCCGAGAGGGTAGTTATTAAATTTGATAGCAGAAGCAGAAATGCCAACATATCGGTATCACTGTTGGTTATAAGGTTAACAGGCCCCATCCCCTATTCATCCGTTAAAGTAGTGCCTTATAAGTACAATGCCACCATGATTGATAATGGGCAAGAGTTTTATCTTCCCGCTGCAAATTCAATGGTGAGAATTGCAGTTGTCATAAACGTGACCCGTAGTGGTCGTGTGTTAGGCTTTGTATCTCCTAAGTTGTGGAAGATGTTTCAGTGGGTAAGAAACCAGATGTTCCTAAAATTGATCCGATTAGTGCTCCAACATGCCAGTCTGGTGAATCTAGCAGGTGGAAGGCTAATGATGATGATGAGGTACTTAGTTTGATCAGGAGAAGCGGGTTCAATGTTATGGAGAAGTTGCTCCAGACACCGTCAAAGAAATTTGTATTCTCATTATTAATGAACTCTAAAGCACATAGAGAAGCTTTGCCGAAAGTGTTGGAGCAAGCCTACGTGGAACACAATGTTACTATGGATCAGTTTGACCATATTGTTTCCAACATCACTTTGATCGGTCACCATTTTCACTATGTTTCCGTTGCTTATTCGACAAGAAACCAAGGATTTTGAGACACTTTGTACACATTTTGGTACCCTTAAAGTTAATTTTCATTCCCGTAAGTTATTTAAGAAATTTTATTAATTTTCAGTTTTATTTTGTATTTTCTTGATTTTACGCTTTGGTTACCGTGTTTATGCCCTCCAAGTCCATGGAGAAGATCTAATAGACTCAATTCGAGAAAGTGGAAAGTTCTGGTGGTCGAAAAAATAAGATTTCACAGTTCAGGAGGCCTTACACGGGTATCCGTGTCGGGAGGAAGGCCAAAAAAGAAGAAGTAATGCCCAAACTAGTGGTCTGACACAGCCTCCTGTGTCATCCTGACACTGCCCGTGTCAGCCTGACACTTCTAGTGTCATCCCAAAATGCTAATTTTCCAATTTTCGGGATTTTTCACCTTGCTTAAGCTGCATGGACGTTTTGGAGATTTCCACCTTCTTCCAAGGGATTTTGACTATATTATGAGAGTTTATACAAGAGAAAATGGGGATCTTGGAACGAGGCGGAAACATAACTGTCAGACGAGCAAGGATTATAGAGATCGAGGAATTTGGAGAGTGAAAGGTTTTCATGAGCGGAAGCGATTGAGGATCCAAGTCATCCAATTACTTGTAATGTGTATTTTTATTCTTGATTTTTTTTAACAATATGAGTAGCTAAACCCCTCAATTCTAGAGGGGTGTCACTGATTAAGAATTGTAATGACTATGAGTTTACAATTGCATTTATAATATTATTTTGATGGTAAGTTTTTGATGTGTTTAATGCTTTCTCTTTCGGACCAATCGAGATTGTTTTATGGATATCAATTAGGCTGGACTGCCATTGGTAAAGTTTTCATAAGGTTACTCTGCATTAGATATCACCTAGGACTAGGGATACCCTGTATGAATCAGAGAATTCATGATATAATAAAGCTTAACTTCGCCCAAATTGCATATGAACATAGAAATTAGGGTAGAATGATTACTGGTTTCCTCACCAAAGACTTTGCAGAAAATACCCTTGAGAACTAATAGTAATTGATATTTATTGATACAATAGTGACTCAGAGTTGTTACAGGGATAAATCATACACCTTCTCTGACATTGTTCCTCTAACCTTGCAAACCCTTCTTTTACATTATTATTTTCTTTTGCCTTTATTTTATTATTTTGAATTTAAAATCCCCAATTATAATTTTTTTTTAATTGAATGATGAATTGAACTCAATTTTAACTTGCAGTCCTTGAGATCGACTTTCTGGAAATTTCCCCTTTATTACTATAACAGGCAAAATAGTACACTTGCTATTTTTTCGATCAAGTTTTTGGCGCCGTTGTCGGGGACTGCCAAAATACAGAGTTTAATTTTAAGTTCAATTAAAATTTTGTTGGTCTGCAATAAAATTATTTTTCTGTCATTTATATATTTTCATTCACTAATTTGTGTATGCGAAGAGAGCCCTCAGCAGAATTTCTTTTTGACGTAGAAATCGAGAGAACCCTTCACCGGAGACGCATAAACGCTAGATTGGATTCCAATGAAGAAGTTCCCTCTGATCACTCAAATTCAAAAAAAGAATTATGGCTGAAATCCCTCCATAACAAGGGAAAATGAACAGTCGAGTCATGCGACGTTAAACGAAGCGCTTCGTGGGAGGCAACCCACACATTTTTATTTCTAATTATTTGTTGTGTTTGTTTGTTATTTTAGGTTTACACATTGCCTTGCATAAAAGGGAGACGGTACTCACATGGAAAAATTTGGAAAAATGAGAAGAACAGAAACGTGACACGGCCCGTATCAGGTTTGCGGATTTAAAATTTGTTTGGAAAATTTGAATTCTGTGTGGGCATGTCGCACTTCCCGCCCCATACCCCTCAAGAGGCCCTGTGAGTCACCCTCCTTCTATCTTGTTCGAAAACATTAAGGTAAATGTTTAGTTCAAGTATGAGGGGGGTTTACTATGCTTTTTGCTTTTATTTTTGTTGATTATTTCCCAATTTTGTATTTTTACCGATTAACATTTGGTTTATTTTTACTATCAGGTATCATGTGCTGCATGTATTTCAGGGTCTCGGTGTACTGTTGGATTAGGTGATGACCATGACTGGTAGTGGATGAAAGGATTACTCCATTTATGGTTGCTTGTTATGAAGGTTCTTCCCAGAAAGTCGATACTACTGAAGAAAAGATCGGATGCAACTACTAAAGTTCAACTAACGTAGGTTCCTTGTGCATTCCGAGTTGAGTAAGAAGTCGCACCATACTCGAAGTACTATGGATGCTGTCAAGCTTTACCTAACACGGTGAGTGCATAAAAAGCCAAACACATTTGTCATCATGAGCGATATCCACGTATGTCTTTATCACTCTGACTTTGCGTAGGTTCTCTGGGAATTTCACTGCATGTATACATACATTGAAGCACGTTGTTTGATTATAGCCCTAAGTTGTTCTAGCCGTCTTGTTAATGTTACCCCTTATTAACACCATTTGATCCTGTACCCTTTGTTTGTCTAAACACATAAATGTAACCCGCGACCCAAAACACTTCCTTACCCTGTTCGGAGTCAATGTGATGTGATTAAGCCGTGTTAAATTCTAAGTTTGGGGTAAACCCCATAAGCATCAAAAACCAAGGTGAGTACGAAAAAAAAAACGACCATAAAAAATTTTTTGAAAACGAAATATAGTCGATCGTTCGAAAGAAACACTCACCGAAGGAAGAGCACTGAGTTGAAAAAAATATAGAATATAAAAGAAAAAGTGAGAAATTGAAAAAGAAAAGAATAAAACATAGTGAAAAGAATATTAACATTGACTCTAAACCCAAAACTAGTTTTCCTTTTTGTTTTTATTTACCACACCATAACCCAAGCTTCCGTTACAACCCGAAAGACCTCAAAAAGTGTGTGTTGTGTGTAGGTGATATGAAAGGAGAAACTATTCAAATTTATGAGTTGATATTGCATATTCTGAATTGGGAGTGAAAACACTTTAGCCCCGAGAGACTTGGTGATAGTGTGATGAAAGATGACAGGTGAAGCGGTACTTCGATGAGGAAGTGCGGCAGAAAATTCATTAGAAAAAGCAGGAACTATAAAAGGGAGAGTGAAGGCGTTGGCGAAAGATCTCAACAGTATCATGGTAAGAATACAAGTTTTGGGAAGTGAGATTCTATCGTATAGGATATTACTTAAGGACAAGAAATGAGCTAAGTTTGGGGTTATGATCGGGCCCAATTTTCACTATGTTTTCGTTGCTTATCCGACAAGAAACCAAGGATTTTGAGACACTGTGTACGCATTATGGTACCTTTAAAGTTAATTTTCATTCCCGTAAGTTATTTAAGCAATTTTATTAATTAACAAATTTATTTTGTGTTTTCATGATTTTACGCTTTGGTTGTCGTGTTTAGGCCCTACAGGTCCACGGAAAAGATCCAACGGACTCAATGCGAGAAAATGGAAAGTTCTGGTGGTCAAAAAAAGAATATTTCACAGTTCAGGAGGTCTGACACGGCCACCTGTGTCATCTCAGACAGACTGTTTCAGAAGGAAAGGGAAGAAAGAAGAAGTAATGCCCAAAACAATGGTCTGACACGGCCGCCCATGTCAACTAACATGGTTTGTGTCAGCCTGACACGGCAAGTGTTAGGCCAAAATGCTAATTTTCCATTTTTTGGGCATTTTCCCCGAGCTTAAGCTGCAGGGACGTTTTGGAGATTTCCACCTTTTGCCAATGGATTTTCACTATATTAGGAGAGTTTCTACAAGAGAAATGGGGGATCTTGGAACAAGGCGAACACATAATTGTTAGATGATCAAGGATAACATAGATCAAGGAATTTGGAGTGCGGAAGGTTATCATGAGCGGAAGAGATTGAAGATTCGAGTCATCCAATTATTTGTAATGTGTATTTTTATTCTTGAACTTGTTTTGAACAATATGAGTAGACAAACCTCCCAATGCTAGGGGGGTGTCCCTGATTTAGAATTGTAATGACTATGAGTTTAGGATTGCATTTATAATATTATTTTTACGGTAATCTTTTGATGTGTTTAATGCTTTCTCTTTCGGACCAATCGAGATTGTTTCATGGATATCAATTAGGCTGGACCGCCATTGGTAAGGTCTTCATAAGGTTACTCTGCAGTAGATATCACCTAGGACTAGGGATACCCTATCTGAATCAGAGCATTCTTGATATAATAAATCTTAACTTCACCCTAATTGACTATGGACATAGAAATTAGAGTAGAATGATTAATGGTTTTATCATCAAAGACTTGGGAGAAAATACCCTTGAGAACTGGTAGTAATAGATATTTGTTGATGAAATAGTGACTCAAAGTTGTTACAGGGATAAATCATACACCTTCCTTGGCATTGTTCCTCTTACTTTGCAAACCCTTATTTTACATTATTATTTTCTTTTGCCTTTATTTTTATACTTTTGAATTTAAAAACCCCAATTATAACTTTTGTTTAATTGAACGATGAATTGAACTCATTAATAACTTGCAGTCCTTGAGATCGACATTCAGGGAATTTCCCTTTTATTACTATAATAGGCAAAATATTACACTTACTATTTTTCAGATCAAGTTTTTGGCGCCGTTGTCGGGGACTGCCAAAATATAGAGTTTAATTTTAAGTTCAATTAAAATTTGTTTGCTCTGCAATAAAATTATTTTTCTGTCACTTATATATTTTCATTCACTAATCTGTGTATGCGAGGAGAACCCTCGGCAAAATTTCTTTTTGACGCAGAGATTGAGAGAACCCTTCACCGGAGATGCATAAACGCTAGATTTGATTCCAAAGAAGAAGTTCCCTCTGATAACTCAGATTGAAAAAAAGAAACTATGGCTGAAATCACTCAATAACAAGGGAAAATGAACAGTCGAGCCATGCGACGTTAAATGAAGCACTTCGTGGGAGGCAAGCCACACGTTTTATTTCTAATTATTGGTTGTGTTTGTTTATGGACCTTCCGGTTAAGATAAGTCTGAGTGATTTTCAAATTACTTTTCAAGTAATGGATATTGACCCAACCCACAACTGTTTGTTAGGAAGGCCATGGATTCATGATGCTGGCGCTGTGACATCTATTCTGCATCAAAAATTGAAATTTGTTAAGAACAGAAAGGTTGTCGTTGTTGGTGGAGAGAAAGCGTTTCTAGTGAGCCATTTGTCATCCTTCACCTATGTGGAAGCCGAAGAAGAAGTTGGAACACCGTTCCAAGCCTTGACTGTTGCTGATGAGTTGTAGAAGACTGGGGCACCCATGTCTTCTCTAAAGGAGGCCAAAGAGGTTATTCAGGTTGGCAGCACCGACAAATGGGGTTGCATTTTAGAAGTTATTGAGAACAAGAATAAAGCAGGGTTGGGATTTCAGCAAGGGACGTTCAACGAAAATCTCAAAGTTATGAAAGAAGTTTTCCATAGTGAAGGGTTCATTCACAAGGATGATCAACACTCAACTGCAATTATTGAAGATAGTGATGAAGACGAAGCTTGTGCCAACTTTGTGACACATGGCCAGACATGTAACCATTGGATTTCTGTAGAGGTTCCCGTTGTTATGAACCGTTCAAAGTAATTTGTTATATTATTTATGAAAAATCATTCTCCTATGCCTAAAGGAGAAGCGAAACATTGTTGGGCGCTTTCAATATTATCATCAATAAAAATACAATTTTATTCATCCTCATCTACGATGTTTGTTTTTACTTTTTGCTTTTTCTGAAAACGGTAATCATAAAAAAACATAAATAAATTATAATCTTTTCATCAGCATAATATTTGTTTGCACTCCGCTCCTCTAAAATCAAAATATCAAATCATTATGCAGGTTGGTTCTCAAACCCACTGAACGTAATGATCCTATTCCCTATCCAAACTTTGATTTCCTTGTGTTTGAATCTGAGGAAGAGAAGGATGATGAAGAAATGTATAATGAGTTAGCATATTTGCTTGAGAAGGAGGAAAAATCCATTCAGCCGTTTGAAGAACAAATTGAATTAGTCCATTTTGGTTCCGATGATGATGTGAAGGAAGTGAAGATTGGGTCTCAACTGTGTCCCGAAGCTAAGAAGGGGTTGGTTAATCTTCTTCGAGAATATTATGATGTGTTTTCTGGGTCCTATCAAGATATGCCTGGTTTGGATTTTGAGATTGTGGAGCATAGATTGCCTTTGAAGCCAGAATGCCTGCCAGTCAAGTAGAAGTTGAGAAGAACTCATCCTGATATGGTAGTAAAGATTAAGGAGGAAGTCCAGAAGCAGATTGATGTTGGTTTCCTTGTTACCTCCGAGTATCCACAATGGGTGGCCAATATTGTGCCTGTTCTTAAGAAAGATGGAAAAGTCTGTATGTGCGTTGATTATAGAGATTTGAATAAGGCCCATCCGAAAGATGATTTCCCTCTACCACACATTGATATGTTGGTAGACAATACAACTAAATTCAAAATATTTACGTTTATGGATGAATTTTCCGGTTATACCCTGGGGAATATTCTGTTATAGAGTGATGCTTTTCGATTTAAAGAATGTTAGGGAAACGTACCATAAAGCCATGACCACTCTTTTCCATGATATGATGCATAAAGAGATTGAAGTCTATGTTGATGATATGATTGCTAAATCAAAGACTCAAGAAGAGCATGTTGAACATTTATTGAAGTTATTCCAACGTTTGAGGAAGTATAAACTCCGCTTGAATCCCAATAAGTGTACTTTTGGTGTTCACTCTAGTAAGTTGTTATGCTTTATTGTCAGCGAGTAGGGTGTTGAAGTTGATCCTGCCAAGGTCAAAGCAATACAAGAGATGCTTGCGCCCAAAACATGAGAAGCAAGTCATAGGTATTGCTTATGACTTCCACATGTACGCCTATATTCAATCTTCTTCGGCAAGATCAGTCTTGTGATTGGACCGAGCATTGCCAGAAAGCTTTCGACAGTATCAAAGAATATCTGCTTGAGCCTACGATTTTGTCTCCGCCTGTTGAAGGAAGACCTTTGATCAAGTATATGAATATGCTTGAAGAGAGTATGGGTTGTGTTCTTGGTCAGAAAGATGAATATGGGAAGAAACAATATGTAATTTACTACCTCATTAAAAAGTTCAGCGACTGTGAGACTCAGTATTCTATGCTTGAGAAGACATGAGGTGCATTGGCTTGGGCTGCTAAGGGTTTGCGCAAGTATATGTTGAATCATACCACTTGGTTGATATCCAAAATGGAGCCAATCAAGTACATTTTTATGAAGCCTTCTTTAACTGGGAGGAATGCTCGTTGGCAGATGTTATTATATGAGTATGATATTGATTACTGATCTCAAAAAGCTATTAAAGGTAGTGTCTTGGCGGATTATTTGGCTCACCAACCTATTTAAGATTATTAGTCAGTGCAATATGATTTTCCTGACGAAAAGAAATGGTATTTGAAGATGAAAGATTGTGACGAACCATTGCTTGAAGAAGGGCCAGAACCTGGTTCCCATTGGGGCATGGTATTTGATGGAGTTGTTAATTCGTACGATAATTGCATTGAAGCAGTGATTATTACTCCTCAAGGCACTCATTTTCCGCTTACAGCTAGATTAACCTTCAAATGTATAAATAATATGGGTGACTATAAAGCTTGCATTATGGGGCTTGAAGAGGTCATTGATCTCAGAATTAAATATCTTGACGTCTATAGAGATTCAACTTTTGTTGTGAATCAGATCAAAGATGAATGGGAGATGACTCAACCCGGTTTGATACCATGTAGAGATTATGCGAGGAGAATTTCAACTTTCTTTATAAAGGTTGAGTTTCATCATATCCCTAGAGATGAAAACTGGATGGCAGATGCTCTTGCAATGTTGGCTTCCATGATTATGGTTAAATTTTGGAATGAAGTTCCCAATTTGACTATCATGCATCTTGGTAGGCCAATTCATGTGTTTGCTGTTGAAGAAGTTACACATGAAAAGCCATGGTATTATGATATCAAGTGTTTCCTCCATAGTCAGATTTACCTGTCTGGGGTATCTTTGAATAATAAGAAGACTTTGAGGAGATTAGTTGGCAACTTCTACTTGAATGGTGATGTGCTTAATAACATAAATTTCGATATGGTTTTGCTCAGATGCGTGGATAGACATGAAGCAGACCTATTAATGACTGAAGTCCATGAAGGTTCCTTTGGTACTCGTTCCAATGGACATGATATGGTGATGAAAATGTTGAGAGCGGGTTACTATTGGCTGACAATGGATTCTGACTGTTGAAAGCTTGTGAAGAAATGCCTTAAGTGTCAAATTTATGCAGATAATCTTTATGTTTCTCCGACACAGTTGAATGTCATTTCCTCTCCATCTCCCTTCTCCATGTGGGGAATTGATATGATTGGTAGGATTGAGCCCAAAGCTTCGAATGGACATCGTTTCATTTTTGTGGCTATTGATTGCTTCACAAAATGGGTTGAAGTGACATCGTATGCAAATGTGACCAAGCAAGTTGTTATAAGGTCTATCAAGAATCAGACTATATGTCGTTATGGTGTGCCAAGTAAGATCATTATTGATAATGGATCGAACTTGAATAAAAATATGGTGGAAGATCTTTGCAAAGACTTCAAGATTGCACATCATAATTCTTCTCCCTACAAACCCAAGATGAATGGGGATATTGAAGCTGCGAACAAGAATATCAAGAAGATTATCCAGAAGAGATTGGAATGAGGTGCTCCCATTTGCTTTGAATGGCTACCGTACATCCGTCCTCACTTCACCAGGGTAAACCCCTTTCTCTCTTTTCTATGGCATGGAATTTGTACTCCTTGTAAAGGTTGAGATCCCATCATTGCATGTGCTGATGGAAGCTAAGTTGATGGAAGCTGAATGGTGTCAGACCGGATTTGATCAGTTGAATTTGATTGAAGAGAAGAGATCAACTTCCATGTGTCACAGCCAGTTGTATCAACAAAGAATGAATACAACTTTTGATAAGAAGGTCAAGCCTCGTCTGTCCTGAGAAGGTGACCTCGTGCTCAAGAAGATTTTATCTTTCAAACCTGATTCTAGGGGAAAATGAGTACTACTTATGAAGGCCCATATGTTGCTAAGAGAGCCTTTTGAGGTGATGAATTGATTCTTACAACTATGGATGGTAAAGAGTTCACTCGTCCTGTGAATGTCGGTGCAGTCAAGAAATACTTTTCCTAGAAAAAGAAAAGAATAACTCGCTAAGTTGAAAACTAGAAAGGGCGTTTTAGGAAAAAATAAGCGTCTCGGTGGATTGGAAAATCGAAAGGGAGATCCAGGCAAAATTTAGAGACATAAAATAAAAAAAAAATTATCTTGGTAGATTGAGTACCCCACCTTAGGACAATCTAGGCAGAAATTAGGGATTTTGGCAAGTAACAGCATCCGGTCGGTCCTGATCTTTGAAGCAGTTTTGAACAGTCATTTGGTTTTGATTCATCGTTCTCAACTAAAGACAAGCACATAGTGGATTTCAAAGTTGATAGGGAGAGTAGTGGTCATTTTATTCAATGTATCCCTTTTCCATGTAAATTACCATTTTTTAAACTTTGTAAATATCCATGGAGTCACGCCATTTGCGGACTACCATTCTATTACATAAAGTTGAGCTTTTATTCAATTGTTTCTTATTCTTATTTGTTTATGTTTCAAAATTGAATATTTATGATGACAATTTTTGAAATAAATAAATCATTGAACAATCATTTTTCTTAAATAACAAGGCATTTACTTTAAGAACGATCGATTTCAAAAAGGAATGTCAACAACAGTCTAAAGAACAATAAGTTTTGATGTGTGAAGCATTGTTGTCTGTTGGTAATTTTAGTATCATCAATGTATTTTAGTAGTAATGTGATTTACTATAGGCCGATGCAATTATGCGTTAAAGCTTGGAAACGAGTTAGGGGTAGTGCGGAGTGCACGCTCGTCGAGCCAACGTATAATTGAATGCGAATAATTGAAACGGGGTTCCAAGGGGCGAAGCCCCTAGCGGGGTGCGGGGCAGCGGCCCGTTCGAAATTTTCTTTTGAACAGTTGAACCCTTTCCCAACCGACGTAACTGTTTCTGAACAATTGCGTCTTTTCGGTTTATGGTATTGATCTCCTATATAAGGAGTCATTTGGCCTCAGTTTGAAAAGGGATAACAAAACCAAACTTTCTCTCTACATTCCTGAACATTTCTCTTTGCCAGAAACAAATTGGTCTTCAAGAATTATCCCCACAAAGATTTCGTGAACCCAGATAAGAATAGGGTCGAAATACTTTGTTCGGAAAGTGTACCAACACGATTCTTCGAAGTTATCCAGGATTATCATACCCGATTCTCTAACATTCGAACAAAGTAGTTTCTGATAATCATGGCTGGAGGAAGCACCGTCAAGGAGATGACTTCAAACTTCGGAAAATTGGACAAGTTTCAAGGACAAGACTCCAGGCATTGGCAGAAGAAGATACATTTCATGTTGACAACGTTGAAGGTGGTGCACGTCCTGTCTACACCGATTCCAGAACTTCTGGAGGAAGACACAGTTGAAAATCTGAGACGCATATCAAAATGGGAGAACGATGACTACATATGCAGAGGGCACACTCTTAACGGTATGTCTGATCCCTTATTTGATATTTATCAAAACATAGAATCTGCAAAGGAATTGTGGGATTGTCTCGAATCCAAGTACATGGCAGAGGACTCATCCAGTAAAAAGTTCCTGGTAACCGATTTCAACAATTACAAAATGGTTGAATCGAGGTCTGTCATGGAACAATTCAATGAACTCCTCCGAATCCTTGGACAGTTCACACAACACGGATTGAAGATGGATGAAACAATATTTGTCTCAAGCATCATAGACAAGTTGCCTCCTTCGTGGAAGGATTTCAAACACAATCTGAAGCATGGAAAAGACGAACTATCTTTGATCCAACTTGGAAGTCACTTGCGCATAGAAGAATCTCTAAGAGTGCAGGAGGATGACAAAGGAAAAGGCAAAGAAATTGTTGGACCCTCGGTTAATATGGTCGAAGAGGGTGGTAAGAACGGTAACAACAAAAACAAAGGAAAGAAGCGTGCTTTCAAGAACAATAAGGGCATTTTTGGTGCTAATAAGAAACCGATACTAGAATGCTGGAAGTGTGGCAAAACAGGCCACTTCAAGAAGGATTGTCGTTCCGGCAAAAATCATGATAATGCGAATGCAAGTGGTTCAGGAAAGGGGTCTAAGGACCAATTCGAAAACCAAGGTCAGAAATCAATTCGTGATTTGAATAGTTTGATTAAACATTCAGTTTCACTAAGTTCTAAAGCATTCTATGTGCAGGATGATGCTATCGCGTGGTGGATTGATTCTGGCGCTACAACACATGTTTGCAAGGATCGTTTCTAGTTCAAGACTCTTGTTCTAGTGGAAGATGGTTTTGTCCTCTACATGGAAGATGATCACTTCGCTCTCGTTGAAGGCAAAGGAAACGTGGTGCTAGAATTCAGTTCTGGAAAGACTATTACTTTGTTTAATGTTATGTATGTTCCTAAAATACGTAAGAATTTAATTTCTGGTCCTGTATTAAATAAGCTTGGATACAAGCAAGTGTGTGAATCCGATAAATATGTTTTATCAAAGTCTGGTGTGTTTGTAGGATTTGGATATTATAATAATGGTATGTTTGTGATGAATTTGAATGGAGTTCCTAATGATTCTGGTTCTGTATTTATGTCCTCTTCGAATGTTATCAATTCATCGTTATGGCATGCTCGTCTAGGACACGTACATTATAAAAGAATGCATGAAATGTCTAAAGATGATTTAATTCCTGTTTTTTATAAAAATGTAGAAAGTTGTAAAACTTGCATGTTAACAAAGATCAATAGGCAACCTTTTAAAAGTATAACAAGGAAATCTGTCATTCTTGAGTTGA
This sequence comes from Lathyrus oleraceus, assembly GCF_024323335.1. Lineage (NCBI taxonomy): Eukaryota > Viridiplantae > Streptophyta > Magnoliopsida > Fabales > Fabaceae > Lathyrus > Lathyrus oleraceus. Next base: position 442,468,630 of record NC_066581.1, read on the forward strand.
TACATAGTGATTTATGTGATTTGTATGCTACTCCATCATTAGGACATAAAAAATATTTTGTCACTTTCATAGATGATGCGTCTAGATTCTGCTATCTTTATTTGCTGCACGCTAAGGATGAATCCTTAGATAAATTCAAAATTTATAAAACTGAAGTTGAAGTGCAACAGAATGTGTTGATTAAAACATTACTTACAGATAGAGGTGGTGAATATTATAATCCTGTATTTTTCCAATCCGTAGGAATCATTCATGAGACTACGACACCTTATAAACCTCAACAAAATGGTGTGGCTGAAAGGAAAAATAGAGTGCTTAAGGAAATGGTGAATGCCATGTTATCTTACTCTGGTTTGAGTGAAGGGTTTTGGGGAGAAGCTATGTTAACGGCTTGCTATTTGTTAAATAGGGTTCCTAATAAAAGGAAGAAGACTACCCCATATGAACTTTGGTATAAGAAACGACCCAACTTAACATTTCTACGTTTTTGGGGTTGTAGGGCCGTGGTTAGACTCCCGGACCCAAAAAGGAAAACTTTGGGTGTAAATGGTGTAGCTTGCATCTTTGTTGGATATGCCGAGCACTCCAAGGCCTATAGGTTTTATGTTATAAAACCTAATGACTCGATTTCTATTAACACGATTATATAATCGAGAGATGCCATATTTGATGAGAATTGTTTCTCTTCTATACCTAGACCAAAGGACTCTATACCTAATTCAGATGAATATCTAAGGGATGATCATTCAAATGATGTGCCAAGTGAGACACTTGAACCCCGTAGGAGCAAAAGAGCTAGAAAGTCTAGATCTTATGGATCTGATTTTCAACTATATTTAGTTGAGGGATCAAAGGATCAGATTGACACTTAATACTATTATTGCTATAGTATAGAGGAAGATCCAAGAACGTATGATGAAGCTGTGAAATCTCGAGATTCTGCTTTTTAGAAAGAAGCAATTGACGAAGAGATTGGTTCTATCATGGAAAATAATACTTGGGTATTATCTGATTTACCACCAGGTTGCTAATGGATCTTGAAAAGGAATATGAAAGTCGATGGTACAATTGACAAGTTTAAAGCTAGATTAGTTATCCAAGGCTTCAGACAAAAGGAAGGGATTGATTATTTCGATACCTATGCTCCTGTTGCCCGTATCACTACTATTAGATTGTTGATTGCCTTGGCGGCTATTCATAATCTAGTGATTCATCAAATGGATGTAAAAACAGCATTTCTGAATGGTGATTTGGAGGAAGAAGTGTATATGAAGCAACCTGAAGGATTTATAATGCCTGGTAATGAGCATAAAGTGTGTAAGCTAGTTAAGTCGTTGTATGGGCTGAAACAAGCTCCGAAGCAGTGGCATCAAAAGTTTGATGAGGTTGTTTTGTCTAATGGTTTCATTCTAAACCAAGCTGACAAATGTGTATATAGCAAATTTGATACTTCCGGTAAAGGAGTTTTCATTTGTTTATATGTTGATGACATGTTGATCTTTGGCACCGACCAAAATCAAGTTGATAAAACGAAGAATTTCTTGTCATCAAAGTTCTCCATGAAGGATATGGGAGAAGCGAACGTTATTCTTGGTATTAAGATTAAACGGGAGAATAAGGGGATTGTAGTTACGCAATCTCATTACATTGAGAAAATACTCAAGAAGTTCAATTATGAAAGTTATTCTCCAGTAAGTACTCCCATGGATCCGGGAGAAAAGCTTATGCCAAATACAGGTAAACCTGTGGATCAACTCGAATATTCAAAAGTTATAGGCTCTTTGATGTATGCTATGATTAGCACTAGACCGGATATTGCTTATGCGGTTGGAAAGTTGAGCAGATTTACTAGTAATCCTAGTAGACATCATTGGCATGCGATAACTAGGGTATTCAAGTACTTGAAGGGTACAATGAATTATGGATTGTCATATATGGGATTTCCTTCGATGTTAGAGGGTTATTCGGATGCTAGTTGGATAAATAATGCTGAAGATTCATCCTCTACAAGTGGATGGGTGTTCTTGCTTGGGGGAGGTGCCATCTCATGGGCTTCCAAGAAGCAAACATGTATAACTGGTTCCACAATGGAATCTGAGTTTGTAGCATTAGCTGCTGCTGGTAAAGAAGCGGAATGGCTAAGGAATTTGGTATATGAGATTCCGATATGGCCTAAACCGATATCACCAATTTCTATCCGTTGTGATAGTACTGCCACATTGGCTAAAGCTTATAGTCAAATATACAATGGAAAGTCTAGACATTTGGGTGTTAGACATAGTATGATTAGGGAATTAATCATGAATGGGGTGATATCTATTGAGTTTGTTCGGTCACAACAAAACTTAGCTGACCACTTGACGAAGGGGTTAGCTAGAGACTTAGTGAAGAAGTCGGTAATTGGGATGGGATTAAAGTCCATTTAAATCTATTAGCTATGGTATACCCAATTCCCTTCTAATACAACATTAGAAGCAGAATTCAATGTGGAAAGATCATAGTTAGAGATTGGGGCAATTGTGTTTATCTTCCCAAGGAACGTGCTCAGACCTACAAGTGATGGCCAGGTTGAATTATATCTTCTTAATGGTTCTTTTGGAAAATTGCAAATGCAGGTGCAAGATTAAAAGAATCACCTATGTGAGCATGAAGTTTTGCCGCTTCAAGAAGCTTGGACTTGGCTTCCTATATGCTTATTAATGGATAAGGACACATGGCTTGTAAAGTGTCAAGTATGAATAGTAGAGTATTGTAAGAAACATATGTGTACTATATCTTCAGACACTCAAATGGATTGACGGGTTCAATCGCTATGACACCCCGATTTTCGAGTATTTGGAATGTGTATTTGTACTAAGATGAAAATTCAATCGCAAGACATTTTCATTTATGCATTTGTTTGATCGTTATACCTGTGTGTTATACCCTTGTATATATTATTGTATATACTGAGTAAATCAAGGATTACACTAAAATGGGGGGAATTTGTTGGTGATTTTAGTATCATCAATGTATTTTAGTAGTAATGTGATTGACTATAGGCCGATGCAATTATGCGTTAAAGCTTGGAAACGAGTTATGGGTAGTGCGGAGTGCACGCTCGTCGAGCCAACGTATAATTGAATGCGAATAATTGAAACGGGGTTCGAAGGGGCGAAGCCCCTGGCGGGGTGCGGGGTAGCGCCCCGTTCGAAATTTTCTTTTGAACAGTTGAACCCTTTCCCAATCGATGTAACCGTTTCTGAACAGTTGCGTCTTTTCGGTTTCTGATATTGATCTCCTATATAAGGAGTAATTTGGCCTCAGTTTGAAAAGGGATAACAAAACCAAACTTTCTCTCTACATTCCTGAACATTTCTCTTTGCCAGAAACAAATTGTTCTTCAAGAATTATCCCCACAAAGATTTCGTGAACCCAGACAAGAATAGGGTCGAAATACTTTGTTCGGAAAGTGTACAAAGACGATTCTTCGAAGTTATCCAGGATTATCATACCCGATTCTCTAACATTGTGTTCCCTAAGAAGCTTGTTGGTGATATCATCTCCCCCAACAGTTCGTCGTTCATCCCCAGTATGGTTGATAAGTGTCTCCCCAAGTAATTCACCATCCCTAGTAGAGTTGGTAGGTTGATCCCGAAAGAGTTCATTTTTATCTCTCCAGTAAAGCTGATGTGTTGTTCTCTTTGTAGTTAATCATATGTCTCCAGCTAAGACTTTATGATTTACATTCTCAGTCTGCATTTTGTGCCTTTGCATGAATTGAGATCTTAGTGAAACCTTTATTTGGTTTTCAGATCCCTAGCACCTTTATTTGGTTGTTGCATAGCCGTGACAATTTCTCCCCTGTGCGAGTCTGTAGATCCGATTGATATATTTTGTACCTTGGAATTGGTTTATTTCTCAATCTCTAAGAAGTGTCTGATAACTATTGTTTTCCTTTTAAGGAAGTTGTTGTTTATCTTTGTATCCTCGTGTGGCCTTTGATTTATCCTGGCAGATTGTTGAATCCCATGTAAAACTCTATAGAGATGTTTATGGATGTGATCCCCAATAGGTAGTCTAATTCTCCCCCACACAAAGTTTTTTACATCTTGTTGTGACTCAATACCCCCTAACAGAATTCCATTTTTGGATAGAAGATTTCTTCCTTCAGGTAGTATTTGGTTCTGAGTTGTATTGATGATGTCCCCTATATGGTTGTCTCCCATTTTGATATGGTGTTGACTTAAAATTCCCCACAGTGATGACTTGTTGCTCTAGTGTGGATCCTCAGCAGATCCCTCTTTATCCTCAACATTTTGGTTTTGATGCATGTTTTCCATGCTTTTCCCCAGTCGGAGATGAACTTTGATTTGGATTGATATATCATCATGCCTCCATTGGGCTATGGCAATGTGTTATCCTTAGGAATTGAATTTATTTTGAGTTAGGATTTATATCCTCGATGATTTATTCTCAGCCCTAGAAGGTTCTCCAGTTGGTGATCCCATCTTGTTCAGATTAGCCAAGTATCTAGATGTGACGATTCAAATCTTCATTGTTTACATCCTTTTTTCTCGTTTGTCAGCATAATCATATGCATATTCATGCATATACATGCATAAACATAACATCAAATATTACATTATGCATTTCTATCACATTGACCCTTTTTTTGATCCTCTACTTTGGTGATGTTATTTCCCCATGCAGATTTGTGTGTTTGTCCTCCTTCAATGTAGAGTGCCAGCCCCTTAAGCAGAAAGAGCTTATCCTTTCTTCTTCCCCACTGAGTTATACCCTCGTGTATAATTGTTATTTTAGTCTCCTCCCCAGTTCATTATCTGGATGGAACCACTCCCTTTAAGCTATATCCTCATTGGGTTGAGTCTTGTTTGACCATCTCTTTCTAGTTCTTACCTAGATAGATCTTTTGGTCCCCAAGAGTTTATTACCCAGTAATCGTTAATATCCATCTTGATGATTGAGTACCTTCCCTGGGATAATTTACCCAATAAATGGTAAAGGGTAATTAACTTTTTTGATTTTCTCCAGCGGATTCGTTTTTTCGTTTCCCCAATAAGTTTATCCTTGATATGTTCATCTAACCGATGAGAGATATTCTTCCTGTTTGGTATTCTACTTAGTAAAAAGGTAGTTGTAATTCCTTCTTTCCCCATAGAGTTTATCCTTGATATGTTCACTTTAACCGATGCCAGATTTTCTCTATTTTATGGCATTATACCTAGTAAACGGTGGTTATAATTCCTATTTGCAGTATTCTGCCCAGTAAATGGTAGATATAAATCCTATTCTCCCCTTTGAGTTTATCCTTGATATGTTCAACTTAATCGGTGACGGATATTCTCTCATTGGTATTCTACCCAGTAACCGGTAGTTGTAATTCCTATTTTTCCCCTGAAGTTTATCCTTGATATTTTTCATCTTAATTGATGACGGATATTCTTCCTTTGACCTTATCCTTGACATGTTCACTTTAACCGGTGACAGATACTCTCTCTTTGGTCTTCTACCGAGTAAAAAGGTAGTTGTAAATCCTATTTGGTTTCTTTTTCCCAATAGGTAATTCTTACCCAGTAACCGGTAATGAATATTCCTCATTTTCCTCAACGAGTCATCCTTGATATGTTTACCCTAACCGGTAACAGATGTCTCTCTGTCCGAGTATATTATCTTCTTACCCAGTAACCGGTGGTAGATAATATATGTCTTTTACTCATGTGTTGAGTTTTTTCTACCTCAGTTGAGTTTGGGTTCGTATTTCTGTGTGAAATCGAATTTCCTTTTGGCTTGAGTATTTCGACTTTGTTCTGATCTACACTTGTCCCCTGCAGATTCCTTTTCCCTCTAGTCCGAGTCTTTCCATTGATTTATTTTCATGGAAATCCCTTCGTGTCTCCAGCAGTTTTCAAGTCGTAGCCTGGCCTATGCATAACTTTTATCCCAGAGCCTTTGTCTCCCTAGTGGGTTTTCCTTATGGAATGCATTATGCTCCTGTGGACTTTCAGTCTCTTCGGATTCTTTTCCTTTGAGTCAACATATTCCCCATAATGATTATTTTTGAATTCATATCATATGCATCGTGAGGTCTCTTAGGGACCAATTTTTTCTATATGTTGTTATTTAAGTTCATTATGCTAAGTTGATATGAATATTTTAACCTTCACATCCTTAGCTAGAATGTCCTTAAATAGGGGCAGCTGTCAGACCCTAATTTTGACCCTAAGATTCCTCATGTTATCTCATCATTTGCATTGGCCTTGGGATCACAACTTGGTATCCTCCTCACCCCTCATTCATTTGGGTTTACATTGGGAGATATCACCAAGCGCATTTGATTGTATCATACTTTGCTTTTATTTATTTACTAACCAAAAATATGTCTATATGCAGCTTTGTTTCTTTTGTAGGTATGTGTGTGTGTCCATCTGTGCCCCCACCAAGCTCATATCTAGGGTTTGAGACCCTCAATGCAAGAGATCAATCAAGAAAAGATTCACAATGGTTCTAAGTATCATATATGGATCCCCATATTCTTTAATTGTCATTTTGTACATGAACTCATCAAGAGTTTGAAGCTTGCTTGCCTTGGAAGCCCTAATTCATCTAGGTATCTTGTGTGACTTACTCGGCAAGTTTCTCCATCAATTGCTAAAATATATAAAGGTACACTATATTATACATAATCTCAAGCATATATAATTCTCCATGAGCCCCAAATATCAAAAGAACTTGAAAATATGCAAGTTGGTTTAAGGAGGTTGACCAGAAAAGTCAACTAGTCAAATCTGGGGTTCCATAGACCCTAACTACTACAAGTTTTGTCATATGAAAATTATTCTAAGAGAAAAGTTACTCTTTATGACATTCTAAACAACTTCCATGTTGTCATATAGAGCTAACTGTTCTTGAAAAGTCATTTTTTATGGTGAAAGATTATAGGTCATTTTGTTTGTGCCCCAGATAAAAGGTCAACTTCCAAGGATCATAACTGGCTCATGTTTTATGTACGGATACCATCCAAGTTGTATGATCCAAATCAATATGTCTTATTCAACGTTTCTTCTTTGAGAAATGTCAAAATCTTCTTTCAAGGGCATGTGCCAATAGGAAACATTATAGGTCATTTTGGGCCATTAACATTGAACAAGCTACTTTCCTCAACTTCTAAAATACATAAATTCCTCATGCAAGATTCAAATGGTGTCACATTTTTGACCAAATTGAATAGGAATAAAAAATATACAACTTTGAATAAGGAACCATTTTCATTGGAAGCTCATAGAAAAAATTATTCAAACTGGAAAAAGTGATCATTTGAATTTATACTTAGAAATGTTTCAACTATGTTTGATTTCTCCAACTTCCAACTCAAAATTCATCATGATCCAAACTCCAAATGGAAAAAGTTTCAATAACAAATTTTCTTCCCTTCAGGTTGCCTTTCCAAAGAGTCCAATATCATGGCATTTGAATCAGTTTTGAGTGACTTGCGCATGGGTGCAATGCATGGCCCCATTTGGATGATTGTCATGACCAATTTGCATTCCACATTGCATGGCTTCATGAATTGCTTTCAACATCACATGTGCACAATTTTGGACCAATTCTAATCATTCTTTGGTCCCAGCACATGCCTAATAATGCATGCAACTTCCCATTTTTATTTTTGGTAAAAAATCAAAAGGTGTGGAAAGTAATCCTCATGCTATAAATACATGTCCCTTGAGCTCAGAAATAGATCCTTCTTGCCCAATCTTTGACTTGCTTCTTTCCTAACATCCATTGAAGGATGATCTTGAGGATTTCTTCTTGAAATCGAGTTTCAATTTTCATTCTATTTTGGAATTGAAACTCCAAGAATCCAAGCCTTTTAATCATCAATATCACTTCGTGCAAGTTGGTAGAAGCAAACCCAATCAAATTGAGATCAAGATCGAGCTTCCTCTCTACAAATAGAAGGTGAACTTTGTGAAACTTCTCTTCTTCGATTCTCCTTCAATTCTCCATCATTTCACTTGGTTTTTGGTTGGCTAAAGTCATACAAATGTAGGAAACAAGATTGAGTTGCTTTGAGGTCAAATCGAAGCAACTTAGTTCATACTCCTCAATTTTCAATTATATGTATCTTTCAATATACTTGGAATTGGAGAACTTTCATGTCAGATTTGGATTCCTGGAAATTTTATATTCAAAATAGTTTACTCACTTTCCATTTTTATGGAAGTTGATGGTGGACCAGTCCGGTGAGGTTCACCGGAGAAGATGACTGAAACCTAGCTTTGGTGTTGTGGTGGTAAGGTCTTATCCATCAGATCATCTCTCCATGTTTTAATCTTATCTGTTGCTTCTGATTATCATCCATACGCGTGAGTTGACTGAGGCGTTTGGTGGAAAGAGCGCGTTGGCCATCAGATCTTCCACCTCAATCAATGAGGGAGATCTGACGGCCCTTATTTTATCTTATTTTATTTTGTTTTCTGATTTTATGTTTAATCCATTTATTTAATTAATTCATATTGAATTTATTTTTAATCCAAAAAATATAGGACTTTCACCAAAAATGTTTAAATAATTTCATCTTCTATATTTTGAATTAAAATCATTTTTTTGGATTAATTTTGATATTTTTTGTGAGTTAATTGATTTTGGACTTGTTTTTAAATATTTTAAAATACTTATGACTTTCCAAAAATTATGAAATTTTTTGTGTAAGGTCCTTTGACCTTGTCTGACTTAGGATAAATCCCTTGCCCATTTATTTGGTGATTTGAAGGGATTTGAGGTTTTGTCCATTCAAAAATGCATTTTAATTCATTTTTAACTTGATTTTTAATTGATTAGTTGTTTAAAAAATATTGTTAAGCCATTTTCATCAATACTATTGGATTTAGAGGTTTGATAAAATGTACATTTCATCCCTCAAAATGAATGGATAATATTAATTAGATGAAATTCCTCCTATGATCAATTTGGGTTTCTATTTTCCCTCCCCTCTTCATCTTCATCCCTATCCTTCCCCAATCCATCAATGACCAATGAATTCTCTTCAAGTCAAATGTTAGTTGATCCATCAATGACTTTGTGTCAGATGAATCAACATGAGCCTGACTGAGATAGGTCCTTCCCACTTTATTTTTGGGTGTGGTATGTTTTAGGAGCTTAGTTCTTTGTACCGAGTATCTAACATGCATTAAAACCAATATCTTCATTGCCCAACCTCAGATAGTTGTGAATTCTTCACAAGTCTAATTACGAATTCTTAAAATAGAGCTAAATTCGTCCCAAAAGGCTTATCATTCTTGTAAGTGAGATTGTAAGTCTCCCATTCTTCATGGCATTGTGCGAAAACTTGACCTTTATTCTATTCATGAGAGATAGTGGCATACTAGTTGATTTATCCAATTTGGAGCCCTACTCGCGGATGATATGTCGGTTCATGTATCCATACTTGTGAATGGAAGGTTGAGTATTCTCCAAGGAATTACTTAACATCCATTTTCGATCCTGAGTATATGACGTCTAACGTCACCAGCTTTTGAATAATGGGTTCCAAACATGCTTTTGCGTCAACCATAAGAAGTTCTGAAATATGTTCAAAGTTCTTGTTACACTGATCTTTTTGCTTCTGTGTTGATTCACTCTTAAGAAGCTTCTAAGGAGATGATATGTTGTTGCTGCAACATTCTCTTAGTTCATGCTTCTAGACGTGACTCTGATCACTAAGCTTCTGAAGAATGGCAAGCCTCTGAAGTTGTGTTACTTAGTTGAAGATTCTGAAGATCTAAAGTCAGACATTGAGGTTATTTATGTTCTGAGTGTAGATTTTGAAGACTATGAAGATTCTGAAGATACTGAAGATCTCAAGCCAGACTACTGAGACGGTCAAGGTTCTGACCAAAGATTCTTAAGTTTCTGAATCCAGCTTTATGTTTCTTCATTTCATGCTTCATCAACTTTCATCAGAAGGCAATGAACTTGAAGATAGGATCAAATGGGTACACAGTCAAATACTACATAGTATAAATCAAATATCCTTTCCATTACCATATATCATGGGTAAGGATAGTATTATACATTACACATGTAACTGAATTTGAGGGCGAAGGATAGTATGCAATATCACTCCTTTCACCATCCAATAGTGGAAAGTTGTTTTATGAGCTTTCCCCATTTCCTCCTCCAACGGGCTTCTTCTTATGCTATATAAGTGAGGCTAGAAACTTGAAGAAAAGCGTCGGTGCTACAACAATTTGACATGTTTATTTCTTTTTGAAAAACTACCATATTTTGTACATATTTTTTCTGTAAGTATTTGTTTATCTTTTGTGTAAAATCTTCTTGTAAAGAAGCAACTTGTAACACACAAAATATTATTCAAACTATTTTTTTATTCCTTAAGGAGACTAGGGTATATCCGGATCCTTGAGAAGACAAAGAAGGTTATTCTTTGTGAGTCCTTAAGGAGACTAGGGTATAGTCGGATCCCTGAGAAGACAGAGAAGGTTATCCTTTGCCAGTCCTTATGGAGACTAGGCTATAGTTGGATCCTTGATAAGACAATGAAGGTTATTCTTTGTGATTATTCTAATATGTTGATTATAGTGGATTAAGTCCTTGTGTATAAGGAAATACCACCTTGGCGGGTGGACTGGAGTAGCTTTGAGTTTCAAGCGAACTAGGATAAAAATACTTGTGTTTCTATCTCTTTGTTAGTATCGTTTAAGTGGTGTTCTTGAGTTCGTAAAAAGCTTTTGTTTTGTAAAACCCAATTCAAACCCCCTTTTCTTGTGTTTTTCACACCTTCACAAAACTCTTTGAACCATATAATATTGAGAAAATAACTCGTTTAATAAGCAGCGGGATCTCAAAAGCATTTGGCATAAAATCCTTTACATCAATAATAGTTTTTAAAATGGTATATCACAGAATAAAACAAAACATAAATATATGTAACATAAAACAAAACATAAATATATGTAACATGAAACAAAATAGGACAATATGTTCCCATTGTGTTACATATTAGAGTGACTCCAACTATTGACCCGAACAACAAGAAACTAAAGAGGCACAACACCGTCCTCAACCTCATGCTCCTACACGTGTACCTGATTATCTGTATTCTAGAGGAGCACAAACACAACAATAGAAAGGGGTGATGATACATTCAAATAATAAGCGATGCATAAACATTCAGGGTAGATTCATACATCTACATAATTGTCCACATAATCAGAAAACACACCCAACATCAAGTATTTACATCTCACCCACATCACAATCATCCAATCATAATCATGCAACATAATGCAACAACGAATCGACTCATGCTCGTCACGGTCCCGCCCTGAACCAGACTCACAACTCAACTCTATGTGAATGTAGTCTCGACTCAATGTTGGGTTCTTCATATGAACTGAGTCCCAAACTTTGAAACCCCGAGCTCCCACTCTGAGCTCCAAGCCTCCACTCAAGGAAAGGGACAAGTTACTAGTCCTCACTCTGAACTAACAAACATGCCTCTTTTATACCAATGAAACATATGATAAATATCATATAAACATGCAGTATAGCCCCACTCTGATTATACATAACTACTCAATACAATAGATGTAATACAATCCCACTCTGATTTTAAAAAAATATATTCACTACATCAATAGTAAATCACATCTCAAATCACGCGTCTCATAGATTCATCAACAAATATGTACAACAAGTCACACAATTATACACACATTTCACAATGAATATTCACGCATAATTAAAACATGGAAATTCATCCCACGAGGCACTACCATGAAGTATCTTTGTGTGTTAGCTTTCCAACGCTTCAAACCGTGCCTCAATCCGAGTCCCGAAACTCAAGTTAAGCTCTAAAATGTATCACCTGGTACAAAAATCCAGGGAGCTGCTATGGCTGCCCATAACAATTTCTACAGCCTATAGCGATATCCAGAATCGAAAAACATTGTTTTCTGAATTTTCCCATTGGAGCACTTCCAGAACTCCAATTTTGATTCTGTAAAAACTAGATCACTCAGAATTTATCTTATAATAATCATAACATGACTTTAACCTCTAAATCAACAATACATCATCAAGTATCTATCAACTATCATGCAATTCACTCACTTAATCATGGATTTAACATATTTTATTAATTTATTCATAACAATATAGGAATAACCAACCTTACTGAATTCATCAACAAGAACACATTGTTTTTCATGGAAAAATAATACATGAATTTGCAAGTAAATCATGGTATACAAACAAAATACTAATCATATTATTCATGACATAACTCAATCAACAACAAGGATAAAATCATTGGAGGTTAAGGAAAACCTCTCTACCCTTTAATGAATTAGACACCCATAGGTGAAGAATCCCCTCTTACCCTGTAATTGTAAAAAAAATCAACAACTAAGTTCTCTAAGCTTTCTTCTCTCAAGCCCTAGCACTCTCCCTTCCAATCTCTCTCTCCAAAATCCCTTGTTTTCACATACTGATGAAAATACTTCTCAAAACCTAATTTTTGGTCTAACTTAAAATATATAATATTTTCTTTTAATTCTCTAAATTACACTTTTTGCGTATCAAGCCAATGAGTATCTAAGTCAAGAATTAGAGTTTGGATGCATAGATAAACACGATGATTGCAACTCCCATGAATCAAAGTCCCAAATGTCAAGAAATTAGGGTTTCACCCCCTTGATTCGAAATGATAAGCAATACCATAATAATAGGGCTTGATCCACAAGTAAACCCTAGCTTCTATAACCATAAACTTTGAATCTATGATGATTATTAGAAAGTGTTAACATGAATGAATGATGCACATGTATGAGGCATGCATGAGTACAAATGAATCTAAATCCAAAAGTTAGATGAAAAATTAAAAGGGGAGGGCAAATTTAGGGGTATGACAAGTGCCCATAGTTAATCATCTTAAACTTGAATGCGCGAAATGCGACATCTTTTTGGGTATTCATCGTAGAAGAAGATTAAATACCAAAATATCCACAGACAAAAATCCCGTTGAGAATGGTTGTAATGTGAGAAAGTGTATTGGGAATATGGAATGGTAGATAAACTTTTATAGGTTCATTGTTAGGGGTTGATTGAAATACTTTGTGGGAATATATATTAATCGTAAAGGAAAAGCATGATATACATGCTATATGTAATGTATGTTTGATTTTTTTATGATGCATGTATGTTATGTGGTGAAGCTAGCAGAAATATACCCGAATGCATCGCACGCTCAAACATACAACAGAGTTGCCATCGAACTTTATTTATTCCCTAAGGAAAGGGAAAACATCGATAAAACCCGGGGGAAAGAAATATGTTGGGTAAGGAAGTCGGTTATGCAATAGGAAGGTATTAGCACCCCTAACATCCATGGTACTCTATGGGAACCGTTTTGATTATTCTTTCTCGAATAGGTGTTACTATCTGAAGGTTACTCACAAAAGAATGAGGGAAAGGGGAGAAAATAGATAAAGTGTTCGGTGAGGATTGTGGCCCTCATGCCTACGTATCCTTATAGTGCAATAAGGAATCCAGAGCTTCGTAGTTCATGGAACTAGTGGTAGGAGGTGAAAAAAAATGTGATCAAGGTATGGTCCAAAAAGGGAAGGAACTTGAACCCAAGAGTAAAACTGGCGTTGAACAATATGTGGGCTAGCCGGAAGCGTATGCCACTAATATGGTATATCTGAAAACAAAGGGAATTAAACATTTGGGTACGAGCTAAACAACTCTTGGCTCACAAGGTTACACAAGGTGGAGCTTAAATAGGTAGTGTATTTGGCTCAAAGATAACAGGTATATCACATGGAGTGAATAAAGGTGGAATCATGGATGCATTATGGATATGAATGGAATGAATGACCAAAGTCACAGAAGTGAAGGTTTTGGTAACAAGTGACTGAAAAGGTGTACTTTGAAACCAAAGGTCAAGGCATACATTGGAATCCATAGGAGAAATGGGATTTATACCATAGAGGTAAACAACGTCTAATCCAAAAAAGAAGGAGTAAAATGTTTGGGTACGAGCCAAAAAACTCTAGATACAAATTCAAATTGCCACTATATGGTCCTAAAAGGGTGTATATGAAATTCCAAACATAGTGTATCTTATTTCAAAGAAATAATATGTCACTAGGGTGAACTGTTCAATGATCAAAGGTAGATAATGGATCATGAAATATATGAATGGTTCCCTAAGGCAGAAGGAATAATTAGGATTGTTATCGCCAAGGATTTGCATCCTCGGGCCTACGTATTCTCATTGTGCTTTGAGAAAATCAGAGCATTCGTAGTTCTTGGAACCACAAAAACAAAGGAAAGCAATCAAAGAAGTGTTTGTCTAAGCAACAAGGACTGACAAGACAAACACAACTGAAAAGGTATGATTGAAGTGATGAGCAATGTAACTTGTACCAACAGAATGGAATCACCTATATAATCTACATGTCTACATGCTTGGGGTTTCATCAAATTCAAGGCTTGGTTCAAGCATCCACATGTTCAGTCTACTTGGCCATTCCTGATCTTTTGATTCTAGGCCTTTGGTGCTTTCAAGTTCATAGGTTTTCGGTCATTGATTCATGATTCGTGATTCATGATTGCTTTGATTATTGATCTTTTGGACCATTATGCTTCATAGTGCATGATAGTGCATTTATTCTTGAGTCATCCATTGTTTTATTCCATTTAACCCATGCATTCATAATCCTGATTATTCAAATGTTCTAAAAGTATTGGTTCATTTACGTCTAGATATGGCTTAAACTTGGTTTTAAGGCAAAGTTCCTTTTGAAATCAAACTTGTTTACATTTAACCATAAATACCGTTATATTTAGATAAATGTCTATTCATTCATTCAACTAGCATTTTCATCATTTATACAAAAGGAAATATCAAAAAATATATTTTTACAAAAAGTTGACTTTGGGTCAACTGTTGACTTCTTGGTCAACCAATTGACCAAAGTCAACTATCATATTTTCTCATCCACTAATCCCTAATGCATATGGAATCTTCATTCTTGAATTCTTCCATGTGATTTCATCGTTGACTTACTTCATAAACAAGATATTTTACTTTTGCATCAAAGTGGGTTTTAGTCATGCCTTCATTGATTCTTGCCATGCATTGAAACCTTCCTTGCGACCATGTTTAATTGCCAAGCTAATCCTGCATTTCATACATTTCAACCAAGCAATATACATTCTAAATCTATTCACATCCAACTACAAAAACCGAACAATTTCATTAATAAACCATTGATTACAATGTTCAAGCTAATTACAAATTCAACCAATGCAATTTATTTTGTAACCGTAAGTCGACATTCAAAGTGCAATGCAACTAACATTCCATAAAATTCTCCACGAAATGAAATTCATTGTGCCATTCTCATACGTTGCCATCCTTGAATCTAGTATACCTCTAATTCACACTGACTCCCAGTTGGAAATAGAAGGAAAAGAATATCATGATGCTCAACATTGCATTGTGACAACAATTGTTGAATCGCACTCAATCTCAACATTGTCTCGTGCTCATGTAGTTTCAGCTGTTAAGTAGACATAAATGTTAGAAAGAACGATTCAAAATGAGATTCAAAACAATATTGTTCATCAAAATGATTAGCAATTCAATGGAGATTAAGGTCGCTCCAAAGATCAGTACCTTAAGCACAATCACAGATGAAAGTTCTCAAACAAAAGTGGTTGTATGGATAATCAAGTTACCTCAAAGTTTTTATCAAAACGTGTTATTTGGCCTTAGATTTTTGTCACCTATCCAGTTGATCAGATTGTGTGCTCAACAATGTTATTAATTAAGATAATGCTCTCAAAGCTGTCATAAACAACTTGGGGCTCTTCATTTTTCCCTCGCATTTAATACCTCTGAATGATAGAATGATCTGCAAAAAAGGAGCATTACTTGTGGGATGTTTAAAACCAGGCCATTGGAAACCAACCAAAAGTCAAAACACAAAAGACCTCACCATTACAACCTAGGTAATATCTGCAACGATCTATAATGGCTGCCAAACAAATCGGAATCATCACTTATTTTTGAAGGAGACCGAAGGATCTTACAAAAATTATACTCACACATGCTATATCAGTCTAAATTTCACTGATCATCATAGGGCTCATCATTGTTTGCTTCAACTTTCGTCAAGTTGACAAGTGAGAATCCTAGAAGACATTGTTGGCATCCTGGATTGACTCCACCTTCACCAAGAATGAACTCACTATTTTTCTCTACAGTGGATGGAAGCTCATTTGATTTATGATACACCATTACATACCACTTGCAAAAATGTCACCGTGTGAGGACATGAGTTTAAGAACCTTTCCTCGCTATAGCAGGTAGAACAGACTAGGCCATTACAACTTTACTAGGGTCTATTGCAGCCACATTCATGCACCTTGGGTGACCTATCAAAAAATATTGCAAAAAGATTAATGCCATCTGTAAGACCCCAATTTTGACCTTAAGATCCCTCATGGCATCATAACATTGCATTTGCATTGCCTCAAGGATCTTTAGCATCTTGGTTCCCTTTGCCTTTGGGTGGGACTCCTTGTGATTGGTTTGAGATCACCAAGCATGCTTGAATTATACATCATTGTTTCTCTTACTTTTGTTTACTAACCAAAAGCTTAAAAATGTGTCACTAACATCTTTTGTTTGAAGCTTGAGTATCATCCAAGACACTTTGTGGGTTCTACTTAGATGATCAGTCAACACAAGGGAATGGCTTGAGATACTTCCAACAAGTTCAAATGGGGTCTATTCGTCAGTCAAAACGTTAATCTTGAAGGAGCAAAAGTTTGTTCATGAGCTGTCATGCTCGCTAGGCGAGCAGAATGGGTCGCCTAGCGAGTCCCAAGAAAAGCCACCAGAATCACCTACGCTCAGATTAATTTCTTGAACTGTCATGCTCGCTAGGCGAAGCCCACATGTTAAAAATAAATAAATAAATAAATAAATAAAAAAATATAACAGAAAAATTTTGGACTTGGGCCTCTCTCATTTGAGCCCACAGGTCCACAAAAATCAGGTTATAAATTCAGAGTTTCAGTGAAACAAAAGGCAATTCTATTCCTATTACCCTGGTAGGGAAAAAGATAGTGAGAGAAGACCTAACAGAGTTCAGAGGAACCTCCAGAGACTGAAGGGAACTCATCGGCAAAGAACCAATTCCCTCTCATATAAACCCTCATATTGCTTTGCAAACCCAACCGGGCAATTCAATTTCATTCGATCTCTCCAGTCAGGTTTGCCTTATTCCCATTAATTTATGATTTTAATTTGAATGCTCTGAATGTATGAGGTATTATGGGTGAATTTGATACCCTTTTGATGCATGTGATTGACAAGAGGTTTATGAATTTATGAGGTACCTAGGTTGTGAATTTTAATGGCATGATTCATGTGGTTACATTTTAATTTGGGGGCAACTCTGGATTACCCTATCTTGTTTCTCTAACCTGTTTGTTGAGTTTTTTTTTGTGAGGGCTCACATGACTCTTGCAGAGATGGCTTGCCTGATGTTCCACTTTATTTGTGAGGTACCACCTGGAGGTCTATTTCGATTGCCTGTACTGACTCTCTTTCTTTGATGGTGTTTAGCATGGAAGAGTATTTGGGTTTCTTATTTATCTAATTATTGTTACTTCGGATCTTTATCCGTACGGTAGATCTCTCGATCCCTTTACTTTTCCCGTATGTTACCGATTTCTTAGGTTTCGTATAGCCTCTCGTGGCATGTCATTTAAGATAGCGCGGTTCCTTCATCTAGGACTGACTTTTTGCATGAGCATCCCTAAACACCCGAAACTCATTGATTTTTCTTCTCCTCAGAACACGTTATCTCCTTCTACTACAGGCGAGTAAGTCTCCAAAGGTCGAGCATCCCGTAGATTACGTAGTAACGTCGTTCACCCCAAAACACAACCCTTACCCCATAGGTGGTCGAACTACGTTTTCCTCTGATTTTCATCCCACATGAGACACGTAGGCATAAGACGCGATGTCTTAGCGAGCACACTCCTCTTTAACCCATAGGTAGCCGAGCTACGGAGACTCTAATTCTCAGATTCAGATGCGATACGTATGCAGTGGATGCGACGTCCGTGCGAGTCATTTTCTTTTGACCCTTCTTTTAGTAAGTAGTACATTAGATAAACATACACGCTTTTCTCATCCCTTCAATCATGTTTGCACAAATAAATTTTCAAAAAAAACAACAACCTTTGCAACAAATGTGAAAAGGGCTCCCTAGGAGTACCTAGGATACTTTGGGTGCCTAACACCTTCCCATTGCATAACCAACCCCCTTACCAGATCTCTGACATTTTTCTTAGTTTTTGATTCGATAAAACTTTTAGGTTTTTGTTCGCTTTCTAACCATTCCTTTGGATAAATAGAAGTGTGGTGGCGACTTGACTTGTATGATTTAACTTGAATTTAGTCAATATCTCTAATGGTAACGAATACCCTGCTACACCATCAAGATAGGAAGCCAACTCTATTCAATCACTATCATTAGAAGAAATTAGGGTATTGCAGTTGTAAATCCATGACCATTAAGTTATGGATAAACTTAACATCAATAAAACCAGATTCGCCACAACGCTTTTATTTTTTCCAAAGGAAAAAGGGAAGAGTACGAACAACACCCAAATATAAGAAGTTTTCAAATCAAAACTAATAAAATGCCAGAGATTAAAGGTAAGGGGGTTGGTTACACAGAGGGAAGGTGTTAGCACCCAAAGTGTCCTAGGACCTCCTAGGGAGCCCTTTTATATGTGTGTATGTGTTTTTGGTATAAAATCATGTTTGAGAGAAAATAGAGTGTGGGGATGATAAAATAATTCATTGATTATATTTTTGTGTTTGACAAGACCTTCGGGCTTGTGCCAACGTACCAAAATAAAAATGAGGGATCAAAACCTCGTAATTCGTGGTATCAATTTCAAAATGAATGGATTGTTTTTAATGAAAAGTTAAGTTTAAAAGAGGCACAAAGGGCCCAAAAAGTTTGAATAACTGTTATTTCTTTTGTCTTTTGAAACTTTAAGTCAATATGATTAGATTCTTTTACAAGTTTGATTTATGAAAAGAGATTAAAAATGCAATGGCATAAGGCCAGAGTTTCTAATTTGCAATAAAGTATAAGTTTTGAAATCACAAGAAAAGAAGATTTCTAAAAAGGGGGAGAGATTTTGAAATTAAAGAAGTGGGAGAAGATGAAGAGACTAATCTAAGCGTGAAATTAAAATTTAAGAGTTGAAAAGATCTGACCAATGGGATGCAATCCAACAGACAAGAATGTCATATAGAAAACCCATTTTCCCTTTGGACTTTTAATCAAGCAATAATCAGCAAGCAATTAGAAATATGAAGAGCAAGGCATCAAATAAAGATAGTCACACCCAAACAAGCAACTTCACAGCTAACAATCTTCTTTGTGTTCTCATGTATCAGATGGCATACACCTTAATTAGCTTAAAATAAGGCATTAGACACAGGTTCAAAATAACAGTTGCATCAAGACCATGTAGCAGATGAATTGATGTGGATCCCAATACATACATCAAATGAAAGTTCAAATTACAATAACTTGGTCTAAAAAATGTTGGTATTGGCCAAGTCCTTTTGCATAGGGAATGTTGCCTAATTCTAAGTCCAAAAGCTCAGATCAAACCAACAATCCACACAAACATTTTTTTTATGTTTTTTTGTTGTTTATTAAGTATTTTAATGTCCTAAGACCACAAACACAAACAAAATACACAAACAAATATATACAATCACAATATATGGCTCAAATGAACAACGCGAGAATGACATAAACATAAACAAGTTAAATGATATGTAAATGACAAATGAAATGGTAAATGGCTTGAATTTAAATTTCATAAAGTAAATGACTTGAAAATAAAAGCAAGAATAATAAAAGGTTAGTCAAATGTTAGTTGATTAGATGTTAGTGAAGTTTTGCTTTTGAATTGATTAAGTCATTCTTTGGAGAACACTCAACCCTTTATTCACAAGCATGGATCCTTGAACCAAAACATCTGACATAGGAAGGAAAAAAGACCAAGTTTCCACATAATACCATAAAAGGGGGGAGACTTACAATCTCACTTACTAGAATGCTATACCTTTATGGTCAAAATTTAGCTCTATGTTAAGCAATCGTAATTGGTCTTATGTAGAAGTCACAACTATCTGAGGTCGGGCGATATAAATTTAGGTGTTAATGCATGTTATAGATATGGTATAATGAATCATACTCCTAAAACATACCACACATAAAAAGAAAAAAAAAGATCAAAGGATGGATATATCTCATCCATACTTGTATTGGTTCACCTAACACAAAGTTATATATGAACCAATTAGCCTTAGGATATTGAGACTTCATTGATCAATGGAAGGGATGGGACAGAATGGGATTGAAGATGAAGAGGGAGGGGAAATGAGAGATACACAAATTGGTCATGGGAGGAATTTTATTAAATTAAAATCATTCATTCATTTTGGGAGATGAAATGTACATTTCATCAATCCCCTAAATCCAATGATTTTCATCCAACAAAAGTCAAATCAACCTTGACTAAGGCCCAAACATAATGTCAAACTTCACAGGTCAATAAAAATGGCTCCACATAATTTCTACACAATTAATCAATTAAAAAAAATTAAAAAAGAATTTAAATTAAAATTATTTTGTTCAAAACCTAAAACCTCTTCAAAACACCAAATAAACGGTCAATAGATTTATCCTAGGTCAAACAAGGTCAAAGGACCTTAGAGAAAAAAATCATAATTTTTGAAAAGTCAGAAGTATTTTTAAACAATTAAAAATATGCACAAACACAATTAATTCATGAAAAATATCAAAAATATTCCAAAAAAAATGATTTTAATTCAGAAAGTGAAAGAGGAAAATATATAAAGATTTTTGGTGAAAGTCCCATATTTTTTGGATTAAAAATGAAATTAATATGAATTAATCAAAATAAATCGATTAAACATAAAAATCAAAAAATCAAAAAAACAAGGGCCATCAGATCTCCCTCATTAATTGAGGTGGTAGATCTGATGGCCAGAAGCGCACATTCCACAAGTACCTGAGTCAAACGCGTTGCAGGCTTGGTAATCAAAAACAAAGGTTGAGATTAAAAGATTTCAAAAGGATCATGTGGCTGAGATGTGTGACAACACATCACCGGACCTAGTGCTCCGGTCTTCCTCTCCGGTGTAACTCACCGGACTGGTCCACCATCAACCATCACCAAAATGAAAAACCAAGTCATTGATTTAAAGAAAAATTTCTCAGGAGCTCGAATTTAGCCTCAATTTTCTCCAACTCCAGGTATATAAAAAGATATAGGGATTTGAATTTTGAGGATCATGAACTGTTTTTCTTCGATTTGACCTCAAAGAAACTCAATCTTCTTTCCTAAATTGATAGGACTTCCTACAACCAAAAATCACAAAGAATGCTGAAGAATTGAGGGAGAATCGAAGAGAGAAAATTTATGAAAATTCACCTTCAATGGAGCTTCAAACTTGCACGATCTTGATTCCAATCGTGACTGGCCTTACCTCAGAACCTTGTTGGAAGTGATTAGGATCAAGAAAAGGTATGGACTCTTGGAGTTTCAATCTTAAAACAGATGAAGATTTGAAACTCGATTTTCGAAGAAAACCTTCAAGATTATCCTTCAATGGTGAGGGTTTGGGATTGCAGTGTCAAAGCTTGGGCATGAGGTCCTTAATTTTGAGCAATGAGGGTCTTTTTATAGCCAAGGAGATTCATTTCCACATACTTCCAAATATTGGCAAAAATGAGAAATTCCCTTTGAATGCTTGCATGGGTGTGTGATAGCCCCATCAAATGATGTATTCAGGTCGAAAAATGAGTGAGAATCATGCTGAAATCATGTTGCAAGGCCATGCATTCGTGTATGAAAAGTGGAAGTGGAAGTCATCCAAATGGTTCTTCATATTACACCCATGCGCAAGTCCTCCATCCTTTGGCCAAATGAGAAGATCTTGGACTCTTTGGAAAGGTAAGATCAATGGGGAAAAACTTTCTTGTTGAACACTTTATCATTTGAAGCTTTGACTATGAGGAATTTTGAGGTGGAAGTTTGGAAAATCAAACGTATTTGAAAATTTTCTAAGTCCCAAATCAAATGTTCACTTCTTCCACCTTGAATAACTTTTTCTATGGACTTCAAATGAGAAACATTCCTTCATAAAAGTTGTAGCTATTCAAACCTCTTTAATTTGGTCAGAAATTTGACCTCATTTGGATTTGGCATGAAACAGTTATGCATTTTAGAAGTTGAGGAAAATCACTTGTTGAATGGTATTGGCCCAAAATGACCTATCATGTTTCCTCTTGGCACATGCATTTGCAAGTTGAATTTGAACTTCATCCAAACATAAAAGTTGAATTAGATATCTTGAATTTGATCATGGAATTTGAATGGCTTTCATATCATAAAAATTGAGCAAGTTATGATCTTGAGAAGTTGACCTCCAAACTAGGGTTCAGACAAAATGACCTATAATCTTTCACCATAAAAAATGACTTTCCAAGAAAAACTAGCTCTTGACTTAAACACGAAATTTTTTTGGAATGTCATTTTGAGTAACTTTTCTCCTGGAATTATTCTCATATGTCAAACATTATAGGAGATAGGGTTTAGGGAACCCCATTTTTGACTAGTTGACTTTCTCTGGTCAACCACCATGAACCATCTTGCTAGCTTGTCATTCTCTTGACTTTTGGGACTCATGGTGGATCATATACGTGTAGGATTATGAAATATGAAGTATACCTTGAAATATTTGATCAATTGTTGAAGAAACTTATTGAAGAAGTTACGCAAGATACCCAGATGGATTAGGGTTTCCAAGGAAAACAAACTCCAAACTCTTGATGATTTCTTTATAAAAATGACATGTGAAGATCATGGAGATCTATATATGATGCATAAGGCGAATGTGAACCATTTCTTGATTGAGCTCCTTATATTGATGGTCTTAAACCCTAGATATGAGCTTGATAGAGAATAGGTGAGCATGCACACTACCTACCTTCGTGCTATCTCATCATATGCATTAGCATTGGGATCACAACTTGGCACCCTCCTTACCCCTCATTCATTGGGTTTGCATTGGGAGAGATCATCAAGCACTTATGATTGTATCATACTTCATTTTTCTTTGTTTACTAACCAAAATACCAAAAATATGTCAATGTATAGTTTGTTGCTTTTGTAGGTAGTGTGTATGCTCACCTATGCTCTATCAAGCTCATATCTAGGGTTTGGGACCCTCAATGCAAGGGGATCAATCAATAATTGGTTTACATTCGATCTAAGTATCATATATGGATCCCCGTGATATTCACATGTTATTTTGATCAAGAATTCATCAATAGTTTGAGGTTGGTTTGCCTTGGAAACCCTAATCCTTCATGAGTCCCAAAAGTCCCAAAAGTCAAGAGAATGTCAAGCTAGCAAGATGGTTCATGGTGGTTGACCAGAGAAACTCAACTGGTCAAAACTTGGGTTCCCTAGACCATATCTCCTACAATATTTGTCATATGAAAATGATTCCAAGAGAAACGTTACTCAAAATTACATTTCAAAAAACTTTCATGTTGAAGTCAAGATCTAGTTTTTTTGGGAAAGTCATTTTTTATGGTTAAAGATTATAGGTCATTTTGTCTGAACCCTAGTTTGAAGGTCAACTTCCCAAGACCATAACTTGCTCAATTTTTATTAGATGAAAGCCATTCAAAATTCCATGATTAAATTAAATATGTATACTTCAATTTTCATGTTTGGAGGAAGTGAACATTCAACTTGCAAATGCATGTTCCAAGAGGAAACATTATAGGTTATTTTTGGCCATTACCATTGAACAAGTGATTTTCCTCAACTTCTAAAATGCATAACTCCTTCATGCAAAATCCAAATTAGGTTAAATTTGGGACAAAATTTAAGAGGTTTGAAATAGATACAACTTTGATGATGGAACATTTCTCATTTGAAGTCCATATAAAAAGTTATTCAAGGTGGAAGAAGTGAACATTTGACTTGGGACTTAGAAAATTTTCAAATATGTTTGATTTCCCAAACTTCCACTGAAAATTCATCATGATCCAAGCTTCAAATGAAAAAGTTTTCAACATGAACGTTGTCCCCCTTGATCTCACCTTTCCAAAAAGTCCAGAATTATCTCATTTGGCCAAAGTATGAAGGACTTGCGCTTGGGTGTAAGTTAAGGGACCATTGGGATAATTTCAACTTCCATTTTTCATACAAATTTGCATGGACTTCTTACATGATTTCAACATGATGAACATTGAACTATGATCAGATTACATCATCTCATAGGCCTAGTGCACGCCCATGTATCCATGTAAGAGAGAAATTCAAATTTTTCTAAATAGAAGTGAATTGTGATCAGAACTTCATAAACACCTTTCCCAAACTTTGCTAGACCAATTCAAACCCCCACTTCCATAGAATTTCTAAATGTTTCTCTTGAAATCAAGCTTGAACTTCATCTTCTGTTTGGAAGTTCAAACTCCAGAAATTCACTTCTCTTTTCATCTCAATCGGTTTCTGCAAGCAAGAGGAAGAGAAAGAAATCAAGTCCATATCAAGATCACGTGGAATTGGATCAACTCGAAGGTGATTTTTCAGAAACTTCATCTCTTCGATTCTTTCTCAATTCTTCACCATTCTTTGTGATTTTTGGTTGTCTGAAGTCCTATCAATGCAGGCAAGAAGATTGAGTTGCTTTGAGGTCAAATCGTAGCAATCAGTTCATGATCCTCAAAATTCAAATCCCTGTATCTTTTTATATACTTGGAATTGAATAAAATTGAGGCCAGATTCAAGCTCCTGAGCATTTTTAATTTAAATCCATGTCTTACTTTTTAATTTTGGTGATGGTTGATGGTGGACCAGTCCGGTGAGGTCCATCGGAGAAGAAGACCGGAGCCCTAGCTCCGGTGATGTGTTATCATGCATGTCTACCATACGATCCAGTTTAAATGTCTTAACCTCGTGCGTTGCTTTTGATTCCGAAGTGTGTGACACGTTGACTGCAGTGCATCATGGAACATGGGTTCCCATCCATCTGATCTGCGACCTCAATAAATGAGGGAGATCAAACGGCTCTCCTTTTTTTGAATTTTTGAATATTTCATTTAGTTGCTTATTTTTTAATTAATTCATATTAACTTCATTTTTAATCCAAAAAATATGGGATTTTCACCAAAAAAATTCAAATATTTTCCTCTTTCATTTTCTGAATTAAAATTATTTTTTGGATTAATTTTGATATTTTTCATGAATTAATTGTTTTTCTACATATTTTTAATTGTTTAAAAATACCTCTGACTTTTCAAAAATTATGAAAGTTTTAGCATTAGGATCACACCTTTGCATTCTCGTTACCCCCTCATTCATTGGGTTTGCAAATTTGATTGTATCATACTTTGTTTTTCTTAATTTTACTAACCAAAATACCAAAAATATGTCAATGTATAGTTTAACTCTTTTGTAGGTAGTGTACATGCTCACCTATGTTATACTAAGCTCATATATATGGTTTAAGACACTTAGTGCAAGGAGCTCAATCAAGGAAAAGGTCTACATTGGCTCTAAGTATCATATATGAACCCCCATGATCTTAAAATGTTATTTTGATCAAGAAATCACCAAGAGTTTGGGGTTGGCTTGCCTTGGAAACCCTAATTCATTGGGTATCTTATGTGACTTCTTCAACAAGTTTCTTCACCAATTGATCAAATATTTCAAGGTATACTTCACATTACATCATCTTATGCATATATGATCCTTCATGAGTCCCAAAAATCAAGAGAATATCAAGCTAGCAAGTTGGTTCATGGTGGTTGATCAGAGAAAGTCAATTGATCAAAACTAGGGTTCCCTAGACTCTATCTCCTACAATTTTTGTCATATGAAAATGATTCCAAGAGCAACTTTCATGTTAAGGTCTAGATCTAGTTTTTCTTTTAAAGTCATTTTTTATGGTGAAATATTATAAGTCATTTTTGACCCTAAGATCCCTCATGTAATTCCATCATAAGCATTGGGATCATATCTTGGCATCCTCCTTACCCCTCTTTCATTGGGTTTGTTTTAGGAGAGATCACCAAGCACTTTGTGATTGTATCATACTTGTATTTTATCATTTCACTAACCAAAATATCAACAATATGTCTTTGCATTTGCCTAACTCTTTTGTAGGAAGGGCATGATCTCATTGATTCATCAAGTTCACATCTAGGGTTTAAGACCCCCATGAACAAAGAGCACAACCAATAATTGATTTAAGAAAGGTGATTAGAATCATATATGAGTCCCAATGTTCTCAACATGTTATATTGATCAAGTTCTCTTCAAGAGTTTGAGGGTGATTTTCCTTGGAAACCCTAGTTTGACTGGGTATCTTGAGTAACTTCTCCAACAAGCTATCTCACCATTTGATCAAATTTATAAAGGGACACCTAAAAATTCAACATCTTATGCAAATATGATCTACCATGAGCCAAGAAAGTCAAGAGAATTGAAGATTAGCAAGTTGGTTGGTGGTGGTTGGCCAAATGAATTCATCTAATCAAAACTGGGTCTCCCTAGACCCTATCTCCTACATATTTCACCATATTAAAATGATTCCATGATAAAACTTACTCTAAATGAAATTCCAAACAACTTTCATGTTGAGACCTAGAGCTAGTTTTTCTTGGAAAATCATTTTCTATGTTGAAACATTATAGGTCATTTTGTCTAAACCCTAATTTGAAAGTCAACTTCCCAAGGCCATAACTTGCTCAGTTTTTATGAGATGAAAGAATTCAAAGTTGCACAATCAAACTCAATGTGTATAATTCAACTTTGATGTCTGGAGTGGAAGCTAATTCAACTTTTTTGAGCATGTGATATGAGGTTACATTATAGGTCACTTTTGACCTATACCATTGATCAAGTGATTTTTCAAAACTTCAAAAATGCATAACTCTATCATTTTAAATCCAAATGACATGAAATTGGTGACCATTTTGAAGGTATTTGAGAGATATGAAAATTTGGTGAAGACACTTTTCTCATTTGAAGCTCATATAAAAAGTTAAGCAAGATGGAATATTGAGACATATGGCTTGACACTTAGAAAAAATTTGATATGTCAAAAATTTTCAAACTTCCACCTCAAATTTCTCCAAGTTACAAACTCCAAATGGGAAAGTGTTGAACATGAAAGTTTTTCCTCTTGGTCCCACCTTTCCAAAGAGCTCAAATGCATTCATTTTGGACAAGGAATGCATAGGCTGCGCATGGCATGAACATGGTGTCATCACTTGGGAAGGATCAAACTTCAAATCCAAATGAACACTTGCCTTGCAATCCAAGCTGAACTCAGACTATGTGACATTCATTTTTGGACTTATGGCAATGATTTTATGGGCCTATGTGTGTCCATGCACCATGCATCATCAATGACCAAATTTGGAAAGTGATTTCAAGTGTGCAAATATCAATGATTTCAGCTATAAATAGAGCCTCATATGCTCAGCAATCAACACACATTCACACCAATTTTGATCCCCCATCTCTAACCCTCACTTTGCAAAGGATAAACCTGAGAAATTCATTTGAATTTGAGGTCGAATTTCCACTGTTTTGAAATTCAAATCTCCAGGAATCCATAGCCTTTTAGGCATTCAATCCTCCTTCTATAAGAAAGTGGAGTGAGATCAAGCACGAGCAAGATCAAGATCAGTTGAATCCAGACCTCCATTGAAGGTGATTTCTAGAAATTTTGATCTCTTCGATTCTCTAAAATTCTTGCTCAATTCTATTGATTCTTTTGTTGTCTGAAGTCCTACCAATGTAGGCAAGAAGATTGAGTTGCTTTGAGGCCAAATCGAAGCAACTCAGTTCATGTACCTCAAATTTCAACTCCATGTATCTCTCAATATACATGGAGTTAGAGTGAATTGAGGCCAGATTCGAACTCAGTGCCATTTTTACTTTGAAATCATGTCCTTGTTTTTAATTTTGGTGATGGTTGATGGTGGACCAGTTCGGTGAGGTCCACCGTAGAAGAAGACCGGAGCTACAGCTCCGGTCATGCGCTGGCATGTCTCACAGCCACAAGATCCATGTAATTTATTTTAATCACGATCGTTCCTTTTGAATACCAATATTATGGCGCGCTGGCTCATGTGCATGGTGGAACGGGTGTTTCTGGCCACTTGAATTGTCACCTCAATTAATGACGGAGATCAAGTGGTCCACGTTTTTCTGATATTTAAATTTTTTTTTAATTGCATTATTTTCAATAATTCATATTAAATTCAATATTGATATTTGGATTGTGAATTGCAAGAGGTTTCGAATAATGTACAATTTGTCTATTTTTGGAAAAAAATTTGGAAGCTCCACCGTGTGTGTGACCGGAGAAGACGACCGGAGCTACAGCTCCAGCGTCTGGTTTTGCTAGGGTTTAGTCCTTGCTGGCTGCCATGTGTACGCCACGTTTGCCTTGCGTGTAGGATCGATTGGTAGAGATTGCGTTGACTGGCCATGCGTTTTGGTTGAATGCTGAGTTGTGCTGATGACGCGTTTAATGAAACGCATCGTTTCATTTTGCCTGGCTGTATACTGATGTGTTGCTCGCGTGTGTGAACCATTGGTTGTGTTTGTTTTGACCTGATCCACGCGTACCTTGACTAGTGACTTGGCTGCTGACATAGATTAATGAAACGATGTGTTTTGAGTTTCAAACATGGACCGTTGATTTGCTTTTCGCGCCTGATCGTGTGGCTATGATTATTTTTGATTTTATTTCAAATATTATTTCCCTCCATATTTTACATGTTATTCCATTTTATTTTGCTCATTTAGAAAAATCATTAAAAATAGAAAAATGATCCAAATTAACTCCAATTTTTTTTCATAGTTTTGTTTTAATGTCTAGTTTTTTTTAATATTATTTTCATGAATTGTTGATGTGTGATTTTTAATGTTTGAAATTTTTGATCCATGCCATGCTATTTTGATATGTTGCATTCAATGCTTTGTGAAATCTTCATCTTTGATCCAATTGATCTGATTTTTTGTATGCTTGATCTTCACTCATGGTATGATTTTTGAGCACTGGTTTGAATTTTTTCTCATATCCTATAATTGTTTTTGACACATGAAGGTGTATGTGACAATTTGTGTCACATTTTTGGCATTCAATTTGTGCATTTTTGTTCATCTATCATTTGAACTCTTCTGGATCTGATTGTTTGCATATTGCTTGATCATGACATGAGGATCTTGTATAAAAAATTTCATAGTCATTGCATGCTTTTCTGTTTTGATTTGAATTTTATCATTTGGAAGTTCACTTTGTGCACATTTGTTGTCACTTGCATAGCATGAGCCATTTGAGATATTTGCTTAATGATTTGATGCTAGTCCTTTTGAGGACATTTTGTGACATGTTTGAATGTGCATTATGTGGAAGATTGAGTTCTGTTTTGATCATTTGGTTTGGTTTTGAACTTAGTCTTTGTACTAGTGTTTTGTACATGAACTAATTGTGCTTTGTGTTTCAGGTTTGGACATTTGGCATTGATGGTTGATTTGTTCTCACTTTGTGAGATGCAAATGATTTGAATTCTAACTTTTGTTTGTTTTATAGGTTCTAAGTGATGTGCTTGAGTTCTTGAGTTCATTTGAATGTTTGAGCATTGTTCATTGGATTGTGTAACTGTGAATGGTTTCACTGTTTGTCTGTTGATTCTCTGACTGAAATATTAACTGGTTAGCTTTTGTACAGGTACATTAGTTGCTTGCTTTTAGCTCTTGCTTGAGCTTTAGATTGTGGTTGATACACCACTTAGGTAGTTATCTTCTTACTCCATGTAGTCTGGAAGTCCTGTCACCTTTTTGGCAGGCATTTTGCTGCCAAGTCCTCCTTAAGAGGCTCTATTTGTGAGGCATGTGCTACTTGATAAGACCTCCAATAGTTAAGGCAATTGATGGATAAAAGGGATTAGTAGCCAATCCCCCGTTATTCAGTGAGTCGTTCATTATGCTCGCACTACGTGCTAATGCTTTTAAACATGTACCCAAGATCTTTGTCCAGTGTCTGTCAAGTGGAATAGGATCCCACTTTCTGGATCCCCACGCTTTCTTTATCATGAGCTCACCCTGGCTAGGGTTAAGAGCATGAGGCCTCATCCTTATTTCCATTTTGATCAGCTTCACCCTAAGTTTCAATGTTAGTGGTTAAGAGCTACAAACTACCCTTGTACAATTTGGATTGTTTGTCGAGGTTGACATGACCCCTCTTGACTAAAGCCTACCCTTCTGTTTGAAGCCTCTTGTATGTATATAGTGTGTGATGATTGTTTGCTTGTTTGTTTTGATGTTTTTGCTTTGATGTTTGTTTGTTATGGGTGGGAGTCGGATATAAGTCCATATATTAGCATTCTGTTTCCTTTTTGTTGTTAGGAGTCGGATATAAGTCCATGTATTAGCATTCTGTTTTCTTTTTGTTGTTAGGAGTCGGATATAAGTCCATGTATTGGAATTCTGTCTCCTTTTTGTTGTTAGGAATCGGATATAAGTCCATGTATTGGCATTCTGTTTCCTTTTTGTTGTTAGGAGTCGGGTGTAAGTCCATGTATTGGCATTCTGTTTCCTTTTATTGAGGATCTCTTTTGAGACTTGTGTTTTACTTTTTCCTTGTGCTTGCTTATTCCAAAGGATGGGAACCACTTGGATCATCTATATGATCTCAAGAGAGGAACTCCTAGTGTGGTTTTATTCCATATCCCTCACCTTTTTGTTTCCTTAAAACTTACTCCTTTTTCTTCATTTCTCCATCCTAACCCAAACCAAAAAAACTTTTGTGCAAACATTTGACTTTGTTTTCAACATTAGAAACCTAAGCCTTATGCTTTTGATTTTCAAACTTTCTTTTCATAACACTCATTGTGAATTGAATCTTTAAGTCAACTTTGACCCTCTTTTGCATATACTTCTAATTGGTAAATGTAACCCATTCAAATTCTTTTGTGGTTTCAATGATCACTTCTTAATCAAATTTTCCATAACCTTTAGCTTTTAGGTTTGAGTTATCTTTGTGTTAGATGTAATACTCACCTTTGTCCTTAGTGATGGACAATGAGCCTTCCATGCTTATTATAGGGTTAACCCCTCACTAGCATGTTGAAGTTATCCTCACATGGTGGACTTGTGGTTTTTCAGGTTGAGTTTTCTCCCTTTGATAAAAAAAGACCTTAAGGCTTTTGGACCAATCAATCCACTCATTTGTTTTGAAATTTTTTACCCGAACTACGAGTCCTAATCTTTTCATAAGAGGGTACGTAAGCAATGGGTTTATCCATCCAAACACAAAATGTAAATAAACTTGTATATTCTTTTCTCATATCTTCAATCATGTTTGCACAAATAAATTTTTTCATAAATAATAACCTTTGCAACAAGCGTGAAAAGGGCTCCTTAGGAGTACCTAGGATGCTTTGGGTGCCTAACACCTTCCCATTGCATAACCAACCCCCTTACCCAGATCTCTGTTTCTTTTACTAGTTTTGTTTGTAAAACTTTCAGATTTTTGTTCGCTTTCTAACCTTTCCTTTTGATAAATAGAAGTGCAGTGGCGACTCGACTGTGTATGATTTACCTTGGATTTAGTCAATATCTCCAATGGTAACGAATACACCGCTACAATATTAAATTTAATATTGATCCAAAAAATATGGGACTTTCACCAAACAATTTCAAATATTTTTCTCTTTCATTTTTTGAATTAAAATTATTTTTTGGATCAATATTAATATTTTTCATAATTTAATTGTTTTTGTTCATACTTTTAATTGTTTAAAAATACTTTTGACTTTCCAAAAATAATGAAATTTTTTTCTCCAAGGACCTTTGACCTTGTTTGACCTATGATAAATCTCCTGGCCATTTATTTGGTGTTTTGAAGAGGTTTTAGGTTTTTGATCAAACATAATTTAATTTAATGCATTTGTTTAATTTATTTTAATTTGTGTAATTGAAAAAAAATTGTGTTGAGCCATTTTTATTGACTTGTGAAGGTTCACTATTGTGTTTGGGCCTTGGTCAAGGTTGATTTAACTTTTGTTGGATTAAAATCATTGGATTTAGGGGATCAATGAAATGTACATTTTATCTCCCAAAATGAATGAATGATTTTAATTTGATAAAATTCCTCCCATGACCAATTTGTGTTTATCTCATTTCCCCTCCCTCTACATCTTCAATCCCATTCTATCCCATATATTTCATTGACCAATGATATCTCTATATCCTAAGGCTAATTGGTTGATAAACCAATACAAGTATGGATGAGATTGGGTCCACCCTTTGCCATTTTATTTTTGTGTGTGGTATGTTTTAGGAGTATGGTTCATTAAACCAGATCTCTAACATGCACTAACTCCAAAATTCTATTGTCTAACCTCAGATAGTTGTGACTTCTAATAAGTCCAATTACGATTGCTTAACATAACGCTAAATTTTGACCAAAAGCATAGTAAGTGAGATTGTAAGTCTCCCCCTTTTCATGGTAGTGTATGGAAACTTGGCCTTTTTTGCTTCCTTTGGAAGATGTCTTGGTTCAAGGATCCATGCTTGTGAAAAGAGGGTTGAGTGTTCTCCAAAGAATGAATTAAAACAATTGAAAAGAAAAACTCCACTAACTTCTAATCAACTAACATTTGACTAACTTTTAAATTCAAGCCATTTACCTTTATGCACTGTAATTTAAGCCCTTTTATCATTTGCCATTATTCATACCATTTAACCAATTTATTTCAATGCCATTTTCACTTTGCTCACTTGATTCATATATTTTGATTATATTGTGATTGTATATACTTGTTTGTGTATTTTGTTTGTGTTTGTGGTCTCTTGACCTTAAAGTACATAATAAACAATAGAAACTCTTAAGAAATGTTTGTGTGGACTGTTGGATTTGATTTGAGACTTGGACTTAGAATTAGGCAACACTCCCTATGCAAAAGGACATGGCCAATGCCAACTGAAACCAAGTGCTTGTGAATTGAACCTTCATCTGATGCAAGTATTGAGATCCATTTGAATTCATCTGCTACATGGTCTTGATGAAAATGTTACTTTGAACCTGTGTCTAATGCCTTATTTTGAGCCATTCAAGGAGTATGTCATCTAATACATAGGGAAGATTATGAAGAAGACTATAAAGTTGCTTGCTCGGATATGGCTATCTTTATTTAATGCCTTGCTCTCCATCTTGCTATTTGTGTATTGATATTCCTTAGTTCATTCCTTTGGGATGGCTCTTACCCAGACTCCATGCTCGTGACTCACAACAAACCCTTGATTCTTGGTTGATCCAATCAAGTCTTGTCAATATCAATGGAACTTGGGTGTTGATAAGGTGTAAACCATAATCCACCAAAATGGATGATTGATCTTGACAATGACTTAATTCATCCCTTGACCTTTGTTTTCCTTATGTGTGATCCGTTATTTGTGATTGTTGCATTCATGCATTCATGCGCATCATAACATTCATCACACGAAAATTTCAAGGAACTAAGGTATCATTTGCAAATATTTTTAGACCATGGATTTTGGACGAAGGAACACTAAGAAGTACAGTTTCAGATGTCCCGACTTGAAAGAGTTAAGGAAGTTATCATCTTTTGTATTAGATCCCTTGGACTTCAAACAACATCATGGGAAGCTTATATCCATCTTGTTTGCTGATGTGGTTGAAAGACTCATGAGCGTGCTAGTGCAGTTCTATGATCCCCTCTACCATTGTTTCACTTTCCCAGATTATCAGCTTGTGCCTACCTTGGATGAGTATTCTCATCTTTTGGGGATACCTATTTCTAGTAGAGTGCCTTTTAGTGGATTGGAAGAGAATCCCCGATCTAGTATTATTGCTGAAGCTCTTCACCTGAAGAAGTCTGAGATAGAGGCTCATTGGGTGAAGAAAGGAGGATTGTTTGGGTTGCCATCTGATTTCCTCATCAAGGAAGCTACTACTTTTGCTCAAGTCGGTAGTGTGGATGCTTTTGAAGCTATCTTTGTGTTGCTCATTTATGGATTAGCTTTGTTCCCTAACATTGATAGTTTTGTTGATGTTAACGCCATTAGACTTTTCTTGATTGGGAATCATGTGCCTACTTTGTTGGGTGATATGTATTTCTCTTTGCATATAAGGAATTCTAAAGGTGGTGGAACAATTGTCTGTTATATCCCTCTTCTGTACAAGTGGTTTATTTTGCACTTGCCTCAGACGCCTGCTTTTGTGAAGAACAAACAATGTCTACGGTGGTCTCAGAGACTTATGTCTCTCACTAATGATGATATAGTTTGGTATGATCCGTCATTAAGAGGTTTGGATATTATTGATAGTTGTGGTGAATTCTCTAATGTGCCTGTCATTGGTACACAAGGAGAAATTAACTACAACCCTACTTTGGCTCGTCATTGAGAGAAAAACCTAATAACATGTTGTTAGAAGGTCTTTTCTATCAAGAAGGTAAAGATCCCCAATATTTGAAGCAGAAGACTGTGCATGCTTGGCATAATGTGCATAGGAAAGGAAGATCCGAGCTTAGTCCGCGCAATTGTGTAGCTTTGGAAGCTTACACTCTTTGTGTGAAGAAGAGAGCTATGGAGTTGAAGATGCATTATCCTTGCGAAAGACCTATGTCTATGGTTGTGGTTGAGCCATTAACTCTCCCTAACCAAGATATATAGGAGTTGGAAGACCACTAGCCAAGATGAAGCAAGAGAAGGATATGTGGGAATAGTGTTTCCATGCTTTAAGCAAGAAGCATGAAGAGTTACAATTGGAGTCTAAGGACAAAGATGCACTTATCGAGCTACTTGAAGACCGAGTGACGAAGAGACAGAGAGAGCCAGATGTTTCATCTTCTAGCAGGCCTCAGCCTTCCGTTGCTTGGAAGAAGATTGTTCATCAGCTTGTCCTCGAGAAGACTAGATGAAGGCTTCTTTTGAGACCGAGAGCCGTCACATTCGAAGGAATTACGCGCCTACAACAAGATCTTCTGACATTGTTGTTAGGGATCCTTAGGATGACTAGTCTCCTTTTCTCTTGTATTTTTCATTTGGTTTCTGAAATTGTACTCAGTTTAATCCTTCCAATTTATATAAATAAAAAGAGATTTTTGGTCATATCAAATTGTTGCAATAGCCTCTTAAATATTATATATTTGCAAATGCAATAGTAAGTTCTTTGAAAAATAAAACTAATCAAGCATTGCATTTCATGCATCATTTGCATAAGCAGGCTTTCGCCAGATGTCTGGTTGGTGTTTCTTCTGTGCTTTAGCCAAGCTGACTCACCGGTACAATACCCGAGGCAATCATATGAAAATCATGGAACATTTGGAGCAAGAGAACAAAGAGCTGAAGGACGAGATCGCCCGCCTGACTGCCATGATGGAGTCAGTTCTTGCTGCTCAGAATCAAGCTTCTCCAACACCTGCAACTCCTCTCGCGAGGACTGTTACTTCAGAGGTGACTACCTCTACCATGCCTGCTGCTACCGCCCACTTCGCGCCGAATATGCCTGCCGGATTCCCGTGGGGAGTGTCGCCCATCTTTGTTCCAGAAGGCTTTGCGCCTACATTTGCTTCCATATCAACATATAGCCCGGTCATGTTCGTGCCACCTCCCGTTGTGAACACTTTGCCTTGCGTAAAGGATACCATCTATCATTCCGAGCCGTCTGAGGGTCCGGATGTTTATGAGAAGATGGACAAAATGAAATATCAGTTTCTTGAGCTGCACAAGGAATTGAAGATACTGAGAGGTAAAGATCTGTTTGGGAAGAGTGCTGCTGAGTTGTGCTTAGTGCCCAACGTCAAGATCCCAATGAATTTCAAAGTGCATGACTTTGAAAAATATAAGGGGAACTCTTGTTCTCTCAGTCATCTTATCATGAACGCCCGCAAGATGTCTACTCAGACCGACAATGATCAATTGCTTATTCACTACTTCCAAGATAGCCTAACGGGTGTTGCACTCCGTTGGTACATGGGGTTGGATAGTGAAAGCATTCGCACATTCAACGACTTGGGAGAGGCTTTTATGAACCAATACAAGTATAGTGTGGACATGGCGCCGGATAGAGACCAGCTGAGGTCTATGTCTTAGAAGGACAAAGAGACATTTAAATAATACGCGTAAAGATGGAGGGAGTTGGCTTCCCAGATCACTCCTCCTTTGGGGGAGAAAGAGATGACAAAGATCTTCTTGAAAACTCTGAGTTCATTTTATTATGAATGCATGATCGCTAGTGCCCCCCAATGATTTTACCGAAATGGTAAATATGGGGATGAGACTTGAGGAAGGAGTCCGTGAAGGAAGGTTGTCAAGAGATGAGACGTCAACAAGCAAGAGATATGGTAGCAACTTTGGTAAGAAGAAGGATAGTGAGACCAACACAATAATCAGTGGGAGGCAGAGGAGGCCTCAGATCAGAAGAAATCCACCACCCCGTTAACATCCTTATCATCAAGTGTCATCAGTAATTCCGGTTATTTCTAATCAACAAGAAACACCAATTCAACAACAACAACAACATCAACATCAACAACAACAACCGTAACAAATAACGAACACCTACAACAACAACAATACCAACAACAATCATCATCAACAGAGCTTTGAGAGAAAAAAGGTCTCTTTTGACCCAATTCCTATGTCGTATGCAGAGTTGTATCCCTCGTTAGTTCTCAAGAACTTAATTCAACCGAGGAACCCACCGCAGATCCTAGAACCACTTCCCTGGTGCTTTTCATCAAGGAGCACCCGAACACGATATTGAAAACTTTTATCGATTGAAGTATGAGGTTAGAAAGCTTATGAAGAGTGGTATGGTGTCCTTTGAGGACCGCGCGCCAAATGTGAAAGCGAACCCTTTGCCCGCTCATGGGAACTCTTCAGTGAATATGGTGGACGGTTGTCTTGGAGAATTCAAGGTTTATGATGTTCGGTTTATCCGAAGATCCTTGGTGCAGATGCATAAGGATATTTGTATGGTGAGTGACTGTGAACATGACCATGATGGTTGTGTTGTTTGTAGTGTGAATCCAAGAGGGTGTGATATAGTGAAAAGGGACATCCAACGTCTGATGGATGAAGGCGTGATCCAAATTGTTCAATCTCGTCATGTCGATGACGACGTCAATGTCATAGTTCCCGTTTTCAAGCAACAAGAGCGATTGGTAATTCAATGTGATAGCAGCAACAATAAGAATGTCAGCCAAAGATCAGTATCACCGTTGGTAATATGGTTAGCGGGCCCAGTCCCGTATTCATCTAATAAGGCTGTGCCGTACTAGTACAATGATACAATGATAAAGAATGGTCAAGAGGTCCCGTTACCTACGATTAGTTCAATAGTGAGCATTGTCGATGTAACGAAGGTGACCCGCAGTGGTCGAATGTTTGGGCCGGTGTTCCCAGAAAACAAAGAGGAAACAATTGTTGGTAAGTAGATGGAGGTGCCTAATGTAGATCTGGTTGGTTGTTCAAAAGACAAGTCTGGTGAATCCAGCAACTTAAAAGCCAATGATGATGATGAGGTTCTCCGATTGATAAAAGGGAGCGAGTTTAATGTGGTTGAGCAGCTGCTCCAGACTCCCTCAAAAATCTCAGTGTTGTCTCTGCTGATGAATTCCAAAGCGCACAGAGAAGCACTACAGAGAGTTCTTGAACAAGCATATTATGAATACCTTAGGATTGGCATTAATTTTGCAAAATAAATAATGTAATCACCTCTGTTGTTTTAATATATTAGGTTGAAGAAGTTTAACATCTGGACCAACATGTCATGTACGATGTCACGACATTGTGACTGTGACATCACACATGTGTAGAAAACTGAATTAGTTAATTCAGGCATATATTCTGGGATTAGTGAGGATATTTGGTGAATATCCTAACTTCCTTGTGGAGGTCTTAAAGACTCAATCATAATATACAGTTTCTAAATATGGAGATATTTTAGGAACTAAAAGATTGAAGACCTTGATTGTAGCAGAAGTTTTCTGCTGACTTTGTAACTGCAAAGGAGAAGCTTGCTGCGATTTCTAAGGCCCAAATCCAGTTGGGTGTTTAGGTTATAAATATCAGAATGTAACCTAGGTTAAGTGAGCCTCAAACAATGTAAAAAATTAGGGGTGTGTGTGAGG
Source organism: Lathyrus oleraceus (assembly GCF_024323335.1). NCBI lineage: Eukaryota > Viridiplantae > Streptophyta > Magnoliopsida > Fabales > Fabaceae > Lathyrus > Lathyrus oleraceus. Next base: position 442,507,002 of record NC_066581.1, read on the forward strand.
TAAACCTCCCAACCTGTGGGAAGGTTACCATGTGTTTCTCAGTGCTCAAAGCTGAGATTATTTTGTAACTCAAAGCCTGTAGGTAAGAGTTGTCATGGTCTTGAACTAAGCTGTGATGCAAGTTCAATTTGTTTAGCATTACTTTGAAATTGTATTGATAGGAATGGAAACTGGTGGTTTCTATCTAGGAGTTCCTAGGTATAGATTGCATTGGGTAGGGATTAAGTGAAGAGTTGTAAACGGGGGAGTTTAACTCTGAATTAATACTAATGATAGTGGATCTTCTTCCTGGCTTAGTATGCCCCCAGAGTAGGTGATGTTGCACCGAACTGGGTTAACAATTTCCCGTGTTTGTTTTCCTTCTGCATGTTATAATCCTGTCTGTTATAACTCAGCATGTATTTCTGTCTGTTTATCAAGAGAGTAACAGACCTGGTACATAGCATACTGTTTGAATGTCAATCAGAATGTTTTGACATTCATCATTGACAGCATATACTGAATAATAGGCAGGTTGGTTTTCTGCTTCAGTTCAGTATGTATCTCAGTCTGTTCTTCAAGAGGATAACAGACCTGGCATAAGGTACATTTTGTAAATGTCAAACTGGATGTTTTGACATTTGTTACTGTAAGTTGATACTGAAGTATAGACTGGCTGGTCTTTTACAGTACAACATTTTGTACAGTCCGTTTTCAGGAACATAACAGACTTAGCATGTGGTATATGTTCTGGTCGTCAAACTGAATGTTGAGACATTCATTCCTGACAGCATATGCTGAATTGTAGGATGGTTAGTTTTTCTGTTTCAGTATTTTTCTCAGGCTATTCCTCAGGAATCCAACAGCTGAGCTAAAATCCAGGAAACTAACAACTGAGCTACAATTAATGAACCTAACAAATAGCCTATTTGTTAGCACCCTAATATGTAGAAATTAGACTAACTTGTTTAACCTTTATTTTAGGAAATACAAGTACAAGGCCAGCAAACTGTAATACTGTAACAAGTGATGTTCAAAGCACTATTGAGACATCATGCTGATAACTGTGCAGGCTCAATAGAAGTTAGTGCTATGTTTGATCTCTGCTTTGTCTTTGTACCAGATGGACAGAACTGGGTGTTCTTCCTTTCTATGGTGATATAGTAGCAGATGTCGTGACATCGGTGAACGTGTGCAGATTAGTACTGGGTGTTAATTTGTATAACTGTCTTGCTGTATTAGTAACAATGTTGGATCAGATGTCATGACTTGGAGTAGAACATCTGAACTCTGACTACGCCAGAATTTCACATACATAGAGCATGATGTTACTTTGGATCAGTTTGATCACATCGTGGCTAACATCACTTCGTGTAACAATCTCAGCTTCTGCGACGAAGAACTCCCTGAGGAGGGAAGAAATCATAACCTGGCTTTGCATATTTCAATGAACTATAAGGAAGATGCTTTGTCAAACGTGCTTATTGACACTAGTTCATCACTGAATGTGCTTCCGAAGTCAACTTTGTCAAACCTATCTTACCAAGGAGCACCCATGAGGTATAGCGGTGTAATCGTCAAAGCCTTTGATGGTTTGCGCAAGATAGTAATTGGTGAAGTGGACCTTCCAGTCAAGATAGGTCCGAGTGATTTTCATATTACTTTTCAAGTAATGGATATTCACCCGGCCTACATTTCTTTATTAGGAAGGCCATGGATTCATGAGGCAGGAGTTGTTACCTCCACTCTGCATTTGAAATTGAAATTTGTCAAGAATGGCAGGCTTGGGATTATTAGAGGAGAGAAGGTGTTGTTGGTTAGCCATCTTTCATCTTTCTCATATGTTGAAGCTGAGGATGAGGTTGGAACTCTGTTCCAAGCCTTATCTATTGCTACTGAGAAGAGAGTTGGGGCACCTATGTTCTCGGTGAAAGATGCTCAGAGAATTGTTGAAGATGGTGTTGTTGATCAGTGGTGGCGCATGGTAGAGGTCTCCGACAACAAAGGTTGAACCGGCTTGGGGTTCCAAAAAGGTTCATCAACTGTTAGATCTGAAGATATGCAACTCAGCTTCCGTAGCGGAGGGTTCATTCATGGAAATGAATAACACTTAGCTGTTGTCCTAGAGGATAGCGAAGATGAAGACTGCACCAACTTTGTAACCCATGTAAAGACATGCAACAATTGGACTGCTGTTGATATTCCTGTTATTTTGCATCGATCTAAGTCATTTTAGAATCCTTCTCCTATGCCTAAGCGAGAAGTGAACATTGTTTGGGCATTTTAAATTGATCATCAATAAAATTAATTCTATTCATCCACATCTTTGATGTTTATTTTTACTTTTTGCTTTATTCTTAAAATGGTAATCACAAAAAACATAAATAAACAATATAATTGTCCATCTGCATAATATTTGGTTACAAATTCACTTCTCTAAAATCAAAATATCAAATCATTATACAGGTTGGTTCCTAACCCCATTGAATACAATGATCCTTCTCCTTCTCCAAATTTTGAATTCCCCGTGTTTGAGGCCGTGGAGGAAAGTGATGTAGAAGTGAGTGATGAATTGTCTTGTCTTCTTGAGCAAGATGATAAGATTATTCAGCCGTTTGAAGAGAAGATTAAGCAAGTCAACTTGGGTTCTGCAGATGATGTGAAGGAAGTCAAGATTGGGTCTCGACTGTGTCCAGATGCTACGAAGGGGTTGATTGATCTTCTTCGAGAGTATTCAGATGTGTTTTCTTGGTCCTATTAAGACATGCCTGGTTTGGATTATGAGATTGTGGAGCATAGATTGTCGTTGAAGCCAGAATGCCAGCCAGTCAAGAAGAAGTTGAGAAGAACGCATCCTGATATGGCTGTGAAGATCAAAAAGGAAGTGCAGAAGCAGATTGATGTCGGTTTCCTTGTGACAGCTGAGTATCCGCAATGGGTGGCCAATATTGTACATGTGTCGAAGAAAGATGGAAAAGTCTGCATGTGTGTTGATTATAGAGATTTGAATAAAGCTAGTCCGAAAGATGATTTCCCTCTACCACACATTGATATGTTGGTAGACAATACTGATAAATTCAAAGTCTTTTCGTTTATGGATGGATTTTCCGGATATAATCAGATCAAGATGGCGCCCGAAGATATGGAGAAGACCATAGTCATTACACCTTGGGGAACATCCTGTTATAGAGTGATGCCTTTCGGTCTAAATAATGCTGGTGCGACTTACTAGAGAGCAATGACTACTCTTTTTCATGATATGATGCATAAAGAGATTGAAGTTTATGTCGATGACATGATTGCTAAATCGATTGATGAAGAGGAACATGTTAAGCATTTGTTGAAGCTATTCCAGCGTTTGAGGAAGTATAAACTCCGCTTGAATCCCAATAAGTGTACTTTTGGTGTTTGTTCTGGTAAGTTGTTGGGCTTTATTGTCAGCGAGAAGGGTATTGAAGTTGATCCTACCAAGGTCAAAACAATACAAGAGATGCCTGGGCCAAAAACTAAGAAGCAAGTCAAAGGTTTTCTCGGCCGCTTGAATTATATTTCTGGATTCATTTCCCACATGTGTGCCTATATTCAAGCTTCTTCGGAAAGATCAGTCTTGTGATTGGACCGAACTCTGCCAGAAAGCTTTTTACAATATCAAGGAATATCTGCTTGAGCCTCTGATTTTGTCTCCCCCTGTTGAAGGAAGACCGTTGATCATGTATTTGACTGTGCTTGAAGATAGTATGGGTTGTGTTCTTGGTCATCAAGATGATATTGGAAAGAAAGAATTTGCAATCTACTACCTCAGTAAGAAATTTACCGATTGTGAGACTCGGTATTCTATGCTTGAGAAAACTTGTTGCACATTGGCTTGGGATGCTAAGTGTCTGCGTCAGTATATGTTGAATCATACCACTTGGTTGATATCCAAAATGGATCCAATCAAGTATATTTTTGAGAAGCCTGCTTTAATTGGGAGGATTGCCCGTTGGCAGATGTTGTTATCAGAGTATGATATCGAATACCGATCTCAGAAAGCAATCAAAGGTAGTATCTTGGCTGACCGTTTGGCTCACCAACCGATTGAAGATTATCAGTCAATGCATTATGATTTTCCTGATGAAGAGATTTTGTATTTGAAAATGAAAGATTGTGATGAATCATTGCTCGAAGAAGGGCCAGAACCTGATTCCCGTTGGGGCATGGTATTTGATGGAGCTGCTAAACAATATGGAAATGGCATTGGAGCAGTGATTATTACTCCTCAAGGCACACATCTACCATTTACAGCTAGATTGACTTTCTAGTGTACAAACAACATGGCAGAATATGAAGCTTGCATTATGGGGCTTGAAGAGGCCATGAATATCAGAATCAAGTATTTGGAAGTCTCGGTGATTCAACTTTGGTTGTGAATCAGATCAAAGGTGAATGGGAGACAAATCAACCCGGTTTAGTACCATATAGAGATTATGTGAGGAGGATTTCAATTTTCTTTACAAAGGTTGAATTTTATCATATCCCTCGAGATGAGAACCGAATGGCAGATGCTCTTGCAACGTTGGCATCAATGATTGTAGTGAAGTATTGGAATGAAGTTCCCAATTTATCTGTGATGCATCTTGATAGGCCAGCTCATGTGTTTTCTGTTGAAGAGATCAAAGACGAGAAGTCGTGGTATTACGACATCAAATGTTTCCTCCAAGGTCAGATTTACCCGCCTGGGGCATCTTTGAAAGATAAGAAGACTTTGAGGAGATTAGTCGGTAATTTCTACTTGAATGGTGATATACTGTACAAGAGAAACTTCAACATGGTTTTGCTCAAATGCGTGGATAGACACGAAGCAGACTTATTGATGACTGAAGTGCACGAAGGTTCCTTTGGTACTCATTCCATTGGACATGCAATGGCTAAGAAGATGTTGCGAGCAAGTTACTATTGGCTGATAATGGAATCTAATTGTTGCAAATTTTTGAAGAAGTGCCACAAGTGTCAAATTTATGCTGATAAGATCCATGTTCCTCCGACACTTTTGAATGTTATCTCTTCACCATGGCCCTTCTCCATGTGGGGAGTTGATATGATTGGGATGATTGAGCCCAGAGATTTGAATGGACATCGTTTCATTTTAGTGGAAATTAACTACTTCACAAAATGGGTCGAGGCGGTGTCATATGCAAATGTAACCAAGCAAGTTGTTGTAACGTTTATCAAGAATCAGATCATATGTCGTTATGGGTTGCCAAGTAAGATCATTACTGATAATGTATCGAACTTGAATAACAATATGGTGGAAGCCCTTTGCAAAGACTTCAAGATTGCACATCATAATTCTTCTCCCTACAGACCGAAGATGAATGGGGTTGTTGAAGCTGCGAATAAGAACATTAAAAATATTATCCAGAAAATTGTTGTCACGTATAAGGATTGGCATGAGATGCTCCCTTTTGCTTTGCATGGGTATCGTACATCCGTCCGCACTTCAATAGGGGAAACCCATATCTCTCTTGTTTATGGTATGGAAGCAGTGCTCCTCGTAGAGGTTGAGATTCCTTCAATACGTGTGCTCATGGAAGCCAAGTTGACTGAGGTTGAATGGTGTCATACCAAGTTTGATCAGTTGAACTTAATCAAAGATAAGAGATTAACCGCCATGTTTCATGGTCAGTTATATCAGCAGAGAATGAAGAAAGCCTTTGATAAGAAGGTCAAACCTCTAGTGTTCAGAGAAGGTGACCTTGTGCTCAAGAAGATTTTGAAATTCAAGCCAGATTCTAGAGTAAAATAGACTCCTAATTATGATGGCCCACTTATCCTTTCAATCATTGTAAACGTTCGTTTTGTTTAAAACATTTTATTTATGAAAACTTTATTTGTTTAAAACAATGATATTTATCAATTAAAACATGCAAACAGTTGTTAAATAGAAACAAATAAGAATGCAAAGAGTTGGATAAAGGCTCAAATTTAATTAAGAGAATGGTATTCCGCAAATGGCGAGACTCCATGGATCTTTACAAATTTGAAATTGGTGATATACATGGAAAAGGGCTACATTGAACATAATGACCGTTTCTCCACCAACTCTGAATCTACTGTATTCGAAACTTCAGTTGACGATGACTGAGCGAGAATCTTTGATAGATGACAGTTGTAGAACAAAGTCTTGTCAGGATGCAGTTACTTGCCAAATCCCTAATTTTTTCCTAGATTGCCCCAGGGTGAGGTACTCAATCTAGCGGGATATATATATTCTTTTTTTTTCATGTCTCTAACTTTTGCCTGGACCACCCTTTCGGGTTTTCAATTCACCGAGACGCTCATTTTTTCCTAAGCCGCCCTTTCGGTTTTTAAAATTAGTGAGTTATTCTGTTTTTATTTTTTTAGGTGAAGTATTTCTTGACTGCATCTGAATTCACAGGACGAGTGAAATCCTCCCCATCCATAGTTATAAGGATCAATGCACCGCCTGAAAAGGCTCTCTTAAAAATGTATGGACCTTCATAGTTTGCAGTCCACTTGCCCCTGGAATCGGGCGCGAAAGACAAGACTTTCTTGAGCCCGGGGTCACCACCTCAGAATACACGAGGCTTGACCTTCTTATCAAAGGCTTTCTTCATCCTTTGTTGGTACAACTGACCATGGCACATGGCAGTTAATCTCTTCTCTTGAATCTATTTTAGTTGGTCATAATGACTCTGAACCCATTCAGCGTCAGTCAACTTGGCTTCCATCAAGACCCTCATTGATGGGATCTCAACCTCTACGAGGAGCACAACCTCCATGCCATATACAAGAGAGAAAGGGGTTGCCCCTATTAAAGTGCGAACATATGTACGATAGACATGCAAAGCAAATGGTAGCATCTCATGTCAATCTTTGTACGTAACAACCATCTTCTGAATAATCTTCTTGATGTTCTTGTTAGCAGCTTCAACGTCGTCATTCATCTTGGGTCTATAGGGAGAAGAATTATGATGTATAATCTTTAACTCGCTAACCGCTCTTTCATCATCTTATTGTTCAAGTTAGATCCATTATCAATAATGATCTTGTATGGCATACCATATCGGTATATGAGTTGGTTCCTGATAAACTTTGCAACCACCTGCCTGGTCACATTTGCATACAATGCCGCTTCAACCCACTTGGTGAAGTAATCAATGGCTACGAGAATGAAATTGTGACCGTTCGACGCCTTGGGCTCAATCATGCCAATCATGTCAATTCCCCACATGGAGAAAGGCCATGGTGAAGAAACAACATTCAGAATTGTCGGGGGAATATGAATCTTATCCGTATAAATCTAACACTTGTGGCATTTCTTCACAAATTTGCAACAGTCAGACTCCATTGTCAGCCAATAGTAGCCTGCTCTCAACATCTTCTTTGCCATAGCATGTCCGTTGGAACGAGTACCAAATGAACCCTCATGGACTTCAGTCATCAACAAGTCTGCTTCATGTCTATCCATGCATTTGAGCAGAACCATGTCAAAATTACTCTTATAAAGCACATCACCATTAAGGTAAAAACTGCCAGATAATCTCCTCAAAGTCTTCTTATTATTAACAGATGCCCTAGGCGGGTAAGTCTGACTTTGAAGAAAACACTTGATATCATAATACCACGGCTTATCATCTTTCACTTCCTCAACTGCAAACACGTGAGCTGGTCTATCCAAGCGCATCACGGTAATATTTGGGACTTCATTCAAATAATTGACAGCAATCATTGAAGCAAGCGTAGCGAGAGCATCCGTCACCCGATTCTCATCTCGAGGAATATGATTAAAATCAACCTTAGTAAAGAAAGTTGAAATCCTCCTCGCATAATCTCTATATGGGAGAAGGCCAGGCTGATTCGTCTCCCATTCACCCTTAATCTGATTAACAACAAGGGCCGAATCACCATAAACATAAAGATGTTTGATCCTAAGATCAATATATTCCTCCAAACCCATAATATAAGCCTCATATTTTGCCATATTATTCGTGCATTTGAAAGTTAGCCTTGTTGTAAAAGGAAAATGTGTGCGTTGAGGAGTAATAATCACTGCCCCAATACCATTTCCGTACTGATTGACAGCACTGTCGAACACCATACCCCATCGGGAACCAGGCTCTGGCCCTTCATCGAGCGTAGGCTCATCACAATCTCTCATTTTCAAATACAGAATCTCCTCATCAGGGAAGTCATATTGCACAGACTGATGATCTTCAATTGGTTGATGTGCCAAATGGTCATCCAAGATACTACCTTTAATAGCTTTTTGAGCTCGATACTCAATATCATACTCAGATAACAACATCCGCGAACGGGCAATTCTCCTAGTTAAAGCAGGCCTCTCAAAGATGTACTTGATTGGATCTATTTTGGATATCAACCAAGTTGTATGATTCAACATATACTGGCGTAAACACTTAGCAGCCCAAGCCAAAGCACAACATGTCTTCTCAAGCATTGAGTACCGAGACTCACAGTCAGTGAACTTCTTACTCAAGTAGTATATCACATATTCTTTCTTTCCTGATTCATCTTGCTGACCCAGGACACAACACATGGAATCATACAGCACGGTCAAGTACATAATCATCGGTCTCCCTTCAACAGACGGAGACAAAATCGGAGGCTCAGACAAATACTCTTTCATACTATCAAAGGCCTTTTGGAAATCCTCGGTCCAATCATGATGCTGATCTTTCCAGAGGAGCTTGAATATAGGCGCATATGTGGGAGTCATGTGGGATATAAATCTCCAAATGTAATTCAAGCGGCCAAGAAAACCTCGGACTTGCTTCTCAGTTTTGGGTGCAGGCATCTCTTTTATTGCTTTTACCTTGGCAGGATCAACTTCAATACCTCTCTTGATGACATTAAAGCTCAATAACTTGCCGGAACGAACTCCAAATGTACACTTGTTCGGATTCAAGCGGAGTTTGTACTTCCTCAAACATTGGAAAAGGTTCAACAAGTGCTCTACATATTCAACTTTCGTTTTCGACTTTGCAATCATATCATCGACATACACCTAGATCTCCTTGTGCATCATATCATGAAACAAGGTAGTCATAGCACGTTGATACATGGCTCCTGGGTTCTTCAAACCGAAGGGCATCACTCGATAACAGAATGTTCCCCAAGGTGTGATGAATGTTGTCTTCTCCATATCCTCGGGTGCAATTTTGATTTGATTATAACCGGAAAATTCATCCATAAATGAAAAGACATTAAATTTAGCCGTATTGTCTACCAACATATCAATGTGTGGTAGAGGAAAATCATCTTTTGGACTAGCTTTATTCAAATCACAGTAATCTACACACATTCAGACTTTTCCATCTTTCTTAGGCACATGCACAATATTGGCCACCCATTGAGGATATGTAGAAGTCACCAAAAACCCCACATCAATTTGCTTCTGAACTTCTTCTTTAATCTTCACTGCCATATCAGGATGAGTTCTTTTAAGCTTTTGCTTCACAGGCACGCACTCAGGCTTCAATGACAAGAAATGCCGCACGATATTAGTATCTAGACTAGGCATGTCTTCATACGACCAGGCAAAGACGTCGACATATTCTCGTAGCAACTAAATCAACCCCTTCTTAACAGACTCTTCAAGGATTGCCCCAATCTTCACTTCACGAATGCAGTCTTCAGACCCCAAGTTGACTGTTTCCAGATCCTCAAGATGTGGCTGAATGATCTTCTCCTCGTACTCAAGCAGACGGGTAATCTCATCAGGAATCTCTTCAAAATTATCTTCTTCTGCCTCATATACAGGGAACTCAATGTTGGGAGATGGTTTTGGATCATTATGTTTAATGGGTTTGATTAACCTGCATAATGATTTTGAGTATAAAAGAGATTTCAGAATTCAAACCAGGCAAATCATCATGCAGATGTAAAATTGATTTTATTCTCTTTTTTAGGGTTTTATGGTGATCACCAATTTCATGCGAAAAGCAAAAATGAAAAATAATTTGGAAAACAAACATTTAACATGCGATTATTGAATGGATATCATTGTATTAATCAAATATGCTAATAACGTCTTCACTTCTCCTTTTGGCATGGGAGAAGGGTTTTTAAACAAAATGAGCACATTACGTTGACTTATGGATAACTATTGGAACATCAACAATGACCCAATTATTGCAGATCCCTCTAGGTATGACAAAGTTGCCAAGGTCTTCCTCTTCATCTTCTTCAACGATGGCAGCAACTTCCTGACCTTCAACGGTGTGGATGAAACCTCCACTCTGTAACAACCCAAGATCATTAGAAACACCAGAATAATACCCTATACTAGCCCGAGACTTATTATCTTCCATCTTTATCATTTTCCCCAAACCATTAGTTGTACCATGCTCGATGGCCAACTTCACGTCATTATAGGAGACAAATGAAGAAATTCCTTTCCTAGAAGGCTCAGCAATAGATAAGGCTTGGAACAAAGTTCCAACCTCATCCGTACCATCAATGTAGGAAAAGGAAGATAAATGGCTGACCAATAGAGCCTTCTCTCCCCCTATCACCACCAACTTCTTGTTCGGGACGAACTTCATCTTTTGGTGTAGGGTGGATGTCATGGTGCCTGCCTCGTGAATCCATGGTCTACCTAGAAAACAACTGTATAACAAATGTATGTCCATAACTTGGAAAGTGATATGGAATTCACTAGGTCCAATCTTGATCCGGAGGTCTAATTCACCAATCATAGTTTTATGGGATCCATCAAAAGCTTTTACTACCACTCAACTCTGCCTCATGGGAGGCCCCTGATATGCAAGTTTGGCAAGAGTGGACTTTGGCAATACATTAAGTGATGACCCTGTTTCCACCAGCATATTGGACATGGCATCATCTTTACAATTCATTGAGATATGTAAAGCAAAATTGTGGTCTTTTCCCTCTTCGGGAAGATCATCATCACAGAAGCTCAAATTGTTGTAGGTAGTTATATTTACAACAATACTATCAAACTTCTCAACTGTGACATCGTGATCCACGTATGCCACGTCCAACACCCTTTGCAATGCTTTACGGTGTGGCTCTGAATTCATCAAAAAAGATAAGACAAATATCTTTGATGGAGTTTGAAGCAACTGCTCCACAACATTGTACTCACTCCTCTTGATGAGCCTCAACATTTCATCACCATCCTCTTTCAACATGCCAGACTGTCTAACCAGGGCAGGAGCCTTAACAGATTTGACAACAACAGGGTCAACACCCTCAGCAGGAGTAGAAAGATTTGAAGAAGAAGTCCCCACGGGACCGGCAGGACTGACAACATCTCTCTTCATGACGTCTTTATTGGATTTCGGCTGAGCCGAGAAAACACGACCACTACGGGTCACTCCACTAACGTCGGAAATGCTTACGACAGAGGTTGAGGGCAACGACACCTCCTTCCCATCTTCCAGCATAACAATATTATAATGGTACGGGACCGCTCTATCTGACACATACGGGACAGGGCCTGTTGGCTTGATCACAAGAGTTGGCGACACCTTCTTCTTGCTGCCATCATACTTAATGACAACAAGATCAAGAATTTTTAACACTGGAGTGATAACATCAACTTCATCCTCATTACGAATATGAAGTACCTCGATCATCCCTTTGTCTAGCATCTCTTGGATGTCCTTCCTCACCTTGCGGTATCTTCTTTCATTGACAGTGCACACCTTGCTCCTATCATGATCATGCTTATAATGATTGTGCTCACACAACAGCCTATGCATCTCTACCAAGGATTGCCTTATGTCATTCACATAAAGGACTTTATATTTTCCAGGGCACCCCTGAACCATATTGACAGTTGCCTTCCCAGGCTCGGGCAATGGGTTCTTCTTCACATTCGGGCCTACATCCTTAAAGAATAGTATCCCACTTCTCACAAGGTCTTGCACCTTGGTCTTCAAAGGAAAACAGTTCTCCACGTCATGTCTGGGAGCACCAGAATGATACACACAGTGAAGTTCGGGCTTGTACCACCATTGAGGATTGGCTGGCACAGCAGGAGGATCTCGTGGAGTTATCAACTACCTATCAATTAAGGAAGGATACAATTCAGCATTGGTCATAGGAATTAGGTCGAAAGTCACCCTCTTCCTCTCATAGTTGCTGGTACTTACGTTGTTATTATTGTAAGGCTGGTAAGCCTGTTTTTGTTGACGATGTTATTGTTGTGGTTGTTGAGCTTCTCTGAAAGCAGGTGCTATATGAGCCACCTGGTGTTGGTTAATAGTTGGTCGGACGTCTTTCCTCCTCACAAAGGGCCTTCACTTGATATGGGAAGAAACAACATGAGTCTCCCCTTCTTGCTTCTTGGAAAATCCTCCATACTTCTTTGCCCGCAAGATCTTTGTCATCTCCTTCTCCTCCAAGGGTGGCACTATCTAAGCTGCCAATTCTCGCCACCTCTGGGCGTATTCCTTGAAGGTCTCCTTGTCTTTCTGGGACATCGCCCTCAACCGATCTCTGCCCGGAGCCATATCCATGCTGTATTTATAATGTGTTTCAAGAAAGCCTCTCCTAGGTCATTGAAAATTCGGATGCTTGCATTCTCTAGCCCCATATATCAACTGAGTGTAGCACCTGTCAGGCTATCCTAAAAGTAGTGAATCAACAGTTGATCATTATTTGTCTGGGTCGACATCTTGCGGGCATACATCACAAGATGACTGAGTGGATACGTGTTTCCCTTGTACTTCTCAAAGTCAGGCACTTTAGATTTAACTGGGATCTTGATGTTGGGCACCAAGCATAATTCAGCAGCACTCTTCCCAAAAAAATCTTTGCCTCTCAGCGTCTTCGGTTTCTTGCGCAGCTCAAGGAATTGGTAATTCATTTCATCCATCTTCTCATAAACGTCCGGGCCATCAGATGGCTCAGAGTGATAGATGGTGTCTTCTACACGCGGGAGAGTGTGCACAATGGGAGGTGGCACAGATAGGACCGGGCTAGATGGCGGCAAAGAAGCAAAGATGGGAGCAAAACCCTCTGGTACAAAATTAGATGGCATTCCCCAAGGGAATCCAGCAGGCATATTAGGAGCGAAGTGGGCGGTGGCAGCAGGCACTGTTGAGGTAACCACTTCAGAGATGACTGTCCTCGCCGGAGGAGTTGCAGGAGTTGGAGAAGCATGACTCTGTTCAGCTAGATTTGACTCCATCATGGCAGTCATCCTGGCAATCTCTTCTTTCAGATCTCTGTTCTTTTGATCGAGGTGTTCCATGATCTTCTGATGATTTTCTTGTGTGTTGTACCGGTGTGTCATCTTGTCTTCAAAATAAATGAAGAGCAAAGAGTTAGACCACTGTATCAGGAGCTCGGAATCAAAACCTGCTTATGCATATGATGCATGCAATGCTCGTGCATATGATTTGTTTTTTATCAGAGGAACTTTATAAAGATCTATTTGCAAATGTTTTGAAAATATTGAACTTTTTAAAACATATGTGGAATACTTATAGCAATATAATATTTGGAAACTTTTTACACCAAAGAAGTAGTACAGTCTCGGTAACCAAATGCAATACAAGGGAAAATGAGAATAAATATCCTATGGAGCCCTATAAGCAATCGTCCAAAGCCTTCGAGATCGTAAGATACGTCGCACGAAGCATCTTCACCTCTTTCTTATAAGCTGCTTCCATGTCGGCCTTCTCCTTTGCGAGCTAATCATATCTCTTCTTTCAAAACTAGACGGGTGAAGAAGGAGATAAGTAACCACATCATCTGGCTCATCAAAAACTTGATGCTCTAGAAACTCGATCACTGCATCCTTCTCCTTGAGTTGCTGAAGAAGCTCCTCGCGCTCACGAACCCAAGCACGCGAACAGTCTTCATCTCTCAACTCCCCTACTCCTTGATTAGGGAGGATTGAAGGCCCAACCATAATCATCAGGGTAGGTTTCGGATACTCGTACGGCATGCGGTACTCGAGAGCTCTCTTCCTTACCCAAGAGTTGTAAGGTTCCAGAGCAACACAATTCTTCGGACCAAGCTCGTTCCTCCCTTTCCTATGAACCTTGCGCCAGGCGCGAACCATCCTATCCTTCATGTTTTGGGGATCTTTACCCTCTTGAAAGAATAAGCCTTCCAACGAAACGTTGTTAGGTTTATCCTTTAAGAGGAACCCAAGCTGACGGCGAGCCAAAGCAGGGTTGTACTTAATTCCACCACATGTACCAAGAAGAGGTACATTGGAGAACGCAACACAAGAGTCAATAATCTGAACACCATCATAAACACGATTATACCAAGAGATATCATCATTAGTGAGAGACATAAGTCTCGTGGACCACCGTAGACATCCCTTGTTCTCCTTGAAGGCAAGCTTCTAAGACAAGTGCAAAATAAACCACTTGTACAACAGAGGCAGGCAACACACAATGGAACCACCACCCTTCACATTCCTCATATGCAAATAGAAATAAGTGTCACCCAACAGAGTCGGAACAGGATTAAGAGAAGAGAAAATCCTAATAGCGTTCACGTCCACGAAGTTGTCGATGTTGGGAAATAACACTAGCCCATAGATGAGGAGCATAAATATGGCTTCAAAAGCTTCCTTACTCATGGCCTTCCCAAACAAGGTAGCTTTGTCAATTAGAAACTCAGATGGGAGACCTTCAATTCCATCCTTGGTAGTCATATTGGCAACAATGTCAGATACCTCCACATGAAGCATGTCAGCAATCTCTTGAGAAGACGAAATCTTCTCCAAACCACTGAACGACAACTGGTCAAGAATAGGTATACCCACATGATAAGCATACTCCTCTAATGTAGGCAAAAGTTGGAAATCTGAAAAAGCAAAGCACCGATACAAAGGATTGTAGAACTGCACCAACAGACTCATCAGACCCTCATCCACCTTGGTAGAAAGAATAGATAGAAGCTTCCCATGGAGAGCTTTGAACTCCAAGGTCTCTAATACATAAGATGTCAAGCGTCTTAACTCTTTCAAGTCGGTTTGTATGAAACTGTACTTCTTCGTATTCCTTCTTTGCTAATCCATGTCTGAAAATTTGAAAATAGACCTCTTAAGTTCCTTGTAAAAAAAATATTGTTGATGACATGAATGAGAATGAATGCATGAATGCATGGATGCAATAAACACACTCAATGATCAAGCAAGTCACACCACACAAACGTCACGGGATGGCTCAAGTCATCGTCAATGTCAATAATCAATTTTGGTGGGTTATGGTTTACACCTTATCAACACCCAAGTTCCATTGATATTGAGGATATACGAGAACGGATCGACCGCGAATCACGGGTTTGTTGCGAGTCACGAGCATGGAGTCTCGGTTAAGAACCACCCAACGGGAGTGTACTATGGCTAAACCTGACAATCATGTTCTAAAAAGGTTCCCATAGTCATCATCTCATCTTTCGAATATTATCGGATAAAACGACTACTCCTCCTCCAAAAATATTCTCAAGAGGGACTCTTATGAGTGTAGTATCGCATAACAATCGCCTCAAGTCTTACACTTGAACGACCTTCGCACTACGTCCTAAAATAGGCCATGATGGGCTAGGTATCTAAGGTCCTTGGCTTCTAGGGTTTATATTGGAAAGAGTAATGCCTAACCACGACTACTCGTGTGACATTAGTGATCCCAATAAAAACCTCCACCAAGTGAATGGGCTTGCAAGTTAACTTGTTAAGGAATAACTCCACACAAGTCAACAAGACTATGCCATTCTCCTATCCTAAGTGCACTCGAGTTCGGGTATAGAACTCATCTCACAAAAATCCACCAAGCATACAAGCAATTAATATATCATGCAATTCATACATTACAAACAATACATTCATCCCAAATTTGCACAAAAATATGTCACAAATAAATATAAACATACAACACATACAAGCAAAAAGTAGGCTAAACACACTAGAAAGTAAGAGTTCCCCAGCAGAGTCGCCACTTTTCTGTAGCGGGGTTTTCGTTACCTTTAGGTTTATTGACTAAACCAAAAGTCAACATACAATTCGAGTCGCCACCGCATTTTTATTTGTCCAAAGGAAAGGCTAAAAAGCGAACAAAAGCCAAGTAAGAAGTTTTTCAAATCAAAAACTAATAAAAATGTCAGAGATCTAGGTAAGTGGGTTAGTTATGAAATGGGAAGGTTTTACGCACCCAAAACATCCTTAGTACTCTAAGGGAACCCTTTTTGCAAATATGTGTTATAGGTTGGTATTTGTGAAAAGAATTGTGCAAAAGATTGGAGGGATGAGAAGAAAATATATTATATTTACAAATTTGTTGTTTGAATGGATGAACCCATTGCCTACGTACCATCATAAAGGAGGATCAAAACCTCGTAGTTCGGGGTAAAAATCTCAAAGATTGGTGAATTGATTTTGATCAAAAGCCTTAAGGTCTTTTGTTATCAAAGGGAGAAAACTCAACCTAAACCAACAATCCACCATATGAGGAAGGCTTCAACGTGCTAGTGAGGGGTTAACCCTATAATAAGCATGGAAGGCTTATAATCCAACACTAAGGATGAGGTGAGATTTACATCAACCACTATGATAACTCAAACCTATGACTAATGTTTTGAACAAATTTTAAGAAATGGCCATTGGAACCATAAAAAAACTTGAAATGGGTTGTATTCACAAGTTAGACTTATTTACAAAATGAAGTCAAAGTTGGATTAAAGTTTATTCACAAAAGTATTGATAAAAATGATTTGGAAAAAGTCAAAGGCTTAAGGCCTAGGTTTCTAATTTGAAATAAAGTCAAAGTTTTGAAAATGGTTTTTGGCTTGGTTAGAGTGGGGAGAAGAAGAGAAGGGCTATTCCTAAAAAGCATACAAAGATAAGAGGGCAAAGATAAACCCTTGGAGTTCCTTTTCTTGAAGTCATAGAGATGACTCAAGATGCTCCTTTCTTTTGGACTTAGCACACAAACAAGCAATCAATAATTTAAATTCAAGCTCCTAGGATCTCCACTTGGCTTGGCTCTTAACTTAACTACTCATGACAATTGTCCCCTTTTAACAATTACAAGGTGGGATCCCTATTCACATAAAATCAAACATAAAAAAGTTCACAAACACGATAAAGGGAATGGACAAAGAATAAGTTTGGAGGATAAGTCCTTTGAGGTCAACTTTGAGTTTTAGCATTCTAAAGGCATGAGGCCTAGTTGCTCTTGAACTCCTTTAAGCATGGGTAAGTCCTAGTTCTAAGTCCTTTCTCCATTTGCATTTGGCCCACACAAAACAAACATAAAGCAACACAAAATAGCAATATATATACACAATAATGGGCTCAAATGAGCAAAAGAAAAATGACATAAACATAAAATATGTGCTCAGGTGAGAAAAGTGGAAATCAATATGAATAATGAGCAAGAAATAAATGACATTAAAAATAAATGGCAAGAAATTAAATGCTCAAATTAAAGTTAGTAGTTAGTAAGTTTATGTTAGCTTGTCATAAGACAATGTAGCGCTATGTTAAGCAATCGTAAGTGGACTAATGTAGTAGTCACACCTATCTGAGGTCGGTCAATAAAAATATAGGCAAAGAACACAAGTTAGAGGTCATGACTAGTAAGCCAAGCTCCATAAACTTGCCATGCCAAACAAAAGGGGAAGAGTCTTGTATTGACTTTTAGTTATTTGCTTCACCAAGAAGAAACCTATCTGGGACACAAAACAACTCGCTTGATCATGGATCAAGTTGAGTTTGGTTTGGATCAAAGAAGGTTAAACTTCTCATTTGTCAAGACCAACTTCAAGACTTTAACTCATTGGCCATTGATGGAAAGAAAGGGATGAAGATGAAAGGGAGGGGAAAGGAAGACAGCAATCAATTCCAATTGATCAAATGTGAATCAAATCAACATCAATCAACACCAAACAGAAGAGAAATGAAGATAACAAGTCAAGAAGTGAACAATATTTTTTTGGTATTTTTTGAATTAAAATAAAATGCAAATAAAAAATAAACAAATAAGGTTGAACCTCAAATTCAATTCAAAGCAACTTCAAAAAGTCCAATTAAATTCTCATAGGTTCAACATAGTCAAACAAGCTTTGAATAATTTTCTCACAAATTTTTGAAATCAGGAAGTAACTAAAAACAACTAAAAATAGCATAATATGAATTAAAATCTCAAATAATCTCAAATCAAATAAGAAACTGTTGAGACTATTTTTCATTGACTTATCATGATCCATATGTGCTATGAAAATATTTTTGGATTTTTTAAAAGTCAAAAAGTATTTTAAAATGAATTAAAACCAATAAAAAACAAGTAATTAATAAAAAATATCAAATGAAGTCACAAAAATCATTAAAAATCATAATATGAAACTTTATTTTTCAAGAATTTTTTTGGAAATAGTCTCATATTTTTCTGAAAATAAAAGGAATTAACAGAAAATAAAAACAAAATGGAATAAACGAAACAAAACCATAGCCACATGATGCGCTTCATTAATTGACGTGGCAAGGATGTATGGTCCAGATTTGAGGACACGCGCTGCTCACAAGTCAAACACGCTACATCCAGCATTAAATGAAGCAATTACAATGGATGATCAAGATTAGATCGTGGCAACAAATTCCGGCCACCAGTTGCAGAGAAATAAATTTTAATGAAAATGGAAAACAAGGACATGAAAATAAAGCTTGTGTGATGGAGATCATCATTGTACCAATGGATCTCCCTCACTCTTCCTGTATCGAGAGAAATGAGAAGGAGAAAATCATGGTGTTCAAACTGAAAGTTCATGAAATGAAGAATTGAAAGCACCAATGGTTTGCCACAAGTATGAGGACTTCAGAAATCCAAAGAAACACAAGAATGCTAGATTGAATTAAGAGTTCTAGATCCAAAAAGTTTGAGATTATACCTCTGAGTTGATGAACTTTTGGCCACGAATCCTTCAATATCCTTGCTCCTCTTTGATCTATGAATGTAATGGAAGTGATAGGCTAAGGAATTTGGCTTTAAAACACAGCTAATGATGCTGAATTTCAAGCTTGAAAAATTGAAGAAAAGTGATTAATTCCGTTGGTAATGGCTATGGTTTTTCTCCTGCAGCACTTGGGATCTCCAAAAGATTGTTGAATGAAGCTCATGGAATGGTTATTTATAGCTGAATGGAGTTGATCACACGCTTCTTTCATGTGCATGAGAATTTGAATTTGCATTGCATGGGCCTGTACAGGTGTGTGG
Source organism: Lathyrus oleraceus (assembly GCF_024323335.1). Lineage (NCBI taxonomy): Eukaryota > Viridiplantae > Streptophyta > Magnoliopsida > Fabales > Fabaceae > Lathyrus > Lathyrus oleraceus. The sequence goes on from NC_066581.1 coordinate 442,526,207, forward strand.
AAGGCCCAAGGATGAGTGAAGCAACATGATGAGATCAAGTGAAATGCATTTGGACGTGCATATTGGACTGAACAAGCTTGCAATTTAAGTTATAATATAAAGATACCAAAATTCACATAAATGGAAACAAATTCGAAACTCACCAATGGTGAATCCGAAATAGAACTGTGAGTAATAGTTGGAAAGCCCTTGAAATAAGGAAAAAAAAGTTATGTCGGGAAAAAAATCATTTGGCATTTGGAAATTGATGAAAACTGGCCTGGAAAATCCAAGTGCAAAACATGTTCAAATCACATTGAAAATTTTCACCAAAACAAGCTTAATCAAGCCCTTCTGTTTTCATGATGCAAGCTTCTAATGAAAAAATCTCCAACATAAAATATGTAGATAGTTTTAATATATTTAACATAGACTCAAAGTTTGCATAATTTTGATTTTCTATGACAAAGTTATGGGCATTTGAAGTTGGGTACTTTTTCAAATTCAATGAATTAGGTCCAAGATGAGCTATAATGTTTTGCATTATCAGATGTATTTATTTTAGGATTATGAAATTTTTTTAAAAATAACATTTGAAGTAGACATATAAATTTTTCCAAAGCACTTGGTCTCACCTCAAATTCATAAAAATTAAGGAAGTTATTCCCTTGGAAAATTGACCCACAATTAGGGTTTCAATCAAAATGACCTATAATGTTTTGAAATGAATGATGACCTTCCGAGTTTCAAATGGATTTTTAATGAATATTAAAGTTGTTCATATGGTTCTTAAGAAAATGTTTTCTCTTGGGGTCATCTTCATTTGACAAATACATCAAAAGTTATATATCATTGAACCTCAGCTTAGTCAGATGACTTGACTGGTTAACTTTTCAAGGCCAAACTTCTAGTCTTGATGAATGATTGATTGAGGGGACTCAAATAGGCTCATATATGAATAAAATTATGAATTAAAGGACTTCCCTTGATGAAATTTGATCAGAGGTTGAGGTTGCTTCATGGGCAAGGCACAATCAAAGCATAGTGAAATTAGGGTTTCCCTGGGAAGCAATGTTGAAGCCCTTTGGGGTTATCTTGATCAAATTGGAAAATTAAGATACCTGGGAGACATATATCATGATTAGGAGCTTTGTGGACCATTTTCATTCTTTTTCTCTTCTTCATCTAGCCATTGCATTGGGCTTAGGAGCCTCCTAGAAGCATTGTGGAGCACATGATCACTTGAGCTTTAAAACAAAAAGAGTTAGTGACATATTTTTGTGATTTTGCTTAGTAATCAAATAAGAAAAGCAATAATATACAATACAAGCATGCTTGGTGGTCTCAAAACACTCAAACAGTCCTAACCCTAGGGTTAAGGAGCCAAACATGCTATGATCCTTGAGGCAATGCACTTGTGCAATAACATGATGCCATGAGGGATCTTAGGGTCAAAATTAGGGTCTTACATATTCCATCAAGCATCTGAAGCAAGGCCAAGCATAATTGAGAGCAAGATCGTACGAATCTGAAGTCATACCAATGGAGGAAACAAGATTGAGTTGCTTAGAGGTCAAATCGAAGCAACTCAGGTCATGATCCTCAAAATTCAACTCCCTATATCTTCCTATATACTTGGAGTTAGAAAAAATTGAGGCCAAATTCGACCTCATGAGCATTTTTTCTTTAAATCCATGTCTTGATTTTTCATTTTTGTGATGGTTGAAGCTGGACTAGCGTAGTGAGGTCCACCGGAGAAGAAGACCAGAGCTCTGGCTCCGGCAATGTGTTGGCAAGCTTCTGAACCACATGATCCATTTCAAATGTTTTAATCTTGAGCGTTGGTTGTGAATACTACGTGTGTTGCGTAGTTGACTAAAGATCACATGGAACACACGTTTTGGACCATTTGACCTGCCACCTCAATCAATGAGGGAGATCAGATGGTCCACGTATTTTCGATTTTCTGAATTTCCATTTTAATTTCTTTATTTTCATTAATTCATATTAATTATAATATTGATCCAAAAAATTTGGGTCTTTCACCAAAAAATTTCAAATATTTTTCTCTTTCATTTTTTGATTTACAATTATTTTTTGGATCAATATTAATATTTTTCATAATTTAATTGTTTTTGTGCATATTTTTAATTGTTTAAAAATACTTCTGACTTTCCAAAAGTAATGAAATTTTTTTCTCCAAGGTCCTTTGACCTTGTTTGACCTATGATAAATCTCCTGGCCATTTATTTGGTGTTTTGAAGAGGTTTTAGGTTTTTTATCAAACATAATTTAATTTAATGCATTTTTTTAATTGATTTTAATTTGTTTAATTGAAAATAAATTGTGTTGAGCCATTTTTATTGACTTGTGAAGTTTTACTATTGTGTTTGGGCCTTGGTCAAGGTTGATTTGACTTTTGTTGGATTAAAATCATTGGATTTAGGGGATTGATGAAATGTATATTTCATCTCCCAAAATGAATGAATGATTTTAATTTGATAAAATTCCTCCCATGACCAATTTGTGTTTATCTCATTTCCCCTCCCTTTACATCTTCAATCCCATTCTATCCCATCTATTTCATTGACCAATGATATCTCTATATCCTAAGGCTAATTGGTTGATAAACCATTACAAGTATGGATGAGATTAGGTCCATCGTTTTCCATTTTATTTTTGTGTGTGGTATGTTTTAGGAGTATGGTTCATTATACCAGATCTCTAACATCCACTAACTCCAAAATTCTATTGCCCGACCTCAGATAGTTGTGACTTCTACATAAGTCCAATTACGATTGCTTAACATAACGCTAAATTTTGACCCAAAAGCATAGAACTCTAGTAAGTGAGATTGTAAGTCTCCCCCTTTTCATGGTATTGTGTGGAAACTTGGCCTTTTTTCCATCATTTGGAAGATGTCTTGGTTCAAGGATCCATGCTTGTGAAAAGAGTCCAAAGAATGACATAAAACAATTGAAAAGAAAAACTCCACTAACTTCTAATCAACTAACATTTGACTAACTTTTAAATTCAAGCCATTACCTTTATCCACTTTAAATTTAAGCCCTTTTATCATTTGCCATTATTCATACCATTTAACTTGTTTATTTCAATGCCATTTTCACTTTGCTCACTTGATTCATATATTGTGATTATATTGTGATTGTATATACTTGTTTGTGTATTTTGTTTGTGTTTGTGGTCTCTTGACCTTAAACATAATAAACAATAGAAACTCTTAAAAAATGTTTGTGTGGACTGTTGGATTTGATCTGAGACTTGGACTTAGAATTAGGCAACACTCATAATGCAAAAGGACTTAGCCAATGCCAACTGAAACCAAGTGCTTACGAATTTAACCTTCATCTGATGCAAGTATTGAGAACTATTTGAGTTCATCTCCTACATGGTCTTGATGCAAATGTTACTTTAAACCTGTGTCTAATGCCTTATTTTGAGCCATTCAAGGAGTATGTCATCTAATACATAGGGAAGATTATGAAGAATACTATAAAGTTGCTTGCTTGGATGTGGGTATGTTTATTTAATGCCTTGCTCTCCATCTTACTATTTGTGTATTCATATTGCTTGATTCTAAAGTCCAAGGGAAAAATGAGTTTCTATATGACATTATTGTCTATTGGATTGCATCCCATTGGTCAGATCTTTTCAACTCTTAACTTTTAAATTTTTTCTTAGGATTAGTCTCTTCATCTCCTCCCATTTCTTAAATTTCAAATCTTCGTTGGCTGTGTGATTTCTTAACTTAGACTCTTTTGCAAATTAGAAACTTTGGCCTTATGCCATTGTATTTTTTTTAAAAACCTCATTTCTTAATCAAATTTTTAAATGAATCTAATCTTATTGACTTAAAATTTCAAAATACAAAAAGAACTAACACCCATTCAAACCCCTTTAGGCCTTTTGTGCCTCTTTTAAACTTAAACTTTTGTTAAAAGCAATTCACTCACTTTGAAATTGATACCATGAACTACGAGGGTCTTGTTAAAGACAAAAATATAATTAATGAATTGTCTTCTCATCCCCAAACTCTATTTATTGTAAACATCATTTTATAACAAAACACATACACACATAAAAAAGGGCTCCCTAGGAGTACCTAAGACACTTTGGGTACTAACACCTTCCCTCTGTTTAACCAACCCCTTACCTGTAATCTTTGGCATTTTATTAGTTTTTATTTGAAAAATTCTTATCTTCGGGTTTTGTTCTTACTTTTCCCTTTTCCTTTGGAAACAATAAAAATGCGGTGGCGACTCTGGTTTTATTGACGTTAAGTTTATCCGTAGCTTAATGGTCATGAACCTGAGTCCATGCTCGTGACTCCATCCTCGTGACTCCCAACAAACCCTTGATTCTAGGTTGATCCAATCATGTCTTGTCAGTATCAATGGAACTTGGGTGTTGATAAGGTGAAAACCATAATCCACCAAAAAGGATGATTGTTCTTGGTAATGACTTGACTCATCCCTTGGCCGTTGTTTGTTTGCCTTGTGTGTGATCCCTTATTTATGATTGTTGCAATCATGCATTCATGCGCATTATAACATTCATCACACGAAAAATAGCTTCAAGGAACTGAGGTTTTGTTTGCAAATATTTTCAGACCATGGATTATGGACAAAGGAACACTAAGAAGTACAATTTCAGATGTCTGGATTTTAAAGAGTTAAGGAAGCTATAATCTTTTGTATTAGATCCCTTGGACATCAAGAAACGTCATGGGAAGCTTCTATCTGTGTTATTAGTTGATGTAGTTAAAGGACTCTTGGGTGTGTTGGTTCAGTTCTATGACCCTCTCTACGGTTGCTTCACTTTTCCAAATTATCAACTTATGCCCATGTTAGAGGAGTATGCCCATCTCTTGGGAATACCTGTGTCTAACAAGGTACATTTTAGTGCATTGGAGGAGATTCCCAGATCTCATATTATAGCTGAAGCTCTTCATTTGAAGAAGTCTGAGATTGAGGCTCAGTGGATGAAGAAAGGAGGAATGTTTGGGTTGACTTCTGAGTTCCTTATTGGGAAAGCTACTGCCTTTGCTCAAGCCATTAGTGTGGATGATTTTGAAGCCATCTTTATGTTGCTCATCTATGGTTTGTCTTTGTTCCCTAACATTGACGTTTTTGTTGATGTCAACGCCATTAGAATCTTCTTGATTGGGAGTCTTATGCCTACTCTGTTGGATGATGCGTATTTCTCTTTGCATCAAAAGGAATTCTAAAGGTGGTGGAACTATTGTGTGATGTGTTCCTCTTCTGTACAAGTGGTTTATTTTGCACTTACCTTAGACGCCTACTTTTGTGGAGAACAAACAATGTCTACAGTGGTCTTAGAGACTTATGTCTCTCACTAATGATGATATAGTTTGGTATGATTATCCATTGAGTAGTTTGGATATTATTTATAGTTGTGGTGAATTCTCTAATGATCCTGTCATTGGTACACAAGGAGGAATCAACTACAACCCTGTTTTGGCTCGTCGTCAACTTGGGTTCCCCTTGAGAGACAAACCTAATAACACTCAGTTAGAAGGTCTTTTCTATCAAGAGGGTAAATATCCCCAGCATTTGAAGTAGAAGATGATACACGCTTGGCATAATGTGCATAGGAAGGAAAATCTGAGCTTGGTCCACTCAACTTTGTAGCTTTGGAAGCTTACACTCTTTGGATGAAGAAGAGAGTTGTGGAATTGAAGATGCCTTATGCTTGTGAGAGACCTATGTCTATGGTTGTGAGAGAGCCATCAACTCTCCCTAACCAAGATGTAGAGGACTTGGAAGACGCACTCGCCAAGATGAAGCAAGATAAGGATATGGGGGAAGAGTGGTTCCATGCTTTGAGTCGAAAGCATGAGGAGTTACAGCTTGAGTCTAAGACAAAGATGCACTTATTGAACTTCTTGAAGGTCGAGAAATGAAGAGACAGAGAGAGCCATAGGGTCCATCTTCCTCTAGTATGAATCATCTTTCCGATGCATGGAAGAAGATTGTTGATCAATTAGTCCTCGAGAAGGCTCAGATGAAGACTTCTTTTGAGTCCGAGATTCGACGCATCCGAAGGAAGTACACGCCTGCAGTCAGATCATCGGACACTGTTGTTAGGGGATCCTTAGGATGATTAGTTTCCTTACCTCTTATATTTGTATTTTGGTTTCTGAAATTGTACTCAGTGTAATCCTTCCAATTATATGAATAAAAGAGATTTTATTGTCAATTAAATTATTACAATTATTATTATATATTTGCAAATAAAGTAGTATGTTCCTTGAAAATAAAAACAATAAAAGCATTGCATTTCATGCATCATTTGCATAACAAGTTTTTCTTCTGCCAGATGTCTTATTGGTTATTCTTCTGTTCTTCAGCCAACCTGACTCATCGATATAATACTCGCGCCAATCATCCGAGAATCATGGAACATTTGGAATATAAGAACCGAGAGTTGAAGGACGAGATAACTCGCTTGACTGCCATGATGGAGTATGTTCTAGCTACTCAGAGTCAGTCTTCTCCAACACCTGCAACTCCTCTTCCTCACAAGACTGTCATTTCAGAAGTTATTACTTCAACCGTACCCGCCACTCAATTTGCTCCTTCTATGCCTGTCGGATTCCTGTGGGGAATGCCACCGAACTTTGTGCCCGAAGGTTTTGCGCCTACCTTTGCTTCCATGCCGACATATAGCCCGGTCATGTCTGTGCCGCCTCCAGTTATTCATACTCTGCCTCGTGTTGAGGACATCATCTACCATTCCGAGCCGTCTGAGGGTCCGGATGTTTATGATAAGATGGACGAGATGAAAGACCAATTCCTTGAGATGCGAAAGGAGTTGAAGAGCTTAAGGGGAAAAGATCTGTTCGGTAAGAGTGCTACGGAACTTTGCTTAGTACCAAACGTTAAGATCCCAATGAAGTTCAAAGTCCCTGACTTTGAAAATTATAAGGGAAATACTTGCCCGCTCAGCCATCTCGTCATGTATGCCAGGAAAATATCGACCTAAACTGATAATGCTCAATTACTAATTTATTACTTTCAAGATAGTCTGAGTGGTGCCGCTCTGAGGTGGTACATGGGTTTGGATAGTGCGAGTCTCCGCATGTTCAATGATTTGGGTGAGGCATTTGTCAAACAGTATAAATACAAGGATATGGCGCCAAATAGGGACCAGTTGAGGTCGATGTCTCAAAAGGACAAAGAGACATTCAAAGAATATGCCTAAAGATGGAAAGAGCTAGCTGCTCAGATCAACCCTCCATTGGAAGAAAAGGAGATGACCAAGATTTTTCTCAAGACCCTAAGCTTGTTTTACTATGAGCGAATGATTGCTAGTGCCCCTAATGACTTTACCGAAATGGTAAATATGGGGATGAGGTTAGAAGAAGGTGTCCGTGAGGGACGGTTGTCTAAGGAAGAAGTAATATCGAGCAAGAAGTATGATAGAGGGTTCGCCCGAAAGAAGGAAGGAGAAACTGATGCAGTATCAATAGGGAGACAGAAGAGGCCTCATATAAGAAGAAGTACACAACCACGACAACACCATCATCAAGTATCATCTGTTATTCCAGTATTTTCCAATAATCAATGAATGCAAGTTCAACAACCACGTCAATAACAGCCACAACAAAGAACAAACAACACCAACAACAACACCAACAATAATCAACAACAACAGAACTTTGAGAGGAAGAAGGTCTCTTTCGACCGTATTCCTATGACTTATGTTGAGTTATACGCATCTTTTATTCTCAAGAACCTGCTTCAACCAAGAAATCCACCGCAAATTCCCGAACCACTTCCATGGTGGTATAAGCCAGAACTCCGATGTGTCTTTCATCAAGGGGCTCCTGACCATGATATCGAGAATTTCTACCCACTGAAGTATGAGGTTCAAAAGCTAGTGAAAAGTGGGATGGTGTCCTTCGAGGACCGGACGTCGAATATTAAAGCCAACCCATTACCTGCTCATGGTAATCCTTCTGTTAATAAGATAGATGATTGTCCCGGGAAGTTCAACTATGACGTCCTCTTCATCAGATGATCCTTGGAGACGATGAATAAGGATATCTGTATGGTGAGTGATTGTGAGCATGACAATGATGGTTGTGGAATTTGCAGTGTTAAGCGACGAGGGTGCGTAATTCTCAAGATAGACATCCAAAGGTTGATGGACGAAGGTATGATCCAGATTTTCCAATCCCGTCACTTGGGTAACAATGTGAATGTAATTCTTTTTTTGTTTAAGACCCCCGAGAGGGTAAATTTAGTTTGATAGCAGCAACAACAACATCGTCAACATATCAGTATCATTGTTGGTTATACGGTTAGCGGGCCCATTTCTGTATCCATCCGATAGAGCTGTTCCGTATCAATATAATGCTACCATGATGGATAATGGTCAAGAGGTTCCATTGCCTATGACTAGTTCTGTTGTGAACATTGCTGTTGTTACGAAGGTGACCCGTAGCGGTCGAGTTTTTGGGCCTTTTTTCCCAAAGGATGTAGAGGTTGTTGGTGAGAGGATTGAGGTACCTGCAGTAGATCCGGTTAGCGCTCCAAAGTGTCAGTCTGGTGAATCCAAAAATTTGAATCCTAACGATGATGATGAGGTGCTTCGTTTTATAAAGCAAAGTGAATTCAATATGGTGGACCAACTGCTCCAAACTCCTTCCAAAATATCAGTGTTGTCTCTACTCATTAACTTTGAAGCGCGCAGAGAAGCGTTGCAAAAAGTATTGGAGCAAGCTTATGTGGAACATCATGTAACAATAGACCAGTTCGATCATATTGTGGCTAACATCAGTTCCTGCAACACCTTGAGCTTTTGTGATGAAGAACATCTCGAGGAAAGCAGAAATCACAACCTAGCGCTACATATATCGATGAACTGCAAGGAGGATGCACTGTCCAAGGTATTGGTTGATATCGGTTCTTTGTTGAATGTACTCCCGAAATCAACTCTATCAAGGTTATCGTATCAAGGTGCTCCGATGATATATAGTGGCGTGATCGTTAAAGCTTTTGATGGTTCTCACAAGACTGTTATTGGTGAGGTGGACCTTCCGGTGAAGATAGGTCCAAGTGATTTCGAAATTACTTTCCAAGTGATGGATATCTACCCGGCCTATAACTTCTTGTTAGGAAGGCCATGGATACATGAGGCAGGAGTTGTGACGTTTACTATGCATCAAAAATTGAAATTTGTGAAGAATGGTAAGCTTGTCATTGTGGGTGGAGAAAAAGCTTTGTTAGTGAGCCATCTATCGTCTTTCTCATATGTTGAAGCTGAGGGTGAGATTGGTACTCCGTTCCAAGCTCTACCTATTGTTGAAGAAAAGAGAGTTGGGGCAGCCATGTCCTTTTCTAAAGACGCTTAGAAGATTGTTGAAGATGGCAATTTTGATCAATGGGGCCGGATGGTAGAGGTCTCCGAAAACAAGAATCGTGCTGGTTTGGGTTTTCAGCAAGGGTCGTCTGTGATCAAAGCTTACGAAGTACAACAGAGTTTCCGTAGCAGAGGGTTCATCTGTGGTAATGAATAACACTCAACTGCTGTGATCGAAGGCGATGAAGATGAAGACTGCGCCAATTTTGTGACACATGGAAAAGCTTGCAACAATTGGATCATTGTCGATGTTCCTGTTATTATTCATCGCTCTAAGTAACTGTTTTTATCATTTTTTAGAAAATCCTTCTCCTATGCCTAAGGAAGAAGTGAACATTGTTAGGCATCTTTCAATTTGATCATTAATAAAATTCAATGCTGTTCATCCATATCTATGATGTTTTATTTTTGCTTTTTGCTTTTCAGAAAATTGTAATCACAAAAAACATAAATAAATAAATAATAATTGTCCATCTGCATAATATTTGGTCACAATCCACTTCTCTAAAATCAAAATATCAAAACACTATGCAGGTTTGTTTCTAAACCCATTGAATACAATGATCCTACTCCTTCTCCAAACTTTGAATTCCCTGTGTTTGAGGTTGAGGAAGAAGATGATAAAGAAGTATCTGATGAATTGTCTCATCTACTTGAGCACGAGTAAAAAGCCATTCAGCCATTTGAAGAGCAGATTGAGCTAGTCAACTTGGGTTCCGAATATGATGTGAAGGAAGTCAAGATTGGGTCTCGACTGTGTCCAGAGGCTAAGAAGGGGTTGATTGATCTTTTCCGAGATAATTCAGATGTGTTTGCTTGGTCCTATCAAGACATGCCTGCTTTGGATTCTGAGATTGTGGAGTATAGATTGTCGTTAAAGCCAGAATGCCCGTCAGCGAATCAGAAGTTGAGAAGGACTCATCGTGATATACCAGTGAAGATCAAAGAAGAAGTGCAAAAGCATATCGATGTCGGTTTCCTTGTTACTGCTAAGTATCCATAGTGGGTGGCCAATATTGTGCTTGTTCCGAAGAAAGACAGAAAAGTCCGTATGTGTGTTGATTATAGAGATTTGAATAAAGCTAGTCCGAAAGATGATTTTCCTCTGCCACACATTCATATGTTGGTAGACAATACATCTAAATTCAAAGTCTTTTCGTTTATGGATGGATTTTCCATATATAATCAGGTCAAGATGGCACCTGAAGATATGGAGAAGACCACATTCATTACACCTTAGGGAACATTACGTTATAGAGGGATGCCTTTCGGTTTAAAGAATGCTGGTGCAACATACTAGAGAGCAATGATTACTATTTTTTATGATATGATGCATAAAGAGATTGAAGTCTATGTTGATGATATGATTGCTAAATCCAGTGATGAAGAAGAGCATGCCGAGCATTTGTTGAAGTTATTCCAGCGTTTGAGGAAGTATAAACTCCGCTTGAATCCCAATAAGTGTACGTTTGGTGTTCATTCTAGTAAGTTGTTGGAATTTATTGTCAGTGAGAAGGGTATTGAAGTTGATCCTACCAAGGTCAAAGCAATACCACAAATGCCTGCGCCCAAAACTGAGAAGCAAGTCATAGGTTTTCTCGGCCGCTTGAATTATATCTCCAGATTCATTTCGCATATGACTGCCACCTGTGCGCCTATATTTAAGCTTCTTCGGAAAGATCAATCTTGTGATTGGACCGAGGATTGCCAGAAAGCTTTTGACAGTATCAAAGAGTATCTGCTTGATCCTTTGATTCTGTCTCCGCTTGTTGAAGGAAGACCATTGATCATGTATTTTACCGTGCTTGAAGAAAGTCTGGGTTGTGTTTTGGGTCAGCAAGATGAAACTGGAAAGAAGAATATGTTGTTTACTACCTCAGTAAGAAATTCACCGACTGTGAGACTTGGTATTCTATGCTAGAAAAGACTTATTGTGCATTGGCCTGGGCTGCTAACCGTCTGCATTAATATATGTTGAATCATACCACTTGGTTGATATCCAAAATGGATCTAATCAAGTATATTTTTGAGAAGACTACTTTAACTGGGAGGATTGCCCATTCATAAAGGTTGTTCTCAGAGTATGATATCGAATACCGATCTTAGAAAGCGATCAAAGGTAATGTCTTGGTTGACCATTTGACTCACCAACCAATTGAAGATTACCAGTCAGTACAGTGTGCTTTTCCCGATGAAGAGATTTTGTACCTGAAGATGAATGATTGTGATGAACCATTGCTTGAAGAAGGGCCATAACCTGGTTCCTGTTGGGGCATAATATTTGATGGAGCTGTTAATCGGTATGGTAATAGAATTGGGACATTGATTATTACTCCTCAAGGCACGCATTTCCCGTTTACAGCTAGATTGACTTTCAAATGTACAAACAATATGGCTGAGTATGAAGCTTGCATTATGGGGCTTGAAGAGGCCATTGATCTCAAAATCAAGTATTTCGACGTCTATGGGGATTCAACTTTGGTTGTGAATCAAATCAAAGGTGAATGGGAGACGAATCAACCCGATTTGATACCATATAGACACTATGTGAGGAGGATTTTAACTTTCTTTACAAAGGTTGAGTTTCACCATATCCCTCGAGATGAGAACTGGATGGCAAATGCTCTGGCAACGTTGGCTTTAATGATTGTAGTGTAGTTTTGGAATGAAGGTCCTAACTTGACTGTGATGTGTCTTGATATGCCAGCTCATGTGTTTGCTGTTGAAGAGATCAAAGATGGAAAGCGGTGGTATTATGATATATGTTTCCTCCAAACTCATATTTACCCGTCTGGGGCATCTTTGAAAGATAATAACACTTTGAGAAGATTAGCCGGTAACTTTTACCTGAATGGTGATGTGCTTTACAAGAGAAACATCGATATAGTTCTGCTCAGATGTGTGGATAGACATGTTGATGACTGAAGTCCATGAAGGTTCCATTGGTACTCATTCCAATGGACATGCTATGACTAAGAAGATGTTGAGAGCATGTTACTATTGGCTGACAATGGAATCTGATTGTTGCAAGTTTGTGAAGAAATGCCACAAGTGTCAAATTTATGCAGATAAGATTCATGTTCCTCTGACACTGTGGGGAGTTGAAATGACTGGCATGATTGAGCCCAAAGCTTCGAACAGACATCGTTTCATTTTACTGGCTATTGACTACTTCACAAATTGGGTTGAAGCAGCATCGTATGCAAATGTAACCAAGCAAGTTATTGTGAGGTTTATCGAGAATCAGATTATATGTCGGTATGGTGTGCCAAGTAAGATTATTACTGATAATGGTTCGAACTTGAATAATAATATGGTGGAAGCTCTTTGCAAAGACTTTAAGATTGCACATCATAATTCTTCTCCCTACAGACCTAAGATGAATGGGGATGTTGAAGTTGCAAACAAGAACATTAAGAAGATCATTCATAAGTAGGTTGTGACCTACAAGGATTGACATGAAATGCTCCCATTTGCTCTACACGGGTATCGTGCATCCATCCGCACTTCAACAGGGGCAACCTCTTTCGCATCTGTTTATGGCATGGAAGTTGTGCTCCCAGTAGAGGTTGAGATCCCATCATTGCGTGTATTGGTGGAAGCTAAGTTGACATAAGCTTAATGGTGTCAGACCAGGTTTGACCATCTGAATTTAATTGAAGTTAAGAGGTTGAATGCCATGTGTCATGGTGAGTTATATCAGCAAAGAATGAAGAAAACATTTGATAAGAAGGTCAGACCTCGTGTATTCAGAGAAGGTGATCTTGTGCTCAAGAAGATTCTATCTTTCAAACCAGATTCTAAGGGAAAATGGACTCATAACTATGAAGGCCCATATTTTGTTAAGAGAGCCTTTTCAAGCGGTGCTTTGATTCTTACAACTAGGGATGGTGAAGAGTTCATGCGTCATATGAATGCCGATGCAGTCATGAATTACTTTTCCTAAAAAGAAAAGAACAACTCGCTAAGTTGAAATCCGGAAAGGGCGAATTAGGCAAAAATGTGTGTCCGGGTGGATTGAAAACCTGAAAGGGCGATCCAGGCAAAAGTTAGAGACATAAAACAAAAAAACTATCCCGATAAATTAAGTACCCCACCTTGGGGCAATTTATGCAAAAATTAGGGATTATGGCAAGTAACTACAAGTTCTTGATCTCCGGTCTGGAAGACTTTCTTTAGCCCAATGTTTTGTCCTGATTCATCTTCAGCCAAAGCCAATAGCACAATGGATATCAAAATTGGTAGAAGGATTAGTGATCATTGTATTCAATGTATCCCTTTTCCATGTAAATTACCAGTTTTCAACTTTTGTAAAGATCTATGGAGTCTTGTCATTTATAAACTACCATCATATTAAATAAAGTTAAGCTTTTTAACCAATTGTTTCTACTCTTATTTATTCATCTAAATAGATTTAAATTTAAAAATCATGTTTTCTTAAATAATAAAAGCAATTACTTTTTTAAGAGCAATCGATTTCATTTAAGGGATGTCCACCGCGGTCCGAGAACAGGTAAGCCCTAAAATGCGAAACATTGTTGGTTTACCCCAAGCAGTTGGTGTGATTTATGTTTCTTTCCCAGAAGCATTTCAGCACCTCCAACCGAGTTTTTTGGGTTTCCCCAACTGAGTTTGTAATAACCTCCCTCGATTTGTAGGTGCGTTATCACAGCAGGTTGCATATATTCAGCAGATTTTGTTTCTCTCAAGTCGCCAACAGAGTTATCCCTGACCCCTCTTAGCCCTGATTCTTGAGCAGTATTTTCGATCCTCTACAACATTGTCTCCCATTTGATATGGTGTTGACCTAAAATTCCCCAAGAGTTGATAATGCAGATTTTTGGCAAACCTTTTCCTTTTCCCTAGCCAGGGTTGAGCGTTTGAGGTGGATGATTCATGTTCATTCATTGGCAACCTTTTTCTCTCAAGTAGATGCTTCCCTCCTGTAAGGATTGGTTTAGTACTGTATTGATGATGCAGAGAAGTGACATTTGTATCCTTTATGGTCGTTTTATCAACATAATCATCATATATACATATACATATACAATCATAGATTACATTATTGCATTGGTAATGCACTTTGTGATTCATTATTTATCTGATGCTCTGCTATTGTGGTCTTCTTTTTCCCCCATGCAGATTTGGTATGTCTGTAACCTTCATCTCCTCAACTAGAAGGTCCTTAAATAGGGGCAGCTATAAGACCCCAATTTCGACCCTAAGATCCCTCATGTTGTCTCATCATATGCATTAGCATTGGGATCACACCTTGGCAATCTCCTTACCCCTCATTCATTGGGTCTGTATTGGGAGAGACCATCAAGAACATTTGATTGTATAATAATTTGTTTTTCTTTATTTTAGTAACCAAATTACAAAAAATATGTCAATGTATAGTTTAACTCTTTTGTAGGTAGTGTACATGCTCACCTATGTTATATCAAGTTCATATCTAGGGTTTAAGACCCTCAATGCAAGGAGCTCAATCAAGAAAAAGGTCTACATTGGCTCTAAGTATCATATATGAACTCCCATGATCTTCACATTTTATTTTGATCAAGAAATCACCAAGAGTTTGAAGTTGGTTTGCCTTGGAAACCCTAATTCATCTAGGTATCTTATGTGACTTCTTCAACAAGTTTATTCACCAATTGATCAAATATTTCAATGGATACTTCACATTACATCATCTTATGGATATATGATCCTCCAGTAGTCCCAAAAATCAAGAGAATATCAAGCTTGCAAGTTGGTTCATGGTGGCTGATTAGAGAAATTTAACTGATCAAAACTAGGATCCCCTACACCCTATATCCTACAATTTTTCTCATATGAAAATGATTCTAAGCGTAAAGTTACTCTAAATGACATTCCAAACAACTTTAATGTTGAGGTCTAGATCTAGTTTTGCTTGGAAAGTCATTTTTTATGGTGAAAGATTATAGGTCATTTTGTCTAAACCCTAGTTTGAAGGTCAACTTCCCAAGACCATAACTTGCTCAATTTTTATGAGATAAAAGACACCTAAGGTGCATGATCAAACTCAAGATGTATACTTCAACTTTGATGTTTGTAGGAAATTCTAATTCAACTTGCAAATGCATGTGCCAAGAGGAAATATTATAGGTCATTTTGGGCCAATACCATTGAACACGTGATTTTCCTCAACTTCTAAAATTCATAACACCTTCATGCTGAATCTAAATGAGGTCAAAATTGTACCTAAATTGAAGTTATTTGTAAGAGCTAAAACTTTGATGAATTAACTTTTCTCATTTGAAGCCCATAGAAAAAGTTATTCAAGGTGGAAGAAGGTGAACATATGGCTTGGTACTATCATACCCCAATTTCGTCCGGGTAAGAAAAATCTTTCACCAGCATTCACCACCAGAAGTTATAAGGCATACACTTTATCTTAGGGTTTCTCAGCCCTAAGCTACTCCAAACTCCCCATCCTTCCTAAAGGCACACTCAATACTCACATGATCATTATAAAGAAAACCCTAAGTGGCCTCAAACTTTCAACAAATCTTTCAGTGGCATTTCATCTATTAAGTTCCTTGTTCATGACTCAAGAAAACATTTGTTGCATTTGTGTCTTATAGCTGTTACTAAAGCATGCGATGGTATGCGCATTTTGGGACTTATTGGTTAACAAGGCCCATTTTTGGGTTATCCATAAGACCTTTTGGTTTTAAAAAAAGCCCACTCCCATCAACATGTCCATAATTAATATTGCTAGTCCATATTGTGGTTCAAATCTTTTTTACACATACTAATCCAAGTCCACTTTCTCATTAGCAAGTATTAAAAGCCATTTTATTTTTAATGATCACTTGATTAGCCCAAGTTTGCATGCCTATTTCTACATCCCAAATATTTGTGCCAAGTCTTGATCCTTCATAAGTGTCTAATTTCATTGCATTTTTGAAGCATGTATATGTTTGATTTAATCTAAGGTTAATTATGGGAAGGAGCTATTATGATGGATGAGGTTTTAAGTCACCATATTTGGACTCATGTGCCAAGATCCTTTGTTGGTTTCATGGTTGGAGTTGAGCTTTCAATACTTATGACTTGTGTTTCATTTTAGTCCCCGGGTTATGCTTTTTATTTTGCTGATAGTAGTATACTAAAGGCAACCATTTTTGGAACAATCACTCTTTTATTATTGCGGCCCAAACAAGTTTTCAAATGAAATATTAAGATTAGATTTGAGTGTTAAAAAAACTGATTACATAAACAAGTTTCAATCTAGGATATTATAAGATAGTCCAAAAGTTAATACACATTATCCAAAAAATACAAAGTGTTACATTTAAAAACCTGAAGAATAATAAATAATTTGATCAGGTAAACACTTTGTAGAGAGGACCACAAGGAACGCCAAGAACGTATTCGCTACAGACAAACAAATTCATCAATAATGAATCCATAAAATCTGAATCCCATGAAATCTGGGATGAGCAAAAGATATCATGACAGATTTTATCATAGGATTTACTAGGTCGTGATGAAGAGGATAAACTTCAACAATTTCACTATAATACCTAGTTATGAAACTAAGTAAAGAACGACCATTAATTCTGCAAAAAATCCAAATAACCTTTACATTAACATAAACATCCATAGCATTCAAGAGGAGAAGAGAACAGAGGAAGACGAAGAGAGATTTAAAGAAAAGGAAGACTTATCAGAGTTTCGCCGGAGGAGACCTCGCCGTCGAATCCTCCGATCAAGTAGCCTTCTTTTCCTTTCGTTACTTACAATTTTCGTACCATCTCATGGTAAAAACCCTTTGTTAATTTTATCAAAACGCGGTTGTTAAGGATATAATTTTGGAATTAGGGTTTTGTTGGAACTGTTTTTTTGCTGTTGTTTTGTTTCCTTTGATTTGGTTAGGAGAAAATATATGGTTTGTTCGTTTGTTTGAGTTTTTTATTTGGGTGAATTTTGAGTTTTTTCGTCTCGGTCCGGTTGTTTGAGGACGATTTAGGAAAAAGGAAGGCCGGATACGGATTCCCCGGCCAAAAAGAGAGGTAGTTAGTGTTGGTATTTTGGGTTTTTGAGGTGAGTTGGCCGGAGAAGAAGGTGGCGCCGCCATGGGTGGCCGGCAACCACCGCCTTCTCCGGTAGGTTTTTGCCGCAGTTGGCGTTTAGGAGTTGCAGAGCACATTGTTGCTCTAAGTTGAGAGAGATAATGAAATGAGGGATGAATATGTTTGCATGTCCCGAGTTCAAGTAATTAGTTCTTTAAGTCGTCGCTGGGTGTCCAAGGTCGGTGATGACAAGTGTCCTTGACTATTGGACACTTGTCGTTCGTAGTTGGTTGACTGGCGGAGCGGTTTCCATGAGCATAGGTAAACCAAGTTACCGCGTGTCCTCCCCATCCATCGTATGATCTAAGGACCAAGTCAGACATCCTGATATGACGGTCCAGAGCATACCCATGAGTCAACACGGTTGACCGGGTTTTTTAAGGGCCTTGTGTGTTTTGGTTAGGGCCGATTCGGCTTGGGCCTATATCCGTTTTCCTATTGGAACCTCCCCTTTGCCCAGGTTTGACAGATTTTGTTTGGGCTTAGTTTCTATCCCAAGGCCCAAACTGTTTTATTTTTATTTTTGTTTAGTCCATATTTTTTTTACTTACTTGATTTAAGTAGAGTTTTATCAATTAATTAAATTTCTATTATCATTTCTAAAAATAATTAGAATCATTTGATTATCTATTATTATTATCATCATCATTAGTTATTTTAATTATATAATCATCCATTTTTTTTTTGGATTTATGAGATTTATTTGTATTAATATTTATTTAGTCATTTGTATAAGTGTTCGATTTTATATGCGTGTCGTGCTACCTTTATGACAAACCATTCCCATGCCATCAATTCAAACCAATTTAAAAAAAACATTTAAATTTCTCGATTCAGAGTCGAGCCCATTTTAAATACCTTTGTAAGTCGATCGCTTTTAAAGTATCACCATCAACGTCACATAACTTACTCTTGGGCTTTCTTACAACGAGACCTATTCGATTTTTATTTAATCGAGTAGAAGAACAATACGCTAAATTAATTCAAATCATTCATAAACATAAATTTAAATCCTCGATCCAACATCGAGTATTCTTTATTAAAATCAAATTAAAATACTTAATCACAATTAGATACCATTTCATTTGGAAATAAAAAAGGAGTGGTTTTGAGTTTTCAACTCCTCTCCTCGATTATTTGAATACGAGTTCTTTTACTCGGTTAGTTGAATAATCGTCATTTCTAATCCACTTAAGCAGAAACAAATCAAATCCTTTTACGATAAGAAACGAAAAGGGAGATAACTTTGAGTCTTCAATTTTTATCCTCGACTATTTGAATACAAGTTCTCTTACTAGGTTAGTCAAATAATTATCGTTCCTCTAAAAACTTCCAAACCCCGATTGAATCAAACTACCTTTCATAACGAAAAAAGTGAAAAGGGAGATGACTTTGTGTTTTCAACTACTCTCCCCAATTGTTTGAATACGAGTTTCTCTTACTCGGTCAGTCGAACAATTGTCTTTTTTTTTCACAAACATACAACTGAATTAAATCATTTTCATAACAAACCGTACGAAAAGGGGGACGGTCTTGAGTTTTCAATTCCTCTTCTCAAATGCTTGGATATGAGTTGTCTTACTCAACCTTTCAAGTACTTGTCGTTCATCCTAAAAATGCATCAACTATATGCAAACTTATTTTCATAATCACTCAGATGAAAAAGAAAGCGCTCTAGAGTCTTCTATTCCCTTTCCCGATTATTAGGATACGGGTTATCTTACTCGATTATTCGAGTATTCATCATCCATTCAAAATACCTTAATTATTATCAACTCCTTTCTATAATTAAGGATGAAAAAGAAATTGGTCTAGAGTCTTCTATTCCCTTTCCCGATTATTGGGATACAAGTTGTCTTACTCGATTATTCGAGTATTGGTCATCCATTCAAAATACCTTAATTATTATCAAATCCTTTCTATAATTAAGGATGAAAAAGAAAGTGGTCTAGAGTCTTCTATTCCCTTTCCCGACTGTTAGGATACGAGTTGTCTTACTCGACTATCCGAATAATCGTCATCCAACCAAAAACATTCCAATCAAACAAAACATCCAACATATTAATTCAACTTGTCACCCCATGTGACCAAAACTCTTTTCAGAAAGAACATTGTTTAATCCTTTCTAACGCGCATAACAAACTAGTGCTTAAGCCTCCGCCGAGAGTAGACAAGCCAACGTTTAGCTTTTAGAGCACGAGCTAAATAGTCGTTCACTAAAAGACACCAACCAGTTGTAGTTCCCCGAACTAAGAATGCTCTGATTTCCTTATTACACCATAAGGGTACGTAGGCAGGAGATTGTTGTATCTTCGCGAGCACACTAATAAAAAACCTCCCTTTTTCCCTTTTTGAAGTTCCCATCAATTTCTACCTACAATATATTTATAACCCAAAGATAACAAACAACATTAACTAGCATTCAATCTCAAATCAGAACTAAAAGGTTCCCGTTGAGTACAACGGACGTGAGTGGTGCTAATACCTTCCCCTCGCGTAATCAACACCCGAACCCGAATATGGTTGCGACAACCATTATTCTGTATTTCAAAGGTTTTATCGATATTTTCCTATTCCTTCATTGGGATAAATAATGTTCGGTGGCGACTCTATTCGAACATAATTTTTCCGCGACCATCGTGAGGAATCGTATTTTTCGAGATGCGGCAGATGGCGACTCTGCTGGGAACATGCGTTTGGTATCAAATTTGGTCATCCCACCTAAATTTAAAACTCTTGATTTCGAGAAATACAGAGGGTAGACTTTCCCAAGAAGTCATCTGGTAATGTACTTCAGGAAAATGGTTGCTCATACTGAAAATGACAAACTCCTTATACACTGTTTCGAAGACAGTCTAAGTGGAGCGTCTCTAAGATGGTACATGAGTTTAGAGGAGGGGCGGATTCAAAACTGGGAAGATTTGGCTGACGCATTTCTCCGTCAATATAAATATAACTTAGATATGGCACCCGACCGAATGTAGTTAGGGATGGCCATGAAATAAAATGAGTCATTTAAAGAATACGCCCAGCGATGGAGAGTGTTGGCTGCTCCGGTAGAGCCACCATTGTTTGAAAAGGAAATGACCGGAATATTTGTGGACACCCTGAAGGACCCATTCTTTAATAGATTAGTGAGTAGTGCAGCGTCCGACTTTGTGCATCTAGTCACGATCGGAGATCGCATAGAAAAAGGGTTAAGGGATGGAAAGATTCCAGGAGCTGTGGCAGTCCCTAGCGCACCAAAAAAGTATTCTGGAGGCTTCTAGAAGAAAAGAGAAGGTGAAACGAACGCTATATCCAGAGGCTATAAGGGGAAGCAATAAGCTTCATATGACCAAGTTGTCGCTGTGGTACCCATACCTTATCAACAACCGCTACAGCAACAACAAGTGTATCAACCACAACATCAACAACATCGTCAATAGCAAAACACCGTGCCGCTAAGACAATTCAAGCCAAAGCCTCCAAGAAGGAAACTTGGTCCTCTACCTGTACCTTATAGCCAAATATTCCCATATTTGCAAAAGGAGGGCCTTCTGACATTGATGGAGCTAAAACCGGCTGTTTTTCCATATCCACCCGGATATGATGCCAACATCCATTGGGAGTTTCACATGGGAGCGCACGGTCATACCTTGGAGAATTGTTTTGCATTTCAAAATCGGGTACAAGACTTGATCGAAGCAAAGGCTGTCTCATTCACTCCAAGACGCCCGAACATGAACGCCAATCCCATTCCAGCACATGGGGATGCTTCCGTCAGTGCCATTAAAGAGAGTGATCAAGGTGAGTTGATCTTTAAGGTTGAAGAAATTCAAACCCCTATCGTCAGGATAGGAGCACAATTGCTGAAGAGTGGTCTAATCCCGGAGGAGCTAGTTGATGAAGAGAATAATAAAAAGTTGAGGAATTTTATACAACAAATGCTGGATCAAGGCGAGTTACAAATAAATCGTCGTGTCAAGAGTAAGGGAGAGGAGGAGATTGCCGTGGTAGACATCCCTTATGATGAGGTTAATGTGGAAATACCTATAAGCCCATTGGTGATAGAGTTTCTAGCATCGTTCGCGTATGAATATGAGAATGCGGTCCCATGGATATATCAACCTAGAGCTTTTAAGCAAGGGCAAGGAGACCAACCTTTGGTTATCAACGAACCAAATGTCACCTCAATTGTGGGGCCGGCAGTAATGACACGTAGTGGCCGAGTTTTCGCGCCAAGGACTACTAATACTTCTGTAAAGGCTAAAGGGAAGGAAGCTGTTGTCCAGATCCCCGTCCCTAATCAAGAAATGCAAGACATGCACCTGTCTCCTAAAGCCGCAGTCACTCGTGAAGAGGCCGAGGAATTTCTGAGGATAATCAAGAAGAGTGATTATAAAGTGGTGGACCAACTGAATCAAACACCTTCAAAAATCTCCATGTTATCTTTATTGCTCAACTCAGAAGCATACAAGAACTCGTTGTTGAAAGTATTAAGCGCCGCACATATCACTATCAAGGGTATTAGTAAACACAGGTTCCTCGCTGAACGTCATGCCGAAGACAACTTTGATAAAGCTTCCAATGGAAGGGATAATTATGAAGCCCAGCACCCTAATCGTAAATGCATTTGATGGCTCAAGGCGAGCAGTGATAGGAGAGGTTGACTTACCGACCAAGATAGGTCCAACTATTTTCAAAATCACGTTCCAGGTTATGGACACACATCCCCGTTATACTTGCCTACTTGGGAGACCATGGATTCACTCCGTAGGCGCCGTCACCTCCACTCTACATCAAAAGCTAAAATTCATTACAAATGACAAGATGATTGTGATTGGAGGGGAGGAGGATATCTTGGTTAGCCACTTGACATCTTTCTGGTATATCGAAGTGGATGGCGAGATAACTAAGACACCATTCCAAACCTTGGAAGTGGTAAATATGATGGTCGTCCAACAGACATTGGAGACCCCGAAATCAGGATCGTCCATGGCCTCATGGCATGGAGCTAAGGCTGTTGTGGAAAGTGAAAATGCTCAAGACTGGGGCAAAGTGGTGGAAATGCGAGAGAAGCGAGACAAGTTTGGCCTGGGGTATGACCCGTGATCAAATGAAGCCGGTAACCAAACGACAAATAGAAGCTTCCTTCTGTAGAGGAAACATTCACCAGCACTGGCCACATTTTTGGCAAACAGGTGGCGATGATCAGTAACAAAGATTGCGAAGAGGGGGTGTCTAGATGGATACGACAAGCCGCGCCTAACGAAGAGCTGACAAACTGGAAGGCTGTGGAAGTTCCCCAATTTTTTCAAAAGTAATTTTATTATGTTAGGCAAAACCCTGTGCTCTGCCCAAGGCACAGTGGCGTGTTATAGGGCCTCCTTTATCTTTTTCAAGAGTTTTCATATCATTAATAAAATGGCAATTTGCATTCAAATTTCTGTTCCTTTCCTTTTGTTTTTTTATTACAAAAATGGCATCAATTTTTATGCACGCACTTTCTAAATAAACTGCATAAATCATAACATGCAGAGACACAACCATGACCATTGATAAAGACACTGCTAGGGTCCGACATGATTTTGATTGTCCAATCTACCAAGCTGATGACGAAGTGGGGGAAGATTGTGAACTCCCTGAAGAGTTGGCCAGATTACTCAGACAAGATGAGAAGGTCATTAAACCACACCAGGAGGACGTCGAAGTTATCAATCTAGGAGCAAAAGAAGACAAGAGAGAAGTAAGGGTAGGTGTCGCGCTTCAAGATGCAGTTAAAACAAGATTGATAGAGCTCCTCCACGAATATGATGACGTGTTTGCATGGTCATACCAAGATATGCCTGGATTAGACATTGATATCATGACCCACAAGCTTCCCCTTAAAGAAGAATGCTCTGCTATCAAACAAAAGCTAAGAAGAACTCGACTAGATATGGCTCTCAAGATCAAAGAAGAGGTGACAAAGCAGTTTGACACCGGTTTCCTGGAAGTCGCCAAGTACCCACAATGGGTTGCCAACATTATACCGGTGCCGAAGAAATATAGGAAGGTCCGCATGTGCGTAGACTACCGACACTTAAACAGAGCCAGTCCCAAAGACGATTTCCTATTACCTGACATTGATGTATTGGTGGATAACACAGCTCAGTTCTCCGTATTTTCCTTTATGGATGGCTTCTCTGGATATAACCAAATTAAAATGGATCCCGAGGACATGGAGAAGACCACATTCATTACCCCTTGGGGCACCTTTTGTTACAAAGTAATGTCGTTTGGATTAAACAACGTTGGGGCAACATATCAACGTGCTATGGTTACTCTCTTTCATGACATGATTCATGAAGAGATTGAGGTGTATGTTGACAACATGATTGTCAAATCCCAGACAGAAAAAGAACATATCACTAGCCTAGGGAAACTGTTTGCTCGTTTGAGGAAGTTTAGGCTAAGACTTAATCCTAACAAATGCACATTTGGGGTTCGATATGGGAAGCTTTTAGGGTTTATTGTAAGCCAAAAGGGAATTGAAGTAGATCCCGACAAGGTTCAAGCCATTTAGAACATGCCTGCACCAAGGACTGAGAAGGAGGTTCGTGGTTTCTTGGGGAGACTGAATTACATCGCCATGTTTATCTCTCACCTTACTGCCACATGTAAACCAATATTCAAGCTTCTAAGGAAGAATCAAGGTGTGGAATGGAATGATGACTGCCAAATAGCCATTGATAAAATCAAAGAATACTTACAAGAGCCAGCGATCCTGATGCCCTTTGCAGAAGATAGACCTCTTATCATGTATTTAACCGTGATCGGCGAGTCCATGGGTTGTGTATTGGGACAACAAGATGAGACTGGTAGAAAAGAGCATGCCATATATTATCTAAGAAAAAAGTTTAATGAGTGTGAGACCAGATATTCACTACTCGAGAAGACTTGTGGCGCACTCGCATGGGCCACTGAACATCTCAGGCAGTACATGATAACTCACACGAATTGGTTGGTATCTAAAATGGATCCCATCAAGTACATATTCGAGAAACTAGCTCTTACTGGTAGGATTTCCCGATGGAAGATGTTGTTATCAGAATATGATATTCAATATGTTGCGCAAAAGGCAATCAAAGGAAACGTATTAGCAGACCATCTTGCTCACCAACCGCTGGAGGAATACCAACCTTTGAAGTTTGACTTCCCAGATGAGGACATCATGGCTGTTAAGGATGCTAAAGACTCCGAACAAGGGGAAAGTCTTGAGCCAAAAGCAGGTTGGACGCTCATGTTTGACGGTGCTTCAAATGCAATAGGCCATGGAATAGGGGCAGTGTTGATGTCTCCTAAGAATTTCCATATACCTTTCACCGCAAATCTCTATTTTACCCGCACAAATAACATGGTCGAGTATGAAGCTTGAATACTTGGGTTGGAAGAAGCTATTGAGTTGAAGATCAAGATACTAGAAGTATTCGGGGATTCCGCTCTAGTGATACATCATATCAGAGGTGATTGGGAAACAAGACATGCTAACCAAATTCCATACTGGGATTACGTGCTGAAGCTACTCCCAAAATTCGACAAAATCACTTTCTCTCGTATTCCTCGAGAAAAGAATCAGATGGAAGATGCCTTTGCAACATTGGCTTCCATGTATAAATTAATATGGCCCAACCATCAACCTCACATTGAAATTAGGCGTTTTGACGAACCTGCACATTGCTTGACGACATCAGAAGAGCCAGATGGTAAACCCTGGTTCTTTGATATTAAACAGTATCTGGAGAAGCGGGAATATCCGATAGAGGCTTCCAGCCTTGACAAAAGGACCCTCCGGAGGTTGGCATAAAAGTTCATCTTGAACGGGGAGGTATTGTACAAGCAAAACTATGACATGGTTTGGTTGAGGTGTGTGGACAAACACGAAGCTGATCATCTTGTGAAGGACATACACGAAGGGTCGTTCTGCACACATGCAAATGGGCACGCCATGGCAAAGAAAATCCTAAGGGAAGGTTACTACTAGTTAACGATGGAAGCCGACTATTATCATTACATCAGAGCATGCTACAAATGCCAAATCTATGCTGACAAAATACATGTACCGCCTACCCCGCTGAATGTTATGGCATCACCTTCTCCTTTCTCTATGTGGGGCATCGACATGATTGGAATGATAGAACCCAAAGCATCTAATGGACACAGATTTATCTTGGTGGCCATAGACTACTTCACCAAATGGGGTGAAGCCGCATCTTATGCAAATGTCACGAAGCACGTAGTCGCCCGTTTCTTAAACACAACATCATATGTCGATATGGGATTCCTAACAAAATCATCACTGATAACGGGTCCAATCTCAATAACAAGACCATGGAGGAATTATGCACAACGTTCAAGATCGAACATCACAACTCATCACCATATCGACCTAAGATGAATGGGGCTGTTGAAGCTACAAACGAAAATATCAAGAAAATCATCCAATAGATGGTTGTCACATACAAGGATTGGCATGAGATGTTACCTTTTGCGTTACATGGATATCGCACGTCGATACGAACTTCAACAGGGGCAACCCCTTATTCCTTGGTATACGGAATGGAAGTAGTTCTCCCTATAGAAGTGGATATCCCCTCGATGAGAGTCTTGATAGAGGCAAAGCTAGACGAGGCAGAATGGGTTCAATTAAGGTACGACGAGCTCAACCTTATTGAGGAGAAATGCTTGAAAGCGTTAGGCAAAAATCAACTCTATCAGAGGCGTCTTAAGAAGGCATTCGACAAGAAAGTTCGTCCTAGGGTGTTTCAAGAGGGTGATTTGGTACTGAAGAAAACCTTGCCCACACACAGAGACTCCAGAGGGAAATGGACACCAAATTATGAAGGACCATTTGTGGTGGTTAGAGTCTTTTCCGGTGGCGCTTTAATCCTAGCAACTATGGACGGTGATGAGTTGCCACTTCCCACCAATGTTGATGCTGTTAAAAAGTACTTTGCCTAAAAAAGTGGAATAATAAAAGCCGCTAAACCGAAAACCTGAAAAAGGCGATTTAGGCAAAAAATGGCTATCCCAGTGGATCGAAAACCCGAAAGGGAGATCCATGCAAAAATTAGGGATAAAAGTAAAGAAGATTGACCCGCTGAGTTGAAAACCCGAAAGGGAGGTCCAGGAAAAAGTTAGGGATTAATTCCAAGGCAAAAAGTTGTACTTTCAGGCATCTAGCATATCCCTTGAAGGCAAAAAATCAGTCTACCTAACTTTTCAAAAGCGAGGTGCTCAGACTACCAAAGACATAAGGATCATAGCAGTGTGGAAACTCAATAGGAACTCAATTTTTATTGCCGTTTTGTTTCTATGCACAACAATTACCTCATTAAGGAATTGCATCTTTTTGTGCAATCTCCCATTTAAGGGTCAAAATTTTTAATGAGTGTGAGACCAGATATTCACTACTCGAGAAGACTTGTGGCGCACTCGCATGGGCCGCTAAGCGTCTCAGGCAGTACATGCTAACTCACACGACTTCGTTGGTATCTAAAATGGATCCCATCAAGTACATATTCGAGAAACCAGCTCTTACTGGTAGGATTGCCCGATGGAAGATGTTGTTAGCAGAATACGATATTCAATATGTTGCGCAAAAGGCAATCAAAGGAAGTGTACT
Source organism: Lathyrus oleraceus (assembly GCF_024323335.1). Taxonomy (NCBI): domain Eukaryota; kingdom Viridiplantae; phylum Streptophyta; class Magnoliopsida; order Fabales; family Fabaceae; genus Lathyrus; species Lathyrus oleraceus. The sequence goes on from NC_066581.1 coordinate 442,553,342, forward strand.
AACAGACCATCTTGCTCACCAACCGCTGGAGGATTACCAACCTTTAAAGTTTGACTTCCCAGATGAGGACATCATGGTTGTTAAGGATGCTAAAAACTCCGAACTAGAGGAAAGTCTTGAGCCAAAAGCAGGCTGGACGCTCATGTTTGACGGTGCTTCAAATGCAATAGGCCATGGAATAGGGGCAATGCTGATGTCTCCTAAGAATTTTCATATACCGTTCACCGTAAAGCTCTGTTCTACCTGCACAAATATCATGGCCGAGTGTGAAGCTTGAATACTAGGGTTGGAAGAAGCTATTGAGTTGAAGATCAAGATACTAGAAGTATTCGGGGATTCCGCTCTAGTGATACATCATATCATAGGTGATTGGGAAACAAGACATGCTAACCAAATTCCATACCGGGATTACGTGCTGAAGCTACTCCCAAAATTCGACAAAATCACTTTCTCTCGTATTCCTCGAGAAGAGAATCAGAGGGAAGATGCCTTAGCAACGTTGGCTTCCATGTATAAATTAATATGGCCCAACCATCAACCTCACATTGAAATTAGGCATTTTGACGAACCTGCACATTGCCTGACGACAGCAGAAGAGCCAGATGGTAAACCCTAGTTCTTTGATATTAAACAGTATCTTGAGAAGCGGGAATATCCGAGAGAGGCTTCCAGCCTAGACAAAAGGACCCTCCGGAGGTTGGCATCAAAGTTCCTCCTGAACGGGGAGGTATTGTACAAGCAAAACTATGACATGGTTTTGTTGAGGTGTGTGGACAAACCGAAGCTGATCAGCTTATGAAGGACATACACGAAGGGTCCTTCGGCACGCACGCAAATGGGCATGCCATGGAAAAGAAAATCCTAAGCGCAGGTTACTATGGGTTAACGATGCAAGCCGTCTGTTATCATTACACCAGAGCATGCCACAAATGCCAAATCTATGCTGACAAAATACATGTACCGCCTACCCCGCTGAATGTTATAGCATCACCTTGGCCTTTCTCTATGTCGGGCATCGACATGATTGGAATGATAGAACCTAAAGCATCTAATGGACACAAATTTATCTTGGTGGCCATAGACTACTTCACCAAATGGGCTGAAGTCACCTCTTATGCGAATGTCACGAAGCACGTAGTTACCCGTTTCTTAAAAAACAACATCATATGTCGATATGGGATTCCCAACAAAATCATCACTGATAACGGGTCCAATCTCAACAACAAGACCATGGAGGAATTATGCACAACGTTCAAGATCGAGCATCACAACTCATCACCATATCGGCCTAAGATGAATGGGGTTGTTGAAGCTGCAAACAAAAATATCAAGAAAATCATCCAATAGATGGTTGTCACATACAAGGATTGGCATGAGATGTTACCTTTTGCGTTACATGGATATCGCACGTCGGTATGAACTTCAACAGGGGAAACCCCTTATTCCTTGGTATACAGAATGGAAGTAGTTCTCTCTATAGAAGTGGAGATCCCCTCGATGAGAGTCTTGATAGAGGCAAAGCTAGACGAGGCAGAAGGGTTCAATCAAGGTACGAAGAGCTCAACCTTATTGAGGAGAAACGCTTGAAAGCGTTAGGTCACAATCAACTCTATCAGAGGCGTCTTAAGAAGGCATTCGACAAGAAAGTTCGTCCCAGGGTGTTTCAAGAGGGTGATTTGGTATTGAATAAAATCTTGCCCACACACAAAGACTCTAGAGGGAAATGGACACCAAATTATGAAGGACCATTTGTGGTGGTTAAAGCCTTTTCCGGTGCGCTTTAATCCTAGCAACTATGGACGGTGATGAGTTGCCACTTCCCACCAATGTTGATGCTGTTAAAAAGTACTTTGCCTAAAAAAGTGGAATAATAAAAACCGCTAAATCGAAAACCTGAAAAGGAGATTTAGGCAAAAAAATGGCTATCCCGGTGGATCGAAAACCCGAAAGGGCGATTCAGGAAAAAATTAGGGATAAAAGTGAAGAAGATTGACTCGCTGAGTTGAAAACTCAAAAGGGAGGTCCAGGAAAAAGTTAGGGATTAATTCCAAGACAAAGAGTCGTACTTTCAGGCATCTAATATATCCCTTGAAGACAAAAAATCAGTCTACCTAACTTTTCAAAAGCGAGGTGCTCGGACTACCAAAGACATAAGGATCATAGCAGTGTGGAAACTCAATAGGAACTCAAATTTTATTGCCATTTTGTTTCTATGCACAACAATTACCTCATTAAGGAATTGAATCTTTTTGTGCAATCGCCCATTTAAGGGTCAAATCAATAAAAGAGAGATTTTCTCGTCAAAAGTTGTGCCCAAATTATTTTGTATTTTATCTGTTTGTTTGCAAAGCACCTTTATTTTTTATAAGCATCACTCTTACAATTTTGGAGAAAATAAAACACGTATTTGAAACAAAGTGATAAAATTGCTTTTGAAACAATAAAAGGACAAATCCCTTAGTCTCCCAAGTTTGTTCTTGTTTTTCATAGATGTATAGGATTGTTTGCAAACACCTATGTTCCTTTCAACCACTAATTCACACCTCTCACAAATGTACTCATGGTATAGTCAAACCGGGGCAAGGCTCCATTACATTTCCAGCGGAAACATTAATAAATCATGGTTGGAGTGGCGCGTGTTGAGAAGTATAAACCCTTCAGTGGCTTGGAGCGACCCAAACATATTCCCAAATTACCCAGTGAGGCGTCAAAACTTGATCTCCATTGGTCAGCCCGATAACAAAAGTCCACACTATTGGCATCATTCCCCAAAGCAAAAATGCCTTAACCGGGGCATATCCCAATTACCCATTTGCATACCCGCATACATCACATGCGCCATATGCATCAATTACATACACAATCTTCCTACCAAATAGGAAAATTCACCAAGAAATAATCGTACCAATCATTGGCATACATATGCACATCCTAAATATCCTCAGCAATTGCATACTCGCATGCATCTCATGCATCATCCCATACATGGTATTCCCACTGTAGCGGGGTATTCGTTACCTTTAGATTTATTGACTAAATCAAAAGTAAATCGTATAATTCGAGTCGCCACCTCACTTCTATTTATCCAAAGGAAAGGTTAGAAAGCGAACAAAAACCGAGAAGTTTTATCAAATCAAAAACTAATAAAAATGTTAGACATCTGGGTAAGGGGGTTGGTTATGCAATGGGAAGGTTTTAAGCACCCAAAAAATCTTTAGTACTCTAAGGGAGCCCTTTTTTGCAAATGTTGTATGATAGGTTGGTATTTGTGAAAATATTTGTGCAAACATGATTGGGGAGATGAGAAAATAAAATACAATATTTACAATTTTGTTGTTTGAATGGATGAACCCATTACCTACGTACCATCACAAAGGTAGGATCAAAACCTCGTAGTTCGGGGTAAAAATCTCAAAAATGTGTTGGTGAATTGATTCGGAAAAAGCCTTAAGGTCTTTTGTTATCAAAGGGAGAAAACTCAACCTAAACCAACAATCCACCATGTGAGGAGAGCTTCAACATACTAGTGAGGGATCCATCCTATAATAAGTATGGAAGACTTATAGTCCAATCACTAAGGATGAGGTGAGGTTTACATCAACCACTATGATAACTCAAACCTATGGCTAATGTTTGTGAAAAAGGTTTTAACAAAGGTGGCCATTGGAACCACAAAAACAATTTGAAGTGAGTTGTATTTACCAATTAGAAGTATTCATAAAATGTAGTCAAAGTTGACTTAAGATTCAATTCAAAATAAGTATTAATGAAAAGAGTTTGAAAAATCAAAGGCATATGGCCTAGGTTTCTAGTTTTGAAAACAATGTCAATGTTTGCACAAAATAAGATTGGCTTGGGTTAGAGTGGAGAGAAGAAGAGAAAGGCTAGTCCTAAACATGCAAAGATGAGAGAAGAGAATAAAACCCTTGGAGTTCCTTTCTTGAGATCCTAAAGATGATCCAAGATGCTCCTTTCCTTTGGACTTAGCAATCAACTCAAACAATCAAGCAAATATTCAATCAGGCTCCTAGGATCTTCCATTTGGACTTGTCTCTCTCTTAACTTGGATGCTCATGACAATGGTCCTTCTAACTAGCTCAAGTTTGGAATCCCTATCACACAAGAACAAACAATCAAAAAGTTCACAATGCAATAAGAGGAATGGACAAAAAGAGAGTTTAAATTAGAGGTCCTTTAAAGTCAACTTCAAGATTAAGCATTGTAAAGGCATGAGGCCTAGTTGCTCTTCAACAATTTTAGCATTCTAAAGGAATGAGGCCTAGTTGCTCTTGAACTCCATTAAGCATAGGTGAGGTCCTAACTCTAAGTCCTTTCTCCTTTTTGATTTGGGTTCACACAAACAATAACAAAACAAGCACAAGGCAATAGTATATTTACACAATAATGTGCTCAAGTGAGCAAAAGGCAAATGGCATAAACATAAACATGAGCTCAAGTGAGAAAAGGAAAAAGATAATATGAATAAATGTGCAAGAAATTAAATTGCATTAATGTAAATTGCAAGAATTAAATGCTTGAATTAAAAGTTAGTAATTAGTAGTTAGTGTTGGTGTGCCATAAGGCAATTTAGCGCTACGTTAAGCAATCGTAAGTGGACTAATGTAGTAGTCACACCTATCTGAGGCCGGTCAATAAAACTATAAGCAAATAAACACAAGTTAGAGATCATGACTAGTAAGCCAAGCTCCTACAACTTGCCATGCCAAAAGAAAAGAAGAATGACCTTGTATGGATTTCAGGTTTTTTGCTTGACCAAGAAGCAACCTATATTGGACACAAAGCAATACACTTGATCTTTTTTCAAGTTAAATTTGATTTGGATCAAAGAAGGTTAAGCCTCTCATATGTCAAGGCTAACCACAAATCATTAACTCATTGGTCAAAAGATAAAGAAGAAGAAAAGAGATGAAGCTAGAATGTACAAGATGGAAATTCAGATGACATAACCAAAACATAATGGTAAAATATAAAGAGAATCATCATCAACCAATGGTAAACAGAAGTGAAATGAAGATTAGAAGTCAAGAAAGGTCAAACATATTTTTGGTATTTTTTGGAATTAAAATAATGCATAAAATAAAATGAACAAATTAAGGTCAAACTTCAAATCCAATTCAAATCAACTTAGATAAGTCCAATTGAATCATCATAAGTCTAACATGGTCAAGCAAGGTTTGAAAAATTTTCTCAACATTTTTTGAAAACAAAAACTATTTTTAAACTATTAAAAATGGAGAAAAATAACATATATGAACTAAAATCTCAAATAAATCTCAAATCAATTAAGAAATAGATGAGAATATTTTTCATAGACTTATCATCATTCATACATGTTAAGAAAATATTTTTGCCATTTTTGAATATCAAAAAGTATTTAAAATAAATTAAAAACTATCAAAAACAAAATAATTCACAGTTTTTTTTAAATGGAATCACAAAAATAATTAAAAATCATATTAAGAAACTAGAATTTAAGAGAATTTTTTTGCAATTGGTCCCATATTTTTGTGATTCCAAATAAAGAAGTTATGAATTTTTGAAAATAAATGGAATAAAAGAAATTAAAACAGAAATTAAGAAAATAGGAAAATCCAGGAGCGTCTGATCCACATTCATTAATTGACGTGGATCATCCAAAGGCCATGAAGCGCGCGCTCATTGTGTTCCCCAGTCAACAGCATAACACATTGGATTTAAGAGAGTAATTAAAACGCATGGCCATGATTAGATCCTGTGAGCCAGATCCAAGGGACACAAGGCCAACCACGTGTGGACGGTGGTGGAAAGCACCGTCTTTTCCGGTGAGAAGACAAATTCCAGCCATCAGTTGCAGGGTTTGCAACCTCAACCAAATCAAACGATCCTTATACCAAATTAAAGCTGGGGTGATGTACATCACCTTTGTAACCTTGGATTATGCTCTAGATCTCTATGGAAGGAGAAATTAGAGATGGAAAATCCAGGTACTTGATATGAAGTTCAACAATTCACAAAATTAAAGCCACCATTGGCTTGCCTCTCACATGAGGACTTCAGAAAACCAAGAAAACTCAAGCAATGCACCATATATAGTGAGATTCGAAGCAAAACAATTCAGATGGAAACCTTTGAAGTGCATCTTTGATGAGCATGATCCAACCAATCTCTTGCTTGTAGCTTGATCTTGATGTATGATATGAGATCTAGGATTAGGAATTAGTATTGAGATTCAACTGATGTTGTTGAAAATCAACCTTGAAAAATGAAACGAAAACTCAGAATCCATTTAGTTAGAGGTTAGGAAATGATTTCAGCAGGGTTTCAGGTGCCTTCAGGTTACCAATCAATGAAGCAATGCATTCTATTTATAGCTGAAGCTGCAAGGAGAGTGTGATGAATCCGTGTGCATGAGAATTGGGTCCTCCATGCATGGCCCTGTACAGGCGCATGTGAGGCCCAAGATCACATGGTTTTGCATGCTGAACTCAATTGAAGTAAGTTTGGACGTGCAGATTGCATTACATTTGCTTGTGTAAGAAGATTCAACATGAAATGCATAAATGGTCACAAACATTCATCTCTTCGAAAGTCATAAATAGAAATTTCAAACATAGGCATGTGGGTAATGGTTAGAAAGGTCTTGACATAAGGAAAAAAAGCTACGTTGGACAAAAATCCATTTGGAGTTTGGAAAATTATGAAAACTATCCATGAAGTTCTAGGTACAAAACATGTGTTTGAAAATTTTGCCAAAAATGACCAACTTCAAGCTCTTGTGTTTCAATGATGCAAGCCTCAAATGGAAAACCCTCCAACATTAAAGTTTTAGATATTATCTAGGCAATAAATTTGGACTTAAATTTTGTATCATTTGGATTTTTAATGAGAAAGTTATGAGCACTTGAAGTTGCACTTTTACAAGATTCAATGGCTTTGGTCCAAATTGACCTATAATGTTTTGTATTATCACATGTGTTTCTTTTAGGATTATGAAATTTTGTCCAACATAAAATTTGAAGTAGACATCTCCAAATTTCCAATGAACTTTGTCTCACTTTAAAATCATAAAAAATGAAGGAGTTAGGTCTTTGGGGAGTTGACCCAAAATTAGGGTTTCAGTCAAAATGACCTATAATGTTTTGAAATGAATGATGATCTTCCAAGTTTCAAATGAAGTTTTGATGAACATGAAAGTTGTTAATATGGGTATTAATAACACCTTTTATCTTGGGGTGGTCATCATTTGACAAACACATCAAAAGTTAGGTCTCAGTGGATTTCAAAATAGTCAGATGACTTGACTGGTCAACTTCTCAAGTCCAAACTTCAAATCTTGATGAATGAATGATTGAGGGGCCTCACATAGGGTAAAATATGCATAAAATGAGGAATTTAAGAAATTTGCTTGATTGAATTTGATCAAAGGTTGAGGTTGCTTCATGAGTAAGGCACAGTCAATGCAGAGCTGAATTAGGGTTTCCTTGGGAAGCAATCCTGAAGCCCTTTGGTTTATCTTGATCAAATTGGAAAATTGAGATACTTGGGAGACATATATGATTATTGAGAGCTTTGGGCACCATTGTCATGCTTGCTTTCATCTTCATCTGGCCACTTCAATGGGCATAGGGGCCTCCTAGGAGCCTTGGATCTCATGATTGCTTAAGCTTCAAAACAAAAGAGGTTAGTGACATATTTTTTTGCTTTTGGTAAGTAAACAAAATAAGAAGAGCAATAATATACAATTCAAGCATGCTTGGTGGTCTCAAACCACTCACACAAGCCCCAACCCTAGGGTAAGGAGCCAAGATGCTATGATCCTTGAGGCAATGCAATGAGCAATGATATGATGCCATGAGGGATCTTAGGGTCAAAATTAGGGTCTTACACCCAACTAAAATGGAACAACATAAAAAAAATCAAATATAAAATATCAGGATCCAAGGTCATTCATGTATATCTTAGACATTCCTCATTTCCAAATAAAGTTATTACCCTGCATGTGCTCGTGGAATTATTTCTCAGCAAACAATTTTTCAACTTTATGATTAATAATGATATTCCCAGCATTTTCTTTGATATCATTGCTCCCCAAGCAGAGGTTACCTTAAAAAGTCTCTTATGAGCTTTTCCCTTGCAGAGCATTTCTAGTAAATCTCCCTCAAAAGGAGTCTTTTCTTAAATATTTCCCCCAACAGATGAACATTTGAGATGTTAATTCATTTATCTGAAGAGTCTCATTCCAGATTTTTTAGAGATACTTCTCTAGTATCCTCGAAGAGTCTTAGATTCAATTAAGGTATTTTTCCCTTGCTGGAACATCTTAATTCTATCATATAAGATGCTGCTTCAACTCGATACATAGAATCTCATTTTTACTATTTGAGATGCTGCTTCATCAATATGAAGAGTCTCATTCCAGATTTCTTTTAGAGATACTGCTCTAGTATCCTCGAAGAATCTTAGATTCAATTAAGGTATCTTTCCCATGTTGGAACATCTTAATTCTATCATATAAGATGCTGCTTCGACTTGATACAGAGAATCTTATTTTTATTGTTTGAGATGCTGCTTCATCAATATGAAGAGTCTCATTTCAAATTTTTTAGAGATTTTGCTCTAGTATCCTCGAAGAGTCTTACATTCAATTAAGGTATCTTTCCCTTGCTGGAACATCTTAATTCTATCATATAAGATGCTGCTTCGACTCGATACAGAGAATCTCATTTTTACTGTTGAGATGCTGCTTCATCAATATGAAGAGTCTCATGCCAGATTTTTTTTAGAGATACTGCTCTAGCATCCGGAAAAAGTCTTGAGATTTAGCTGAGATATCATTCCATTACTAACGTATCTCGAGTATAACGTCCAAGATACTGTTCTGACGACTCCTAGGAAGTCTTGGTTGTTCCATTTTTACTTTAGGATAATTTCTCTTACTATTTCTCACTGCATTTTCTTCCTGTATTTTCTTCCTTGCATTTCCTAGGACAAAATTTGGGTCTTTCTTGTATTTAATTATCTCCCACCGGGCATGTACGAAGACTGATGTCATTCTTAATTTCCGGTTCGAGGTAATTAAATAGGGGAAGTTGTCATACCCCAATTTCGTACGGGTAAGAAAAATCTTTCACCAGCATTCACCACCAGAAGTTATAAGGCATAAACTTTATCTTAGGGTTTCTCAGCCCTAAGCTACTCTAAACTCCCCATCCTTCCTAAAGGCACATTCAATACTCACATGATCATTATAAAGAAAACCCTCAGTGGCATCAAACTTTCAACAAATCTTTCAGTGGCATTTCATCTGTTAAGTTCCTTGTTCATGACTCAAGAAAACATTTGTTGCGTTTGTCTCTTGTAGCTGTTACTAAAGTATGGGATGGTATGCGCATTTTGGGACTTATTGGTTAACAAGGCCCACTTTTGGGTTATCCATAAGACCTTTTGGTTTTAAAAAAAGCCCACTCCCATCAACATGTCCATAATTAATATTGCAAGTCCAAAGTGTGGTTTAAATCTTTTTTACACATACTAATCCAAGTCCACTTTCTCATTAGCAAGTATTAAAAGCCATTTTATTTTTAATGATCACTTGATTAGCCCAAGTTTGCAAGCCCATTTCTACATCCCAAATATTTGTGCCAAGTCTTGATCCTTTATAAGTGTCTAATTTCATTGCATTTTTGAAGCATGTATATATTTGAATTAATCTAAGGTTAATTATGGGAAGGAACTATTATGATGGATAACGTTTTAAGTCACCATATTTAGACTCATATGTCAAGATCCTTTGTTGGTTTCATGGTTGGAGTTACGTTTTCAATACTTATGACGTGTGTCTCATTTTAGTCCTCTGGTTGTGTTTTTTATTTTGCTGATAGTAGTATACTGAAGGCAACCATTTTTGGAACAATCACTCTTTTATTATTACTGTCCAAATAAGATTACAAATGAAATATTAAGATAAGGTTTGAGTGTTAACAAAATTGATTACATAAAAAAGTTCTAATCTAGGATATTATAAGATAGTCCAAAAGTTAATACAACATTTTCCAAAAAATACAAAGTGTTACAATTGAATAAACAAGGTTATGCTGCATATCCAGCTATTGAAACAGAGCTTTCAAAAGCGAATTGCCCAAAACCATCATTTGATCGAAGCACCCTAATTCAAGCTCCCTCGTAGAGCTGGCGTAGCAGACCCCTTTCTCAATTGGGGTTGTCTTACGTTTGTGACATGCGAAGAAATAAGCTTAAGTAAAAAAGTCTTATCATAAGCACTTAAAAAACTGAATAATAATTAATAATTTGATCAGGTAAACACTTTGCACAAAGGACCACAAGGAACGCCAAGAGCGTATTCGCTACAGACAAACAAATTCATCAGTAATGAATCCACAAAATCTGAACCCCACGAAATCTGGGATGAGCAAAAGATATCATGAAAGATTTTATCATAGGATTTACTAGCTCATGATGAAGAGGATAAACTTCAACAATTTCACTATAAGTACCCAGTTATGAAACTAAGTAAAGGACGACCGTTAATTTTGCAAAAAATCCAAGTAACCTTTCCATTAACACAAACATCCATATCATTCAAGAGGAGAAGAGAACAGAGGAAGACGAAGATAGATTTAAAGAAAAGGAAGACTTATCTGAGTTTCACCGGAGGAGACCTCGCCGTCGAATCGCTCCGATCAAGTAGCCCTTTTTTTCTTTTGTTGCTTACAATTTTCGTACCATCTCATTCGTGTTTGTGAACTAAGTAAAAATCCTTTGTTAATTTCATCAAAACGCGGCTGTTAAGGATATAATTTTGGAATTAGGGTTTTGTTGGAACTGTTTTTTTGCTGTTGTTTTGTTTCCTTTGATTTGGTTAGGAGAAATATATGGTTTGTTCGTTTGTTTGAGTTTTTTGTTTGGGTGAATTTTAAGTTTGTTCATCTCGATCCGGTTGATTGAGGACGATTTAGGGAAAAGGAAGGCCGATACGGATTTCCCGGCCAAAAAGAGAGGAAGTTAGTGTTGGTATTTTGGGTTTTGGACATGAGTTGGCCGAAGAGGAGAAGGTGGCGCCGCCATGGGTGGCCGGCAACCACCGTCTTCTCCGGTATGTTTTGGCCACGGTTGGCGTTTAGGAGTTGCAGAGCACATTGTTGCTCTGAGTTGAGAGAGATAATGAAATGAGGGATGAATATGTTTGCATGTCTCGAGTTCAAGTAATTGTTTCTTTAAGTCGCCGCTGGGTGTCCAAGGTCGGTGATGACAAGTGTCCTTGACCATTGGACACTTGTCGCTCGTAGTTGGTTGACTGGCGAAGCGGTTTCCATGCGTATAGGTACACCAAGTTACCGCGTATCATCCTCATCCATCATACGATCTAAGGACCAAGTCAGCCTTCCTGATCTGACGGTCCAGAGCATACCCATGATTGTGTATGACATTCTGAAACAATCCTGCATGATTATGTTCCTTAAGCTCCAGCAGGTACATACATATCAGATGTTAAGACATCACACATAACATCTTGTGAACACTCTTTGTCTTACCAAAATTGCTGCCAACACTTAGAACCAACAAACTCCCCCTTTGGCAAATTTTGGCTAAAACATATATTTGTCCTTTTTGTTCACAAGAAAACTTTCAGCAGTTAAACAACATAACAATAGTTTAATCAGTAGCATAAGCAAATACAATTACTAGTTATAGCTACTAGTAATACACGCATGCACAAGGGTACTTCTCCTCCCCCTAAATCTGTGCAACAGAAACAAAATTACTAGTTATGGATGCAACTAGTAAGACACACAAATTCCCAAGGGTACTCCTTCTCCCCCTAAATCTGTGCATACATCAAACATCTTCCATGAAAATAACAGCTACTGTAACTACAACACATGTACCAGCCAGAATGTCATTCTGACATCTGCTTTAACATCAACACTTGTGCACCACGTCAGACATCCCCTTTGACATCTGTAAACAGAACAACATTCTGTTTTAACACCTGTGCACTTCCTTCAATAATAGTTGTCCTTCTGTCCAGCCACATATATCTCCTCACAGCTCCAGCTCCACATAAACACTTCTCCCCTGTTTTAGTCAAAATTGACCAAAGGTGACCAATTAGAAAAAATAAATGTCAATTAGCCTAGCAGAGAATGTCAACACAGATGTTATAACATTAAAAATGTTAAAACATAATTGTTCAGGAGATACAAACCATCATCATACACAACTGTGATAGCTGAGATAATGAACAAATCCAAGGAACTCATTAAGAGCCCAAAATATTACAAACAGGAATCAATGAGGATGGCCACAAATTACACCATTAAACAGAAAACAAAAAAAAAACTTCAGCTTCCAAGACATCAAGGGGAACAACTTCCATAACATCAGCCACATAGTCTTCACAACATACCTCACACAATCTTCAGTCTTCAACACAAAAAGGGGGAAACCATCAATCAGAGGAAGAAGTATCACCTTCATCTTCAGAGCCTTTAGAGCTTTCAGAGCTACCACTAGATTGAGCTTTTGATCTCTCATTTGAAGTGTTGGCATTTGAGTCTTTACCAGCCTTCTCCATTTCTTCCTGTTCTAGGCTCCTAATTAGAACATCTAGAGCTTCTTTTCTTGCCTTGGTAACCTTAATACCATTCTCTAGTTCCTTGCAGGTATCTTTTAGTTGATCAATTAAGCTTCCTTGAGATGCAGGCTCCTTTCTCTCAGATGTCATGACAACATCATTGACATGACTTCCTTCAAACAGCTTATAGTGAATTGATAATGGGGGCTTTCTTCTGCTTGGAATGTCACTAGTACTCAGAATGCCTAGTTGTTGGCTCAAGATAATACCACAAATAAGGGATGGGAAGGTAATGGGCAACTTCACAGCATTTGTAGAGGCATGTCTGATAATTTGGTCAAACATAAACTTTCCAAAATCATAGGTAATCCTGGTTCCCAATTGCATGAATGATTCTCCCAAAACTAACGGAGATGGTAGAGATATGATTAGTAGGCACCCAATTAGCTGAACCAATCTTGTGTAAGATGGCATATTTGACAGTGAGCTCGCCAGCTGATAGGTGATTCCTACTAGGCCATTCCTTAACTTGGCCAACTGTAATAATCCTACAGACTTCAAGTTCTGTAGTCTCTAGATCCAATCCTCCATCAGTTCCTCTTCCTAGGAACTTGTTGATAATGCTTGGTGAGAATTTCACACATTTACCCCTTACAAACACCTTGCAGAACTCCCTACTGCTCCTTTCATAAATATCCTCAGGGATATTCACAATGAACTCTTTTACTAACCCCTCATAACATTGGGATAGAGCAACCACAGTCTTCATTAGTCCAACATTTTTGATCAAATCAATTACTTCCTTTACCTCTATAGCCTCTTTTCCAAGCTCTCTTTCAACAGTTACCCTCCTCTGAATGAAAAATTTCTATTTTGCAACATCATCTTCTAAATGGAAGGAGATATTGTCTAGGTGCACAGCAGTAGCTTTGCCAAGAGACTTCTTAACTGCCTGCCTTTTCAGAGCAGGGGAGATGTCTGGAACATCGTCTTCGACATCCTCATCAGAGTCAGAACTGTCTCTTTCTTTCCTTTTCCTAACCTCAACTTTACTCTAAGATTTGGAGGGTCCTACACCAATTGTCTTTTTCACTCTCCTTGCTGTTCTCATTTTAGCCACACTTTTTCCTTTTCTAGTCCTCAGTTTCTCAACTACACTTGGTTTTACAAGATGGATCAAAGAGTCATCCTCTTCTTCAGAGCTTTCTTCCTCTAGGACAATAATATTCTCCTGAGACATAGTTGCTGGTTTCTTGCTAGGTAGGGTTTTTCCTAGAGAACATAGCCCCTCAGCGGCCACTTCTTTTTCTGATCTAGATGAGTCATCATCTTTCTCATCTTGGGATTCCTCCTCAGGTGAGGGGTCCCTTCTGGACAGAGGGGTAGAAACACCCTTGACTTCATGCCCTTCACTTAGAATCCTAGTAACTAGGTTTCTAATGGCACGATCAGCATAATGCATGTCATTTGGAAGAGGAGATTTATCAGGGATATTACCTTGCTTATTTCCATCCATGGAAGAGGGACCCGGGGTGTCACCTGGTATCACACAAAGAGGAGTAACGTCCAGCACATCTTCATCTAGAAACTCCATGGAGGGAGTCTTTGCATGATGAGAGGGTTTTGAACCAGATGATGATGGATGTTGAGACATGTTGTTGAACTTTTGAAAGAAACTTCTTTGCCCTAGCTGAGTTTCTATGAGAAGTTGAATGGAGATGGAAATGGCTGTGTTTAGGTAGCGTGTGCTAATGGCATAGATACTATTTTCAATGCTAGGGAATGATTTATCATTAATGTGGCTCTTTCTTTTAAGTGGGCAGACACTATTTTTATTTCCTTTTCTTTTCCACATTAATTGTCATAATTTCACAAGAGTCCAAATCCCTAATTTCCCTCTTTCATATTGAATATCACCCAAATTCCTTGCAACCTTGTCAGCTAGTTTCATTTCATGCTTTATGAATTTATCTTCCACGAATTTTCTAATGGAGTGATGACAGCAAAAACTGTACTTGGTCCACCTGTGCTGAATATGATTTTTGGACCTAGTTGCAACATTCAGGTTGTCATAATACAATGTCATGACATCGTGTGTGATATTGTAAGAAATCATCAGTAGTTTCATCCAACCCAGTTGAGACCAACTGCTTCCATCTTCCATATATTCATTATGACCACCTTTTTCACCTTCCACATGTGTAGGAGTCGGTGTCATTCCAATCTTCTCCACATTGTTCTTGGTATTTTTGCTTTGAGATAGACACATAGTCCCTTGTGGCCTAGTTCCAAAAATGCTCTCTCCAGTTCCATATTGCATATGACTGGTCACATGTCCACTTATTTGATCTAACCTTTCAGTTGTTTGGCCCATCATGACCTTTTCTGCTTTGGAAGTGAGGTTAAGTCTGAGCTTCTTGTCTAACATCCTTGTCTGATATTTCCCACAGACTTGTTTCTCATTACTCTTGAGGGTTCTTCTAGCAACTATACTCATCTTTATCTCTTCCTCTTTGACATAGGAACACTTTAAGGAATAACCCATTTGAGAGCTCCACATGTAACAGTTGTCTTTGGTCCTGATTCCTTTCATAATCACTTCACTATCTTTGTTAAAAATTAGACATTCAGTTTTGGTGAAGTTAACATTCAGACCTTGATCACATAGTTGGCTGATGCTTATTAGATTTGCAGTCAAGCCCTTAACAAGTAGAACCTTGTCAAGTTTAGGAACTCCAGGACAATCAAGCTTACCTGTTCCCTTGATTTCAACTTTTTTTCCATCTCCAAAGGATACATGGCTTATGGTATGATGATGAAGGTCAATTAGCAGCTCTTGGTTTCCAGTCATGTGTCTGGAACATCCACTATCAAAATACCACTCTTCTTTGGCTGAGATTCTGAGGGGAATGTGAGTTATTAGACTTGTAACATTAGTCTTACGAACCCATTGCTTCTTAGTGATAGGCCTGTGCTGTTTGGGTCTGGGTTGATATTGATTTTGATGATGAACATGGCTAGGATAACCAAATAGCTTATAGCAGAAAGGCTTCAGATGACCAAATTTTCCACAGTAGTGGCATCTCCATCTTTGGTGTTTCCCTTTCTGTTGTTTTCTCCTCTGGTGTTGTGACATATGATGTGACATCACAGGTTTACTTTTATTATGGATGCACTTAGGTTTGGCTTGAGGTTTGGCACCGGTGAAACTGCTCTCAGGCTTTGAATCATTATACCCAATGCAAGATTTGTCTCCTGTTATTTGTCCAGTTTGGAGAATCTTGTCTAAGGAGTCAGATCCATTGCTTAACATCCTTACATACTTGGTCATCTCTCCTAGTTTAGAATTTAGGAACATAGCTTCAGTTTTCAACTTAGAGATGGTTTTCACATGGTCTGCCTTCTCACTTTCCAGCTGAGTTATCTTCTGACTTTCAGCTTGTTGATTTTCATCTAGCTTGGCATTTAGACCCACTGCTTCTGTTTGTAATTTGGAGATGGTTTCCAAGTATTTTACCTTCTCATTCTCAAGTTGAGTTACTTCCTTCTTTTGGCTTTCAACCTGTTTGCACAGCTCTACACTTTTGTGACACAGCTTTCTGTAGGTAGAGGCCAATTATTCAAAGGTTACTTTATCATCACTTGAGTCTTCATCAGATCCCCATCTTCCTGTCAAAGCAGCCACAAGATTTGAAGCTTCCTCTGTTTCACTCTCATCAGACCAAGTGGCAGCAAGACTCATTTTCTGCTTCTTGAGGTAGGTTCCACATTCAGTCCTGATGTGTCCATACCCATCACATTCATAGCATTTTACCTCTTTTCCTTCTTTGGGCTTCTCATCTGATCTTGCTCTGCATCCAACATTGTTGGATTTAATGATGTCATATGAGATGTTCTTGACATTTTCCTTAGATCTTACATCCATCTTTTTCAACAGTTTATTGAATAGTCTTCCCAGCATTGCTACTTCCCTGGCCAAATCTTCATCAACCTCCTAACTCTTTTCCTCTTCTGTGTTTGACATAAGGCCATGCTTTTGGATTTCTTTTCAAAACCATCATTCAATCCCATCTCAAATGTTTGGAGGGAACCAATTAGCTCATCAACCCTCATGTTGGAAATGTCTTGAGACTCTTCTATGGTAGTCACCTTCATAGCAAATCTCTTGGGGAGTGACCTGAGTATTTTTCTTACCAGTTTTTCATCTGTCATCTTCTCTCCCAGGGCTCCTGAGGCATTAGAAATTTCAAGGATACTCACGTGAAATTCATGAAATTTTCATCTTCTTTCATCCTTAAATTTTCAAACTTGGAGGTGAGCAGCTGAAGTCCATACATCTTTACCCTAGAGGTGCCTTCATGAGTGGTCTTGAGAATGTCCCAAGCATCTTTGGCCACTTCACAGTTGTTTACTAACTTGAAAATATTCTTGTCTACCCCATTGAATATTGCATTCAATGCTTTAAAATTTCCAAGGGCTAGATCATCCTCCTCCTTGGACCATTGTTCTTCAGGTTTCTTATAAGTTGTGGCTCCTCCTTCTTTAGTAATTACAGGATGTACCCAGCCTTTTAACACAGCCTTCCAAGCCTTGTTATCAAGAGATTTTAGAAAGGCTACCATTCGAGGTTTCCAATATTCATAGTTAGAACCATCCAAAATTGGTGGCCTGTGAACAGATCCTCCATCTCTTTCCATTGTACCAGAAAGTATTTCCCCTAGATCTCACCCAGAACCAGAGCAGGATGCCTGCTCTAATACCAATTGAAATTCTAGTATCAGATATGAGATGTCGAAGGTAATGTCACGACACTAATATCTGAGTAATGCAAACAGAATAAAGATAGAGAATAGTAAAGCAAGATACATGAGCAATTGTTAACCCAGTTCGGTCCAACTCACCTACATCTCGGGGCTACCAAGCCAGGAAGGAAATCCACTAAAATAGAATCAGTTCAAAAACTCTCCGTACACTTCAACAAGTTACAGTCTTTCTCACCTAATCTCTACCCGTGCAATTTCTACCTAAGCACTCTTAGATATGAGAACCCACTCACTTCCCTACAATCACACTTGTGATCATAAACAACAATCCCTTGAGAAAAGAAAACACTTTTCAATAACACACTCTTGATTTTACTTCACAGTTTCAATCAAGAAGACACACTCTTGATATTGCTTCATAACTTTGATCAAGAAGACACACACTTGATCTTGCTTCACAACTTTGATCAAGTAGACACACACTCTTGCTTGACAACTTTAGAGTGACAAATTACAACCACAAATCAGTCCAATTCAATCATCAAAAGATGACTTGAATGGCTTACAAGTCTCACGACTAAACAGACACAAACCCTAGCTCTCTCTCTCTCTATATTTCGCTCAGTATTGGTTGTGTATAAAATAGGTTTTCTAAGTCCCTTTTTATAGAAGTTTTCAGCTGGGCTTGGACATCTTGAAATCCCTAAATATATTTTCCAATCAAATCTTTTCATGACAACTGGTTATATCTCCTTGGAAAATAAGTAAATAAGGTTGTAAATAATGATTGAATGCGCCTGTAAATCAGATCTTCAATCATACATAGATTGCCATGAATTGTGCAATCACAAAACACCAGACATTCACACTGAATGTTCTGTGTACAGGATGTCATGACATCGGGTCTGACATCCTGGAACAATCCTGCATAATTCCATAATTCCATTTATAAGTTCCAGCAGGTACAAACATATTAGTTGCCATGACATTGTGTATGACATTCTGAAACAATCCTGCATGATTATGTTCCTTAAGCTCCAGCAGGTACATACATATCATATTTTAAGACATCACACATAACATCTTGTGAACACTCTTTGTTTTACCAAAATTGCTGCCAACACTTAGAACCAACAAAACCCTTTTAGGCCTTTGTGCCTCTTTTAAACTTAAAATTTTGTTAAAAGCAATTCACTCACATTGAAATTGTTACCACAAAATACGAGGCATCATTTTATACCAATACACATGTACACACAAAAAAGGGCTCCCTAGAAGTACCCAGGACACTTCGGGTGCTAACAGCTTCCCTCTGTGTAACCAACCCCTTTACCTGTAATCTCTGGCATTTTATTAGTTTTGATTTGAAAACTTCTTATCTTTGGGTTTCATTCGTACTTTTCCCTTTTCCCTTGGAAACAATAAAAGCATGGTGGCGACTCTGGTTTATCGATGTTAAGTTTATCCATAGCTTAATGGTCATGAATTTACCGCTATAGAAATTAAGTGGCGACTCTGCTGGGGAGTAGTCCTCAGTGGGTTTATCCTACTTTTTTATGTGTATATAATTGTATATTTGATGTTTGTATATTTGTTTGTATGATATAATTTGCTTGTTGTGCCTGGTGATCTCTGAGTTGTGAGATAATTTCTAACCTGGACTTGAGTGCAATTAAGATAGGAGGATGGTATAGTCATGTTTGACTTGTGTGGAGTAGTCCTTAACAAGTTGGCTTGAGACCCATCTAATCAGTGGAGACCCTTTTGGAGTTATTGATGTCAGACAAGTTATTTGTGGTTAGGCATTACTTTCTTTGATTTGGGGTCTGAGAAGCTGAGAACCGTAGAACATTTAACCCAACTGGGCCTATTTAGGATGTAGTGAGGAGACTGTTCAAGTGTAGACTTGATAATAGTTGTTATGCGATACTACACTCAGACGAGTTTCTCTTGATAATATTATGGGTTGATGAGTCAGTCATCCTAACCTATAATATCCGATAGATGGAATTAAGACTCTGGGAACGTTTTAAAACATGATCTACAAGTTTTATCCTTAGTTCACTCCTTTGGGATGCTTCTTAACTAGACTCCATGCTCGTGACTCACAACAAACCATTGATTCTTGGTTGATCCAATCAAGTCTTGTTAATATCAATGGAACTTGGGTGTTGATAAGGTGAAAACCATAATCCACCAAAATGGATGATTGATCTTGACAATGACTTGATTCATCACTTGACCTTTTGTTTGTTCACCTTGTGTGTGACCCCTTATTTGTGATTGTTGCATTCATGCACATCTTAACATTCATCACACGAAAATAGCTTCAAGGAACTGAGGTTTTATTTGCAAATATTTTCGGACCATGGATTATGGACGATAGAACACTAAGAAGTACGATTTCAGATGTCCCGACTTTGTTGGGTGATATGTAATTCTCTTTGCATTTGAGGAATTCTAAAGGTGGTGGAACAATTGTGTGATGTGTTCCTCTTCTGTACAAGTGGTTTATTTCGCACTTGCCTCAGACGCCTGCTTTTGTGGATAACAAACAATGTCTATGATGGTCTCAGAGACTTATATCTCTCACTAATGATGATATAGTTTGCATATTATTGAATGTTATGGTGAATTCTCTAATGTGCCATTCATTAGTACACAAGGAGGAATCAACTACGACCCTACTTTGGCTCGTCGTCAACTTAGGTTCCCCTTGAGAGACAAACCTAATAACACTCAATTAGAAGGTCTTTATTATCAAGAGGGTAAATATCCCCAACATTTGAAGAAGAAGATGATACATACTTGGCATGATGTGCATAGGAAAGGAAGATGTGAGCTTGGTCCATGCAATTGTGTAGCTTTGGAAGCTTACACTACTTGGGTGAAGAAGAGAGCTTTCGAGTTGAAGATGCCGTATACTTGTGAGAGACCTATGTCTATGGTTGTGGTTGAGCTATTAACCATCCCTAACAAAGATGTAGAGGAGTTGGAAGACGCACTCTCCAAGGTGAAGCAAGAGAAGGATATGTGGGAAGAGCGATTCCATGTTTTGAGTAGAAAGCATGAGGAGTTGCAGCTTGAGTCTAAGGACAAAGATGCATTTATTGAGATTCTTGAAGATTGAGCAGTGAATAGACAGAGAGAACCAGAGGTTTCATCTTCCTCTAGTATGCCTCAGCCTTCCGATGCTTGGAAGAAGATTATTGATCAGCTTGTCCTCGAGAAGGCTCAGATGAAGACTTCTTTTGAGTCCGAGATTAAATACATCTGAAGGAAGTACGCGCCTACGGTCCGATCATCTAACACTGTTGTTTGGGGATCCTTAGGATGATTAGTTTCCTTTTCTCTTGTAGTTGTATTTTGGTTTCTGAAATTGTACTCAATGTAATCCTTCCAATTATATAAATAAAAGAGATTTTTATGGTCAATCAAATTGTTGCAATTGTTATTATTATATATTTGCAAATAAAATAGTAAGTTCCTTAAAATTAAAAATAATCAAAGCATTGCATTTCATGCATCATTTGCATTGAAGGTTTCTCTTCCTCTAGATGTCTCATTGGTTATTCTTCTTTGCTTCAGCCAAGCAGACTCATCGATACAATACCCACGCCAATCATCCGAGAATCATGGAACACATGGAACAAAAGAACAGAGAACTGAAGGACGAGATCGCTCGCTTGACTGCCATGATGGAGTCAGTTTTTGATGCTCAAAGTCAATCTTCTCCAATGCCTGCAACTCCTCCTCTTCATAGGAATGTCATCTCCGAGGTTTCTACCTCAACCATTCCTGCTGCTGCTACTCAGTTTACTCCTACCATGCCTGCCAAATTCCCATGGGGAATGCCGCCTAACTTTGTGCCCGAAGGGATTTGTGCCTACTTTTGCTTCTATGCCGGAATCTAGCCCGGTCATGTCTGTGCCGCCACCGGTTGTTCACACCCTACTTCATGTTGAGGACACCATCTCCCATTCTGAGCCATTTGAGGGTCTAGAGGATTATGAGAAGATGGATGAAATAAAAGACCAATTCCTTGAGTTGCGAAAGGAGTTGAAGACCTTAACGGGAAAAGATGTATTCGGTAAGAGTGTTGCGGAACTTTGCTTGGTTCCCAATGTCAAAATCCCGATGAAGTTCAAAGTTCCTGACTTTGAAAAGTATAAGGGAAACACTTGCCCGCTCATCCATCTTGTCATGTTTGCTAGAAATATGTCGATGCAAACTGATAATGATCAGTTACCGATTCATTATTTTCAAGATAGTCTGATTGTTGCCGCTTTGAGGTGGTACATGGGTTTGGATAGTCCGAGTGTTCGTACATTCAATGATTTGGATGAAGCATTTGTTAAACAGTACAAGTATAATATGGATATGGTGCCGGACAGGGACCAACTTCGGTCGATGTCTCAGAAGGACAAGGAGACGTTCAAAGAGTAAGCTCAAAGATGGAGAGAGCTAGCTGCTCAGATCAACCCTGAGCTCATTTTACTACGAGCGAATAATTGCTAGTGACCCCATTGACTTTACCGAAATGGTAAATATGGGGATGGGATTAGAAGAGGGTGTCCGAGAGGGACGGTTGTCTAAAGAGGAGGTTTCGTCAAGCAAGAAGTATGGCAGTGGGTTTTCCAGAAAGAAGGAAGGCGAGACCAATGCAGTATCCGTTGGGAGGCAGATGAGGCCTCATGCCGGAAGAAGTCCACAACCATGTCAACATCATCATCAAGTATGATTTGTTATTCCAGTATTTTCCAACAATCAATCAATGCCAGTTCAACAACAACGTCAACAACAACAAGAACAAAGAACAAACAACTTCAACAACACCAACACCAACAATAATCAACAACATCAGAATTTTGAGAGGGAGAAGGTCTCTTTCGAACTTATTCCTATGTCTTATGATGAATTGTATCCATCCTTGGTTCTCAAGAACCTTCTACAACCAATAAATCCTCCACAGATTCCAGAACCACTTCCATGGTGGTATAAGTCGGAACTCCGTTGTGCCTTTTGTAAGACCCCAATTTTGTCCCTAAGATCCCTCATGGCACCATATCATACCATTCTACCGCGTCGAGATGAAGACCCCAATTTTGTCCCTAAGATCCCTCATGGCACCATATCATATCATTCATTGCCTCAAGGATCATGGTGCACCTTGCTTCCTTCCCTATGGGTGGGTTGTCTTTTTGAGAGTGGTTCTTGATCACCAAGCATGTTTTGCATTTGTATATCATTGCTTTTCTTTTCATCACTAACCAAAAGTACAAAAATATGTCATCTAACCTTTGTCTTGCAAATGAAGCAATCAACAGTCAAAGGCATTCATTGAGCAATAGATGGTGGCCATTCTTGAGAATTTGGACCCCATAATCATTATCAAGAGTTCATATGAGCTATGATGTTATTTTGAAGCAAAATCCCAAGTGGTAGAGGCTTGAATTTCATCAGAACATTGCCAGATCAACTGAAGGCCTAGAAAGTCAACTGCCAAGTCAACTGTGGATTTGGAGGTGGGAAGTGATTAGAAATACTTAATTCATGTTCAAACAAGTCTCATTTGACATTTCAAACATCAACATTTAAGAAAATAAAGTCAGGTCAAAACTTTCCAAAAATAGAAAGTGACCTATAATTTGAATTTGCCAAAAATGGAAAGGTTTTAACCTACCTTCAACTTCAAATTACATCACCAAAAAGGCTTCAAATGAAATTTTGTTGAACATGAAAGTTGTAGATCTTTCTCTCCCATTTCCAAAAAGTCCAAGATCATCAATTTCTCATGTGTGGATAAGGAGATATGATCAAAACATGGCAAAATGTACTTGAAGAATCAAATGGGCATAACTTCTCAACCATAGCTCCAATTCAAGTGGTTCTTTTTGCTAAATTCTCATTTTGACCTCTAGTTTCCAAAACATACATTGCATTGCATAATTTATCATCACATAATCATTTGCAAATTCTTGGGTTTTTGGAGGGAAATTTCAATATTCAAATTTGGTGAACTATTTGAACATTTTGCCTTCACCAATGATTTTAAAAATGCATTTTTAGTGAAATTCAGCCAAACTCGTGCACTGTTCACCATGCATTTTCATGCATAGGGTGAAAATCACAAATTGCACAAACACCTCATTTTGCTAATTCCACTTACCATTGGCTAAACATGATTAGGAGGGTGATTAACAGAGCATATATAAATGAAACCCTAACTGTTTTCAGCAGGAGAACAATCACTTTTTCAGATCTAGATCCAATTCTTGAAATTTTTTCTCTCAAATTTTCTTCAAATTTCTTCAAACCAAATCACAATCCATTACTTGATTCATCATCTTGAAGCATTTTTGAGCAAGTTTGAAGGAAGAACCAAGAGAATCCGTGCTTGTTTGAAGCATTTTTGTTGATGAATCTTCTTCACTTCGATCCATGCATGTCTGATGTTTTCTTGATGAAATGTTTGTTGATTATTGATGTATGATGAAGATACTACACGATGATGTGCTCATTTTTAATTTCTAGATGTGTTGAATTTTTCTGGAAATTTGTGGATGAAGATCTTCATGATCTTCATTATGTTCATACTGTTCATACTGTTCCTAGATTACCTGCGAATTTTGCCATGAAATGCATATGTTTTCCTTCATTATGTTCAACTTATGTGATGTGTTTGCCTTGCCAATTGATCTCCAATTGTCCTGATTTTTTGTGTGATACATATTATGGATGTTGTGATTACTCATGAATTTTCTTGGAATTATTTGAATCATTTCTGATTTAATTGAGATTTTTCATTCTAGTTGATCATATTTGAGCTTTAAAATTGCCTTGAACTTCAATTGATCATGAAATGCTTTTGGTATATGATATTGATGTGAGACCTTTTGGATTGTTTCAATATGTGTTTGAAGTTGATTCATGTTAATTTTCAGCTTCTGTTTTGAATTTTTTCTCCATCTTTGACCCTAGGCTTTGACCTAGTGGTTTGCCGCTCATGTTTGAGCTTTGATTTCAGGTTGAACATCCAAGTTACTTGGTTAAGGATGCTTCATCACTTGAGCATTGTTGTTTTCCTTTGATTACTAATATTTGTGTGTTTTGTAGGTTGATGTTGACTCATTTGAGTTTGACCTTTGGTTTACACATTGTGTACATTGGGATTGTTTGTTGTCTGAACTTTGTACTGATTTGTTTGATGTTTCCACAGGTACATAAGTTGCTTTAAGTTCACTTTGAACTTGCTTTTGCTTGGTTGCTTAACCACTTAGGTATAACCTGTCTTCTTCATGTAGTCTGGAAGACTTGTCCTATTATGTGGGCAGGCACCTGTCTGAAGTCCTGCTTAAGAGGCAATGCTTGTGATTGTTTACTCTTTGTGCCAAGCAGGAAAAGTCCTCTTATGAGGCAATTGGTAGATAAAAGAGATGTGTAGTCCATCTCCTGCTACTTAGTGTGTCATCCACTTTGCTCACATAACATGTTGATGCATTGTGGATATTAACCCAAGATCTTATAGAGTCTATTTGTGGAGAAGAATTCCAACTTTCTGAACTCTCACACCTTCCATTGATCAAAGCCCTCCCTGACCAAGGATAAGAGCTATGAGGCATACCCCTCATCTCCATTTCATCTGCTTCACCCTAACTCTCAATGTTAGGGTTAAGAGCACAAAATACCCCATTCCAGTTGACTGTAAAGTCTAACCTTGCTTGAGCCTAATTGATTGTATATAGTGTGTGCTAACTGACTTGATTGTTTGCTTACTTAATTCATCTGTGCATATTTGCTTGAGTGTGCCTTTGTGCATTTATCATCATCATTTGTATATCATTTCATAAATTTTGCTTTATAGCATTTTGCTTTGTCCATGGAGGATACAAGCATAAGTCCATTACTTGGCAGTTGTTCTTATGATATGGTGGGAGACTAGTATAAGTCCATTGATTGGCATCTGGTATCCTTGTTATTTTGTTTTGTGAGACTAGTATAAGTCCATTGATTGGCATCTGGTATCCTTGTTATTTTGTTTTGTGAGATTAGTGTAAGTCCATTGATTGGCATCTGGTATCATTGTTTTCTTTTAAGAGATTGGTGTAAATCCATTGATTGGTATCCGATATCCATTTTGTTTTGTGAGATTAGTGTAAGTCCATTGATTGGCATCTGGTATCATTGTTTTGTTTTAGGAGATTGGTGTAAATCCATTGATTGGTATCCGGTATCCATTTTTGTTTTGTGAGATTGGTATAAGTCCATTGATTGGCATCCGGTATCCATTTTTTCATTTGCTTATTCGCATTGTTGCCTTATTCCAAAGGAATCACTTGAATCATCTACATATGATTTCAAGAGGTGAACATCTAAGAAGTTTTACTTCCTCACCCACCCACCTTTAGTTCTTTAAACCTCCATATTTGCATGCTAATCCAAAAACCTGAAAAATATTGTGCAAACATTCTCATCTCTTTTCAAATTAGAAACCTAGGCCTTAGGCCTTTGATTTTTCAAACTCCATTTCACAATACTTCTTTGAATTGAATTCTAATCATACTTTGACCACTTTTGTGAATAAATCCTAATTGATTAATTTCACTCATTCAATTGTTTTGTGGCTTTTCCATTCTTGATAAGTTTTCATACATTAGCCATAGGTTTGATTTATCCTAGTTGGTTGATGTTAATCTCACCTTTGTCCTTAGTGATTGAATTGTAAGACTTCCTTGCTTATTATAGGGTTAACCCCTCACTAGCAAGTTGAAGCTTTTCTCACATGGTGGACCTGTTGTTTGTATAAGGTTGAGTTTTCTCCCGTGGATAACGAAAGACCTTAGGGCTTTTGTTTAAAATGAACCCACTCATATTTTTGGAAATCTTTTAGCCGAACTACGGCGTTTTGATCCTTACCTTCCATGGAAAGGTACGTAGGCAACGTGTTCATCCGTTCAAACACAAAAATAATAACTTGTATATTCTTTTCTCATCCCTTCAATCCATGTTTGCACAATAAATATTTCATAAACAAATAACATTTCGTACAACAAGTGTGAAAAGGGCTCCCTAGGAGTACCTAGGACGTTTTGGGCGCCTAACACCTTCCCATTGCGTAATTAACCCCTTACCCAGATCTCTGATCTTTTCATTAGTTTTCTATGTGTAAAACTTCTTAGGCTTTTGTTCGCTTTTTAGCCATTCCTTTGGATAAATAAAAGTGCGGTGGCGACTCGATTCTTTGTATGCTTTGCTTTTGGTTTAATCAATAAATCATAAAGTGACGAATACACCGCTACACCTTTCACCAAGGGGCTCCCGGTCATGATATCGAGAATTGCTACCCGTTGAAATATGAAGTCCAGAAGTTGGTAAAGAGTGTGATGGTATCCTTTGAGGAACGTAAACCTAATGTCAAAGCTAACCCATTGCTTGCTCATGGTAATCCTTCTGTCAATATGGTAGACGGCTGTCCCGGGAAATTCAAGATATATGATATCCGTTTCATTAGAAGATCCTTGATGAAAATGCACAAGGATATCTGTATGGTAAGTGATTGTGAACATGACCATGATGGTTGTGCAATTTGTAGGGTGAACCCCCGAGGTTGTGTAATTGTGAAGAGGGACATCCAAAGGTTGATGGATGAAGGTATGATCCATATTTTCCACTCCCGTCACTTGGGTATCGATGTGAATGTTATAGTTCCAGTATTCAAGACCCTAGAGAGGGTAGTAATTCAGTTTGACAACATCAACAATAATAGTGTCAATAGATTGGTATCGTCGTTGGTAATATGGTTAACGAGTCCTATCCTGTAAGCATCCGATAGAGCTATTCTTTACCAGTATAATGCTAATATGCTAGAGAATGGTCAAGAGGTTTTGTTGCCTACGACCAGTTCTGTTGTGAGCATTGTTGATGTAACGAAGGTGACCTGTAGTGGTTGTGTTTTTGGGCCTGTGTTCCCAAAGGATGTAGAGGATGTTAGTAAAAAGGTTGAAGTGCCTGCAATAGATCCAGTTAGCACTCCAAGATGTCAGTCTGGTGAGTCCAGTAGTTTGAAGCCTAACTATGATGATGGGCTACTTCGTTTAATCAAGAGGAGTGAATTTAATATGGTGGAGCAATTGCTCCAATCTCCCTCCAAGATTTCAGTGTTGTATATGCTTATGAATTCTGAAGTGCACAGAGAAGCATCGCAAAAGGTATTGGAGCAAGCTTATGTGGAGCATGATGTAACAGTGTATCAATTTGATCACATTGTGGCTAACATCATCTCCTGTAACAATTTGAGATTTTGTGATGAAGAACTTCCCGAGGAAGGCAGAAATTACAATTTAGCATTGCATATATCGATGAACAGCAAGGATGATGCTTTGTCAAATATGTTGGTTGATATCGGTTCTTCTTTGAATGTACTCCCAAAATTAACTCTTTCCAGATTGTCGTATTAAGGAGCTCTGATGAGATACATTGGCGTGATCGTCAATGCTTTTGTTAGTTCTCGCAAAACTGTTATTGGCGAGGTGGACCTTCCGGTGAAGATAGGTCCGAGTGATTTCTAAATTACTTTTCAAGTAATGGACATCCACCCGGCCTATAGCTGCTTGTTGGGAAGGCCATGGATACATGAGGCAGGAGCTATCACGTCAACTCTGCGTCAGAAGTTGAAATTTGTGAAGAATGGTAAGCTCGTTATCGTTGGTGGAGAGAAGGATTTGTTGGTAAGCCATCTGTCATTTTTGTCGTACGTTGAAGCTCAAGATGAGATTGGAACTTCGTTCCAAGCTCTATCCATTGTTGAAGAAAAGAGAGTTAGGGCACCTATGTCCCCCTTTAAAGACACGCAGAAGATTGTTGAAGACGGTAATTCTGATCAGTGGGGCCGGATCGTAGAGGTCGCTGAGAAGAAGAGCAGAGCTGGTTTAGGATTTCAGCAAGGGTCGTCAATTGAAGATGTGCAACCCAGTTTCCGTAGCGGAGGATTCATTCATGGTAATGAACAACACTCATCTGCGGTGATCGAGGGGGATGAAGATGAAGACTTCACCAATTTTGTGACGCATAGAAAAGCTTGCAACAATTGGACTGCTGTCGATGTTCCTATTATTGTTCATCGCTCTAAATAATTTCTTTTATTATTTTTGAAAATCCTTCTCCTATGCCTAAGGAAAAAGTGAACATTGTTTGGCATTTCTCAAATTTGATCATTAATAAAATGCAATTCTATTCATCCACATTTATGATGTTTTAGTTTTACTTTTTTTCTTTTTTGAAAATGGTAATCACAAAAAACATAAATAAATAAATAATAATTGTCCATCTGCATAATATTTGGTCACAATAAACTTCTCTAAAATAAAAATATAAAATCATTATGCAGGTTGGTTTCTAAATCCATTGAATACAATGATCCTACTCCTTCTCCAAACTTTGAATTCCCTGTGTTTGAGGATGAGGAAGTAATTGATGAAGAAGTGTCTGATGAGTTGTCTCGTCTACTTGAGCATGAGGAAAAAGCCATTCATCCATTCGAAGAACAGATAGAGTTGGTCAACTTGGGTTCCAAGGATGATGTGAATGAAGTCAAGATTGGATCTTGACTGTGTCCTGAAGTTAAGAAGGGGTTTATTGATCTTCTCTGAGAGTATTCAGATTGGTTTGCTTGGTCCTATCAAGACTTGCCTGGTTTTGATTCGGAGATTGTGGAGCATAGATTGTCGTTGAAGTCAGAATGCCCGCCAGTCAAGCATAAATTGAGGAGGACTCATCCTGATATGGAAGTTAAGATCAAAGAAGAAGTGCAAAAGCAGATCGATGTTGGTTTCCTTGTTACTGTCGAGTATCCGCAGTGGGTGGCCAATATTGTGTCTGTTTCGAAGAAGGATGGAAAAGTTCGTATGTGCGTTGATTATAGAGATTTGAACAAAGCCATTCCGAAAGATGATCTCCCTCTACGACACATTGACATGTTGGTAGATAATACATCTAAATTCAAAGTCTTTTCATTTATGGCCGGATTTTCCGGTTATAATCCGATTAAAATGGTACCCGAAGATATGGAGAAGACCACATTCATTACACCTTGGGGAATATTCTGTTATAGAGAGATGCCTTTCGGGTTAAAGAATGTTGGTGCAACATACCAAAGAGCAATAACCACTTTTTTCATTATATGATGCATAAAGAGATCGAAGTCTATCTTGATGATATGATGGCTAAATCCATTGATGAAGAACGACATGTTGAGCATTTGTTGAAGCTATTCCAACATTTAAGAAATCATAAACTCCGCTTGAATCCCAATAAGTGTACATTTGATGTTCGTTCTGGTAAGTTGTTGGGCTTTATTGCTAGCGAGAAGGGTATTGAAGTTGGTCCTTCCAAGGTCAAAGCAATACGAGAGATGCTTACGCCCAAAACTAAGAAGCAAGTTTGAGGTTTTCTCGACCGCTTGAATTATATCTCAAGATTCATTTCGCATGTGACTGCCACATGTGCGCCTATATTCAAGCTCCTTCAGAAAGATCAGTCTTGGGATTGGACCGATGATTGCCAGAAAGCTTTTGACAGTATCAAAGAATACCTTCTTGAGCCTCCGATTCTGTCTCCGCCTGTTGAAGGGAGACCGTTGATCATGTATTTAACTATGCTTGAAGAGAGTATGGGTTGTGTTCTAGGTCAGCAAGATGATACTGGAAAAAAAGAATATGCAATTTACTACCTCAGTAAGAAATTCACCGACTTTGAGACTCAATATTCTATGCTTGAGAAGACTTGTTGCTCCAGGACTTGGGCTGCTAAACGTTTGCGTCAATATATCTTGAATCATACTACTTGGTTGATATCCAAAATGGATCCAATCAAGTATATTTTTGAAAAGCCTGCTTTAACTGGGAGAATTGCCCGTTGGCAGATGTTGTTATCTGAGTATGAATATAAATACCGATCTCAATAAGCGATTAAAGGTAGTGTCTTGGTTGACCATTTGGCTCACCAACCCGACGAAGAGATCTTATACTTGAAGATGAAAGATTGTGATGAACCATTTCTTGAAGAAAGGCTAGAACCTGGTTCCCTTTGGGGCATGGTATTTGATGGAGTTGTTAATCAGTATGGTAATGGCATTGGGGCAGTGATTATTACTCCTCAAGGCACTCATTTTCCATTTACAGCTAGATTGACTTTCAAAGGTAAAAATAATATGGCTGAGTATGAAGCTTGCGTTATGGGGCTTGAAGAGGCCATTGATCTCAGAATCAAGTATTTAAACGTCTAAGGAGATTTTGCTTTGGTCATTAACCAGATCAAAGGTGAATGGGACACGAAGAAACCCGGTTTGATACCATATAGAGATTATGCGAGGAGGATTTCAACTTTCTTTACAAAGGTTGAATTTCATCATATCCCTTAAGATGAAAACCGGATGGCAAATGCTCTTGCAACTTTGACTTTAATGATTGTGGTAAAGTTTTAGAACGAGGTTCCTAATTTGACTGTGATGCGTCTTGATAGGCCAACTCATGTGTTCGTTGTTGAAGAGATCAAAGATGAGAATTCGTGGTATTTTGATATCAAGGGTTTTCTCCAAAGTCAGGTTTACCCATATGGGGCATCTTTGAAGGATAAGAAGACTTTGAGAAGATTAGCTGACAACTTCTACCTAAATGGTGGCGTGCTTTACAAGAGAAATTTCGATATGGTTCTGCTCAGATGCGTGGATAGACATGAAGCAGACTTATTGATGACTGAAGTCCATGAAGGTTCCTTTGGTACTCATTCCAATTGACATGCTATGGCTAAGAAGATGTCGAGAGCAGGTTACTATTGGCTGACAATGGACATCGTTTCATTTTAGTGGCTATTGAATGCTTCACAAAGTGGGTTGAAGTGGCATCATATGCGAATGTAACCAAGCAAGTTATTGTGAGGTTTATCAAGAATCAGATTATATGCCGTTATGGTGAGCCCAGTAAGATCATTACTGATAATGGATCTAACTTGAATAATAATACGGTGGAAGCTCTTTGCAAAGACTTGAAGATTGCACATCATAATTCTTATCCCTACAGACCTAAGATGAATGGAGCTACTGAAGCTGCAAACAAGAACATCAAGAAGATCATTTAGAAGATGGTTGTGACATACAAAAATTGGCATGAGATGCTCCTATTTTCTTTGCACGGGTATCGTACATCCATCCATAATTCAACAGGGGCAACCCCTTTATCACTTGTTTATGGAATGAAAGATGTGCTCCTAGTAGAAGTGGAGATCCCATCATTGCATGTCTTTGTGGAAGCCAAGTTGACGGAAGCTGAATCGTGTCAAACCAGATATGACCAGCTGAATTTGAATGTAGAGAAGAGATTAACTGCCATGTGCCATGGCCAGTTATATCAACAGAGAATGAAGAAAGCTTTTGATAAGAAGGTCAGACCTCGTGTGTTCAGAGAAGGTGACCTTGTGCTCAAGAAGATTCTATCTTTCAAACCAGATTTTAGGGGCAAATGGACTCCTAATTATAAAGGCCCTTATGTTGTTAAGAGAGCCTTTTCAAGAGTTGCTTTAATCCTTACAACTATGGATGGTGAAGAGTTCACTCTTTTTGTGAATGTTGATGCACTTAATAAATACTTCGCCTAAAAAGAAAAGAACAACTCGCTAATTAGAAAACTGGAAATGGCGGTTTAGGCCAAAATGAGCGTCTCGAAGGAATGAAAACATGAAAGGGCGATCCAGGCAATAACTCGAGACACAAAACATGAACATTTATACCGATACATTGAGTACCCCACCTTGGGGCAATTTATGCAAAAAAATAGGGAATATATCTTCTAACTGCATCCTGTTGATCTATCTTTTGAAGACATTCTTGAGCAAGTTAGTCAATTCTTATTCATCATTCCCAACCGACGCCAAGAGCACAGTGGATATTGAAGACGGTAGAAGGATTAGTGATCATTGTATTCAATGTAGCCCTTTCCATGTAAATTACCATTTTTCAACTTTTTGTAAAAAATCTATGGAGTCCTGTCATTTACAGACTACCATTCTATTAAATAAAGTTGAGTTTTTTTATCCAATTGATTCTACTCTTATTTATTCAGCTAAATGGATTTAAATTTTATTGTGATCATTTTCAAAATTAAAATTTTAACTAAAAAATTTGTTTTCTTAAATAATTAAAGCAATTTAGAAAGAGCAACTGATATCACTTAAAGGAATATCAACAACGGTTTAAAAAGTGGTAAGCCCTAAATATGGAGCATTATTGGTTCTCCCCAAGCAGTTGGCATGATCCCTATTTTCACCCCCAACAGCATTTCAGCAGCAGAGTTTTGTTGTTTTCCCCAGCTGAGTTTGTGTTTGGCCTCCCTTGAATTATAGGCGCGTGATTCCGGCAGTTTGCATAGATTCGGCAGAATTTTGCTTCCCTGCAAGTCAACATCAAAGTTGTCCCTGACCTATATTAGCTATGACTCTTGATCAGTGTTGTAGTTGTCCCCTGCAGGGTTGTCTCCCAATTGATATGGTGTTGGCCTAAAACTCCTCACAGAGTTGATGTTGCACTCTCCTCAACAGATCCTCTCCTTGCTTCCCCCAGCCAGGGTTGAGCCTTCGAGGCGGCTGATTCTCTCCAGTAGATGTTTCCCTCCTGTGAGGATTGGCTGAGAATTGTGTCGATGATTCAGACCAGTAACATTTGTATCCTTTGTGATCGTTTTGTTAGCATAATCATCATATATACATATACATATACATTCATAAATTTCATTCTTGCATTGTTTCACTTTGTGATTCATTTTTCTTCTTATCCTCTGCTATGGTGGTACCGTTTCCCCATACAGATTTGGTGTCTCTGTCCTCTCTCAATTGTAGAGTGTCAGCCCATTAAGCAGAAAGAATTTAACCTTTCTCAATTCTCCACTGTGTTATTTCCTCGTGGATGATTATTATTTTAGTTTCCTCCCCAGTTGATTATCTGGATGGAACTACTCCCCTTGAGTTATATCCTCATTGGGTTGAGTCCTTGATTGACCATTTCTTTCTAGATCCTACCTAGATAGATGCTTTTGGTCCCCATGAGAGTCTATTACCCAGTAACTGGTAATATTCTTCTCAATTTACAAGTATTTTACTTCTGCCCAAGATCCGGCAAGAGTAACCCTTTTCTCCCCAGCGGATTCGTTTTCACGTTTCCCCAGGAAGTTTATCCTTGATATGTTCGTCCTAACCGATGACAAATATTTTCTTCCTTTGCTTTGAGTTTATCCTTGATATGTTCATTTTAACTGATGATGGATATGCTCTTATTGGTATTCTACCTAGTAAAAATGTAGTTGTAATCCCTATTTTCTTTCCCCAGAGAGTTAATCCTTCATCTGTTCATCCTAACCGATGACGGATTTCCTTCTCTTTGCAGTCTTCTTCCCAGTAACCGGTAGTTGTAAATCCTGCTTTTCCCTACAGAGTCTATCCTTGATATGTTCACCTTAACTGGTGACATATATTCTCTTTTTGGTTTTCTATCCAGTAACCGATAGATATAATTCCTTTTTTCTCCCATGTGAGTTTATCCTTGATATGTTCACCCTAACCGGTAACATATATTCTCTTGTTAGTATTCACTCTAGTATCTGATAGATGTATTCCCTACTTTTTTAGGCGGTTTATCCTTGATATGTTCATCTTAACTGGTGACGGATATCCTTCCTAATGTCCCCAGGCAAGTGTATCCTTGATATGTGCATCTTAACCGAAGACGAATATTCTTCCCTTTTGAGTCTATCCTTGATATGTTCACTTTAATTAGTGACGGGTATTCTCTTTCTTTGTGGTCTTCTGCCCATTAACTGGTAGTTGTAAATCCTATTTGGCTTTTCCCCAACAGTTTGTTCATACCCAGTTGTAAGACCCCAATTTTGTCCCTAAGATCCCTCATGGCATCATATCATACCATATCATTGGCTCAAGGATCTTTGTGCACATTTACTTCCCTCCTAGTGGGTGGGTTATCTTGTGAGTGTGGTTCTTGATCACCAAGCATGTATTGCAGTTGTATATCATTGCTTTTCATTTGTTTACTAACCAAAAGTACAAAAAATATTGTCATCTAACCATGTTACTTGCAGATGAAGCAAGCTAGGTCAAAACAGTCAAATCATTCATTGAGCAGTAGATGGTGACCATTCTTGAGAATTTGGGCACCATGATCATTCATCAAGAGTTCATATGTGTTGTGACATCATTTTGAATCAAGATCTCAAGTGGTAGGGGCTTGGAATTCATCAAAACATGATTCAGTCAACCAAAACCCTAGCAAAATCAACTGTGGTCAACTGTGCATTTAATCAGTGATTTGATGGTGGGAATTGGTTTGAGAGGTCTCATTCATGTCCATACAAGCCTCATATAACATGTCAAACATCCACAGTGAAGGATTTGAGGTCAGACAAAAAGCTTCCAAAAATAGTAAGTTGACCTGTAATTGGAAATTGCCAAAAATGGAAAGTTCTTCTCCTCAAATTTACTTCATCATACAAGCTTCAAATGAATTTTTGTCCAACATGAAAGTTGAAGATCTTATTTTCCCATTTCCAAAAAGTCTAAGAACACTCATTTCTCATGTGTGGTTGGAAAGTTATGATCAAATCATTCTCAAGAATTTTTGAACTTCAAAGTGAAATAACTTCCAAACCATTTGGCCAAATTGAGTGAGGTTTTTTGCTACAAGTCACATTTGACATGCTCTATCCAAATCCTTCATCACATTTCACCAAAAATCATCCAATCAAAATGGCCTTTTTTTCAAGTGACTTGAATTAAAAATGGGAGGGGTAAAAAGTGACTTTTCATTTTAAGCCTTTTCCACACATTCTACCAATTACACTTGATTAAAAATAGTATTTGGAGTTTGCTGAGCCCAATTTTCGCACTGTAGCATGCCATGCACATGCAACACGAGTGGTTTCACTAATTGGCCAAAACACCTCCATTGAGCTAATTTCATTTACCATCTTATTAACCAAGTTTAGGCATTGTTAATCAGGAGTATATATTGCATATTTCAAACTGAAAACCCTAGCCACATTTGACAAAAACTCAGATCCAAATTTTTTCTCTAAAAACTCTCAATTCTTCACTTGGTTTTTTCTGAAAAAATTGCCAAAGAACTCGTGCTCTTGTGCATTGGTCCATCATCTACTATCATTTTGGAAGCCTTTGCAAGCATGAATCCACAACTGTAGAGCAAAAACCAGTACTGTTACATTGAGCATCCTCACATGGCAGTCGGATTTTTGAGCACTACCAAGTGTTGCTGAGCTAGGATCTTCACTCATTCACCTCCTGGAGCACCATTGAGCTGCTGTTTCTACTTTCCAAGGCCACATAACCACGAATCAACACAGTTCTTCAAATCAGGTAAATTTTCGAACCTTGCCAATGATGAAATCATGATATGCTTGTTATAGATCTTTCCATGCTGGTTGTAATGAGCTTTGAATCGTGAAATTTCATCAAGTATTGTGAAAGTTATGTTGACATGAAGTTTCATATGTGAATGTTATGTTGCTTGTTTCTTCCATGTTAGCTCGAATTAGGGTTAATGAATGTTGGATTATTGATGAGCATTAGGAGATGAACACAATGGTATATTGTTTGTTGATTTTGGTTACAAAATGTTCTTGCTGGAAAATCTGGAAAAAATGAGGAAGAACACGTTCAAAACCCTAATTTCCAACCCAGAAACCCGTGTTTGATCTTCAAATCCCGTGTCCTGCATGCGTTCCGCGGTTTTTGGCCCATGAAGCCAATCACTGGCTGCCACGCCACTAAGTGAAACGCGGCGTTTCACTTAGTGAGCCTCGTAATTACAAAAATGCCACTGTCCGTGTTATATTTTATTTAAATCATTTTCATTTTCAATTTTTATTTCATTTCACATGGTGATCTTAGAAAATTCATAACTCTTCCAATGCTTGTCCAAATAATATGGGATTTTTTGTGAAATGCTCCTCATGATCTCTAGATTTTTATGGTGTTTTTTCCAGAAATTATGCACGTGTAGATTTTAAAAATGCCTAGGGTTTGTTTATGTGTGTCCATTTTGTGTATGCCTTTCCATTTTGCTTATGAAATGGTGATACTTAATCCAATGCCTCTCAAACTTTTTGTGCTCAAACTAGACATGTTCATGGTGATTTTGGTACAGAGTTTGTAATTTTATCATTGCTGGTTGATGAGATATGATTTTTAGAATAGAGGTGTGACAATTTGTGTCACACCATTCATGTCCAACTTCTTGATTTTTGTTACCACGCTTATTAAACTCAAAATGGTCTGGATTTTTGCATGAAGATACATATGGATGTTGGGAATACATGTGAATTGTTCTGGAATTATTGATGGCATTTCCTATTTGATTGGAATTTTCTCCCCTGTTTGGTCATTTGTTGATTTTTTGTGATACATGTTTGTATTTGGTTTGTGAAATTCTGGTTATTAATTGGATGGATATGAATTTCGGCATAAGTAATCTAGACATCTTGAAGTTTACCATGGCTTTGGTCCCATTCTTTTATCATGTTTTGTTTCTGTTTTATGATTAATTGAAGTTGGTGCATGTTTTGATGCTTTGTATGAGTTTGCTTGAACTTGCTTTGACTTTCTGATTTTCATTGACCTACTTCCCTTGATCCAAATGAGCTGAAATTTGGTATGCTTATCATGTTATGGATGATGTTTGATCATGAATTATTTGAGGATTTATTGAAATGTTTGTGATTGGATTTGAGTGGAGTCTTTCTGTTGACTTCTTTGAGGTTCTATACGACATGCTTTGACCTAATTTGTTTGTGAAATGATAATGATGAATGATATGAATGTGAAACCACTTGGGTTTGTTTCTTAATTGTTTGAACTTGATTTTGGATATCTTTCACTTGCTGTTTTGGATTTTTTATCTCCTTTTGACCCTAGGCTTGTCCTAGTGGTCTTGTTGCTCATGTTTGAGTTTGGTTTTTCAGGTTAAGAAGCAAATGCTTTAAGGAGATTAATGCAAGTTGATTTGAGTTTGATTGATTGTCATGAACTAACTTGTTTGTTTTGTAGGATGCTTAGCTCATATGCTTTGAGCTTGGTGCTTTTCACATGAGATGGATTGTGTTGACTGTTGATCCTTATCTTATATTGGTTTTGACTTTGAGTTGTATACTGATTATGTTTGATTGGTTTCAGGTACCATTAGTTGCTAATAGTTCTTTGAGAACTTGCATTGATTTGCTTGATAGCATTTGCATTGAGGTATAGCACTTTCTTCTTCATGTAGTTTGGAAGACCTGGCTTGTTACTTAGCCAGGCAACTATCTGAAGTCCTCCTTAAGAGGCGATGTTTGTGATTGTTTACTTTTGTCCCAAGCAGGAAAAGTCCTTTGAATAAGGCAATTGGTAGAACCCAAGAGATATGTAACCTATCTCCTACTATTCTGTGTGTCACTCACCTTGCTCACACCACATGTGTTGATGCATAGTGAGTAAAAGCCCAAGATCAATCGAGTCAATAATCTGTGGAGAGAGTTCCTACTTTCTGAACTCCCACACCTTCTAATATTCAATGCTCTCCCTGACCAGGGATAAGAGCAATGAGGCACACCCCTCATATCCTTTCATTCTGCTTCACCTTGGCTCTCAATGTCAAGGTTAAGAGCACCATTTTAACCCTATTCCAGTTGGCTTTAATGCCTAACCCTTTGTATGAGCCTAATTGTTTGGTTATAGAGTGTGCTGAATGACTTTGGGTTGATTGATTACTTAGTTCATTTGTACGTGTCTGCTTGTATGCTTTGTGCATTTATCATCATTAATTGTTCATTAGTGCATGATCATTTCATTTGTCTTTGTGACATATCTTTGTTGTTTGCCCATTGATGACAATTGTAAGACCATTCATTGGCCATTTTTCCTATGATATGGAAGTGAGTATAAGACCATTTCACTGGCCACTCATCTTCTCTTTACTTGATACATTTGTTTGTTGTATGTGAGGATGCAATTGTAAGTCCATGTAATTTGGCATTTGTTTTCCTATGATCATATGTTGGAGGTTAGAGTAAGCCCAGATAAATTGGCATCTGACATCCAAGTGTTTGCTTTGTTATGTTGGAGATTGGTATAAGCCTAGATAGATTGGCATCCGGTATCCACTTTTTATTTCTTTGTTGAGGAGATTGGTATAAGTCCATAGAGTGGCCTCTGATATCCAATTTTGTTTTAGGAGATTGGTATAAGTCCAGTGATTGGCATCTGGTATCCGCTTTTGTTGACTTTCTCCTTTTGCTTTGCTTGTTTATTATTGCTCATTGCCTATTCCAAAGGACACACTTGAGTCATCTTCTATATGATTTCAAGAGGTGAACCTTCTAGGAAGTTTTACACTCCATCTTCATCCATTCATCCCTCTTTGTCCTAAACCT
This sequence comes from Lathyrus oleraceus, assembly GCF_024323335.1. Taxonomy (NCBI): domain Eukaryota; kingdom Viridiplantae; phylum Streptophyta; class Magnoliopsida; order Fabales; family Fabaceae; genus Lathyrus; species Lathyrus oleraceus. Next base: position 442,592,179 of record NC_066581.1, read on the forward strand.
TTTCACACATTACTTTCAAAACATGAGATAAATATTGTGCAAACATCTTCATGCTTTCAAATTAGAAACCTGGACCCTAAGTCCTTGACTTTTAAAACTCCATTTCATAATACTTCTTTTGAATCAATCTTAATCATACTTTGACCCTCCTTTTGTAAATACTCATAATCAATTAACTTCACCCATTCAATTGTTTTGTGGCTTTGTCCATTCTTGTTAAGTTTTCATACATTAGCCATAGGTTTGATTTATCCTAGTTGGTTGATGTTAATCTCACCTATTTGTCCTTAGTTGATTGAATTGTAAGTCTTCCTTGCTTATTATAGGGTTAACCCCTCACTAGAAAGTTGAAGCTTTTCTCACATGGTGGACTCGTTGTTTGTATAAGGTTGAGTTTTCTCCCGTGGATAACGTAAGACCTTAAGGCTTGTGTTCATAATTGAATCCACTAACTTTTGGAAATCTTTTAGCCGAACTACGGCGTTTTGATCCTTACCTTTGATGGAAGGTACGTAGGCAACGGATTCATCCGTTCAAACACAAAAACAATAAAAATTGTACATTCTTTTCTCATCATCCCAATCATGTTTGCATAATAAATATTTCATAACAAATAACAATTTAGTACAACAAGTGTGAAAAGGGCTCCCTAGGAGTACCTAGGACGTTTTGGGTGCCTAACACCTTCCCATTGCGTAATTTACCCCTTACCCAGACCCTCTGATCTTTTCATTAGTTTTCTATGTGTAAAACTTCTTAGGGTTTTGTTCGCTTTTTAGCCAGTTATTTGGATAAATAAAAGTGCGGTGGCGACTCGATTCATTGTATGCTTTGCTTTTGATTTAATCAATAAATCATATAGCGACGAATACACCGCTACACCAGTAATTGGTAATGAATACACCCTAACCGGTAACAGATATCCTCCCTGTCAGATTTTGTCTTCTCCTTACCCAGTAATCGGTAATGGATCCTATATTTTTGTTACTCCTGTGTTGAAGATCATTTCTTCCGTAGTTGAGTTCGAGTGTGTTTTTCCCCCAGGGAATCCCCATTTCCTGTTTGGATCGAGTATTTCAACTTTGTTCTGATCCACCTATTTATCACCGCAGACGTTCTTTTATTCCCCGACTGAGTCTTTCCATTGATTTATTTTTATGGAATCCCTTGTGTCCCCCCAGCAGTTTTAAAGTTGTAGCCTGGCCTACGCACAACTCCTTTCCCCTAGAGTCTTTGTCTCCCTAGTAAGTTTTCCTTACAGAATGCATTTTACTCTTGCGGACTTTCGGTTTCTCTGAATTCTTTTCCTTTGTGGCAACATTTCCCCACATAGATTATTTTTAACATTGATATCATATGCATCATGATGTCACTTAGGGACCAAAATTTGCTTCTATATGTTTTATTTAAGTCCATTCTACTAAGTCAATACGAAGATTTTAACCTTCACCTCCTCAGCTAAAATGTCCTGAAATAGGGGCAGTTGTAAGACCCCAATTTTGACCCTAAGATCCCTCATGCTCTTATCATCATATGCATTAGCATTGGGATCACAACTTGGCATCCTCCTTACCCCTCATTCATTGGGGTTGTATCGGGAGAGATCACCAAGCACCATTTGATCATATCATACTTCATTTTTCATTATTTACTAACCAAAATATCAAAAATATGTCATTGTATAGTCTAACTATTTTGTAGGTAGTGCACATGCTCACCTTTGATCTATCAAGCTCATATTTAGGGTTTAAGACCCTCATTGCAAGGAGCTCAATCAAGACTTGGTCTACATTGGATCTAAGTATCATATATGAATCCCCATGATCTTCACATGTTATTTTGATCAAGAAAGCATCAAGAGTGTGGAGTTGGTTTGCCTTGGAAACCCTAATTCATCTAGGTATCTTTTGTGACTTCTTCAACAACTTTCTTCACCAATTGATCAAATATTTCAAGGGATATTTCAACTTTCATAATCTTATGCATATATGATCCTCCATGAGTCCCAAAGGTCAAGAGAATAGCAAGCTAGCAAGTTGATTCATGGTTGTTGACCAGAGGAAGTCAACTGATCAAGACTGGGGTTCCCTAAACCCTATCTCCAACACGTTTTTTCATATGAAAATGATTCCAAAAGAAACGTTACTCTAAACGACATTCCAAACGACTTTCATGTTGAGGTCTAGATCTAGTTTTGTTTGGAAAGTCGTTTTTTATGGTGAAAGATTATAGGTAATTTTGTCTAAACCCTAATTTGGAGGTCAACTTCCCAAGGCCATAACTTGCTCAATGTTTATGATATGAAAGCCACTGAAAGTTGAATGATCAAATTCAAGATGTCTACTTTAACTTTGATGTTTGGAGGAAGTGCAAATTCAACTTTTAAATGCATGTGATATGAGGAATCATTATAGGTCATTTTGGACCAAAACCATTGAACAAGTGATTTTCCTCAACTTCTGAAATGCATAACTCCTTCATGCTAAATCAGAATGAGGTCAAATTTGTGACCAATCTGAAGGACATTGATATAGATACAACTTTTATGAACGAACGTTTCTCATTTGAAGCCCATAAAAAAAGTTACTCAAGGTGGAGGAAGTGAACATATGGCTTGGTACTTAGAATTTTTTTTGATATGTTTGATTTTCCAAACTTCCAACTCAAGATTCATCATGATCCAAGCTTCAAATAAAAAAGTGTTCAACATGAAAGTTGTTCCTCTAGATCTAACATTTCCAAAAAGTCCAAATTTATCCCATTTGGACAAAGTATAAATGACTTGCGCATGGCTTAAAGTTGGATGACCATTTGGAAGATTTGAAGTTTCACTATCCATATACGAATGCATGGCCTTTCGACATGACTTCAGCGTTGGTTGCACATGATTTTAGACCTGAATGCATCATTACATGGGCCTATCATACGCCCATGCATCCATGTAAAGGAAATTGCTATTTTTGGAGTTTTGAAAGAAATATGCAATTATCAAGTGCTTTGGCTATAAAAATAACCCTCCATGATCAGAATTAAGGACCCTTGCGCGCCAGCTTTGAATCAGCAACCTTGAACCTCCACATTCAAAGGATAAGCTTAGTGTTTTTCATTGAAAATCGAGTTTGAAATCTCCCACTATTATGAGATTCAAACTCTAAGAGTACTTGATAACGTGAAAATACATCGTATATTTATTTGCCTTGATTTACACTCAAAAATCGTACCACTTTCATTTATATTCTGATTATTTCGCAAGTGTTCGAGTTATTTTTGCAGGTATTTCAATTCCCATGCTTAAATGAGCTAAGTATAGAAAAGGAAGAAAAATAAGAAGAAACAGAAGAGAAAACAACAAAAAAGCAGAGAATACAAATTATGTGAATGTGACGACCGTCACAAAGCCTGTCACGACCGTCACGCCCATCCTGTCACGACCGTGACAGGCCCATCACGAACGTCACAAGGCCAAAATTCAACGCATTGAATCTGTCAACAGAAGTGATCCACCAGGCCCTTATTTCTCATTCCTCAGCCACTTTCCCATGGATTTCTCACTGAACCAAGTCACCCTTATTTCTCTCAACTGCCAAGACCTAATGGATAATATAAAAGGATGGAAGTTGGAAACCTACGGGCACGCTTAAGTTTCCTCTCTGAAGCCAGCTTTCAAGACCTTTCTCTGCATCTTATTTTTCCACAGCAATTCGGTTTTTCTTTTATTTTTCTTCAGCAACATTGTTTTCTTTGACCGTTCAGGGCTTTGATTTTCCCTTTGCCCTTTCCGTTTTTCATTTAGACAAAGTAGTAGTTTCCTACATAGGGGAACTACTACAATTTATTTATTTTAGTTTAAGCAATTATTTCGAAGAAGCAAAATCCTACCGACCTGTGGAGGACTACTCAAGTACTTCAAGATTCAGCATATTCTATTAATCCAATTTCCAGGTTTTTATTCAATTACTATTGTTATTGCTTTATTATTATCATAATCATGTTTGCTTTATTGTTGATCTGTTTATATTCGTCTGTGTTTGCGTTATTTAACATGTCCGGCTAAAATACCGGTATCGGTATGTAAACCATTTAATTAGACAAGATTTAATAATAATCGGTGTAAAACTTCTTACCTCAAACAATCTTTTTGGCTGTGGTTTTTAATTTAAATTTAATTAACTTTGTCACAAGAGTGACAAGCTATTTAATACGATTTGGCCACAAGAGTGGGAAATTAACTAAGGTGAGAACCGATAACCGCGAGAGCGTGAGGGTCGAATTGGATAGTTAAAACTAGGCATTGATTTTAAAAACAGCGAGAGCACTTTAAAAGCAATTAGAACTTATTTATTTTCAAAAAGTATTTTTTGCTTCAAATGGGACAGCGAGAGCGTACATTCTGACTTAAAGGTATAGTCTAAATCAACAATCACGAGAGTGTGAGATAAAGCCTTTTGAATAAGTATTTTCTACTGAAAGATATTTGGTACTTAAATTATACACTGGTGACTTATCAAATCCATGACGATTAATGCGTTGCATACTAATATTCTCCTATTTATATTTTCTTAAGACTTAACTTCCCTTAGATTTAATTTTCTTCAACCAAACTTCTGAAAATTATTTCCTTAGCTAAACATAGCAACGTCTGTAGCATTAGTTTGACCATCGGTCCTTGTGGGTTCAATATCTTTTAAAAGTAAAACGACTAGACTGTGCACTTGCAGTCAAGTACCCGATAGACTACATTCTATTTACAGTCTAGGGACGTATCAACTTTTTGGTGCTGTTGTGGGGGACCTGATTTAGTCAAATAGTGCGATTCTTTCGTTTCACAATATAGACTAAGGCAAAAACTAACCTCCTTTCCCTTATTTCCCCCAATTGTATGCTAAGTAGACACTCACAAGGCGATAACTTAGCACCACCAATCGCAGAATTAGAGAGTTTCTTATATTTAAGACGCCGAATACTAGAGTACCAACGAAGGTACAACATTTCCGAAATCTTCTTTCCTACTGCAGAACCAATTGAAAAACCAACCATGGCTACAGTGGAACGACAAAATTGTCCTCTTAAGTTCTACGCTACCCCGTCCCAACAAGAACCTCACAACAACATTGCTTCCCCTGCTATCAATCGAAACGATTTCGAGCTAAAACCTTCATTATTATCAGTCGTCCAACAACATCAATTTGCTGGAAATCCTACAGACGACCCTAATGAACATTTAACCAAGTTTGTGCAGTACGCAGACACTTTGAAGGCGAAGGGTCTATCTCAATATGCGATAAGACTACTCCTCTTTCCTTTCCCTCTAAGAGACAAAGCTTGGGCTTGGTTGCAATCGTTGCCATCCAACTCAGTTACAACATGGGAAGAACTGAAGAACGTTTCTTGTTTCGATATTTTCCGCCAAGAAAAACTGCTATGGTGAGAGCTCAAATCAACGGATTTCGACAAAAGGATGTAGAATCTCTCTACGGCGCGTGGGAGAGATACAAAGACATGATGAGGATATGTCCACATCACGGTCTCGAAGACTGGGTGATCATTCACACATTTTACAATGGGCTTCTGTACAACACAAGACTGACAGTAGACGTTGCCGCGGGCAGAGCACTTATGGACAAGCCATACAACGAAGCCTATCAACTCATTGAAAACATGGCCCAAAACCATTGCCAATGGGGAGGTGAAAGAACTCCAGTAGAAAAATCCTAAACAAAAAGTGGAATGTACAAAATCAGTAGCCTTGACCATGTTCATGCAAAGGTAGATGCCCTTGTTCAAAAGTTAGATAACTTAACCATACCACCCGTAGCCACCGTGGCTGTCATGACTCCAAACTGTGAGTTATGTGGAACTCTTGGACACACTGCACTAGAATGTCAGATATTGGCAGGAGTCCCAACTGATCAAGTGAATTACGCACAAGGAAACCCTTATTCGAATACATACAACCCAAGTTGGAAACACCATCCCCACTTTTTGTATAAGAATAACAACACCTTGTATGCACCTGGCCAAGCACCCATTGTTCCGCCTAGATATCAAAAGCCGGCTAATAATGCTCCTAACATGCCTAGGAAGTCCAACCATGAACTAATAATGGAAAGCTTCATAGCTACCCATGCTCAAACAAACAAAGACTCCTTGAACCAAAACATATATACTAGTGAGTAACTTAAACAATTAGCGAGCAAAGTAGACGCCTTAGCCACCCACAACAAAATGATTGAAACACATATTTCACAAGTGGCTCAACAACAAGCATCTACTGCCGCTCCTGCTGGCACATTTCCTGGACAACCACAACCTAATCCAAAAGGACATGCAAATGCCGTTATATTGAGGAGTGGAAAAGAACTAGACGGACCCGTAGATCCAAGACTCCAAAATCCTTCCATGTACCAAAAACCAGACAAAACAACAACTGAGAAGGTAAGTGAACCGAAGGAGAAGGAAGATAATACGCGAGAGGCTGAAGAGAAAGAAAAACCTTATGTATCTCCACCACCTTATAAACCACCCATTTCGTATCCTCAAAGACTCGAAAACTCTAAAACTGCAGGGCAATTTAGGAAATTTGTTGAACTTCTGAAGCAACTAAACATTACAATTCCCTTAATAGAAGCCATCACACAAATGCCTTCATATGCCAAATTTCTTAAAGACATCTTATCCAATAAGAAAAAGATCGAGGATAATGAAACAGTTACACTTACCGTTGAGTGTAGCGCAATAATCCAAAATAACATGCCTCCCAAACTAAAAGACCCAGGTAGTTTCTCCATACCCTATGTCACTAGAATGTTCGTCATAGACAAATCTCTATGCGACCTATGAGCTAGCATTAGTGTAATGCCCTTGACCATATGTAAAAGGCTCAACATGGGAGAACTAAGACCCACCAAGATGTATTTCCAACTTGCTGACCGCTCAATCAAATATCCTGTCGATATACTAGAGAATGTCCCAATACGTGTAGGACAATTCTACATTCCTACATACTTCATAATCATGGACATCAAAGAAGATGCCAGTACACCTATTATATTAGGAAGGCCATTCTTAGCTACCACCGAAGCCATAATAGACGTGAAAAGAGGTAAGCTAACATTCGAAGTTGGAGAAGAAAAGGTTGAATTCATCTTGACACAATTCTTACAAGCTCCAGTTATAGACGATACATGTTATCTACTTGATGTCATAGACGAGTGCGTAAGAGAGATGGAGATGCAAGAAACCACATATTCTGATATAATGAAAATCCAAATCCCTCCAATCATTGGAGATGATAATTGGTGTGAACCCTACCAAAATGACAGTATAAACGAATGCTTAGCACTTACACCCAACCAGATGCTATTCCCGAAGAAACCAGACCTGGAATTAAAAACACTACCAAAGAACCTAAGATACAAATTCCTAGACATTGAACTCAAAAGACCAGTAATAGTCAACACTGACTTAGGACAGATGGAAACTGAAAAGTTACTAGATGTCTTAAGAAAATATCCAACTGCGTTAGGATACAACATCGCCGACCTAAAAGGAATAAGTCCTTCTATCTGTATGCATCTCATTATGCTAGAGGAAGATTGTAAAACCTGTAGAGAACACCAGAGAAGGATCAACCTAATCTTAAGTATTGTAGTCAAGGATGAAGTAAAGAAGTTCTTAGATGCTGGAATCATATACCTGATCTCCGATAGTCAATGGGTTAGCCCCATTCATGTAGTACCGAAGAAAGGGAATGTTATAGTTGTTAAGAACGAGAAGGGCGAATCTATAGCACAAAGAGTTGTAGCCAGAAGTCGAATGTACATCGATTACAGAAAACTAAACAAAGTCACTCGAAAGGATCATTTTCCTCTTCCTTTCATTGATCAAATGCTTGAACGATTGGCTAAGCATTCCCATTTCTGCTATCTAGATGGTTATTCAGGATTCTTTCAAATTCCTATCCATCCTGACGACCAAGAGAAGACAATATTCACATTCCCTTATGGTGCATTCGCTTACCGAAGAATGCCATTTGGACTATGCAACGCTCCCACAACATTCCAATGATTCATGATGTCAATCTTCGCTAACTTCATAGACGACATTATGGAAGTCTTTATGGACGACTTTTCTGTTTTTGGGCAGAGCTTCGAAGGATGTCAATCAAACCTTGAAATGGTACTTGAAAGATGCATAAAGGTGAATCTCGTCTTGAACTGGGAGAAATTCCATTTCATGGTCCAACAAGGAATCGTATTAGGACACGTAGTATTTGATAAAGGAATTGAAGTAGACAAAGCTAAGATCTAAATCATAGAGAATCTTCAACCTCCGAAAACCGTACAAGAAATACAAAGCTTTTTCGGACACGCCGGTTTCTACCGATGCTTTATCAAATATTTCTCAAAAATTACCAAACCACTTACTAGTTTATTAATGAAAGACGCTGACTTTATCTTTGATGAGAAATGTTTAACAGCGTTTGAGCAATTAAAAACATCTTTAATCACCGCACCCATCATGCAACCACCTGACTGGAGATTACCTTTCGAAATCATGTGTGATGCGAGTGATTATGCCGTAGGCGCAGTGCTAGGACAAATAAAGGATAAAAAACTTCATGCTATCTACTATGCAAGTAGAACATTAAATCCTGCCCAAATGAACTACGCCACCACTAAAAAGGAACTTCTAGCCGTTGTGTTCGCTTTAGAAAAATTATGTTCCTACTTAGTAGGAGCGAAAATCATTATCTATACTGACCACGCCGCTATTAGATATTTGCTAAGTAAGAAGGATGTCAAACCAAGACTCTTAAGATGGATCCTACTCTTACAAGAATTTTACTTAGAAATAAAGGATAAGAAGAGTACTGAAAACGTAGTAGCAGGCCACTTATCACGAATCGAAGGGAATAAGCCTGAACAAATTCCAATCAATGATGATTTCCCTTACGAACGACTTATAGCCCAAATAGAAAGCGACATGTCTGAACTAACCTTAAATGATACCGAAATAGAAGAATTCGTAGAAGAAATTCATGTGAATAAGTAAATACTTAGAAGTGGAAGTCTTTGATGTGTGGGGGATTGACTTCATGGGACCATTCCTGCCTTCTTTTGGTAATAAGTACATACTCGTAACTGTCGATTACGTTTCGAAATGGACGAGGCGGTAGCTTCTCCGATAAATGAGACATGAGTAGTGATTAAGTTGTTCAAGAACATAATATTTCCTAGATTCGGTGTTCCAAAACTAGTCGTTAGTGACGGAGGTTCCCATTTCATATCGAATATCTTTGGAAAACTTCTTCTGACGTATGGCGTCCGACACCGTGTAGCAACACCTTATCACCCACAAACCAGTGGGGAAATCGAGGTTTCGAATAGAGAAATCAAACAAATTCTAGAAAAGACTGTTGGAATATCTAGAAAAGATTGGTCATATAAACTAAACGAAGCTCGGTGGGCCTATAGAAGAACCTACAAAACCCCAATAGGGACCACACCCTTTAAATTAGTCTATGGTAAATCATGTCATCTCCCTGTGGAATTAGAACACAAATCTTATTGGGAAATTAAGACCCTGAATCTAAATTATACTTCCGCAGGCGAGAAGCTAATTTTGGACATTCACGAATTGGAAGAACTTCGACTAGATGCCTATGAGAATGCCAACATATACAAAGAACGGACCAAAAAATGGCACGATAAATGTATATATATGAAACAGTTTAATGTCGGCGACATAATGCTACTATTTAATTTGAGAGTTAAAAGCGGTGCGATAGAAATCAAAGGTCGAAATAGTGAACCGTTAACAAAGACTATTCAAATAGTCTAAGACTACTAGAGTTGCCCACTCAACCCCAAAACTAGTATATCGCTATGTTACTATCGAACTTACGACATTAAACAAAGTGCTTAGTGGGAGATAACCCACCTTTTTTTTAAATTTGTTATCTTTGTTTTTAAGCGTTTCCCTTCTTTGACTTTGACTTGTATTTTGCTCCCTTTCATTGATTCTATGCAGTAATGTACTTGTTCCTTCTAGTTACTAACTTAGAAACATTAGATACTGATTAACAGGAGAAATATAACTAGTTAGTAACTAACTTTCATCAGCCAACCAATAGATACAGTTTTCAAAGGAAGCGTTCAGAGAAGGCGCTATGATTATTTAGCTCAAAAGGATATGGCTTTATCCATATATTATGACGGACCTACCATGGATAGGTTAGGTATCCTAGATAGCATCTTGTTTATCTTTAACCAGTTAGGATGGGAGAATGCTGCTATTAAGAGAAGGTTTGTCACATACAGTGAACTCACCCTAGAATTCCTTAGCTCCCTAGTTTACAACCCCGAGCATGGTTATGGACTCAACAAAGGGTTGATTTCCTTTAGGATGTTTAGTATGGACTTCACTTATAACCGTAGAGACCCTGCTGAACTCCTACGATTTCCTATTGTCCCATTTGTTTTCACTACACAGAAGGAGGAATTAATCGATGACATCGACCAAGATTACTTTTGGGGTAGTTTAACTGGAGACTACCACCCTAACTGTAGCGGGAAATTCATGATCATTAAGCTATTGACAAGCTAGAGATCAATTAACAAGAGTCGCCACCGCGCTTTAATTGTTTCTAAGGGAAAAGGGAAAAGTACGAACAAAACCCAATAGGTAAGAAGTTTTCAACTAAAAACTAATAAAAATTAGAGATCACAGAGGGAAGGTGTTATCACCCAAAGTGTCCTAGGTACTCCTTGGGAGCCCTTTTTGTGTGCATATGTATTTTTGTACAAAGTGATGTTTACAAACAAATAGAATGGGGGGGATGCGAAAAGAATTCATTAATTATATTTTTTGTGTTTGACAAGACCTTCGGACTTGTTCCTACGTACCAACATAAAAATGAGGGATCAAAACCTTGTAGTTCGTGATACAAATTTCAAAGTGGATGCATTCTTTTTAACAAAAAATAAGTTTGAAAGGCACAAAGGCCAATAAATGGTTTGAATGAGTTAGTTGTTTTTGGATTTTTGAAAGTTTAAGTCAAGTATGGTTAAGTTTATTTACAAGTTTGATTTAAGAAAAGAAGCTTGAAAATGCAATGCCATAAGGCCAAAGTTTCAATCTTTTTGCAAAAGTTGTCAAAGTTTAGAACAAAAATAGTTCACACAAGGAGGATTTAAAAAAAAATGGAGGGAGAGATTTTAATATTAAAGAAATGGGGAGAAGATGAAGAGACTATCCTATGTACAAAATTAAAAGTTTAGAGTTGAAAAGATCTGACCAAGTGGGTAGCAATCCAATAGACAAGAATGTCAATAGAAACCCAGAATTCCCTTGGACTTTTAGAATCAAGCAACACACAAATGCACAATTATATTATCTTGAAGAGCAAGGCATCAAATAAAGATTGCCACATCCAAGCTTATCCATTCCATGATCTTCTCCAAAATAGCCCATATAACAGATGAATTCCACAAGTCACAGGTTGAAAATAACAACTTCACGATGATCATGTTGCAGATGAACTTAGAGAGATCTTGAATGATGTATCAGATGAATTTCAACTTGCAAGCACTTGGTTCTTCACAAATTGGCATTGGCCAAGTCCTTTAGCTTAGAGAGGTTTCCTAGATTCTAAGTCCATTTGTCCAAGATCAAGCCAACAGTCCACTCAAAAGTTTTTTAGGGTTTTTATGATTATTATGTACATTAATGGTGAAAGACCACACAAACAAACAAAGTATATACAAACAAAATATATCACACAATATGGTCCAAATGGACAAAGTGAAAATTGCATTAACATAAACAATTAAAATGATATGTACAATGGAAAATGAAATAAAGTGCAAAAAGTAAATTACATCAAAGTAAAAGCTTGAAATTAAAAGTCAATAGTTAGTAGGTTAGAGGCTAATTATGTTTTGCTTTTGCTTTTTCAAGACATTCCTTGGAGAACACTCAACCCACTTATCATAAGCATGGATCCTTGAACCAAAACATCTTCCAAAGGAAGGAAAAAAGGCCAAGTTTCCACACAATACCATGGAAGAGGGAGACTTACAATCTCACTAACTAGAATGCTTATGCCTTTTGTGTCAAAAATTTAGCGCTATGTTAAGTAATCGTAATTGGACTCATGTAGAAGTCACAACTATTTGAGGTAAGCCAATAGAACTTTGGTGTTAATGCATGTTAGAGATATAGTATAATGAACTATGTTCATGAAACATACCACACACACAAAAATATATGCAAAAGGTGTGACCTAATCTCATCCATACTCATGTCAATTTTTCAATCAACTAGCATTAGGACTTTGAGATGTCATAGGCCAAATGGAATGAATGAATTGAGAAGAGGAACGAGATGAAGTCAAAGGAGGACTTTTATTAAATTAATATCATTAATTCATTTCGGGAGATGGAATGTACATTCCATCAATCCTCTAAATCCAATGATATTAACTTGACAAAGTCAAATCAACCTTGACCAAGGCCCAACAACAATAAGCAAGCTCATACAAGTCAACACAAATGGTCAACAAAATTTAATTGGCATTTATTCAATTAAAAATAAAAAAAAAGTGCATTTAATTCAAATATGTTTTGTCCAATTCCTAAAATCTCATCAAAACACCAAAGAAATGGCCATGAGATTTATCATAGGTCAAACAAGGCCAAAGGACCTTGGAGAAAGAATTTCATAATTTTTGGACATTTAAAAATATTTTTAAGAAATTAAAAACAAATGCAAAATCAATTAATTCATGAAAAATATTAATAATGATCCAAAAAATAATTTTAATTCATAATAGGAAAGAGAAAAATATTTGAATTTTTTTGGTGAAAGTCTCATATTTTTTGGATCAATATTGAATTTAATATGAATTATTGAAGAAAATGAAAATAAAACAAAAATTCAGAAAATCAAAAATACGTGGACCATCAGATCGCCCTCATTAATTGAGGTGGCAAATCTAATGATCCAAAACGCGCGTTCCACATGTGTCTTAGTCAATTGCGCTGCACAATTGGTATTTAAAAGCGATGATCAAGATTAAAACGTAACATATGGATCATGTGGTTCTCAGCCTTGCCAAGTCATCGCCGGAGCCAGAACTCCGGTCATCATCTCCAGTGGACCTCACCGGACTGGTCCACCATGAACAAGGACATGTTCATTTAAGAAAAAATGGCACTGAGCTCGAATCTGACCTCCATTCACTCCAATTCCAAATATATTAAGAGCTATGTGGAATTGAAATTTGAGGTACATGAACTGAGTTGCTTCGATTTGGCTTCAAAGCAACTAAATCTTCTTGCCTACATTGGTAGGACTTCAGACAACCAAAGAATCAATAGAATTGAGAAATAATTTGAGAGAATCGAAGAGTTCAAAATTTCTGAAAATTACTTTCGATGTAGGTCTGGATTCGATGGATCTTGATCTTGCTCGTGCTTGGACTCACTCCACTTGCTTGCAGGAGAAGGATTGAATGGTTTAGAAACAATGGATTCCTGGAGAATTGAATTCTAAAATAGTGGAGATTCAAGCTCAAATACAAACGAATTTATCAGGCTTATCCTTTGAGAATTGAGGGTTTGCAATGGGGGATCAAAGTTGGCGCAATTGTGTGTGAATTTCTGAGCAATTGAAGCTCTATTTACACACTCACTTTCACTTTCCAAATTTGGCAAATGTGATGTAATGTTGAATGGGTGCGCATAAGCCCATGAAATGATGTATTGAAGTCCATAATTGAAGATCATATGTGTTGAATTAGGCTTCGATTGCAAGGCACATGTACATTGATGTTTGAAGATTGATCCATGCCAAATGATATCAGCCTGTTCAAGCCATGCGCGGCCTATGCATTTCGCATCCAAAATGGATGAATTGATCTCTTTGGAAAGGTGAGATCAAGAGGAACAACTTTTATGTTCAACACGTTTTCATTCGGAGCTTGGAACTTGGAGAAATTTGAGGTGGAAGTTTGGAAATTTTTGATATATCAAATTTTTTCTAAGTGTCAAGCCATATGTCTCAATATTTCACCTTGCTTAACTTTTTATATGAGCTTCAAATGAGAAAATTGTATTCATCAAAGTTGTAGCTCTCTCAAAGCCCTTAAAAATGGTCACCAATTTCATGTCATTTGGATTTGAAATGATAGAGTTATGCATTTTTGAAGTTTGGAAAAATCAGTTGATTAACGGTATAGGTCAAATGTGACCTATAATGTAGCCTCATATCATAGGCTCAAAAAAGTTTAATTAGATCCCACTCAAAATATAAAAGTTGAAGTAGGCACATTGAATTTGATTGTGAAACTTTTAAATCTTCCATATCAGAAAAATTGAGCAAGTTATGGCTTTGGGAAGTTGACTTTTAAATTAGGGTTTAGACAAAATGACCTATATCGTTTTAACATAGAAAATGATTTTCCAAGCAAAATTAGATATAGGTCTCAACATGAAAGTTGTTTCTAATGTCATTTAGAGTAAGTTTTCTCTTGGAATCATTTTCATATGTTGAAAATTGTAGGAGATAGGATCTAGGGAGACCCAGTTTTGATAAGATGAATTCATTTGGCCAACCACCATCAACCAACTTCCTAATTTCCAAATATATTGACTTTCTTGGCTCATGGTAGATCATATATGCATAATATGATGAAATTTGAAGTAACCCTTGAAATATTTGATCAATTTGTGAGATAGCTTGTTAGAGCAGTTACTCAAGATACCCAGTCAACCTAGGGTTTCCAAGGCAAATCAACCTCAAACTCTTGAAGTAAACTTGATCAATATATCATGTAGAGGCAGCCTAGTGACCATGATAGCTGATTCCATTGGACTTAGACGCCCACTTTATAAGCATACACCTTTTGGACACATCCGACCCATGGATATTGAATTTAGACGAATGGAGTTGAAATTTGAGGATCATGATCTAATTTTCTTCGATTTGACCTCTAAGAAACTCAATCTTATTGCCTACATTGGTAGGACTTCAGACAAACAAAAATCAACAATAACTATGGAGAATTGAGTGAGAATCGAAGAGATGAAAAATTCAGAAATTCACCTTCACTGCAGGTTCAGATGGATACGATCTTGCTCTCAATTGTGCTTGGCCTTGCTTCTGATGCTTGATAGAGTAGAAATGGATCAAAGAAGAAGGAGTATTGATACGTCTCGTGATTGTATATAGAATATAGTCTATCGGGTACTTGACTGCAAGTGCACAGTCTAGTCGTTTTAGTTTTAAAAGATATCGAACCCACAAGGACCGATGGTCAAACTAAAGCTACCGACGTTGCTATGTTTAGCTAAGGAAATGATTTTCAGAAGTTTGGTTGAAGAAAATTAAATATAAGGGAAGTTAAGTCTTAAGAAAATATAAATAGTAGGATATCAGTATGCAACACATTAATCGTCAGGGATTCGATAAGTCACCGGTGTATAATTTAAGTACCAAATATCTTTCAGTAGAAAATACTTATTTAAAAGGCTTTATCTCACACTCTCGTGATTGTTGATTCAAACTATACGTTTAACTCAAAATGTACACTCTCGTTGTCCCATTTGAAGTTAAAAATACTTTTTGAAAATAAATAAGTTTTAATTGCTTTTAAAGTGATCTCGCTGTTTTTAAAATCAATGCCTAGTTTTTACTATCCAATTTGACCCTCACGCTCTCGCGATTGTAGGTTCTCACCTTAGCTAATTTCCCACTCTCGTGGCAAAATCGTATTAAATAGCTTCTCACTCTTGTAACAAACTTATTAAATTTAAATTAAAAACCACAACCAAAAATATTGTTTGAGGAAAGAAGTTTTACACCCATTATTATTAAATCCCGTCTAATTAAATGGTTTACATATCGATACTGGTATTTTAGCCAGACATGTTAAATAACGCAAACACAGACGAGCATAAACAGATCAATAATAAAGCAAATATGATTATAATAATAATAAAGCAATAACAATAGTAATTGAATAAAAACCTGGAAATTGGATTAATAGAATACGCAGAATCTTGAAGTACTTGAGCAGTCCTCCAAAGGTCGGTAGGATTCTGTTTCTTCGAAAGAATTGCTTAAACTAAATTAAATAAATTGTAGTAGTTCCCAAGTGTAGGAAACTAATACTTTGGCTAAATGAAAAACGGAAAGGGAAAAGGGAAAATCAAAGCTTTGAACGGTCAAAGAAAACAATGTTGCTGAAGAAAAATAAAATAAAAACAGAATTGCTGTGGAAAAATAAAATCCAGAGAAAGGTCTTGAAAGCTGGCTTCATAGAGGAAAATTAAGTGTGCCCGTAGGTTTCCAACTTCCATCCTTTTATTTTCTCCATTATGTCTTGGAAATTGAGAGAAATAAGGGAGACTTGGTTGAGTGAGAAATCCACGGGAAAGTGGCTAAGGAACGAGAAATAAGGGTCTGGTGGATCACTTATGTTGATAGATTCAATGCACTGAATTTTGGCCTTGTGACGTTCGTGATGAGCCTGTGACGGTCATGACAGGCTGGGCGTGACGGCCGTGACAGGCTCTGCTTTTCTGCTATTTTCTATTTTGTTTCTTCTTCTTTTCCTTCCTTTTCTATACTTTTCTTATTCAAGCATGAGAATTGAAATACCTGCAAAAATAACTCGAACACTTGAGGAATAATCAGAATATAAATGAAATAGGTACTATTTTTGAGTGTACATCAAGTCAAATATACGATGTTGTAACACCCCAAAATTTGCCCTCCTCATTCATGCATTCATTTTTAGGTCATTTAACATTTCACATTGCATTTCATCATTATCAAATAGAATTAGATACATTGCATTTCATCATGTCAATCGGGATTAGCTCCAAGAAGCTTGAACATCATCCAGGACACTTTGTGGGTTCTATTTAGAGGATCAGTCAACACAAGGGAAAGACTTGAGTTACTTCCAACAGGTTCAAATGGAGTCTATTCGTCAGTCAAAACGTTAATCTTGAAGGAGCAAAAGTTTGTTCATGAGTCGTCATGCTCACTAGGCGAGCAAAATAGGTCGCCTAGCGAGTCCCAATAAAAGGCACCAGAATCACCTACGCTCAGAGGAATTTCTTGAACTGTCATGCTCGCTAGGCGAAGCCCACGTGTTTTGAAAATAAATAAATAAATAAATAAATAAATAATAAAAAAAACGAAAAAAAAATATAAATAAATAAATAAATAAATAAAATATAACAGAAAAATTTTGGACTTGGGCCTCTCTCATCTGAGCCCACAGGTCCACCAAAATCAGGTTATAAATTCAAAGTTTCAGTGAAACAAAAGGGAATTCTATTCCTATTACCCTGGCTGGGAAAAAGATAGTGAGAGAAGAGCTAACAGAGTTCAGAGCAACCTCCAGAGACTGAAGGGAACTCATCTGCAAAGAACCAATTCCATCTCATATAAACCCTCAGATTGCTTTGCAATCCCAACCGGGCAATTCAATTTCATTTGATCTCTCCAATCAGGTTTGCCTTATTCCCATTACTTTATGCTTTTAATTTGAATGCTCTGAATGTATGAGGTATTATGGGTGAATTTGATACCCTTTTGATGCATGTGTTTGACAAGAGGTTTAGGCCTCCTACACTTGGTTGCTTTTTGTGAGCTCTTTTTGTGAATTTTAATGGCATGATCCATATGGTTACATTTTGATTTGGGGGTAACTCTTGATTACCCTATCTTGTTTCTCTAACCTGTTTGTTGAGTTTTGTTTTGTGAGGGCTCATATGACTCTTGCAGAGATGGCTTGCCTAGTGTTCCACTTTATTTGTGGGATACCACATGGAGGTTTATTCCGATTACCTGTACTGACTCGCTTTCTTTGATGGTGCTAGCTTGAGAGATCTCTGGGTTTCTTATCTCTTTATTTGCTGTTGCTTCGGATCTTTATCCGTGTGGTAGATCTCTTAACCCCCTTTATCTTTCCCGCATTTTACTACTTTTTGCCTAAAGACCTCCATGAAGAGGCAATTGACAAATAAAAGGGATCAATAGTCAATCCCCCGTTATTCAATGCGTCGTTCTTTAAGATCACACTACGTGCCGATGATTCAGAACAAAAACCCCAGATCTTTTGTCCGGTCAGTCAGTGGAGAGGGTTCCACCTTTCTGAACCCCCACTTTTTGTCCTGAGCTCACCCTATCCAGGGTTAAGAGCTATGAGGTCTTATCCTCATTACCCCTTTTGCATGAGCGTTCCTAAAACACAAGTAAACTCATTGATTTTTCTTCTCCTAAGAACACGTTTACTCCTTCTACTACAGGCGAGTAAGTCTCCAAAGGTTGAGCATCCGGTAGATTGCGTAGTAACGTTGTTCATCCCAAAACTTAACCCGTAGTTAGCCGAACTACGGCTTGCTCTAATTCTCATTCCAGATGAGATACGTAGGCATAAGACGCGATGTCTTACCGAGCACACTCCCCCCTAACCCATAGGTAGCCGAGGTATGAAGACTTTGATTCTCATATTCAGATGGGATACGTATGCAATGGATGCGACATCCGTGCGAGTCATTTCCTTTTGACCCTTTTTTCTAGTAAATAGTACATTAGATAAACCCACACCCTTTACACAAGAACAACAAAAGTGGATCCCGTAGAGTACTACGGATGCGTAGGGGTGCTAATACCCTCCCTTCGCATAATCGACTCCCGAACCCAAGATTTGGTTGCGAGACCTTGTCTTTTCCTTTCCTTTCTCCCAGGTTTACTTCGAGCGTTTCCTTTCCCTCCTTTGGGATAAATAACGCAAGGTGGCGACTCTTCTGTCATTTCTTTTTTCTCCGTTTGTTTTTTTCGCAGGTTGCGATAGCTGGCGACTCTGCTGGGGACCCTGGTTTCCCTAAGCGAGTCCCTCCTAGATTTTGTAGGTTGTTTGTTTATTGGGTGTTCACACTTTTGTACAGTTATTTATTTACCTACTTTATCTTATTGCATTGTGTACGTATGATTGCTATATCTGCTGGTTCTGTTTGTTGGGATGGGATGTTCTATGAGAGATAAGCCCATTACCCAGGCTTTAGTGTACACACAGGTTTTAGAGTGGATAGTCATGAGGCTTGCGTGGCGTGTTGCTACGTTAAGTCGTTCATGAAGACCCACACCCAGACGAGGTTTCTTTTGGATGTATTTTGTCCTACGGGTGTTCCGTAACGGCATGATGCTCCTCTAGAAATCGTCGACTCTGGTGACCATTTCCCGAGAACTCAATCGAGGCCTCTCCTCTGAGACGCAATTATGTTAGCTCTGGTGGGCGCATACTCGCCGATCAATCCGAGGACCCCGAGACTAGGAACTTGCTTTAGGATGTCCTGTTGAGGGGAGTCAGTGGAGGTCTTTTATCCCGTAATAATACCAAACCTTCAGTGGTAAACGTATTATTCTCGACTGAAGGGCTGAAGCGGACGAACTTCTGTTCTTAGAACCTACCAGCGAGGGGCAGGCTAAATTCAAGAAACCTTAACCTTCAACCAACCCGGTTTTCTAGGGCAGAGCTTTGATCTTGTATTATATTCTTCAGTGGGGTTTCTCTTCAGACAGTGCAACCTGGCAGATGTTCAAGCGGATCCAGCAATCCTGATTGACATGCCTTTGCATTGCATAACATCACCTTCATATTTGCATCCAACATCTCATGCTTATTCATTTGCGGGGTATTCCATTTTTAAGGGGGGTTCCTTAAAATTGAATAAGTAGCGCATCGCATACCATGCATATTAACCCTTGTTTGTTTTGCAGGTGTCACCGCAGTGTTTAATGTTTGTTCCCTGTATCAGGCATTATTGGTCCCAAGCAAGTCCACAGGTACCCGACCAAGGAAAATCGTCCGCAACTAGCCATGGACCAGGTACAGAAAGAGCTGGCTGATATGCGTGAAAGGATGGATCGATTCATGACATTGATGACTGGTATGGCAGAAGGCCAGGAAAAGCTGAGGGAATTGGTTGAGCAACCGAGGCCCGATCCAGAGGTGGAGATACCAAATGCTGAGGGAAACCCTGGTAACCCTGGGAACGCTGATAACCCTATGAACAATGGTAATGCGGGTAACGCAAATGCTGATGGAAACCCAGACAATGTTGGCAACCCGGGGAATGTTGCAAATGGTATTGGCGGAAGGTACAATGTGAATCAAGGAATTCGGATTAACGGGCGCCCCGTTAGTGAGGATTATCAGTATGATCAATTCTCTTTTCACGACGAAGCCCATGAGACCACTCGCCGTATGGATGAGCTTGCTGAGAAGCACAAATCTTGGTCTGGTTCAGGGAGTAAGGATCCCTCACAAGTTCAAACCCCCTACTTTTGAGAAATACAACGGGGCTTCTTGCCCACGCACTCATCTCCAATCTTATTTGGGAAGGTTGGGAGCCCACACGGAAGATGAAAAGTTAAGGATGTACTACTTTGAAGACAGTCTAACTGGAGCTTCTCGTGAATGGTATTCTCATTTGTCTCGTACTACCATCAAGAGCTGGAAAGACATGGCAGAGGCTTTTGCCAAGCAATATTAATACAACTTGCACTTGACTCCAAATCAGACCTTATTGCAAGGAATGTCTCAGACTGCCAAGGAGACCTTTAGAGAATATGCTCAGCGTTGGAGACAAATTGCCGCGTCCGTCCAACCCCCTATGTCTGAAAGGGAGATGGCGGACATGTTCATAAACACTCTTCAAGGTAATTATATTGAGAGGTTGGTTGCTTGCCCGTCAATCAGCTTTGCAGAGATAGTAATTGCTGGTGAAACAATCGAGAATCTGTTGAAGATGGGCCGAATTCAAGATAATAGTGCTTCCAAGAAACCGTTTGCTAGTAACGGTCAGCGAAGAAGAGAAGGCAAGACAAGCGTTGTGTATGCCGGCAGAGGCAGGGGCAGAGGACGCCCTAATTATTATCAAGATCAAGTGGCCGCAGTCACTATTCCTACACCTGCTCCTCAACAGCAACAACAGCCGCAGTATCATCCGCAACAACAACCCAGGTACAACAATCAACAACAAGGAGGTAATCCGGGTCAGCAGAGACACTATCAACAATGTCCAAGGCAGACGGACCGGGTCATTGAGGCAATCCCCATGCCTTTTTCTGTATTACTTCCCAGGTTGATTGACCTGAATCTGGTTACGTTAAGGACTCTGGCCCCACCAATCGATCCCAATAATTTTCCTAGAGGTTATGATGTCAACGCCAGATGTGCTTTTCACTCCAACGCACCTGGCCATACTACAGATAATTGCAAGGCTCTCTAGCTTAAGGTACAAGATTTGAGAGATGCCCATGCTATCAATTTTTCTCCAGTGCCTAATGTTAGCCAAAACCCGATGCCAGCTCACGGCGGGCAGAGGATTAATGCTGTTGATAGTGGGGAAGCTTTGAATTTGGTTTCTGATGTGACTAAAGTGAAGACTTCGCTATCGGTAGTTAAAGACCGACTCTTGAAAGGATAGATTTTCCCGGGCTGTGGGGAAGAGTGCATAAATTGAAAGCTGCCGAGAACTGATGTGACAGTTTGAGATGTGTCGACAGTGACGATTTATTTCACTCCTGAAGAAATATATGTTCCCGAGATACCCGCTCCGATAAAAGTATATTTCCCAGAAAGTACAGAGCCAGCAACGGCGAACGTCGAAAGTCCAGCACCAATTACAATGTACTCTGACAACCCTCAATCGGCTTTGGTTAGTCCGGTCACCATCACGGTACCAGGACCTGTTCCGTATGAGAAAGACAGTGCTATCCTGTGGCACTATGGGGCTGATATCTACCGCTAATGGCAGAAAGTTAACAGGGAATACATTGACATTGGTAGCTCCGCTGTAGACAATGTTGGAGGGGTTGGTGGCTTCACTCGCAGTGGACGCCTATTTGCACCATCAACATTGCGCATGAATACTGAAGCTAAGGCAGCTGCCAAGGATAAAGGAAAAAAGGTAGCCATCGAAGAGGTTACTACTGAGGAAGCTCCTCCTATGACTGCATTCGAGAAGGAAGTGGATGAGTTTTGAGGATTATCAAGAAAAGTGAGTACAAGGTAGTCGACTAGCTAAATCAGACACCCTCAAAGATCTCCATTGTCTCATTATTGATGTGCTCTGAGGCGCACAGAGCAGCCTTGTTGAAAGTACTGAATATGGCCTATGTTCCACCAGAGATAACTGTTAACCAGCTGGAGTCGGTAGTTTCAAATGTAAACGCTAGCCATGGGCTAGGTTTCACCAATTATGACCTGACATCTGAGGGCAGGAATCACAATAAAGCTTTGCATATCACAATGGAATGCAAAGGGGCAGTGCTTTCCCATGTGTTGGTTGATTCAAGCTCTTCTCTGAATGTTCTTCCAAAGAAAGCTTTAATGAAGTTGGATTGCGATGACATCATACTGAGGCCAAGTAATTTAGTTGTGAGGGCTTTTGATGGCTCTAAGAGATATGTCTTTGGCGAAATTGAGTTGCCAGTCAAGATTGGACCGCAGATGTTCAAGAGCACCTTTCATGTGATGGATATCCAGCATGCCTATAGTTGTCTGCTAGGTCGGCCCTGGATTCATGTTGCTGGTGCTGTTACTTCTACTCTCCACCAAAACCTCAAATATGAACTGGATGGCCAGGTCGTCACTGTCTGTGGTGAAGAGGATATTTTTGTTAGCCACCTGTCTAAAATTAAGTATGTGGAGATGGATGGCGAGATGCATGAGATGCTGTGTCAGGGCTTCGAAGCCATAAACATCAGTGAGGACGCACCCAAAGCTGTCTTTTCACCTAAGTCTGAGAAGGTCGGTACTTCTATCTCTTCATACAAGCAAGCTGTTGAAGTGGTTAAAGCTGGTAATGCCCAAGGCTGGGGAAAATTTGTGGAGCCGGTCATCAAAGAAGACAAGTTTGGATTGGGGTTTACTCCGGAGTCTCAGAAGAATGAAGCTAGTACTTTCTCCAGCGGGGGTTTGGTTTCTCCCCACATCGTCAATGTTGCAGATGAAGACAAGGCTGACATTGATTGTGACTTAAATAGCTGGATTCGCCCGTGTGTCCCGAAAGAAAAGCTCAACAATTGGTCGTCCAAAAAAGTTGTCCGGGTTACTCTACTGAAAGAGTAATTTTTTATTGTTTTCCTTTTATTACATGCATAATAAAGTCTTACACTTTGCCCAAGGTGTAATGACTCATCTGTAGGGCCATCCATTTAGTTACATTTCGCAATTATTTTCATCATCAATAAAGGACAACTTTTGCAAACAATTTTGTGTTCTCTTTCTTTCAATTATTTTACTTTTACAAAAAATGGCAATGTTTCTCTTTCATTCTTCCTTCCAAAAATCTCTCGTTCTAAGGTAAAGCATGATCCTCCATCATGCAGAGATGATCACCAGGATCTCACTGCTAACGACACTGCTATGGCCAAGTATGACTTCGACAATCCTATCTATCAAGCCGAAGAAGGGGTTGAGGAAGATTGTGAATAGCCTGAAGAGTTAGCCAGGTTATTGAAACAGGAGGACCGAACTGTTACACCTTATCAGGAGGTGATTGAGACCGTCAACATTGGTACGGAAGACAACAAGAAAGAGATCAAGATCGGGGCCAGTCTACAGGCTGAGGTGAAAGAATAGTTGACCAGTTTGCGTCGTGAGTACGTCGACATCTTTGCTTGGTCCTATCAAGATATTCCAGGTTTGGATACAGACATTGTTGTGCACAGGTTACCGTTGAATGAAGATATGCCGCCGGTGAAGCAGAAGTTATGCCGAACTCATCCCGACATGGCAATAAAAATTGAAGACCGTTCATCATGTACTTGACGGTGTTAGAAGGGTCAATGGGTTGTGTGCTCGGTCAGCATGACGAGTCAGGTCGAAAAGAGCATGCAATATACTACCTTAGCAAAAAGTTTACCGACTATGAACAAAGATACTCCCTGCTCGAGAAAACTTGTTGCGCTTTGGCATGGGCTGCTCGCTGACTAAGACAGTATATGTTGACTCACACAACTCTATTGATATCAAAGATGGATCTCGTCAAGTATATTTTTGAAAAGCCAGCGCTTACCGGAAGAGTTGCTAGGTGGCAAATGATACTGACAAAGTATGAAATCCAATACACTTCACAAAAAGCAATCAAAGGAAGTGTCTTGTCAGACTATCTTGCAGAGCAACCGATTGATGATTACCAACCTATGAGGTTCGACTTTCCTAATGAGGACATCATGTTTCTCAAATCGAAAGATTGCGAGGAACCACTCCCGGAGGAGGGGCCTGACCCTGAATCCAAATGGATTATGATGTTTCATGGGGCGGTCAACGTCAATGCTCACGGAGTTGGTGCAGTGTTGATCACGCCAGAGGGGGTTCATATGCCATTTTGTGCCAGAATAACTTTTCCCTGCACCAACAATGAAGTTGATACAATCAGTTGAGCCTAGTTGAGGAAAAGAGACTAGCAGTTATATGCCATGGCCAACTATATCAGAGACGAATGAAGAGAGCGTCTGATCAGAAAGTACGCCCTCGGGAGTATCAAGTCGGCGAATTGGTACTCAAAAGAATTCTTCCTCCCAACACATATCGCAGGGGCAAATGGACACCGAGCTATGAGGGTCCATACGTGGTTAGAAGAGTTTTCTCGGATGGAGCTTTGATGGTAACAACCATGGATGGGGAAGACTTCCCATCCCCTGTCAACTCAGACGCAGTTAAAAAATACTTCGCAGAAATAGACCTGTTAGACAAAAGAAAAAGAGTCCATGCAAAAAAGGGCATCCCGACGAACCAAAAAATTAAATAGGTTCGGGCAAAAATTAGGGACATAAAAAATAAAACAAAAAATGTACACCCCGTGAGTCGAAATCCCGAAAGGGTGACTCAGGCAAAAAAGGGTATCCCGGTGGATTGAAAACCCAAAAGGGCGGTCCATGCAAAAGAGGGAATACGTGAATGACTGCGATCTAAGTTCATCCGTGTTATATCACCGTTTCATTCAATCCGGCAATCTTCGAAGGTTAAAGATCGACTAATCATCCACTTCAGAAAGCAAGATGAGCAGAGCGTCTTGAGGTCATACGAGCCAAAGCAGAGTCGAAACTCAGTGGGACCCCGTATCCACATTGCCATTAGGATAGTTTCTTTTGGTCAATTTATAGCGATCGCCTCTTTTCAGGGATCAACTTCCTAATGTACTCGCCTATTCCTGGCCCAAATTTTTTCAACCAATAAAATTCAAATAATTCAGTTAAAGAGCCTCTTTATTTTTCATTTTATCAGTTTGTTTGCAAAAGACGTCTAAATTCTTGATTAAACATATTGCATCTGAACATAATGGTGGCTTTTGCAGATAATTTGCACAGGAAAACATTTAAAATTGCTTTGAATGTGATTAATCCCGGACGGTGAATTCAAACCGAGTGATTCCCCCAGGACATACGTGTGTGATTGCAGGTCACAGGAACCGGATGCCAAGTCATGAATCCTCATCCCCAAGCGGTTGACAAAGTCTCTCCTCAGCAGAGCATGTCCCCCAGTAGAGTTGCACCTGGTATCCTCGGCAACAGCGGAATAGTCGCATACCCGACAAGAGGGTGGTGTTCCCAGTGTTCATCTCATTCCCCAGCAGATTATTTTTACAGATTTGTTTTGATCCTCAGCCTGAGGACGATCAGCAAGTTCATATCCCCAGCAAAGGTCGATTCCTACGACATTTCCCCAGGAAATGCTTTCCCCGCAGACTCTCCTTACAGAGCCTCGCCAAACAAAGTTCCCATAGTTGATACTCTCCCCAGCAAGGTCAACTTTTTAAAAGGGAGAGCCGATTTATTTTCGGTGGTTCCCCGGTCCTGGCAGACGGATCATTCCCAACAGAGCATTCAAGGATTGATGCAGCGATCCGTTCCCTACCAGAATTTGCTTCCCCAAGCAGATTTCTTTTTGCACCATGCATAACATTGGCATTTGCATGCATATCATATCAAGCATACGCATAAGCTGATAAACTGGTTCTTCAAAGCAGACTGAAGAGTTACTTTACAACCAAAGTCATGAGATTCAGCCAGAGGATCGAGTGTGTGTGATCCAACATGAGGGTCAATTCAAAGATTCAGCCTGAGAATCGTTTTTCAAAGAGCCAGCCTAAGGTTCAATTTGAAGACTCAGCCAGAGAGTCGCCTGCAAGCGTTATTTCCCCAACAAGCCAGCTGGAGGAGTAGATTGATAGCTCAACAGAAAATCAGCCTACAAGAGGATCCAGCCCGCGGATCGCAATTTAGAAAACAAAAGTCTAATTAAAGAGTCGTTACAACATGTTCTAACCGGAAGAATATATACGAAGCCCAAAAGGTGGAATATTCTTGAAGCTGCATATCCGACATGAAGATTAGGTGTAGATTTCGAAAGAGGGTCAACCAGCGCATGCCTCAGGTGCGAGATCCTAATGATGGGAATTTATCAACAAAACAATCCAGATTTAGCCAGAAGATCGAAATCAGATTCAGCCAGAGAATCAAAGAGAATCGATTCAGCCAGAGAATCCAAACAAGAAGATCTAGCTAGAAGACCGAGAATAGATTCATCCAGAGAATCAAAGAGAATAGATTCAGCCAGAGAATTAAAGAAAGTAGATCTAGCCAGAAGTTCGAAGAAGATCTAGCCAGAAGATCGAAGTCAGATTCAGCCAGAGAATCAAAGAGAATCGATTTAGCCAGAGAATCGAAACAAGAAGATCTAGCCAGAAGATCGAAGTAGATCTAGCCGAGGATCAAAATCGTATATAGCCCGAGGATCAAAATTAATATCAAACCAGAGGACTAAATTGAGTATAGATTCAGCCAGAGGATCGAAACTCCAGGTTAAGTCAGAAGACCGATTCAGATCCAGCCAGAGGATCGGAAGAAAAAAAAAACAGCGTGGTGTATTTCAGCATTTTTGTGGTGTTCTCAGAGCGTAAATTTGTTGGCTGTCTTTGGTATTCAATCACAGCTCACCCTGTTTGTCTGATAAGCTGTTCGCTTTCATCTTGCTCGAGTTAGTTGATGACTGAATAGGGGTAGCTGTAACACCCCAAAATTTGCCCTCCTCATTCATGCATTCATTTTTAGGTCATTTAACATTTCACATTGCATTTCATCATTATCAATCAGAATTAGATACATTGCATTTCATCATGTCAATCGGGATTAGCTCCAAGAAGCTTGAACATCACTCAGGACACTTTGTGGGTTCTATTTAGATGATCAGTCAACACAAGGGAAAGACTTGAGTTACTTCCAACAGGTTCAAATGGGGTCTATTCGTCAGTCAAAACATTAATCTTGAAGGAGCAAAAGTTTTTTCATGAGCCGTCATGCTCGCTAGGCGAGCAAAATGGGTCGCCTAGCGAGTCCCAAGAAAAGCCACCAGAATCACCTACCCTCAGAGGAATTTCTTGAACTGTCATGCTCGCTAGGCGAAGCCCACGTGTTTTGAAAATAAATAAACAAATAAATAAATAAATAAATAAATAAATAAATAAATAAATAAATAAATAAATAAATAAATAAATAAATAAAATATAACAAAAAAAATTTGGACTTGGGCCTCTCTCATCTGAGCCCACAGGTCCACAAAAATCAGGTTAAAAATTCAGAGTTTCAGTGAAACAAAAGGGCATTCTATTCCTATTACCCTGGCTGGGAAAAAGATAGTGAGAGAAGAGCTAACAGAGTTCAGAGCAACCTCCAGAGACTGAAGGGAACTCATCTGCAAAGAACCAATTCCATCTCATATAAACCCTCAGATTGCTTTGCAAACCCAACCGGGCAATTCAATTTCATTCGATCTCTCCACTCAGGTTTACCTTATTCCCATTACTTTATGCTTTTAATTTGAATGCTCTGAATGTATGAGGTATTATGGGTGAATTTGATACCCTTTTGATGCATGTGTTTGACAAGAGGTTTAGGCCTCCTACACTTGGTTGCTTTTTGTGAGCTCTTTTTGTGAATTTTAATGGCATGATCCATATGGTTACATTTTGATTTGGGGGTAACTCTTGATTACCCTATCTTGTTTCTCTAACCTATTTGTTGAGTTTTGTTTTGTGAGGGCTCATATGACTCTTGCAGAGATGGCTTGCCTAGTGTTCCACTTTATTTGTGGGATACCACCTAGAGGTTTATTCCGATTACCTATACTGACTCGCTTTCTTTGATGGTGTTAGCTTGAGAGATCTCTGGGTTTCTTATCTCTTTATTTGCTGTTGCTTCGGATCTTTATCCGTGTGGTAGATCTCTTAACCCCCTTTATCTTTCCCGCATTTTACTACTTTTTGCCTAAAGACCTCCATGAAGAGGCAATTGACGAATAAAAGGGATCAATAGTCAATCCCCCGTTATTCAGTGCGTCG
This sequence comes from Lathyrus oleraceus, assembly GCF_024323335.1. Classification (NCBI taxonomy): domain Eukaryota; kingdom Viridiplantae; phylum Streptophyta; class Magnoliopsida; order Fabales; family Fabaceae; genus Lathyrus; species Lathyrus oleraceus. The sequence continues at coordinate 442,620,609 of NC_066581.1, forward strand.
TTCTTTAAGATCACACTACATATCGATGCTTCAGAAAAAAAAACCCAGATCTTTTGTCCGGTCAATCAGTGGAGAGGGTTCCACCTTTCTGAACCCCCACTTTTTATCATGAGCTCACCCTGTCCAGGGTTAAGAGCTATGAGGTCTTATCCTCATTACCCCTTTTGCATGAGCGTTCCTAAAACACAAACAAACTCATTGATTTTTCTTCTCCTAAGAACACGTTTACTCCTTCTTTACAGGCGAGTAAGTCTCCAAAGGTCGAGCATGCGGTAGATTGCGTAGTAACGTCGTTCATCCCAAAACTTAACCCGTAGTTAGCCGAACTACGGCTTTCTCTGATTCTCATTCCAGATGAGATGCATAATAATCATAAAAACCCTAAAAAAACTTTTGACTGGACTGTTGGCTTGATCCTGGAAAAATGGACTTAGAATCTAGGCGACCTCCCTAAGCTAAAGGACTTGGCCAATGCCAATTTGTGAAGAACCAAGTGCTTGCAATTTGAAATTCATCTGATACATCATTTAAGATCTCTCTAATTTCATCTGCAACATAATCATCGTGAAGCTGTTATTTTGAACCTGTGACTTGTGGAATTCATCTGTTATATGGGCTATTTTGGAGAAGATCATGGAATGGATAAGCTTGGATATGGCCATCTTTATTTGATGCCTTGCTCTTCAAGATAATATAATTGTGCATTTGTGTGTTGCTTGATTCTAAAAGTCCAAGGAAATTCTGGGTTTCTATTGACATTCTTGTCTATCGAATTGCTAACCACTTGGTCAGATCTTTTCAACTCTAAACTTTTAATTTTGTACATAGGATAGTCTTTTCATCTTCTCCCCATTTCTTTAATTTCAAAATCTCTCCCTCCATTTTTTAAAAATCTTCCTTGTGTGAACTATTTTTGTTCTAAGCTTTGACCACTTTTGCAAAAAGATAGAAACTTTGGCCTTATGCCGTTGCATTTTCAAGCTTCTTTTCTTAAATCAAAGTTGTAAATAAACTTAACCATACTTGACTTAAACTTTCAAAAAGCCAAAAAGAACTAACCCATTCAAACCATTTTTGGGCCTTTGTGCCTTTCAAACTTAATTTTTGTTAAAAACAATGCATCCAATTTGAAATTTGTATCACGAACTACGAGGTTTTGATCCCTCATTTTTATGTTGGTACGTAGGCACAAGTCCTAAGGTCTTCTCAAACACAAAAAATATAATTAATAAATTCTTTTCTCGCCCCCCCATTCTATTTGTTTGTAAACATCACTTTGTACAAAAATACATATGCACACAAAAAGGGCTCCCTAGGAGTACCTAGGACACTTTGGGTGCTAACACCTTCCCTCTGTGTAACCAACCCCCTTACCTGTGATCTATGATTTTTATTAGTTTTTAGTTGAAAACTTCTTACCTATTGGGTTTTGTTCGTACTTTTCCCTTTTCCCTTGGAAACAATTAAAGTGCGGTGGCGACTCTTATTAATTGATCTCTAGCTTGTCAATAGCTTAATGATCATGAATTTCCCGCTACAGTTAGGGTGGTAGTCTCCCGTTAAACTACCCCAAAAGTAATCTAGGTTGATGTCATCGATTAATTCCTCCTTGCGGGTAGTGAAAACAAATGGGCCAATAGGAAATCCTAGGAGGTCAGCAAGGTCTCTACGGTTATAAGTGAAGTCCATACTAAACAGCCTAAAGGAAATCAACCCTTTGTTGAGTCCGTAACCATGCTCGGGGTTGTAAACTAGGGAGCTAAGGAATTCTAGGGTGACTTCACGGTATGTGACAAACCTTCTCTTAATAGCACCATTCTCCCATCATAGCTGGTTAAATATAAATAAGATGCTATCTCAGATACCTTACCTATCCATGGTAGGTCCATCATAATATATAGATAAAACCATATCCTTTTGAGCTAAATAATAATATTGCCTTCACTTAACTCTGCATCTGAAAACTGTATCTATTGGTTGCCTGATGAAAGTTAGTTACTAACTAGTTATATTTCGCCTGTTAATCAGTATCCAATGTTTCTAAGTTAGTAACTAGAAGCAACAAGTATATTACTGCATAGAATCAATGAAAGGGAGCAAAATACAATAACAAATTTAAAAAAAAGGCGGGTTGTCTCCCACAAAGCACTTTGTTTAATGTCGTAAGTTTAACAGTAACGTTGCGATATACTAGTTTTGGGGTTGAGCGGGCAACTCTATAAGTCTTAGACTATTTGAATAGTCTCTATTGTCAATATTATGATAATGTTTTAATCGCTTCCGTTTACCATAAACGGTTCACTATTTCGACCTTTGATTTCTATCGCACCGCTTTTAAAGACTTTTGTGATTTCGAAAGGGCCTGACCACCTAGATTTATGTTTTCCCGGAAAAGCTTTAGTCTAGAATTAAATAGTAGCACTATGTTGCCGACATTAAACTCTTTCATACATATACATTTATCGTGCCATTTTTTGGTCCGTTCTTTGTATATGTTGGCATTCTCATAGGCGTCTAGTCGAAGTTCTTCCAATTCGTGAATGTCCAAAATTCGCTTCTCGCCTGCGAGAGTATAATTTAGATTTAGGGTCATAATTGCCCAATAAGATTTGTGTTCTAATTCCACAGGGAGATGACATGATTTACCATAGACTAATTTAAAGGGTGTGGTCCCTATTGGGGTCTTGTAGGCTATCCTATAGTCCCACCGAGCTTCGTTTAGTTTAGATGACCAATCTTTTCTAGATATTCCAACAGTCTTTACTAGAATTTGTTTGATTTCTCTATTCTAAACCTCGACTTGCCCACTGGTTTGTGGGTGATAAGGTGTTGCTACACGGTGTCAGATTCCATACTTCAGAAGAAGTTTTCCAAAGATATTCGATATGAAATGGGAGTCGCCGGTACTAACGACTAGTTTTGGCACACCGAATCTAGGAAATATTATGTTCTTGAACAACTTAATCACTACTCGTGTGTCATTTATCGGAGAAGCTACGACCTAGATCCATTTCGAAACGTAATCGACAGCTACGAGTATGTACTTATTACCAAAAGAAGACGGGAATGGTCCCATGAAGTCAATCCCCCACACATCAAAGACTTCCACTTCTAAGATGCCTGTTTGTGGCATTTCATTGGGTCTTGAAACATTACTAGTGCGTTGGCATCGGTCGCTATTTATAACCGCATTATGGATATCTTTCCATAGAGTAGGCCAAAAGAGGCCCGATTGTAAGATCTTAGCACAAGTTTTTGATGTGCTTGCGTGCCCACCATAGGGGGCGGAATGGCAATGAGAGATTATGTCTTCTATTTCATCCTCAAGAACACATCGACGGGAAATACCGTCGGTACCTCTTTTGAAAAGCAGAGGTTCATCCCAGTAGTATTGTTTTAGGTCATGAAAGAATTCTTTATTTTATTGGTATGATAGGTCTGGTGGAAGTACTCCAACAGCCAGGTAGTTGACAAAATCAGCATACCATGGTAGAGTTGTATTCACATGAATTTCTTCCACGGATTCTTCTATTTCGGTATCATTTAAGGTTAGTTTAGACATGTCGCTTTCCATTTGGGATATAAGTCGTTCGTAAGGGAAATCATCATTGATTGGAATATTTTTAGGCTTATCCCCTTCGATTCGTGATAAGTGGTCTGCTACTATGTTTTCAGTACCCTTCTTATCCTTTATTTCTAAGTCAAATTCTTATAAGAGTAGGATCCATCTTAAGAGTCTTGGTTTGGCATCCTTCTTACTTAGCAAATATCTAATAGCGGCGTGGTCAGTGTAGATAATGATTTTCGCTCCTACTAAGTAGGAACGAAATTTGTCTAAAGCGAACACAATGGCTAGAAGTTCCTTTTCAGTGGTGGCGTAGTTCATTTGGGCAGGATTTAATGTTCTACTTGCATAGTAGATAGCATGAAGTTTTTTATCCTTTATTTGTCCTAGCACTGCGCCTACGGCATAATCACTCGCATCGCACATGATTTCGAAAGGTAATCTCCAGTCAGGTGGTTGCATGATTGGTGCGGTGATTAAAGATGTTTTTAATTTCTCAAATGCTGTTAAACATTTCTCATCAAAGATAAAGTCAGCGTCTTTAATTAATAAACCAATAAGTGGTTTGGTAAGTTTCGAGAAATATTTGATAAAGCGTTGGTAGAAACCGGCGTGTCCTAAAAAGCTTCGTATTTCTCGTACGGTTTTCGGAGGTTGAAGATTCTCTATGATTTCGATCTTAGCTTTGTCTACTTCAATTCCTTTATCAGATACTACGTGTCCTAACACGATTCTTTGTTGGACCATGAAATGACATTTCTCCCAGTTCAAGACGAGATTCACCTTTATGCATCTTTCAAGTACCATTTCAAGGTTTGATAGACATCCTTCGAAGCTCTGCCCAGAAATAGAAAAGTCGTCCAAAAAGACTTCCATAATGTCGTATATAAAGTCAGCGAAGATTGACATCATGTATCATTGGAATGTTGTGGGAGAGGTGCGTAATCCAAATGGCATTCGTCAGTAAGTGAATGCACCATCAGGGAATGTCAAGGTTGTATTCTCTTGGTCATCAGGATGGATAGGAATTTGAAAGAATCCTGAATAACCGTCTAGATAGCAGAAGTGGGAATGCTTAGCCAATCGTTCAAGCATTTGATCAATGAAAGGCAGAGGAAAATGATCATTTTGAGTGACTTTGTTTATTTTTCTATAATCGATCCACATTCTACTTCCGGCCACAACTCTTTGTGCTATAGATTCTCCCTTCTCGTTCTTAACAACTATAACACCCCCTTTCTTTGGTACTACATGAACGGGGCTAACCCATTGACTATCGAAGATAGGGTATATGATTCCAACATCTAAGAACTTCTTTACTTCATCCTTGACTATAATAATTAAGATTAGGTTATTCCTTCTCTGGTGTTCTCTAGAGGTTTTACAATCTTCATCTAGCATAATGTGATGCATACAGATAGAAGGACTTATTCCTGAAATTCTGGTGTAGTCAGTATTCAGATGTTCTACTTCAAGTCATGACATCTGATCTAACATTGTACTTATTACAGCAAGACAGTTATTACACTCTGTACTATTCTGCACCTTTTCACAGTGTCACAACCTCTCCTTCTATGTCATCCTATAGAGGAGGAACAATTTGTTATGTGCACCATAACCTTCACTTCTGTTGTTTTCCTACACAGATATCCTCTGTTACATTGTTCCAGTTTGTTGGTCATGTACTTGTATTTCCTAAATTAAAGGTTGTAACAAGTTAAACTAATCTCCACTTATTAAGGAGCTAACAAATATATTATTTGCCAGGTTCATTAATTGTAGCTTAGTTGTTAGTTTCCTAGATTTTAGATCAGCTGGTGGATTCCTGAAGAATAGCTTGAGAAAAATCCTGAAACAGAAAAACTAACCATCCAACAATTTAGCATATGCAGTCAGGAGTGAATGTCACAACCTTCCGTTTGACATCCAAGTCCAGAACCATATGCTAAGTCTGCTTGGTTCCTGAAAGCAGACTGTGCTAAATTTGCTGTACTGTAAAAGACCTACCAGTCTCTACTTCAGTATCAGCTTACTGGAAGAACTGTCAAGACACCCAGTTTGACAGTTTCACAATGATCTTATGGCCAGGTCTGTGATGCTTTTTAAATCCAGAATTCACTACATACTGAACTGAATTCATCAGCTTATTAAACAGTATGTGCTATTGTTGGAGAATGTCAAAACATTCTGCTTGACATTCCAACAGAAGGCTATGTATCAGATCTCCTATTATCTTGATGAACAGACTGGAATACATGCTTAGTTATGGCAGACATGATTATATCATACAGAAGGAAAACAAACACAGGTAATTGTTAACCCAATTCAGTCCAACATGACCTACATCTGGGGGCTACCAAGCCAGGAAGAAGATCCACTATTAGTAGTATCAATTCAGAGTTAAACTCCCCCGTTTACAACTCATCACTTAATCCCTACCCAATGCAATCTATACCTAGGAACTCCTAGATAGAAACCTCCAGTTTCCATTCCTATCACTACAAATACAATGTAATGTGCAAACACCTTGAACTTGCTTCACAGCTTCATTCAAGAACATAATCACTCTTGCCTACAGGCTTTGAGTAACAAACACTCTCAGGTTTACCACTGAGAGACACATGGTAACCTTCCCACAGATTGGGAGGTTTACCTTACACACACCCTTAAAAATTCATTCTAAGAGGCTTACAAAAACTAGATTACAATCAGCTATTTATAACCTAATCACCCAACTGGATTTGGGCCTTCAGAAAACTGCAGCAGACTTGTTCTTTGCTGTTGCAACTTCAGCAGAAAAATTCTGCTACAAACAAGGTCTTCAAGTTCCTAAACTCTCTCCATATATATCTCCATATTTAGAGCCTATATATATTCTGATTTAGTCTTCAAGACCTCCACAAAGGAGTTAGGATATTCACCAGATATCCTTGCTGATCCCTTGACATATACTGAATTAATTAATTCAGTCTTCTCCACATGTGCGATGTCACAGACCTGATGTCGTGACATCGTACATGACATGTTGGTCCGGATGTTGAATTTCTTCAACCCAACATATTAAAACAACAGAGATGATTACATTATTTGTTTTCTAAAATTATTGCCAATCCTAAGGAATCAACAATCTCCCCCTTTGGCAAATTTTAGCTAAAACAAATAAACAATACACTGGACACAACATCCCAATTTGGGAATGCTCTTCATCTCCGTCATTGGCTCCACCACCACAAACACCAATGTTGGTGTACATGAGGAGGTAGAGAAACAAGGCTCAGTTGTTCCAGAACCCTTCCCTTCAACAGGAGAGCTTCCTGAAGAGTATGTAATGCTGGTTACATAGACAGTGTAACTCAGATCACAGGGCACAACTGTTCTCTTAACTCAGATCACAAGACACAAGTGGTAATTTAGTTGGTGAATTTTGTGTCTAACCCCAACCCCAACTTTCTGTTTGCTACCACGGTGATCTGTTTGCTTCTCGACCCCCGGACTATGTTTCTTTCTCTCCCCCTTTTTAGCTAAACATTTGTAAAGGCACCCTTCACAAAACCAGATCCAGGCGCAGCTTGCCCAGACCTTAACATACCCCATGATTCTGAGATTGGAGTGTTTCTGTTGTGGGGAGAGGAGGGCTCTTGCATCCTTTAAATAGTCCAGCCCGTGCCTAGGAATTTATGGTAGAAATAAATGCTTGGTCAAGATGCATTTATTTTTGCTGAGAAACAGTCAGAGAATCACCAACAAAATCTCAGACTATCTTTGAATACCTTTTATAGCTCTTGACTGTTTCTTTTCCAAAACAGTCGTTCCAGTGCATGGAGACCATTCCATATATGCAGTCAGACACGTTGCACGCGATGTCTTAACATTCCTGCATTCAGCCAGTATTCAACAAGACCTCTGTCATACCTCCAGTAGAGACTTGACACCTAGCACTGCTACAGCCAACTTTACACACTTCAGTTGATGGTTACTCCCCCTGTACCACACAGCTGTAGCCATCAGGCTTATTCTGGTTAATCAGACTTAGCCACATCACCCTCATAATTCCTAATGACTTTAAGATTCAGAAGGAATTAACAGCACTGTCCAGGGCAATGTCATGACATCCGGTCAGACATTCTTCTGCTCACTCAGCCTTGCCACACATCACAGCATCCTGAAAACTAACAAGTTGCCATACCCCGTTATCTGAGAGCACATAGACCACAAGCTTGGTGATTACTTGCAGCACACGGACACACTCCCCCTATCATGGACAACCTACTCTCTTGGAGGTCACACATGATCATATCCAACACCCCAAGGTTGGACCTTCACATACTTCCTGATTCAAGGAGATTCCAGACCACTTGATGAAAGGAAAACATAAGACGCATCTTCATGTCTTCAAGAGCGCACCCTCTGTCCAACCCTCTTGACTGAACACATCCACACTCTGTGTCAATCTCTCTTCTAATCAGAATAGAAGGTCACTTCACAAGATGTTTTAACATCAGCTGGGACATCCTTCATAGCATCACAAGGAGCACTATCTGATAGTCTTCAGATATTACTGAGTCACCAGCTTGGGCCAGAGGAGCCCATACATACATTGGTATATATACACTCTCATCCCACTCCCAGAGACAGTCTTCCATAGACAGCTCAGAACTCCTACCGCAAGCTCCAAGGGATGAATGGAAGACACCTCCTTTTGTCTTCAACTTACTACTTTTCTGCTCAAAAGTAATTTGTCTCAGACTTTCCTCAAGAATAATCAGCTGCCTTATGTGGATTATCTTGATTCTTCGAACTCACTTCTGAGATAGACCAAATGCCACTGGTTGATTACCTCCTTCATGAATTCTCATATGGCAAGATCAAATGCTGCCTTTTGACCTTCTCAAGTTTATCAGACTTCTCCCAAAGATATTCTGACCTTTCAAGTGAGATTTGAACTTCAACATTATGAAGTGTCCAATCTACAACCCTGTAGATCCTTCTATCTCAAGTTGATGTGCCACTTCATCAACTAAGAATCTGATGCAGAACTGAATGTCACAACGTTGTGCTTGACATCCAGCTGTTGAATTCAGCTCCTTCTTCTGCCACTTGAAAGAACTTCCTCCCTTTACAGAACAAGAGTTCACTGTTCTCATAGACTTGATTGTGGAACCAAGTTTGAGTAAACAACCTCCATCCTGCAGGTTTGCAGTTAAGTCATCCAAGCTCACACCTTGATGAATTCCTACTTCTTCTCCAAAGACATCAGACACTCTGATGTATGAGTCTTCAGAAGGACCAGTTAGAAACTAACCCTTCAGCTATGCCAAGGATTCCTCTTCCTAAAGCAAGGCTGTTTCCATGATGTCAAGACTGCTGCCACTAGTTCTTGACTCCACAGGGTGCATAAGCTAATGCACTTCCTTACCTAGATCAGAAACAAACTGATCCAAGTAACCACCATCAAGACTATGATGTCTTCTTCTTCTTGTACACACCAAGGCTGAACATGTTTCTTGCCAGGAAACCTTTTCAGAGATCATATGCTTTTGCTGCCACCAAAGAGATAGATCATACCCCAATGTACTATCCTTCCTGTGATCCTGCACAGGGTCTTGAAGAAGAGATGTTCCAACATCTTTAAGAACATCAGTTATCTTGAGCTCCAAGGATAATCAATTAAATACTTGGACTTGACACAAGTAGACATTGATCTTAAATCCTTTCCCAATTATCCTTTCAGATACTTCCACCATAAGAATACTTTGAAAATACTCTTCTAGTGTCAACATCTTCTGCTTGCAAGTACCTTAATAGTCTTGAGACTCTTTCCAGATTAGATTCACCCTTAGGAATGAGAGAGATGAATCCTTCCTTGCAAATGTGTCACACATCAACCAGAACCCATGTGACACAGGTCAACAGCCAACCTGACCCTAGGCTGACCAAACGTGAGGAGGTTAACCAAAACTCCCCCTCAAATTAACAATCATGGAAACTCCACACCAATATCCATGCATTATACACAAATGTCTCAACATGACATCCATCATCCCTTACCAGAGGCAACTAACTCCTCCGGTCACACCAATCAGACTTCAGCTGACCATAAGTACTAGTGAGACAACCATCACCAGTCAATAGTAGATATGCATTGCCAGAGCATATTACCTCAACCAACCACTGAATCTTCATATTCTCACTCCTAGTAAGAACTGCCACTTCTGAACGTAGTGTTTGAATAACAAGATTCATGGTTACACCCCCTTAAATGATATCACAGTCAGGTTACCCCATTATTGACTGCTAACATCCAGGAGACTTGTCTTCCAACACACCATAGTACTTCAGGGAACAACTATCCAACCCTGATCAAACTGCAGGGAGATGCTTAACAGCAGGAGATTGCACAATGTCACATCTCAACCAGCTCAACTTCTAGGGATGACCTTCTTGAGCACACACCCAGTTGACCCTGCTCTTGTCAACTTAGCACACACAGATGTCTCCTCTTCCAGGTCAGGAGTAGGTTCCAAACAGTATTATCCCATTGTTTGAACCCTAAAACATCTGCTCTTCAACCAGTAGCTGCATACTTGTTGAACAACATGTTCTAACATCACATAGAACATTGGTTCCACCTCCTTGGAACACACCTTCCTTGAAGGTCTTCAAGGTCTTCATATACACTACTCAAGAGAGTAAGAGAATCAGTGATTAAGTGACTCTTAGCATCCTGAAGTGAGAACGTCATGATGAGTGGACTTGAGGAGACTCAAGTATCTTTGACATCTACAGTAGATTATGATGAGATCTTGAACACAGCAGCCTTTCATCCACATGAGGGGAAACTACATCAGAGTTTGAGTTTTGCCATGTATTATGCAGCGGAAATCATAATACAACTCAACCTATGAACACACACTTCACCAGATTTGCCTCCAAGGCCATACCAGGTTTGAATGTGATTTAGTGCTGGCACAGCTGTCCCACACACAGGCCAATTGCCAACCTCCAGAGACAGGTACACACCATTCCTGTCATGAACAGTCCATCCACCTACTTCAAGGGACCATTCAGGGAATTACAGAACCTTACACAGGTTCCAGCATCAGTACTAACATAACTCCTTGCCAGTTACCAGAAAGTATCAGCCATGGATCTCATCCAGAGACAGAACAGGATGCCTGCTCTGATACCAATTGAAATTCTGGTGTAGTCAGTATTCAGATGTTCTACTTCAAGTCATGACATCTGATCTAACATTGTACTTATTACAGCAAGACAGTTATTACACTCTGTACTATTGTGTACCTTTTCACAGTGTCACAACCTCTCCTTCTATGTCATCCTATAGAGGAGGAACAATTTGTTATGTGCACCATAACCTTCACTTCTGTTGTTTTCCTACACAGATATCCTCTGTTACATTGTTCCAGTTTGTTGGTCATGTACTTGTATTTCCTAAATTAAAGGTTGTAACAAGTTAAACTAATCTCCACTTATTAAGGAGCTAACAAATATATTATTTGCCAGGTTCATTAATTGTAGCTTAGTTGTTAGTTTCCTAGATTTTAGATCAGCTGGTGGATTCCTGAAGAATAGCTTGAGAAAAATCCTGAAACAGAAAAACTAACCATCCAACAATTTAGCATATGCAGTCAGGAGTGAATGTCACAACCTTCCGTTTGACATCCAAGTCCAGAACCATATGCTAAGTCTGCTTGGTTCCTGAAAGCAGACTGTGCTAAATTTGTTGTACTGTAAAAGACCTACCAGTCTCTACTTCAGTATCAGCTTACTGGAAGAACTGTCAAGACACCCAGTTTGACAGTTTCACAATGATCTTATGGCCAGGTCTGTGATGCTTTTTAAATCCAGACTTCACTACATACTGAACTGAATTCATCAGCTTATTAAACAGTATGTGCTGTTGTTGGAGAATGTCAAAACATTCTGCTTGACATTCCAACAGAAGGCTATGTATCAGATCTGCTATTATCTTGATGAACAGACTGGAATACATGCTTAGTTATGGCAGACATGATTATATCATACAGAAGGAAAACAAACACAGGAAATTGTTAACCCAGTTCAGTCCAACATGACCTACATCTGGGGGCTACCAAGCCAGGAAGAAGATCCACTATTAGTAGTATCAATTCAGAGTTAAACTCCCCCGTTTACAACTCATCACTTAATCCCTACCCAATGTAATCTATACCTAGGAACTCCTAGATAGAAACCTCCAGTTTCCATTCCTATCACTACAAATACAATGTAATGTGCAAACACCTTGAACTTGCTTCACAGCTTCATTCAAGAACATAATCACTCTTGCCTACAGGCTTTGAGTAACAAACACTCTCAGGTTTACCACTGAGAGACACATGGTAACCTTCCCACAGATTGGGAGGTTTACCTTACACACACCCTTAAAAATTCATTCTAAGAGGCTTACAAAAACTAGATTACAATCAGCTATTTATAACCTAATCACCCAACTGGATTTGGGCCTTCAGAAAACTGCAGCAGACTTGTTCTTTGCTGTTGCAACTTCAGCAGAAAAATTCTGCTACAAACAAGGTCTTCAAGTTCCTAAACTCTCTCCATATATATCTCCATATTTAGAGCCTATATATATTCTGATTTAGTCTTCAAGACCTCCACAAAGGAGTTAGGATATTCACCAGATATCCTTGCTGATCCCTTGACATATACTGAATTAATTAATTCAGTCTTCTCCACATGTGCGATGTCACAGACCTGATGTCGTGACATCGTACATGACATGTTGGTCCGGATGTTGAATTTCTTCAACCCAACATATTAAAACAACAGAGATGATTACATTATTTGTTTTCTAAAATTATTGCCAATCCTAAGGAATCAACAATTCCTTTTAGGTCGGCGATGTTGTAGCCTAACGCGGTCGGATATTTTCTTAAGACATCTAGTAACTTTTCAGTTTCCATCTGTCCCAAGTCAGTGTTGACTATTACTAGTCTTTTGAGTTCAATGTCTAGGAATTCATATCTTAGGTTCTTTGGTAGTGTTTTTAATTCCAAGTCTGGTTTCTTCGGGAATAACATGTGGTTGGGTGTAAGAGCTAAGCGTTCGCTTAGACTGTCATTTTGGTAGGGTTCACACCAATTATCATCTTCAAAGATTGGAGGGATTTGGAATTTCATTATATCAGAATATGTGGTTTCTTGCATCTCCATCTCTCTTAAGCACTCGTCTATGACATCAAATAGATAATAGTTATCGTCTAAAGCTGGAGCTTGTAAGAATTGTGTCAAGATGAATTCAACCTTTTCTTCTCCAACATCGAATGTTAGCTTACCTCTTTTCACGTCTATTATGGCTTCGGTGGTAGCTAAGAATGGCCTTCCAAATACAATAGGTGTACTGGCATCTTATTTGATGTCCATGATTATGATGTCTGTAGGAATGTAGAATTGTCCTACACGTACTGGGACATTCTCTAGTATACCGACAGGATATTTGATTGAGCGGTCCACTAGTTGGACATACATCTTGGTGGGTCTTAGTTCTCCCATGTTGAGCCTTTTACAGATGGTTAAGGGCATTACACTAATGCTAGCTCCTAGATTGTATAGAGCTTTGTCTATGACGAACTTTCCAATGACATAGGGTATGGAGAAACTACCTAGGTCTTTTAGTTTGTGAGGCATGTTAATTTGGATTATTGCGCTACACCCAACGATAAGTGTAATTGTTTCATCATCCTCAATCTTTTTCTTATTGGATAAGATTTCTTTAAGAAGTTTGGAATATGAGGAATTTGTGTGATGGCTTCTATTAAGGGAATTGTAATGTTTAATTGCTTCAGAAGTTCAACAAATTTCCTAAATTGCCCTGTAGTTTTAGAATTTGCGAGTCTTTGAGGATACGAAATGGGTGGTTTATAACGTGGTGGAGGCACATAAGGTTTTCTTTCTCTTCAGCCTCTCGGGTATTATATTCCTTCTCCTTCGGTTCACTTACCTTCTCAGTTGTTGTTTTGTCTAGTTTTTGGTACATGGCAGGATTTTGGAGTCTCTGATATACGGGTCCGCCTAGTTCTTTTCCACTCCTCAATATAACGGAATTTGCATATCCTTTTGGATTAGGTTGCGGGTGTCCAGGGAATGTGCCGGCGGGAGCGGCAGTAGATGCTTGTTATTGAGCCACTTGTGAAATATGTGTTTCAAGCATTTTGTCGTGGGTGGCTAAGCCGTCTACTTTGCTCGCTAATTGTTTAAGTTACTCACTAGTATATATGTTTTGGTTCAAGAAGTCTTTGTTTGTTTGAGCTTGGGTAGCTATGAAGCTTTCCATTATTAGTTCAAGGTTGGACTTCCTAGGCATGTTAGGAGCATTATTAGCTGGCTTTTGACATCCAGGAGGAACAACGGGTGCTTGGCCAGGTGCATACAGGGCGTTGTCATTCTTATATAAAAAGTGGGGATGGTTTTTCCAACCTGGGTTGTATGTATTCGAATAAGGGTTTCCTTGTGCGTAATTCACTTGATCAATTGGGACTCCTGCCAATATCTAACATTCTGGTGCTGTGTGTCCAAGAGTTCCACATAACTCACAGTTTGGAGTGACGGCAGCCACAGTGGCTACGGGTGGTATGGTCAAGTTATCTAACTTTTGAACAATGGCATCTACCTTTGCATGGACGTGGTCAAGGCTACTGATTTCGTACATTCCACTTTTAGTTTGGGACTTTTCTATTGGAGTTCTTTCACCTCCCCATTGGCAATGGTTTTGGGCCATGTTTTCAATGAGTTGATAGGCTTCGTTGTATGGCTTGTCCATAAGTGCACCGCCCGCGGCAGCGTCTACTGTCAGTCGTGTGTTGTACAGAAGCCCATTGTAAAATGTGTGAATGATCACCCAGTCTTCGAGACCGTGATGTGGACATATCCTCATCATGTCTTTGTATCTCTCCCATGCGCCGTAGAGAGATTCTACATCCTTTTGTCGAAATTCGTTGATTTGAGCTCTCAGCATAGCAGTTTTGCTAGGTGGAAAATATCGGGATAAGCGTTCTTCACTTCTTCCCATGTCGTAACTGAGTTGGATGGCAAGGATTGCAACCAAGCCTAAGCTCTGTCTCTTAGAGAGAAAGGAAAGAGGCGTAGTTTTATTGCATCTTGAGATACACCCTTCGCATTCACAGTGTCTGCGTACTGCACAAACTTGGTAAAATGTTCATTAGGGTCGTCCGTAGGATTTCCAGCAAATTGATGCTGTTGGACGGGGTAACGTAGAACTTAAGAGGACGATTATGTCGTTCCACTGTAGCCATGGTTGGTTTTTCAATTGCTTCAGCAGTAGGAAAGAAGATTTCAGAAATATTGTACCTTCGTTGGTACTCTAGTATTCGGCGTCTTAAATATAAGAAACACTCTAATTTTGCGATTGGTGGTGCTAAGTTGTCGCCTTGTGAGCGTGTACTTGGCATACAATCGGGGGAAATAAGGGAAAGGAGGTTAGCTTTTGCCTTAGTCTATATTGTGTAACGAAAGAATCGCACTATTTGACTAGATCAGGTCCCCGACAACAACGCCAAAAACTTGATACATCTCGTGACTGTATATTGAATATTGTCTATCAGGCACTTGACTGCAAGTGCACAGTCTAGTCGTTTTAGTTTTAAAAGATATTGAACCCACGAGGACCGATGGTCAAACTAATGCTACAGACGTTGCTATGTTTAGCTAAGGAAATGATTTTCAGAAGTTTGGTTGAAGAAAATTGATCTAAGGGAAGTTAAGTCTTAAGAAAATATAAATAGGAGGATATTAGTATGCATTGCATTAATCGTCATGGATTCGATAAGTCACCGGTGTATAATTTAAATACCAAATATCTTTCAGTAGAAAATACTTATTTAAAAGGCTTTATCTCACACTCTCGCGATTGTTGATTCAGACTGTACCTTTAGGTCAGAATGTACGCTCTCGCTGTCCCATTCGAAGCTAAAAATACTTTTTGAAAATAAATAATTTCTAATTGCTTTTAAAGTGCTCTCGCTTTTTTTAAAATCAATGCCTAGTTTTAACTATCCATTTCGACCCTCACGCTCTCGCGATTGTAGGTTCTCACCTTAGTTAATTTCCCACTCTTGTGGCCAAATCGTATTAAATAGGTTCTCACTCTTGTGACAAAGTTAATTAAATTTAAATTAAAAACCACAGCCAAAAAGATTGTTTGAGGAAAGAAGTTTTACACCGATTATTATTAAATCCCGTCTAATTAAATTGTTTACATACCGATACTGGTATTTTAGCCAGACATGTTAAATAATGCAAACACAGATGAACATAAACAGATCAACAATAAAGCAAACATGATTATAATGATAATAAAGCAATAACAATAATAATTGAATAAAAACCTAGAATTTGGATTAATAGAATACGCCGAATCTTGAAGTACTTGAGCAGTCCTCCACAGGTCGGTAGGATTATGCTTCTTCGAAATATTTGCTTAAACTAAATTAACTAAATTGTAGTAGTTACCCAGTGTAGGAAACTACTACTTTGTCTAACTGAAAAACGGAAAGGGAAAAGGGAAAATCAAAGCTCTGAACGGTCAAAGAAAACAATGTTGCTTAAGAAAAATAAAAGAAAAACAGAATTGCTGTGGAAAAATAAGATGCAGAGAAAGGTCTTGAAAGCTGGCTTCAGAGAGGAAAGTTAAGCGTGCCCGTAGGTTTCCAACTTCCATCCTTTTATATTCTCCATTAGGTCTTGGAAGTTGAGAGAAATAAGGATGACTTGGTTGAGTGATAAATCCACAGGAAAATGGCTGAGGAACGAGAAATAAGGGCCTTGTGGATCACTTCTGTTGACAGATTCAATGCGCTGATTTTTGGCCTTGTGACGTTTGTGATGGGCCTGTGACGGTCGTGACAGGCTAGGCGTGACGGTCGTGACCGGCTTTGTGACGGTCGTCACATGCACATAATTCGTATTCTCTTCTTTTTTGATGTTTTCTCTTCTGTTTCTTCTTATTTTCCTTCCTTTTCTATACTTTGCTCCCTTAAGCATGGGAATTGAAATACCTGCAAAAATAACTCGAACACTTGCAGAATAATCGAATATAAATGAAAGTGGTATGATTTTTGAGTGTAAATCAAGGCAAATATACAATGTATTTTCATGTTATCAAGTACTCTTGGAGTTTGAATCTCATAATAGTGGGAGATTTCAAACTCGATTTTCAATGAAAAACACTAAGCTTATCCTTTAAATGTGGAGGTTTAAGGTTGCTGACTCAAAGCTGGCGCGCAATGGTCCTTAATTCTGATCATGGAGGGTTATATTTATATCCAAAGCACTTGATAATTGCACATTTCTTTCAAAACTCCAAAAATAGAAATTTCCTTTGCATGGATGCATGAGCGTGTGATAGGCCTATATAATGATGCATTCAGGTCCAAAATTACGTGTAAGCAATGCTGAAGTCATGTCGAAGGGGCATGCATTCGTATATGGAGAGTGGAACTTCAAATCTTCCAAATGGTCATCCAACTTTAAGACATGCTCAAGTCATTCATACTTTGTCCAAATGGGATGAATTTGGACTTTTTGGAGATGTTAGATCTAGAGGAACAACTTTCATGTTGAACACTTTTTCGTTTAAAGCTTGGATCGTGATGAATCTTGAGTTGGAAGTTTGGAAAATCAAACATATAAAAAAAAATCTAAGTACCAAGCCATATGTTCACTTCTTCCACCTTGAGTAACTTTTTCTATGGGCTTCAAATGAGAAGCGTTCGTTCATCAAAGTTGTATCTATATCAAAGCCCTTAAGATTGGTCACAAATTTGACCTTATTTGGATTTATCATGAAGGAGTTATACATTTCAGAAGTTGAGGAAAATCACCTGTTCAATGGTTTTGGTCTAAAATGACCTATAATGTTTCCTCATATCACATGCATTTAAAAGTTGAATTTGCACTTACTCCAAACATCAAACTTAAAGTAGACATCTTAAATTTGACCATTAAACTTTCAATGGCTTTTATCTCATAAACATTGAGCAAGTTATGGCCTTGGGAAGTTGACCTCCAAATTAGGGTTTATACAAAATTACCTATAATCTTTCACCATAAAAAATGACTTTCCATGCAAAACTAGATATAGACCTCAACATGAACGTCGTTTGGAATGTCATTTAGAGTAACGTTTCTTTTGGAATCATTTTCATATGAAAAAACGTGTTGGAGATAAGGTTTAGGGAATCCCAGTCTTGATCAGTTGACTTCCTCTAGTCAACAACCATGAACCAACTTGCTAGCTTTCTATTCTCTTGACCTTTGGGACTCAAGGAGGATCATATATGCATAAGATTATGAAATTTGAAATATCCCTTGAAATATTTGATCAATTGGTGAAGAAAGTTGTTGAAGAAGTCACACAAGATACCTAGATGAATTAGGGTTTCCAAGGCAAACCAACTTCAAACTCTTGATGATTTCTTGATCAAAATAACATGTTAAGATCATGGGGATTCATATATGACACTTAGATCCAATGTAGACCAAGTATTGATTGAGCTCCTTGCAATGAGGGTCTTAAACCCTAAATATGAGCTTGATAGATCAAAGGTGAGCATAGGCACTACCTACAAAATAGTTAGACTATACAATGACATATTTTTGATATTTTGGTTAGTAAATAATGAAAAAAGAAGTATGATACAATCAAATGGTGCTTGGTGATCTCTCCCAATACAACCCCAATGAATGAGGGGTAAATAGGATGCCAAGTTGTGATCTCAATGCTAATGCATATGATGATAAGAGCATGAGGGATCTTAGGGTCAAAATTGAGGTCTTACAACTGCCCCTATTTAAGGACATTCTAGCTGGGGAGGTGAAGGTTAAAATCTTCGTATTGACTTAGTAGAATGGACTTAAATAAAACATATAGAAGCAAATTTTGGTCCCTAAGAGACATCATGATGCATATGATATGAATGTTAAAAATAATCTATGTGGGGAAAATGTTGCCACAAAGGAAAAGAATTCAGAGAAACTGAAAGTCCGCAAGAGTAAAATGCATTCCGTAAGGAAAACACACTAGGGAGACAGAGACTCTAGGGAAAAGGAGTTGTGCGTAGGCCAGGCTACGACTTTAAAACTGTTGGGGGGACACGAGGGATTCCACGAAAATAAATTAATGGAAAGACTCAGTCGGGGAATAAAAGAACGTTTACGGTGAAAAATGGGTGGATCAGAAAAAAGCTGAAATACTCGATCCAAACAGGAAATGGCGATTCACTGGGGGAAAAACACACTCGAACTCAACTGAGGAAGAAATGATCTTCAACACAGGAGTAACAGAAATATAGGATCCAATACCAATTACTTGGTAAGGAGATAACAAAATCTGACAGGGAAGACATCTGTTACCGGTTAGGGTAAACATATCAAGGACGACTCGCTGAAGGAAACCAGGAGGTGTCTTCATTACCAATTACTGGGTATGAATAAACTGCTGTGGAAAAGCCAAATAGGATTTACAACTACCAGTTACTGGGCAGAAGACCACAAAGAAAGATAATACCCGTCACTGATTAAAGTGAACATATCAAGGATAAACTCAAAAGGGAAGAATATCTGTCATCGGTTAAGATGAACATATCAACGATAGACTTGCCTAGGGACATTAGGAAGGATATCCGTCACCAGTTAAGATGAACATATCAAGGATAAACCGCCTGAAAAAGTAGGGATTACATCTATCAGATACTAGATAGAATACCAACAAGAGAATATCTGCCACCGGTTATGGTGAACATATCAAGGATAAACTCAGACGGGAGAAAATAGGAATTATATCTATCGGTTACTGGATAGAAAACCAAAAAGAGAATATATGTCACCGGTTAAGGTGAACATATCAAGGATAGACTCTGTAGCGAGAAGTAGGATTTACAACTACCGGTTAATGGGAAGAAGACTGCAAAGAGAAGGAAATCCGTCATCGGTTAGGATGAACATATCAAGGATTAACTCTCTAGGGAAAGAAAATAGGGATTACAACTACCTTTTTACTAGGTAGAATACCAACAAGAGCATATCCATCATCGGTTAAAATGAACATATCAAGGATAAACTCAAAGCAAGGGAAGAAAATATTCGTCATCGGTTAGCATGAACATATCAAGGATAAACTTCCTAGGGAAACGTGAAAATGAATTCATTGGGAAGAAAAGGGTTACTCTTGCCGGATCTTGGGCAGAAGTAAAATACTTGCAAATTGAGAAGAATATTACTAGTTACTGGGTAATAGACTTTCAAGGGGACGAAAAGCATCTATCCAGGTAGGATCTAGAAAGAAACGGTCAATCAAGGACTCAAGCCAATGAGGATATAAGTCAAGGGGAGTAGTTCCATTCAGATAATCAACTCGGGAGGAAACTGAAATAATAATCATCCACGAGGAAATAAATCAGTGGAGAATTGAGAAAGGTTAAATTCTTTCTGCTTAATGGGCTGACACTCTACAATTGAGAGGGGACAGACACACCATATCTGTATGGGGAAACGGTACCACCATAGCAGAGGATTAGAGGAAAAATGAATCACAAAGTGAAACAATGCAAGAATGAAATTTATGAATGTATATTCATATGTATATATGATGATTATGCTTATAAAACGATCATAAAGGATACAAATGTTACTGGTCTGAATCATCGAAACCATTCTCAACCCATCCTCATAGGAGGGAAACATCTACTCGAGAGAATCAGCCGCCTCGAAGGCTCAACCCTGGCTGGGGGAAGCCAGGAGAGGATCTGTTGAGGAGAGTGCAACATCAACTCTGCGAGGAGTTTTAGGCCAACACCATATCAATTGGGAGACAACCCTGCAGGCGACAACTACAACACTGCTCAAGAGTCAGAGCTAACAAAGGTAAGGGACAACTTTGATGGTGACTTGCGGAGAAGCAAAATTCCGCCGAATCTATGCAAATTGCCGAAATCATGCGCCTATAATTCGAATGAGGCCAAACACAAACTCAGCTGGGGAAAACAACAAAACTCTACTGCTGAAATGTCGTTGGGGGTGAAAATAGGGATCATGCCAACTGCTTGGGGAGAACCAATAATGCTCCACATTTAGGGCTTACCGCTTTTCAAACTGTTGTTGATATTCCTTTAAGTGATATCGATTGCTCTTTTTAAATTGCTTTAATTATTTAAGAAAACATATTTTTTAGTTAAAATTTTAATTTCAAAAATGATCACAATAAAATTTAAATCTATTTAGCTGAATAAATAAGAGTAGAATCAATTGGATAAAAAACTCAACTTTATTTAATAGAATGGTAGTCTCTAAATGACAAGACTCCATAGATTTTTTACAAAAAGTTGAAAAATGGTAATTTACATGGAAAGGGCTACATTGAATACAATGATCACTAATCCTTCTACCGTCTTCAATATCCACTGTGCTCTTGGTGTCGGCTGGGAATGATGAATCAGAATTGACTAACTTGCTCAAGAATGTCTTTAAAACATAGATCAACAGGATGCAGTTACTTGCCATGATCCCTATTTTTTTGCATAAATTTCCCCAAGTTGGGGTACTCAATGTATCGGGATAAATGTTCATGTATTGTGTCTCGAATTATTGCCTGGATCACCCTTTCATGTTTTCATTCCTTCAAGACGCTCATTTTGGCCTAAACCGCCATTTCGGGTTTTCAACTTAGCGAGTTGTTCTTTTCTTTTTAGGAGAAGTATTTTTTAATTGCATCAGCATTCACAAGAAGAGTGAACTCTTCACCATCCATAGTTGTAAGGATCAAAGCACCTCTTGAAAAGGCTCCCTTAACAACATAAAGGCCTTTATAATTAGGAGTCCATTTGCCCCTAGAATCTGGTTTGAAAGATAGAATCTTCTTGAGCACAAGGTCACCTTCTCTGAACACACGAGGTCTGACCTTCTTATCAAAAGCTTTCTTCATTCTCTGTTGATATAACTGGCCATGGCACATGGCAGTTAATCTCTTCTCTACAATCAAATTCAGCTGGTCATACCTGGTTTGACACGATTCAGCTTCCGTCAACTTGGCTTCCACAAAGACATGCAATGACGGGATCTCCACTTCTACTAGGAGCACATCTTCCATTCCATAAACAAGTGATAAAGGGGTTGCCCCTGTTGAATTATGGATGGATGTACGATACCCGTGCAAAGAAAATGGGAGCATCTCATGCCAATTTTTGTATGTCAAAACCATCTTCTAAATGATCTTCTTGATGTTCTTGTTTGCAGCTTCAGTAGCCCCATTCATCTTAGGTCTGTAGGGATAAGAATTATGATGTGCAATCTTGAAGTATTTGCAAGGAGCTTCCACCGTATTATTATTCAAGTTAGATCCATTATCAGTAATGATCTTACTGGGCTCACCATAACAGCATATAATCTGATTCTTGATAAACCTCACAACAACTTGCTTGGTTACATTCGCATATGATGCCACTTCAACCCACTTTGTGAAGCACTCAATAGCCACTAAAATGAAATGATGCCTGTTTGAAGCTTTGGCTCAATCATACCAATCATATCAATTCCCCACATGGAGAAGGGCCATGGGGAGGAAATTACATTCAAAAGTGTCGTAGGAACATGAATCTTATTTGCATAAATTTGACACTTGTGGCATTTCTTCACTTACTTGCAACAGTCAGATTCCATTGTCAGCCAATAGTAACCTGCTCTCAACATCTTCTTAGCTATAGCATGTCAATTGGAATGAGTACCAAAGGAACCTTCATGGACTTCAGTGATCAATAAGTCTGCTTCGTGTCTATCCACGCATCTGAGTAGAACCATATCGAAATTTCTCTTGTAAAGCACGCGACCATTTAGGTAGAAGTTGCCAGCTAATCTCCTCAAAGTCTTCTTATCTTTCAAAGATGCCCCAGATGGGTAAACCTGACTTTGGAGAAAACACTCGATATCAAAATACCACGAATTCTCATCTTTGATCTCTTCAACAGCGAACACATGAGCTGGCCTATCAAGACGCATCACAGTCAAATTAGGAACCTCGTTCTAGAACTTCACCACAATCATTGAAGTTAAAGTTGCAAGAGCATATGCCATCCGGTTTTCATCTTAAGGGATATGATGACATTCGACCTTTGTAAAGAAAGTTGAATTCCTCCTCGCATAATCTCTATATGGTATCAAACCGGGTTTATTTGGGTCCCATTCACCTTTGATCTGGTTAATGACCAAAGAAGAATCTCCTTAGACATTTAAATACTTGATTATGAGATCAATGGCCTCTTCAAGCACCATAATGCAAGCTTCATACTCAGCCATATTATTTCTACACTTGAAAGTTAATCTAGTTGTAAACGGAAAATGAGTGCCTTGAGGAGTAATAATCACTGCCCCAATGCCATTACCATACTGATTAACAGCTCCATCAAATACCATGCCCCAAAGGGAACCAGGTTCTAGCCTTTCTTCAAGCAATGGTTCATCACAATCTTTCATATTCAAGTATAATATCTCTTCATCGGGTTGGTGAGCCAAATGGGTAACCAAGACACTACCTTTAATCGCTTGTTGAGATCGGTATTTAATATCACACTCAGATAACAACATCTGCCAACGGGCAATTCTCCTAGTTAAAGCAGGCTTTTCAAAAGTATACTTGATTGGATCCATTTTGGATATCAACCAAGTAGTATGATTCAAGATATATTGACGCAGACGCTTAGCAGCCCAAGTCAAGGCGCAACAAGTCTTCTCAAGCGTAGAATACTGAGGTAGTAAATTGCATATTCTTTCTTTCCAGTATCATCTTGCTGACCTAGAACACAACCCATACTCTCTTCAAGCATAGTTAAATACATGATCAATGGTCTCCCTTCAATAGGCGGAGACAGAATTGGAGGCTCAAGAAGGTATTCTTTGATACTGTCAAAAGCTTTCTGGCAATCATCGGTCCAATCACAAGACTGATCTTTCTAAAGGAGCTTGAATATAGGCGCACATGTGGCAGTCATATGCGAAATGAATCTTGAGATATAATTCAAGCGGCCGAGGAAACCTCAAAGTTTCTTCTTAGTTTTGGGCGCAAGCATCTCTTGTATTGCTTTGACCTTGGCAGGATCAACTTCAATACCATCCTCGCTAGCAATAAAGCCCAACAACTTACCAGAACGAACATCAAATGCACACTTATTGGGATTCAAGCGGAGTTTATGAGTTCTTAAGTGCTGGAATAGCTTCAACAAATGCTCAACATGTCGTTCTTCATCAATGGATTTAGCGATCATATCATCAACATAGACTTCGATCTCTGTATGCATCATATCATGAAAAAGAGTGGTTATTGCTCTCTGGTAAGTTGCACCAACATTCTTTAAACCGAAAGGCATCTCTCTATAACAGAATGTTCCCCAAGGTGTAATGAATGTGGTCTTCTCCATATCTTCGGGTACCATTTTAATCTGATTATAACCAGAAAATCCGGCCGTAAATGAAAAGACTGTGAATTTAGATGTATTATCTACCAACATATCAATGTGTCGTAGAGGGAAATCATCTTTCAGAATGGCTTTGTTCAAATATCTATAATCAACGCACATACGAACTTTTGCATCCTTCTTCGAAACAGACACAATATTGGCCACCCACTGTGGATACTCGACATTAACAAGGAAACCGATAACGATCTACTTTTGCACTTCTTCTTTGATCTTAACTTCCATATCAAGATGAGTCCTCCTCAATTTCTGCTTGACTGCCGGGCATTCTGACTTCAACGACAATCTATGCTCCACAATCTCAAAATTAAAACTAGGCATGTCTTGATAGGACCAAGCAAACAAATATGAATAATCTCAAAGAAGATCAATAAACACCTTCTTAACTTCAGGACACAATCAAGATCCAATCTTGACTTCATTCACATCATCCTCGGAACCCAAGTTGACCAGCTCAATCTGTTCTTCGAATGGCTAAATGGATTTTTCCTCATGCTCAAGTAGACGAGACAACTCATCAGACACTTCTTCATCACTTACTTCCTTAGCCTCAAACATAGGGAATTCAAAGTTTGGAGAAGGAGTAGGATCATTGTATTCAATGGATTTAGAAACCAACCTGCATAATTACTTTACAATTTGATTTTTGAGAAGTGTATTGTGACCAAATATTATGCAGATGGACAATTATTGTTTATTTATTTATGTTTTTTGTGATTACCATTTTCAGAAAAGCAAAAAAGTAAAAATAAAACATCATAGATGTGGATGAATAGAATTGCCTTTTATTAATGATAAAATTTGAGAAATGCCAAACAATGTTCACTTTTCCCTTAGGCATAGGAGAAGGATTTTCAAAAATAATAAAATAAATTACTTAGAGCGATGAACAATAATAGGAACATCGACAACATTCCAATTGTTGCAAGCTTTTCCATGCGTCACAAAATTGGTGCAGTCTTCATCTTCATCCCCCTCGATCACTGCAGCTGAGTGTTGTTCATTACCATGAATGAATCCTCCGCGACAGAAACTGGGTTGCACATCTTCAACTGACGACCCTTGCTGAAATCCTAAACCAGCTCTTCTCTTGTTCTAGGCGACCTCTACCATCCGGCCCAACTGATCAGAATTGCTGTCTTCAACAATCTTTTGCGCGTCTTTAAAGGAGGACATAGGTGCCCCAACTCTCTTTTCTTCAATAATAGATAGACCTTGGAACGAAGTTCCAATCTCATCCTTAGCTTCAACATATGACAAAAATGACAGATGGCTTACCAACAAAGCCTTCTCTCCACCAACGATAACGAGCTTACCATTCTTCATAAATTTCAACTTCTGACGCAGAGTTGACGTGACAGCTCCTGCCTCATGTATCCATGGCCTTCCCAACAAGCAGTTATAGGTCGGGTGGATGTCCATTACTTGAAAAGTAATTTAGAAATCACTCGGACCTATCTTCACCGGAAGGTCCACCTCGCCAATAACAGTTTTGCGAGAACCATCAAAAGCTTTGACGATCACGCCAATGTATCTCATCGGAGCTCCTTGATATGACAATCTGGAAAGAGTTGATTTTTGGAGTACATTCAAAGAAGAACCGATATCAGCCAACACATTTGACAAAGCATCACCCTTGTTGTTCATCGATATATGTAGTGCTAAATTGTGATTTCTGCCTTTCTCGGGAAGTTCTTCATCACAAAATCTAAAATTGTTACAGGAGCTGATGTTAGCCACAATGTGATCAAATTGATCCACTGTTACATCATGCTCCACATCAGCTTGCTCCAATACCTTTTGCAATGCTTCTCTGTGCACTTCAGAATTCATAAGCATAGACAACACTGAAATCTTGGAGGGAGACTAGAGCAGCTGCTCCACCACATTAAATTCACTCCTCTTGATTAAACGAAGTAGCTCATCATCATCATTAGGCTTCAAACTGTTGGACTCACCAGACTGACATCTTAGAGCGCTAACTGGATCTACTGCAGGCATTTCAACCTTTTTACTAACATCCTTTACATCCTTTGGGAACACAGGCCCAAAAGCACAACCACTACACGTTGTAGCGGGGTATTCGTTACCATTAGAGATATTGACTAAATCCAAGGTAAATCATACAAGTCGAGTCGCCACCGCACTTCTATTTATCCAAAGGAATGGTTAGAAAGTGAACAAAAACCTAAAAGTTTTATCGAATCAAAAACTAGTAAAAGAGAGTCAGAGATCTGGGTAAGGGGGTTGGTTATGCAATGGGAAGGTGTTAGGCACCCAAAACATCCTAGGTACTCCTAGGGAGCCCTTTTCACACTTGTTGTAAGGTTGTTGTTTTGTGAAAAATTCATTTGTGCAAACATGATTGAAGAGATGAGAAGAGAATATACAAGTTTATTTACATTTTGTGTTTGGATGGATAAACCCATTGCCTATGTACCATCTTCAAAAAGATTAGGATCAAAACCTCGTAGTTCGGGGTAACAATCTCAAAAAATGAGTTGGTGAATTGATTGGTCCAAAAGCCTTAAGGTCTTTTGCTATCAAATGGAGAAAACTCAACCTAAAACCACAAATCCACCATGTGAGGGTAGCTTCAACATGCTAGTGAGGGGTTAACCCTATAATAAGCATGGAAGACTAATTCTCCATCACTAAGGATATAGGTGAGTATTACATCTAACACCAAGATAACTCAAACCTAACAGCAAAAGGCTATGAAAAATTTGATTAAGGAAGTGGCCATTGGAACCACAAAAAGACATTTGAATGGGTTATATTTACCAATTAGAAGTATATACAAAATGGTCAAAGTGGACTTAAAGATTCAATTCAAAATAAGTATTATGAAAAGAAGGTTTGAAAATCAAAAGCATAAGGCTTAGGTTTCTAATGTTGAAAACAAATGTTAAGTGTCTGCACAAAAGTTTGGCTTAGGTTAGAGTGGAGAGAAGAAGAAGGGCTAAAGTCCTAAGCATGCAAGAGGTAAGGAATAAGAAACAAAACCACAATGGAGTTCCTCTCTTGAGATCATATTGATGATCCAAGTAGATCCCATCCTTTGGAATAAGCAATCACATAAACATAAACCCAAGCAATCATCAATCAAGTGAACTCTTGGAAGGCTCTTCAAGGCATCTTATAATTCTTTCTCTTAGAAGCTCATGGCAATAGTTCTTCAAGTTTGAATCAAGATGGAGTCCCTAGCACAAGAAAACACACATCAAAGAGTTTTATGAAGCAAATTAAGAATGGACAAGAGTGAGTTTAGAGGCTTGTCCTTCTAATCCATCTTCATCACTAAGGTCTTTTTACTCCAATTTTGCATAGGAAATATCCTAGAAACTAAGTCCATTTGTCCATTTTTTGCATTTGGTTCTCAACATTCAAAACAAAACACAAGCACAATAGTATATACACAATTATGTGCTCAAGTGAGCAAAAGGCAAATGGCATTAACATAAACATGTGCTCAAGTGAGCAAAGGGAAAAGCAAATGGATAATATGTACAAGAATAGCAAATTGCATAAAAGTAAAGAGCAAAAAGTAAATGTTAATGGTTAATGGTTAATGGTTAATGTTAGTAGTTAATGTGTCATAAGGCAAATTTAGCGCTATGTTAAGCAATCGTAATTGGACTTATGTAGAAGTCACAACTATTTGAGGCCGGTCAATAATAATGTAGGCAACAACACAAGTTAGAAGTCTTGATTAGTTAACCAATTTCCAACAACTTGCCATGCCAAAAAAGAAAAAGAGAATTGATCTTGTATTGGTTTAAGTCTTTTGCATGTTTAGGAAACAACCTATCCTTAATGCAAAGCCATTCATTTGATCAATTGATCAAGATGAATTAGATTTGAATCAAGGAAGATTAAGCCTCCCTAATCAATGTTAACTTATCAACCTTTAACTCATTGATAAAAAAAAAAAAAAAAAAGAAGAAGAAGAAGAATGGATTATGAAATGGAAAGATTAAAATGTATAAGGTGAAATAAAAAATGTACCGATCCATATTTATTGACCATATGACATTGAAAGTCAAAGTCAAACAATGAGAAATCAGAAATGGGATGAAGATTGGAGGTCAAAGATTAATCAAAATATTTTTGGCATTTTTAATATTAAAATAAACTTGAATTAAAAAATAAAAGAAAGGTCAAACTTCAAAATCACTTCAAATCAACCTTGAAAGATCCAAGTGATTTATCCCAAGTTCAACAAGGTCAAACAATGTTTGACAAAAAATTTCAGCATTTTTAAAAGTCTGAAACTATTTTTAATCAATTAAAAATGAATAAAAATAACCTAATTGAACTAAAATCTCAAATCAATTAAAAAATTGATGAGAATATTTTTCATA
Organism: Lathyrus oleraceus; assembly: GCF_024323335.1. NCBI lineage: Eukaryota > Viridiplantae > Streptophyta > Magnoliopsida > Fabales > Fabaceae > Lathyrus > Lathyrus oleraceus. The sequence goes on from NC_066581.1 coordinate 442,649,074, forward strand.
GATCCATCATCATTCAAATAGGTTAGGAAAATATTTTTATACTTTTTGAATATCAAAAACTATTTAAAATGAATTAAAAAATACCAGAAAATAGAAAATTCACAAAAAATATCAAATGGTGAAATAAAAAAATATAAAAAATCAAAATCATAAACTAGAAATTATTTGGAGAAGAATGCAATTGGTCCCATATTTTTTGGATTTAAAATGAAAAAGATATGAATTTTTGAAAATAATGGAAATAAAAGAAATAAAATCAGAAAATAAGAAATTCAAAAAAACAAGGAGCGTCTGATCAAGCCTCATTAATTGACGTGGCTGATCAAACGCTTCAGAAGCGCGCGCTCATGGTAGGTTTCAGTCCACGCGTAACACCAACAATTATTAAAAGTCATAAGAAGCGAGGGCCAGGATTAGATCTGGAAATAAGAATGGACGGCCACGATTGGATCTGGAGACCAGACGGTGGCCAGCGCCACCGTCTTCTCCGGCTAGCTCCGGTGAGAGCTCAAATTTGCAGAAGAGCAAATGTGCACCAAAACACACGATCCAGGCATCAATCGAAAGAGGAAGTGATGTACATCACTCCTATACCACTCACTTCCACTCTAGATTTCTATAAATGGAGAAATCAGTTATGGAAGCATGATGGTGTTCATCATGAACTTGATTAATTTCAAAAATTAAATGCACAGTAATGATGCCTCTATTGAGAGGACTTCAGCCAACACAAAATCCAAGCAACTAGATCAATAAATGGTGAGTTTCGAAGAGAAAACCAGTTGAAGAACAACCTTGAAATCTGGAGATTTGAGCTTGCTTCCTTACTTCCTTTGGCCAAACAGAAGATCAATGGAGTATGAGAGAGAGGTCTAGGAACTTTAGATCTAGAAATTCAAGATCTGAGAAATTGAAGAAAATTGGAATAGTTCCTTTAGGTGTGGCTCGGTTTTGATTTCTGCAGCACTTTAGGTTGATTCATGGATCAAATTTGAATGGAGTGAGGCTCTTATTTATAGATAGAAAGGCAAGGTAGGTGTGATCAAAGTCGTGTGCATGGAATTGGATATTCATTGCATGGGCTTCATAATCATTCAAAAGGCCCAAATTCAATGCCAAATGCACTCTAAAGCATAACTGTGCTGAAATGGTCGTGGAATTGGCAATGCACAAGCTTGTATAATGAGTTTCAACATGTTATGCATAATCATGCCTAAAACTTCTCCTCTTCGAAAATGCCATTTGCCAAATCCAAACATGAGCATATGAGTAATGGTTGGAAAGATTTTGATGTAAGGAACAATTGTTATGCTGGGCAAAAAACCATTTCAAGTGTGGAAATTGGTGAAATTTGAGTTTAAAGTGCAAGGTGCAAAACATGTAAAGGCAAAGTTTCTAAATTTGGCCAATGTTCAAGCCCTTCTGTTTTGATGATGCAAGCCCCAAATGAAACAACCTCCAACATCAAAGTTGTAGATCTCTTCAAGACAATCAAAATGGACTTAAATTTTGAATCATTTCAAATTTTGATGAAAGAGGTATGGGCACTTGAAGTTGGACTTTTTTTCCTTTCAATGCAATTGGTCCAAAGTGACCTATAATGTTTTGCATTATCACATGTATTTCTTTTGAGACTTTGAAATTTTGTTCAACATAACATTTGAAGTAGACATCTTAACCTTTCCAATTCATTTGATCCCACCTCAAAATCATAAAAAATGAATGAGTTATGTCCTTGGGAAATTGAAAAAAAATTAGGGTTTTAGTCAAAGTGACATATAATGTCTTGGAGTGGGAGATGATCTTCCAAGCTTCAAATCAATTTTTGATGAACATGAAAGTTGTTGATGTTGTCCTTAAGAACAATTTTTCTTTTGGGAGCATCTCCATTTGACCAACACATAAAAAGTTAGGTCTCAGAGCATTTCCAAATAGTCAGATGAATTGACTAATCAATTTCTCAAGTCCACAACTCATATCCTGATGAATTGATGATTGAGGATACTCAAATAAGTTCAAATATGCATGTAATGATGAATTAAAGAACTTCCCTTGATTGTATTTGATCATGGGCTGAGGTTGCTTCAAGAGGAAGGCATTGTGGTGCATAGATGAGTTAGGGTTTCTTTGGGGAACAAACCTCAAACCCTTTGACTTTCTTTGATCAAAATGATGGATTGAGATGCTAGGGAGGCATATTTGATGGATGATAGCTTTGGGAAACATTACCATTCTTGCTATCATCTTCACTTGGCCATATTTCTGCACAAAGGATCCCCTTGAAGCTCTTGACCTTGTGATTGCTCAAGCCTCAAACAAAAGATGTTAGTGCCATATTTTTTGTGCTTTTGGTTAGTAAACAAAATAAGAAAAGCAATAATACACAATTCAAGCATGCTCGGTGATCTTCAAACCACTCACAATAGGTCCCACCCAAAGGCAAAGGTAACCAAGATGCTTATGATCCTTGAGGCTTTGCAAATGCAATGTTATGATGCCATGAGGGATCTTAGGGCCAAAATTGGGGTCTTACAAATGCCCCTATTTAAGGTCATTCTAGCCGGAGAAGTGAAGGTTAAAATCTTCGCCTCAACGTGGTAGAATGGGCTTAAATAATAACAAAGAGACGAATTTTGGTCACTAAGAGACCTCATGATGCAGATATATGCATGCAAATGGTAAAACTCTGTGGGGATATGCGTCCACAAAGGCAAAGATCAAGAGGAAATCGAAAATTCCTATGAGTAATTCATTCTATGGGATAGAGACTCTACCGGGGAGTAAAGGGATGAAAACGCGTGAGCAGGTCAAAAATTGAAACTTGCTGAGAGACACGGAGAGTATCCATGAAATAAATCAATGGAAAGACTCAAGCTGACTCGAAGATGCACGTATTGGGGAATATGCCAATACAGCAAAGTTATCCGTAATGGACACTTCGGATAAAAATCCGGACTCTGGTGGGGATGTCCACTAAGGACTCAGCTAAGGAAATAACAAATGAGGTATTACCGGTTACTGGGTAATAAGCTCAAAAAGAGATCATGTGATCCCGCCGGCATAAGGGTGAGGGAAAAACATGCTCCTGGAGAATGAATATCTAAGACCGGTATAAGGGTGAGAGATATCAAACATCCAAAACGTCTGAGGAAGACCTAAAAGGTATATTTCAACTCAGGGATTCTGACTCCACAGGGGACAAAAAAGTTATAATAGGGAGTAGAAGGAAGGAACACCAGGGATGCCGGTTACTGGGCATATAATAGGTGACCAACCAAAGCGTGAATTGGGGAATATTCCCAAGACACTCATCATCCAAAAGACGGCTAAAAGCAAACTCGATTATGGGATGGACATTCGATTCCAAAAAGGGATACGAATCTTACTCAACTGGGGAAGAACAAAAGACTTCAACCAAAGAGTGCAGGAGATATATTATCTATTACCGTCAGGACGTAGATAATATACTCGCATGGAAGATTATCCACAACCGGTTACTGGGTTAATAAAGGATGAATCGACCGATAAAGAAAGGCATCGGGATACCGAAACTAGGTATATAATGATGACCATTCAAGGGGAGCAACAAACATTACCGGAACCGGTAAATGAAAGATGACTTGCTGGGGATAAACTGCCTAATCAGAGCAATTTTCCAAGAGAATGAGGGAATATCAACACCGAACATTGGATAATGATAACCGTCAAGGAGGGGATTACATCTACCGGATACTGGGTAGAAAAACCACGGAAGAGTAGCCGTCATCGATTAGGATGAACAAAAGGTTAACTCTGCAAGGGGAAAAAAGGGTTTACAACTACCAGTATAAGGGTAGAAAACCACAGACTACGCCGGGGATAAGATGAATGATTACTAATTACTGAGAAATTATTCATTTATACCACAGGGGAGTGCAGGAAACAAATCACAGGAAACCAATCTAGGATCAAACTAAAGAGGCAAACTGAATCAAGACTCGTCCTAGTGAGGATATAACTCAATAGGGAAACCCATCCCAATATATGTGTTGGGAAGAAACAGAAACAACCATCGTCCACGAGGATATAACTCGGGGGGGAATATGGAAAGAAAGATAAACACTTTCTGCTTAAGGGGCTGACTCTATATTGAGGGATCAGACACCGACATCTGCTTGGGAAATTTATTACCAACTAGCAGGGGATAACAAACAAAGATATATGGCAAAAAATGTAATCATGAATATCTGCATGTTTGAAAATATATGCACACATGTGTGGTTTATGTAAGATGAATGCTGACAAACAGACATTTCTAACACAAACAACTCCAAAGAATAAGTACACAAACATCCGGTACCACATCTCAAGAGAGAAAGCCAGGTTCACCGGAGAGTATCCAATCTGATGAGGGCAAGAGATACCAGGAAACAAATATCTCTGCAGGGGGATGAACATCAATCATTCCAGCTGGGGACAGGAGTTATTACACAGATAAAATATGCCGCATGAGCAACTCTACTGGGGAATTTATCCGAGGAAATAAAGGAATTATGGGGATCAACCACCAAATAGGAAGCTTCCAAGGTCACCGCCAAATACCGTACTACCAAAGATCACACCTGCTGAGGAGGAAAGAGGGGTGAATATCTTACCACACACTCCGCTTGGTAGAAAAACCACAAAAGGCTCCGGTAGGAAGGGGAATCAAACATGCCAGGAATATGAACAAATGTCTTACCCTGTGGGGGATCATACCATCCTTGGGAGAGCACTGAAGATCTCTTAGGTATCTTTATGTCATTGTGAATGTTCACTTTGTTTAAAAACAAGTTATGAAAAATTCGATTATTCAAAACAATGATATTTTTTCAATTAAAACATGTAAAACATTTGTTAAATAGAAATAAATAAGAGTGCAAATAATTGGATAAAGGCTCAAATTTATTTGATGGAATGGTAGTCTGCTAATGGCAAGACTCCATAGATCTTTACAAATTTTAAATTGGTGATATATATTGGAAAAGGGCTAAATTAAACATAATGACCAATTCTAAATCCAATGTATTTGAAGCTTTGGTTGATGATGAATGAGCAAGAATTTCTGACGGATGATAGTTGTAGAACAAAGCCTTGTCAGGATGCAGTTACTTGCCAAATCCCTAATTTTTGCCTAGATTGCCCCAGGATGAGGTACTCAATCTAGCGGGATACATATATTCATTTTTTTTATGTCTCTAACTTTTGCCTGGACCGCCCTTTCGGGTTTTCAATCCACCGAGATGCTCATTTTTGCCTAAGCCGCCCTTTCGGGTTTTCAACTTAGCGAGCTATTCTGTTTTTATTTTAGGCGAAGTATTTCTTGACTGCATCTGAATTCACAGGACGAGTGAAATCCTCCCCATCCATAGTTGTAAGTATCAAAGCACCACCTGAAAAGGCTCTCTTAACAACATATGGACCTTCATAGTTTAGAGTCCACTTGCCCCTGGAATCGGGCGCGAAAGACAAGACTTTCTTGAGCACAAGGTCGCCCTCTCGAAAAACACGAGCCTTAACCTTCTTGTCAAAAGCTTTCTTCATCCTTTGCTGATATAATTGACCACAACACATGGCTTCCGCAACGCGAAAAACAACCGGCGGAAAAAAACATGTTTACAGAGCCGCCACCAACGCTATTCATCCTATGACGAAAAGGGAGCGCAGGACTAACCTAAGAAATGGGAAAGGAACGGTCTTACGACCAGAGATTACAAGGTACGAGAGTTGGTTACGCAAGGGGAAGGTATTATCACCCCTCACGTCCGCAGTACTCGACGGGATCCACGCTCAAAAGAATAGAAAAAGGTTGCTGAATAACTACTCAAAGAATGCACACACACGGGAATAATAAAACAGGTGAAAGAAGACGGAGGAAGGGGACTCGGCAGGATGTCACATCCTCGGCCTACGTAGTTTGTCAGAAACAAACATCAGATTCGACGTAGTTCGAGGAAATCGGAAACATGCTCGCTAGGACATCGCATCCTATGCCTACGTATCTTCTCTATCCAGAGAAGAAACAGAACACTCGTAGTTCGGCTAACGCACACCGAAACAAGACACCGAAAGGAGACGCTGAGACATCAAAAGAAACACTCAACAGGAAACGGATTGCCAATCCATGGACTTATATCCGACTCTAAACAATAACCAAACAAAGGGAAACAAAATTCCAATACATGGACTTACATCCGACTCCAAACAAGCACACGCTAACCAGCGAGCACCTAAGCAAAAGGTTATCAGATCAACAAGCTAATAGGGAGTCTGGAACTCGAGCCTAATAGTTGTCACACAAAACACACACAAAAAAGAAAAAGGTTTGAAAAAAAAAAGGGTGAACAAACAAACTAATAGGGAGTCGGGAACTCGAGCCTAAAAGTCGTCACACAAAACACACAAAAAAAAGAAAAAGGTTGCCCGGAGTGATCTCGCTCGATCTCCTACCTACATATCTCATCTGGTATGAGAATCAGGGCGACGTGGTTCCCCTTAACAGGGGAGAAACTCTCTCCTAACCAGAGACCAGGGAAGCAAACACACTAATAGGGAGACTAAGACTCGAGCCTAAAAGTTGTCATGCAATCAGATATCCCTAAGTTGAGGTCTCTAACCACGCATCTAACTCACACAGGAAGCAAGTCAGTTCAAACAGCAAGTAAACACCAATCACAAATGATCAAGCATCACACTCTATATACAAACAAGAGGCTCAGACAAATGGTTGGGCTTTAGTCAAGAGGGGTCATATCAACCTCGACAAACAAGCCAAAACTGTAGGGGTATGCTGAAGCTCTTAACCACTAACATTGAGAGTTAGGGTGAAGCTGATCAAAGATGGAAATGAGGATCAGACATGATGCTCTTAACCCTGGCCTGGGTGAGCTCAAATAAAATAAAATATCGGGATCCAGAATGTGGGACCCTATTCCACTTGACTGACTCTATACAAAGATCTTGGGTTAGGTTCAAGAGCATCAGCACGTAGTGCGAGCATAATGAACGACTCACTGAATAATAGGGGACTGGCTACTAGTCCCTTCTATCTGTCAATTGCCTCTTTACTTAGGAGGACTTATCAAGTAACATGGCTCACTTGGAGGTCTTTGGCACAAATGTAAACAATCACAAACATTGCCTCTTAAGGAGGACTTCAGCCAAATGCCTGCCAAAAAAGTGACAGGGCTTCCAGACTACATGGAGTAAGAAGGCTAAACTACCTCAGTGGTGTATCAAGCATACTCCAAAGCAAAGCTCAAGAAAGCTAAAAGCCACTAATGTACCTGTACAAAAGCCAAACAATCAGCATTGTATTCAGAAAACCAACAGACAACAAACAGGGAAACTATCCAATATCGACACAATGCAAGCCACACATGCAAGCACTAAAGCGAGTTCATCACATCAATGGACCTACAACATAGTAAGAGTTAGTAATCAAAGCAAATGGCATCTCAAATGATGAGGCCACACCAATCATTAGTGCTAAATACCTGAAACACAAACACAATTGGTGAGTACAAACCACTAGTACAAATACTAGGGTCAAAGGCAAGTCAAATAACCAAAACAGAAGTCAATATTTCACATGAAGCACATTCAATCAAGCAAGAAAAGTCCCCAAAAGGACCAAAGCCAAATCAAAAGGCAAAGCCATCAATTAATCAAGATAAGGCAAAGGCAAACAATGTGATCAAAATTGGACATCAAACATAGAAAATCCACATTAAAACAAAAATGTATCCAATGATAATGAAAATTTTTATACAAGCTTATCATGTTAAGAATGAACATCATACAAAAACTCAACTCCAGAAGAGATCAAATGGCATATGAATGAAAATGCACAAGTACAAAGCATCAAATGTTACACCAAATGTCACAACATATGTTCATGTGTCCAAAACAGTGGTATTAAATGGTAAAAATGCCAAACAAAAGCCAACAAATCATGTCCAATGTTATGAATAAGCATGTCAAATTTCAAGTCAATTGGATAAACCATGAGCATTTCACAAAGCATATAGCATAACATGTCAATTTGGCATCATGTTCAAACAACAATTGCCAATTAAAAACTCAGAAGCACAAAAATCATAAAATAAACATCAAAAAATAATAGACATCAACACAAGCATATAGAAAAAAGTTTGAACTAATTTGGACATGTTTTCCATTTTTTATGATTTTTGGAAGTTGAATGAAATAAAATGGATCATGCATGAAAATAGGAGGGAAACAAATGTTTTGAAAGAAATTCAACAAAATACAATCAGCCAGGTTCGAACACAGGTTAGCATGGTTGAGAAAAGGCGCTCAGAAATTAATTTCACAAAATACATTGCCAGGAATCGAACACACATGCGCAAGGTCAATAGGAGCGCTCAAATAAAATTAACTGGAATTCAGAAATGTACTAAGCCAGGATTCGAACCCAGGTCCAGGCAGTTACAAGCGCTCCATGGAAAAACAGTTGGAAAAAATGAAAAGTACATGAGCGAAGGTTCGAACACAGGTGTGGCTGGTTCATGAGCGCGTTCAATAAGCAAAATGCAACATTTTGATCTAAAGGCCAGGCAAACCCTAGCTACAGTAGCAGACGGCGGCACAAGGCGATTTCAACCTTCTTCTCCGGCCAGCCATGCGGAGCTCAAGAACATTTTTTCCAGAATTTGATAAACTATATACCGTTGGAAAGGTCTCTTCACGCACATCTCAAATATCACATTAGCTAAGCCTAATTCTCCATGAATCTCTCAAATCGAAGGCGAGAAGTTCTTAGATCTAAACTTAAAATCATCATATCTTCCTCAATTCTTAACCAAAATTAATTCTACTTACATCAGAATCATCAGCATAACAGGCTCTATATAATCATGGCAAATAAAAGGTAAAACGAGAGGTTCGAAAATCCACCTACTTGGAATGGCAGTGATGGAAATCCACGTGTTCAAGCCTCTAAATGATCCAGATCTTCTCCAATATGATCGATTAGAAGCTTTGAGCATAAATCCTCACTTGAAACCAACCAGATCCAGCTTAATTTGAAGCTTCCATGGACATGTTCATACACTTGAATAGCTCCAAATCTTGGTCAATTGCCACGAATGATGAATGCTTCTTGCTCCAAATTCCACCAGGATCAAGGATCTATGAAGAAATCTTGTGGTTGTGTGAAGAAAAATTGAAATTCAAGGAGAGAGAGTTTTGGAGGGAAATGTGAATTCTAGATCTAGAATGTGTTGTTATGGCAAATTCTGTTAGGATTAGGCTTTTATATCATGTACTAATCACCATGCTAATCACAATTAGGCTTGGTTAGTTAAAATTAATGAAATAAGAGGTGTTTTGCAAAAATGGCAAGTGTGAGGTAGCATGCACAATCCATACGTGAACAGTGCCATGTTGAGGTGCAAATCCACTTAAAATCATCTAATAAACACAATGGAAGTGGTATTTTGTTGGTAGCATCAACCAAATTTGAATTCTTGAATTTCCCTCCAAAATATACATGAATGAACAAATTATCACATGAGACTTTTGCATATAAGGCAATGGTTGATTTGGAAAGTATTGGTCAAGACAAGCATTTTGCAAAAAGAATGGACCAATTTGGAGTTTTGAATCAAAAGTTATGCCATGTTGAACTTCCATGTACACTTTGTGATCATTTGGCCATAACTTCTCAACCATTCATTATATGGACATGAAATAGGACTTTTTGAAAAGAGGGGAGAAAGATATTCAACTTTCATGTTCACCAAAAATACATTTGAAGCTTCTTTGATGTTGAAAAGTCAAGTTGAATATGGACCAAAAACTTCCCATTTTTGTAAACTTTCAATTACAGGTCACTTTCCATTTTTGGAAACTTTTGCCCTGACTTCAAAATCTTCAAGATAGATGTTTGAAATGTCAAATGAACCTCTTTTGAACATGATGGAAGTGTTGAAACTCATTTCCACACCTCATAGCCCTCAGTTGATTGCACAATTGACTTGTTTGGTCCTCAGATGACCTTGCAATGCCCTGATCAGCTTGAACCTCTACCACTTGAGGAATTTGCTCAGAAATGAAACCCTAGCTCATATAAGCTCTTCAATATAACCAAGTGATCTCCATCTCAAAAGAATACCTCATCTCCTTGAGAAACCCTAGCTGGAAGAATGTCATTGATTAGGGTTGACCAGAGGTCAAAACCCTAATCCAGAGGAACTTGAGAATGAATCATGAAACCCTGGATAAAGATAGAACCATGATGATGGTGATATATACTTGCAAAAAAGATAATGCTCAACTTTTGAAGGACCAGGAAACCCTAACTGAAGCACAAACCCTCAGATGGTTGATCACCAATTTATAGAGACCCTTAGGCTTGAACCATGTAACTTCTCCATCTTCTGAAAAAGACTTTGGGTGATGATCTTTTTATTTGTTTTCAGATGATATGCAAAAATGCAATGCCTAATGCCCTAAAAAATGAAATGCAATGCTAAACTAGTCCCAAGAAGAGGAGGGCAAATTTTGAGGTGTTACAATGGCCGTCAATCTCTTTTCTTCTATCAAATTCAGCAGGTCATAACGACTTTGAACCCATTCAGCATCAGTCAACTTGGCTTTCATCAAGACTCTCATTGATGGGATCACTACCTCTACTGGGAGTACAAACTCCATGCCATAAACAAGAGAGAAAGGGGTTGCCCCTGTTGAAGTGTGGACAAATGTACGATATCCATGTAAAGCAAATGGCAGCATCTCATGCCAATCTTTGTACGTGACAACCATCTTCTGGATAATCTTCTTGATATTCTTATTAGCAGCTTCAACAACCCTATTCATCTTTGGTTTATAGGGAGAAGAGTTACGATGTGCAATCTTGAACTCACTACACAGTTCTTTCATCATTTGGTGTTTAGGTTAGTTCCTTGAATTTCACAGGGATCTTCACATTAGGAACCAAGCAGAGTTCGACAACAGACTTGTCGAAAAGATCCTTTCCTCTGAGAGTTTTCAATTCCTTGCGAAGCTCAAGAAATTGATCGTTCATAGCGTCCATCTTCTCATAGACATCTGGGCCCTCAGACGGATCAGAATGATAGATGGTGTCGTCTACTCTGGGCAGAGTATGCACGACAGGAGGAGGAACAGCAAGGACCGAGCTAGATGCCGACATAGAAGCAAAGGTGGGAGCAGGACCCTCGGGCATGAAATTGGGAGGCATCCCCCACGGGAATCGGCTGGCATGGCCGTTGGAGCAAAGTGTGCACTGGCCGCAGGCACAGTCGAGGAGACAATCTCAGAGATGGCTGTCCTCTGGGGAGGAGTTGAAGGTGTCGGAGAAGATTGGCTTTGGGCAGCCATGAATGACTCCATCAAGGCACTTAATCTGGCCACTTCCTCTTTCAGCTCGCGGTTTTCTTGTTCCAAATGATCCATCAGTCTTGAAATGTTGGCTCTGGTGTAGTACCGGTGAGTCAGCTTGTCTTCAAAATAAATGAAGAACACAGAGTTAGACCACAGGACAAGAAGCCGGGAACAAAACCTGCTTATGCACATGATGCATGCAATGCTCGTGCATATGATTTTTTCTTTTATTTCAAAGGAACTTTAGGGTTATATTTGCAAAGTTTGGAAGTATTAAACATTTATCACATATGGAAATATCTCATCAAATAATATCTGGAAACATTTTTACACTAAAGAAGTATAATTTTGGTAACCAAATATAATACAAGAGAGAAGGGAAATAAACATCTTATGGATCCTTAGAAGCAATCATCCAAAGCCCTGGACACAGGAAGATAAGATGCACGAAGCCTTTTCACCTCCCTCTCGTAGGCTGCCTCCATATCTTCCTTCTCCTTGGCGAGTCGATCGTACTTCCTTTTCCAAAACTTGGAAGACTGAGGAAGTAGAGAAGTCCATGCATCATCAGGATCATCAATAACCTGATGTTCGAGGAACTCTATCAAAGCATCCTTCTCCTTGATCTGCTGAAGCAACTCCTCTCTTTCACGGATCCAAGCACGTGATTGATCTTCGTCTCTCAACTCCTCTACTCCTTGGACAGGAAGGGTTGAAGGCCCAGCCATAACCAAAGGTGTAGGTCTTGGATACTCGTAAGGCGTGAGATACTCAGATGCTCTCTTCCTAACCCAAGCAGTGTAAGGCTCCATAGCAACACAATTCTTAGGACCCAACTCTTTCCTTCCTTTCCTATGAATATTGCTCTTTCCTTCCTTTCCTATGAATATTGCTCCAAGCGCGGACCATTTTGTCCTTCAAGATTTGGGGATCTTTACCCTTCTGAAAGAACACCCCCTCTAATAAAATGTTATTAGGTTTATCCTTTAGGGGGAACCCAAGCTGACGACGTGCCAAACAGGGTTGTAGTTAATCCCACCACATGTACCAAGAAGAGGTACATTGGAAAATTCACCACAAGAGTCGATAATCTGCACACCATCATACACACGGTTGTACCAAGAGATATCATCATTAGTGAGAGACATAAGTCTCGTGGACCACCGTAGACATCCTTTGTTCTTTTTGAAGGCGATCGTCTGCGGTGAGTGAGAAATAAACCACTTATACAACAGAGGAAAACAACACACAATTGCACCACCACCCTTTGCATTCCTCATATGCAAAGAAAAATAAGTGTCACCCAACAGAGTCAGGATGGGATTAAGAGTATAGAAGATCCTAATAGCATTCATATCCACAAACTTGTCGATGTTGGGGAACAATACTAACCCATAAATAAGAAGTACAAATATGGCTTCAAAGGCATCCTCAGTCATGGCCTTCCCATACACAGTAGCTTGAGCGATGAGGAACTCAGAAGGGAGACCTTGAATTCCACCTTTGGTAGTCATATGAGTACAACCCAGAGATTCATCTATATGCAAGTCGAGTCGCCACTTTTCTATAGCGGGGTATTCGTTACCATTAGAGATATTGACTAAATCCAAGGTAAATCATACAAGTCGAGTCGCCACCGCACTTCTATTTATCCAAAGGAATGGTTAGAAAGCGAACAAAAACCTAAAAGTTTTATCGAATCAAAAACTAGTAAAAGAGAGTCAGAGATTTGGGTAAGGGGTTTGGTTATGCAATGGGAAGGTGTTAGGCACCCAAAACATCCTAGGTACTCCTAGGGAGCCCTTTTCACACTTGTTGTAAGGTTGTTGTTTTGTGAAAAATTCGTTTGTGCAAACATGATTGAAGAGATGAGAAGAGAATATAAAAGTTTATTTACATTTTGTGTTTGGATGGATAAACCCATTGCCTACGTACCATCTTCAAAAAGATTAGGATCAAAACCTCGTAGTTCGGGGTAACAATCTCAAAAAATGAGTTGGTGAATTGATTGGTCCAAAAGCCTTAAGGTCTTTTGTTATCACAGGGAGAAAACTCACCCTAAAACCACAAATCCACCATGTGAGGATAGCTTCAACATGCTAGTGAGGGGTTAACCCTATAATAAGCATGGAAGACTAATTGTCCATCACTAAGGATATAGGTGAGTATTACATCTAACACCAAGATAACTCAAACCTAACAGCTAAAGTTTATGAAAAATTTGATTAAGGAAGTGGCCATTGGAACCACAAAAAGACATTTGAATGGGTTGTATTTACCAATTAGAAGTATATACAAAATGGTCAGAGTGGACTTAGAAAATCAAAAGCATAAGGCTTAGGTTTCTAATGTTGAAAACAAATGTTAAGTGTCTGCACAAAATTTTGGCTTGGGTTAGAGTGGAGAGAAGAAGAAGAAGGGCTAAAGTCCTAAGCATACAAGAGGTAAGGAATAAGAAACAAAACCACGATGGAGTTCCTCTCTTGAGATCATATTGATGATCCAATTAACTCCCATGCTTTGGAATAAGAAATCACATAAACATAAACCCAAGCAATCATCAATCAAGTGAACTCTTGGAAGGCTCTTCAAGGCATCTTGTAATTCTTTCTCTTAGAAGCTCATGGCAATAGTTCTTCAAGTTTGAATCAAGATGGAGTCCCTAACACAAGAACACACACATCAAAGAGTTTTATGAAGCAAATCAAGAATGGACAAGAGTGAGTTTAGAGGCTTGTCCTTCTAATCCATCTTCATCACTAAGGTCCTTTTACTCCAATTTTGCATAGGGAATGTCCTAGAAACTAAGTCCATTTGTCCATTTTTTGCATTTGGTTCTCAACATTCAAAACAAAACACAAGCACAATAGTATATACACAATTATGTGCTCAAGTGAGCAAAAGGCAAACGGCATTAACATAAACATGTGCTCAAGTGAGCAAAGGGAAAAGCAAATGGATAATATGTACAAGAATTGTAAATTGCATAAAAGTAAAGAGCAAAAAGCAAATGTTAATGTTAGTAGTTAATGTGCCATAACGCAAATTTAGCGCTATGTTAAGCAATCGTAATTAGACTTATGTAGAAGTCACAACTATCTGAGGCCGGTCAATAATAATGTAGGCAACAACACAAGTTAGAAGTCTTGATTAGTGAACCAAGTTCCAACAACTTGCCATGCCAAAAAAGAAAAAGAGAATTAATCTTGTATTGGCTTAAGTCTTTTGCATGTTTAGGAAACAACCTATCCTTAATGCAAAGCCATTCATTTGATCAATTGATCATGATGAGTTAGATTTGAATCAAGGAAGACTAAGCCTCCCTAATCAATGCTAACTTATCAACCTTTAACTCATTGATCAAAAAGAAAGAAGAAGAAGAAGAAGAAGAAGAATGGATTATGAAATGGAAAGATTAAAATGTATAAGGTGAAATAAAATATGTACCAATCCATATTTATTGACCAAATGACATTGAAAGGCAAATTCAAACAATGAGAAATCAGAAATGGGATGAAGATTGGAGGTCAAAGAATAATCAAAATATTTTTGGCATTTTTATTATTAAAATAAACTTGAATTAAAAAATAAAAGAAAGGTCAAACTTCAAAATCACTTCAAATCAACCTTGAAATGTCCAAGTGATTTATCCCAAGTTCAACAAGGTCAAACAATGTTTGACAAAAAATTTCAGCATTTTTAAAAGTCAAAAACTATTTTTAATCAATTAAAAATGAATAAAAGTAACCTAATTGAACTTAAATCTCAAATCAATTAAAAAATTGGTGAGAATATTTTTCATAGATCCATCATCATTCTAATAGGTTAGGAAAATATTTTTGTATTTTTTGAATATCAAAAACTATTTAAAATGAATTAAAAATAACCAGAAAAGAGAAAATTCACAAAAAATATCAAATGGTGAAATAAAAAATATAAAAAATGAAAATCAGAAACTAGAAATTGTTTGGAGAAGAATGCAATTGGTTCCATATTTTTTGGATTTAAAATGAAGAAGATATGAATTTTTGAAAATAATGGAAATAAAAGAAATAAAATCAGAAAATAAGAAATTGAAAAAAACAAGGAGCGTCTGATCAAGCTTCATTAATTGACATGGCTGATCAAACGCTGCAGAAGCGCGCGCTCATGGTAGGCTTCAGTCCACGCGTAACACCAACAATTATTAAAAGTCATAAGAAGTGAGGGCCAGGATTAGATCTGGAAATAAGAATGGACGGCCACGATTGGATCTGGAGACCAGACGATGGCAAGCGCCACCGTCTTCTCCGGCTAGCTCCGGTGAGAGCTCAAATTTGCAGAAGAGCAAATGTGCGCCAAAATACGCGATCCAGGTATCAATCGAAAGAGGAAGGGATGTACATCACTCCTATACCACTCACTTCCACTCTAGATTTCTATAAATGGAGAAATCAGAGATGGAAGCATGATGGTTTTCATCATGAAGTTGATTAATTTCAAAAATTAAATGCACAGTAATGATGCATCTATTGAGAGGACTTCAGCCAACACAAAATCCAAACAAATAGATCAATAAATGGTGAGTTTCGAAGAGAAAACCAGTTGAAGAACAACTTTGAATTTTGGAGATTTGAGCTTGCTTCCTTGCTTCCTTTGGCCAAACAGAAGATCAATGGAGTATGAGAGAGAGGTCTAGGAACTTTAGATCTAGAAATTCAACCTGATTTAGTTGAATTTCATATCTGAGAAATTGAAGAAAATTGGAATAGTTCCTTTAGGTGTGGCTCGGTTTTGATTTCTGCAGCACTTCAGGTTGATTCATGGATCAAATTTGAATGGAGTGAGGCTCTTATTTATAGATAGAAAGGCAAGGTAAGTGTGATCAAAGTCGTGTGCATGGAATTGGATATTCATTGCATGGGCTTGCATGATCATTCAAAATGCCCAAATTCAATGCCAAATGCACTCTGAAGCATAACTGAGCTGAAATGGTCGTGGAATTGGCAATGCACAAGCTTGTATAATGAGTTTCAACATGTTATGCATAATCATGCCTAAAACATCTCCTCTTCGAAATTTCCATTTTCCAAATCCAAACATGAGCATGTGAGTAATGGTTGGAAAGGTTTTTATGTAAGTAACAATTGTTATGTTGGGCAAAAAACCATTTGAAGTGTGGAAATTGGTGAAATTTGAGTTTAAAGTGCAAGGAGCAAAACATGTAAAGGCAAAGTTTCTAAATTTGGCCAATGTTCAAGCCCTTCTGTTTTGATAATGCAAGCCCCAAATGAACAAACCTCCAACACCAAAGTTGTAGATCTATTCAAGACAATCATTATGGACTTAAATTTTGCATCATTTGGATTTTTTATGAAAGCTTTATGGGGACTTGAAGTTGGACTTTTTTGCCTTTCAATACATTTGGTCCAAAGTGACCTATAATGTTTTGCATTATCACATGTATTTCTTTTGAGATTTTGAAATTTTGTTCAACATAAAATTTGAATTAGACATCTTAAGCTTTCCAATGAATTTTATCCCACCTCAAAATTATAAAAAATGAATGAGTTATGTCCTTGGGAAGTTGACCAAAAATTAGGGTTTCAGTCAAAGTGACCTAGAATGTCTTGGAATGGGAGATGACCTTAGAAGCTTCAAATAAATTTTTGATGAACATTAAAGTTGTTCATATTGTCCTTAAGAACATATTTGATTTTGGGATCATATACATTTGACCAACAAATAAAAAGTTAGGTCTCAGTGCATTTCAAAATAGTCAGATTAATTGACTGATCAATTTCTCAAGTCCACAACTCATATCCTGATGAATTGATGATTGAGGATACTCAAATAAGTTAAAATATGCATGAAATGATGAATTAAAGAAATTCCCTTGATTGTATTTGATCATGGGCTGAGGTTGCCTCAAGAGCAAGGCATTGTGGTGCATAGATGAATTAGGGTTTCTTTGGGGAACAAACCTCAAACCCTTTGACTTTCTTTGATCAAAATGATGGACTGAGATGCTAGGGAGGCATATTTTATGGATGAGAGCTTTGGGAACCATTACCATGCTTGCTATCATATTCACTTGGCCATATTTCTTCACAAAGGATCTCCTTGAAGCTCTTGACCTTATGATTGCTCAAGCTTCAAACAAAAGATATTAGTGACATATTTTTTGTGCTTTTGGTTAGTAAACAAAATAAGAAAAACAATAATATACAATTCAAGCATGCTTGGTGATCTTCAAACCACTCACAAGAGGTCCCACCCAAAGGCAAAGGGAACCAAGATGCTTATGATCCTTGAGGCTTTGCAAATGGAATGTTATGATGCCATGAGGGATCTTAGGGCCAAAATTGGGGTCTTACACAGGTCACCTTCGTTACATCAGCAATGCTCACCACAGAACTGTTCGTAGGCAACGGAACCTCTTGACCATTCTCTAGCTTAGTAGCATTATACTGGTAAGGAACAACTCTATTAGATGCATACGGGACAGGACCCACTAACCGTATTACCAACGACGATACCAATCTATTGACACTATTACTGTTGTTGTTGTCGAACTGAATTACTACCCTCTCTGGGGTCTTGAATACTGGAACTATAACATACACATCGATACCCAAGTGACAGGATTGGAAAATATGGATCATACCTTCATCCATCAACCTTTGGATGTCCCTCTTCATAATTACACAACCTCGGGGGTTCACACTACAAATTGCACAACCATCATGGTCATGCTCACAATCACTTACCATACAGATATCCTTGTGCATTTTCACCAAGGATCTTCTAAATAAATGGACATCATATATCTTGAATTCCCCGGGACAGGCGTCTACCATATTGACAGAAGGATTACCATTAGCAGGCAATGGGTTAGATTAGACATTATGCACACGGTCCTCAAAGGACACCATCCCACTCTTTACCAACTTCTGGACTTCATATTTCAACGGGTAACAATTCTCGATATCATGACCGGGAGCCCCTTGGTGAAAGGCACAACGGAGTTCCGACTTATACCACCATGGAAGTGGTTCTGGAATTTGTGGAGGATTTCTTGGTTGAAGAAGGTTCTTGAGAACCAAGGATGGATACAATTCATCATAAGACATAGGAATAGGTTCGAAAGAGACCTTCTTCCTCTCAAAATTCTGTTGTTGTTGATTATTGTTGGTGTTGGTGTTGTTGTAGTTGTTTGTTCTTTGTTGTGGTTATTGTTGACGTTGTTGTTGAACTGGCATTGATTGATTGTTAGAAAATACTGGAATAACAGATGATACTTGATTATGATGTTGACGGGGTTGTGGACTTCTTCTGGCATGAGGCCTCATCTGCCTCCCAACGGATACTGCATTGGTCTCGCCTTCTTTCTTTCTGGAAAACCCACTGCCATTCTTCTTGCTTGACGAAACCTTATCTTTAGACAACCGTCCCTCTCGGACACCCTCTTCTAATCTCATCCCCATATTTACCAATTCGGTAAAGTCATTGGGGTCACTAGTAATCATTCGCTCGTAGTAAAACGAGCTCAGGGTTGATCTGATCAACTAGCTCTCTCCATCTTTGAGCGTACTCTTTGAACGTATCCTTGTCCTTCTAAGACATCGACCGAAGTTGGTCCCTGTCCGGCGCCATATCCACATTATACTTGTACTGTTTCGCAAATGCTTCACCCAAATCATTGAATGTATGAACACTCGGACTATCCAAACCCATGTACCACCTCAAAGCGGCACCAGTCAGACTATCTTGAAAGTAATGAATCAGTAACTGATCATTATTAGTTTGCATCGAGATCTTTCTAGCATACATGATGAGATGGTTGAGCGAGCAAGTGTTTCCAGATTTGGCATTTGTAGCATGCTCTAGTGTAATGATAACAGTCGGCTTCCATCGTTAACCAGTAGTAACCTGCCCTTAGGATTTTCTTTGCCATGGCATGCCCATTTGCGTGTGTGCCGAAGGACCCTTCGTGTATGTCCTTCATAAGCTGATTAGCTTCGCGTTTGTCCACACACCTCAGCAAAACCATGTCATAGTTTTGCTTGTACAATACCTCCCCGTTCAAGAGGAACTTTAATGCCAACCTCCGGAGGGTCCTTTTGTCAAGGCTGGAAGCCTCTGCCGGATATTCCCACTTCTCCAAATACTGTTTGATATCAAAGAACCAAGGTTTACCATCTGGCTCTTCTGCTATCGTCAGGCAATGTGCAGGTTCGTCAAAACGCCTAATTTCAATGTGAGGCTGATGGTTGGGTCATATTAATTTGTACATGGAAGCTAATGTTGCTAAGGCGTCTTCCATCCAATTCTCTTCTCGAGGAATATGAGAGAAAATGATTTTGTCGAATTTTGGGAGTAGCTTCAGCACGTAATCCCGGTATGGAATTAGGTTAGCATGTCTTGTTTCCCAATCACCTCTGATATGATGTATCACTAGAGCGGAATCCCCAAATACTTCTAGTATCTTGATCTTCAACTCAATAGCTTCTTCCAACCCTAGTATTCAAGATTCATACTCGGCCATGTTATTTGTGCAGGAAAAATAGAGCTTTGCGGTGAACGGTATATGGAAATTCTTAGGAGACATCAGCACTGCCCCTATTCCATGGCCTATTGCATTTGAAGCACCGTCAAACATGACCGTCCAGCCTTCTTTTGGCTCAAGACTTTCCTCTAGTTCGGAGTTGTCAGCATCCTTAACAGCCATGATGTCCTCATCTGGGAAGTCAAACATCAAAGGTTGGTAATCCTCCAGCGGTTGGTGAGCAAGATGGTCTGCTAATACGCTTCCTTTTATTTCCTTTTGTGCAACATATTGAATATCATATTCTGATAACAACATCTTCCATCGGGAAATCCTACCAGTAAGAGTTGGTTTTTCGAATAGGTACTTGATGGGATCCATTTTAGATACCAACCAAGTCGTGTGAGTTAGCCTGTACTGCCTGAGACGCTTAGCGGCCCATGCGAGTGTGCAATAAGTCTTCTCGAGTAGTGAATATCTGGTCTCGCACACATTAAACTTTTTGCTCAGATAATATATGTCATGCTCTTTTCTACCACTCTCATCTTGTTGTCCCAATACACAACCCATGGGCTCATCGAGCACGGTTAAATACATGATGAGAGGTCTATCTTATGCAAGGGGCATCAGGATCAGTGGCTCTTGTAAGTATTCTTTGATTTTATCGAAGGCTATTTGGCTGTCATCACTCCATTCCACGCCTTGATTCTTCCTTAAAAGCTTGAATATTGGTTTACATGTGGCAGTAAGGTGAGAGATAAACCTGGCGATGTAATTCAGTCTCCCCAAGAAACCACGAACCTCCTTCTCAGTCCTTGGTGCAGGCATGTTCTGAATGGCTCGAACCTTGTCGGGATCTACTTAAATTCCCTTTTGGCTTACAATAAAGCCTAAAGTCTCAACCTAAACTTTCTCAAACGAGCAAACAGTTTCCCTTGGTTAGTGATATGTTCTTCTTCTATTTGGGATTAGGCAATCATTTCGTCAACATACACCTCAATCTCTTCATGAATTATATCATGAAAGAGAGTCACCATAACACGTTGATATGTTGCCCCAACGTTCTTTAATCCAAACGACATTACTTTGTAATAAAAGGTGCCCCAAGGGGTAATGAATGTGGTCTTCTCCATGTCCTTGAGATCCATTTTAATTTGGTTATATCCAGAGAAGCCATCCATAAAGGAAAATATAGAGAACTGGGCTGTGCTATCCACCAATACATCAATGTGAGGTAATGGGAAATCGTCTTTGGGACTGGCTCTGTTTAAGTCTCGATAGTCTACGCACATGCGGACCTTCCCATATTTCTTCGGCACCGGTACAATATTGGCAACCCATTGTGGGTACTTAGAAACTTCCAGGAAACCAGCGTCAAACTGCTTTCTCACCTCTTCTTTGATCTTGAGAGCCATATCCGGTCAAATTCTTTTTAGCTTTTATTTGACAGCAAAGCATTCTTCTTTAAGGGGAAGCTTGTGGGTCACGATATCAGTGTCTAATCCGGGCATATCTTGGTATGACCATGCAAACACGTCGTCATATTCGTGGAAGAGCTCTATCAATCTTGTTTTAACTGCATCTTGAAGCGCGAAGCCTACCCGTACTTCTCTCTTGTCTTCTTCTGTTTCCAGATTGACAACTTCTACGTCCTTCTGGTGTGGTTGAATGACCTTCTCTTCTTGTCTGAGTAATCTGGCCAACTCTTCAGAGAGTTCACAATCTTCCCCCACTTTGTCTTCAGCTTGGTAGATTGGACAATCAAAATCATGCCGGACCCTAGCAGTGTCGTTATCAATGGTCTTGATGGTGTCTCTGCATGTTATGATTTATGTAGTTTATTTAGAAAGTGCGTGCATAAAAATTGATGCTATTTTTGTAATTAAAAAACGAAAGGAAAGGAAAAAAATTTTAAATGCAAATTGCCATTTTATTAATGATATGAAAACTCTTGAAAAATATAAAGGAGGCCCTACAACACGCCACTGTGCCCTGGGCAGATCACAGGGTTTTGCCTAACATAATAAAATTACTTTTGAAAAAATTGGGGAACTTCCACAGCCTTCCATTTTGCCAGCTCTTCGTTAGGCGCGACTTGTCGTATCCAGCTAGACACCCCCGCTTCGCGATCTTCATCATTGATCATCACCACCTGTTTGCCAAAAATTTGGCCAGCGCTGGTGAACGTTTCCTGTACAGAAGGAATCTTCTCTTTGTCGTGTTCGGTACCGACTTCATTTGATGATAGGTCATACCCCAGGCCAAACTTGTCTCGCTTCTCTCACATTTCCTCCACTTTGCCCCAGTCTTGAGCATTTTCACTTTCCATAACAGCCTTAGCTCCTTGCCATAAGGCCATGGATGGTCCTGATTTCGGGGTCTCCAATGTCTGTTGGATGGTCATCATATTTACCACTTCCAAGGTTTGGAATGGTGTCTCAGTTATCTCACCATCCACTTCGATATACCAGAAAGATGTCAAGTGGCTAACCAAGATATCCTCCTCCCCTCCAATCACAATCATCTTGTCATTTGTAATGAATTTTAGTTTTTGATGTAAAGTGGAGGTGACGGTGCCTGCGGAGTGAATCCATTGTCTCCCAAGTAGGAAACTATAACCGAGATGTATGTCCATAACCTGGAACGTGATTTTGAAAATAGTTGGACCTATCTTGGTAGGTAAGTCAACCTCTCCTATCACTGCTCGCCTTGAGCGATCAAATGGCTTTACGATTAGGGTGTTGGGCTTCATACTTATCCCTTCCATTGGCAGCTTATCAAAGTGGTCTTCGGCATGACGTTTAGTGAGGAACCCGTGTCTACTAATACCCTTGATAGTATAGTGTCTATGCATTGTAAGGAGATATGTAGGGCCTTGTTATGGTTCTTTCCCTCGATTGGCAGCTCATCATCGTTAAAACCCAAAAATTTCAAGTGGTCACACAAGCTATCACATCGTCAAACTAGGTCAAAAGTGACCTATAATGTAGCCTCATATCACATGCTCATAAAAGTTGAATTACCTCACACTCCAAACATCAAAGTTGAAGTAGACATCTTGAATTTGATTATGAAACTTGGAAATATTTCATCTCGTAAAAATTGAGCATGTTATCGCCTTGGGAATTTGACTTTCAAATTAGGGTTTAGACAAAATGACATATAATGTTTCAACATAGAAAATGATTTTCCAAGAAAAACTAGCTCTAGATCTCAACATGAAAGTTGTATGTAATGTCAGGGAGACCAAATGGATCTAGGTCTCAACTAGCTCTTGGAATAATTTTCATATGGTGAAAATTGTCGGAGATAGGGTCTAGGGAGACCTAGTTTTGGTCAGATGAATTCATCTGGCTCATCTGGCCATCAACCATCAACCAACTCGCTAATCTTCAAATATCGTGACTTTCTAGGCTCATGGTAGATCATATATGCATAATATGATGAATTTTGAAGTCTCCCTTGAGAAATTTGATCAATTGGTGAGGTAGCTTGTTGGAAAAGTTACTTAAGATACCCAGTCAAACTAGGGTTTCGAAGGCAAATCACCCTCAAACTCTTGAAGAAAACTTGATCAATATAACATGTAGAGATCATTGGGACTCATATATGATACTTTTGACCATCCTTGTATCAATCCATGGTTGTGTTCTTTGTTCATGAGGGTCTCAAACCCTAGATGTGAACTTGATAGATCATTGGTATCATGCCCTGTCTACAAAAGTTAGGCAAATACAAATACATATTTTTGGTATTTTGGTTAGTGAAAATTATAAAATACAAGTATTATACAATTATATAGTGCTTGGTGATCTCTCCCAAAACCAACCTAAAGAAAAGGGGTAAGAAGGATGCCAAGGTATGATCCCAATGCTAATGCTTATGATGAAAGTGCATGCGGGATCTTAGGGTCAAAATTGGGGTCTTACAGCTGCCCCTATTTAAGGACATTCTAACTGAGGAGGCGAAGGTTAAAATCTTCAGGTTGACTTAGTAGAATGGGCTTAAATAACAATATATAGAAACAAATTTTGGTCCCTAAGAGACCTCATGATGCAAATGTTATGAATGCAAAAGTAAATTCTTTGTGGGGAAATATTGCCACAAAAGGAAAAGAAATCAGAGAGACCGAAAGCCCGCAGGAGTACAATGCATTCCATAAGGAAAACTCACTAGGGAGACAGGGACTCTGGGGGAAAGACGAGTTATGTGTAGGCCAGACTACGACTTAAAACTACTGGGGGACTCGAGGGATTCCATGCGAAGATGGAAAAGAACTCAGTCGGGGAACAAAAACATCTGCAGGGGAAACGAGTAGATCAGAATAAGACTAAAGTACTTGAATCATGCAGGGAAAGCAATCTCACTAAGGAAATGCGCACTCAACTCAACTGGGGAAGAAATAAACTTCAACACAGGAGGAGTAGAAATTTATTATCTGCTACCTGTTACTGGGTAAGGAGATAATAAAGATCTGACAGAGAGAACATCTGTCATCGGTTAGGATGAACATATCAAGGATGACTCGCTGAGAAAAGCCAGGAGGGAGTATTCATTACCGGTTACTGGGTAAGAATAGCCTTGCTGGGGAAAACTGCAGAAAATAGGATTTACAACTACCAGTTACTGGGAAGAAGACCAAGGGTGAGAGTATCTGTCATCGGTTAAGATGAACATATCAAGGATAAACTCAACAGGGAAGAAAATCCGTCATCGGTTAGGATGAACATATCAAGGATAGACTTGCCTGGGGAATGTCAAGGAGGATATCCGTCATCGGTCAAGATGAACATATCAAGGATAAACCAACTGAACAAAAAGTAGGAATTACATCTACCGAATGCTGGATAGAAGACCATCAAAGAGAAAATCCGTCACCGGCTAAGATGAACATATCAAGGATAGACTCAGCGAGAGGAGAAAATAGGAATTACATCTATCATTTACTAGATAGATTAGTGAACATATCATCGGTTAGGATGAACATATCATCAGTTAGGATGAACATATCAAGGATCAACTCTGTGGAGGGGACAAAAGCAGGATTTACAACTACCAGTTATTGGGTAGAAGACTGCATAGAGAAGGAAATCCGTCATCGGTTAGGATGAACATATCAAGGATTAACTCTCTGGGAAACAAACATAGGTATTACAACTACCCTTTTACTAGGTAGTTTACCAAAAGTGAGAATATCCGTCATCGGTTAGGATGAACGTATCAATGAAAGACTCAGGCAGGGGAGAGAAGGATATTTATCACCAGTTAGGATGAACATATCAAGGATATACTTCCTGGGGAATCAGATCCGCTGGGGACTCTACTGAGAAGAAAAACAGGGATACTTTTGTTGGGTATTGGGCAAGAAGTAACGAACTGCAAACTAAGAAGAATATTACCAGTTACTAGGCAATAAACTCCTATGAGAGTTGAAGCATCTATCTAGGTGGGAGCTAAAAGAAACAGTCAAACAAGACTCAACCGAATGAGGACATAACTCAAGGGGAGTGGTTTCATCCAGATGAACAACTAGGGTGGAAACTGAAATAATAATCATCCACGAGGAAACAACTCAGTGGGGAAGAGGAAAAAGGTTAAAGTCTTTATGCCTAAGGGGATGACGCTCTACAACTGGGGGAGGACAGACACCGGAATTTGTATGGGAATAAAGTACCGCCATGTAGGGAATGAGAATCTCAAACCAACAAGTTAATCAGATATGCAAATATGCGATTATGAAATTATATGAATGTATATATATATATATATATATATATATATATATATATATATATATATATATATATATATATGACGATTATGCTAACAAGAACAATCACAAAGGATACAAAGGTGTCGCAAAGAAATTGAATTATCGGTACAATCCTTGGTCAATCCACAAATTATGGAGACAACTACTGGAGGATAGAGAGATCAACAATCCAAAAAGGCTCAAGCCTAACTGGGGGAGGAGGAGATATGCTGAGGAAAGATAAATAATCATCGAATCTGTGGGGAATTTTAGGTCAACACCATAAAAATGGGAGACAACCCTACAGGGAAATAAACTACTCAGAAACCAGGAGGAAACTCTGACTGGGGAGCGAGTCGAATGGCGATTGGCGGGGAAACCAATGCGATCTACTGGGGAGATCAACCACTTCTGCTGAAGGAACCCAAACTCTACTGGGGAAGGCAGAAACTCTCTCGGGGGGGACAAGCCGCAGGGTGCCTGAATCAACCAACTCAGCTAGGGAAAAGGAACGAAGCTCCATCGGGGAAGGAAGAAACTTTACCGAGGAACTGAATCAACACAATCGTCTAGGGATACCTGAAGAGTTAACTGCTTGGGGAACCTCTGATGTTTCACACTCAAGGACTTGCCAATCATCGAAATGTTGTTGATATTTCTTTTTAGTTGCTTTGGAAAACTCTTGCTTTTATATGTTTTAAGAAAAAAAGAGACTTTGATTAAAAAATTTAAATTTTCAAAAATGATCTTAATAAAATTAAACTATTGGCTGAAATAAATAAGAGTAGAAACAATTGGATAAAAGCTCAACTTTATTTCATAGAATGGTAGTCTGTAAATGACAAGACTCCATAGATTTTTATAAAGCTGAAAATGGTAATTTACATGGAAAAGGGTTACATTGAATAAATTGATCTTTAATCCTTCTACCAACTCTTGATATTCGCTGTGCTCTTGACCGCTGTCGGGGTGATGAATTGATGTCAACCCTTGTTCCCAATCAAGTCCTCAAAACATTGAAATGCAGTTACTTGCCATAATCCCTAATTTTTCCATAAGTTGCCCCAAGGTGGGGTACTCAACTTATTGGGAAAATCTTTTTGTTTTATGTCTCTAATTTTTGCCTGGATCGCCCTTTCGGATTTTCAATCCACCGAGACGCTCATTTTTGCCTAAGCCGCCCTTTCGGGTTTTCAACTTAGGGAGATGTTCTTTTCTTTTTTAGGCGAAGTATTTCTTGACTGCACCTGTGTTCAAAGGACGAGTGAACTTTATACCATCCATAGTTGTAAGTATCAATGCGCCGCCTGAAAAGGTCACCTTCTCTGAACATACGAGGTCTAACCATCTTATCAAAAGCTTTCTTCATCCTTCGCTGATAAAACTGACCATGACACATGACAGTTAATCTTTTCTCTTCAACTAAATTAAGCTGATCAAACCTAGTTTGATACCATTCAGCCTCAGTCAACTTGGCTTCCATAAGCACACGCAATTAAGGAATCTCAACCTCTACGGGGAGCACTGCTTCCATACCATACACAAGAGAGAAAGGGGTTGCCCTTGTTGAATTACGGACATATGTACGATACCCATAACAAAATAAATGGGAGCATCTCATGCCAATCCTTGTATATGACAACCATCTTCTTAATGTCTTCTTGATGTTCTTGTTTGCAGCTTCAACAACCCCATTCATCTTAGGTTTATAGGGAGAAGAATTATGATGTGCAATCTTGAAGTCTTTACAAAGAGCTTCCACCATATTATTATTCAAGTTTGATCCATTATCAGTAATGATCTTGCTTGGCACACCATAACGACATATGATCTGATTCTTGATAAACCTTTCAACAACTTGCTTGGTTACATTTGCATATGATGCCGCTTCAACCCATTTTATGACATAGTCAATTGCCACCAAAATGAAACGATGTCCATTCTAAGCTTTGGGTTCAATCATCCCAATCATATCAATTCCCCACATGGAGAAGGGCCATGGGGAAGAGATAACATTCAATAGTGTCAGAGGAACATGAATCTTATCAGCATAAATTTGACACTTGTGGCATTTCTTCACAAACTTGCAACAATCAAATTCCATTGTCAGCCAATAGTAAACTGCTCGCAACATCTTTTTAACCATTGCATGACCATTGGAATGAGTACCAAAGGAACCTTCGTGCACTTTGGTCATCAACAAGTCTGCTTCGTGTCTATCCGCACATCTGAGAAAAACCATGTCGAAGTTTCTCTTGTACAATATATCATGATTCAATTAGAAATTGTCGGCTAATCTTCTCAAAGTCTTCTTATATTTCAAAGATGCCCCAGGAAGGTAAATCTGACTATGGAGGAAACATTTGATATCGTAATACCTGTAAGACCCTAATTTTGACCCTAAGATCCCTCATGGCAACACAACATGGCATTTGCATTGCCTCAAGGATCATAGGCATCTTGGCTCCTTACCTTTGGAGTGGGATCTATTGTGAGTTGGTTTGAGATCACCAAGCATGCTTGAATTGTATACTATTGCTTTTTTCATTTACTAACCAAAAGCACAAAAATATGTCACTAACATTTCTTGTTTGTAGCTTTAGTAGTCACAAAGTCTAAAGCTTCTAGGAGACCCTATGTGCATTGATATGGCCAAGGGAAGATGTAGGCAAGCATGGATATGGTTCCCAAAGCTTTCATCCATCAAATATTCCTCCCAAGTATCTCAATTCATCATTTTGACCAAAGAAAATCAAAGGGTTTGAGGTTTGTTTCCCAAGGAAACCTTAATCCATCTGTTCATCAACTATGCCTTGCTCATGAAGCAACCTCAACCCATGGTCAAAAACAATCAAGGTAAGTCCTTTAATTCATAATTTCATGCATATTTTAACTTATACGAGTGTCCTCAATCATCAATTCATCAATATATGAGGTGTGGACTTGAGAAGTTGATCAGTCAATTCATGTAACCATTTTGATATGCACTGAGACCTAACTTTTGATGTCTTTGTCAAATGGAGATGACCCCAAGAGAAAAACTGTTCTTAAGGACAATGTGAACAACTTTCATGTTCATCAAAAATTTATTTGAAGCTTGGAAGATCATCATCCATTCCAAGACATCATAGGTCGTTTTGACTGAAACCCTAATTTTGGGTCACCTTCCCAAGGACATAACTCCTTTATTTTTTATGATTTTGAGGTGATATCAAATGCATTGGAAATATTAATATGTCTACTTCAAATGTTATGTTTAGTAAAATTTCAAAATCTCAAAAACAAAACATGTGATAATGAAAAAAACATTATAGGTCACTTTGGACCAAATGCATTGAAATGTGAAAAAGTCCAACTTCAAGTGCCGATAACTTCTTTATCAAAAATCCAAATGATGCAAACTTTAAGTTCAAATTAATTGTCTGGAAAATATCTACAACTTTGTTGTTGAAGCTTTTTTCATTTGGAGCTTGTATCATTCAGAAAGAAGAGCTTGAACTTTGGCCAATTTTGAAAATCTCACATATGCATGTTTTGCACCGTACACTTCAAGTTGAATTTTCATTAATTTCCAAGGCCCAAATGGAGTTTTGATCAACATAAAATTTGTTCCTTATTCAATAAGCTTTCCAACCATTACTCATGATGTTGCATTTCAAGTATGGACATGGCATATTCGAAGACTTGAATGTGATAGTGCATTTTGTGAAAATCATTTCAACTACCATGCATGAAGTAATACAGTCCAATCTGCACGTCCATTTTACTTGCATCATGCATTGGCTTTCATTTCCTGTTGGAATTGGGCCCTCCATGCGCCTGTACAGGCCCATGCATAGAGGCCCTTTCCATTCATGCAAGCTTTTGTTCATGTATTCAGCATTGCTTCAACTATAAATACAATGCCTTGGCCTCTCATTTTAGCAACCTTAAGGCGCCCCAATTGCTGCTCAACTGAAATCCTAGCCATCACTAAAGGAACTAATCCATTTTTCTCCAAATTTTTCAGATCTAAATTTTGATTTCATTGATCAATCTTCAGATCTCAAAGTTCCTAAACCTTCTCTTCTTGATCCATAGTGCCTACTGTAAGCAAAAGCATCCAAAGATCTTGACTAAAAGCCTTTCAATTCAATGGTTTACTTCAACTGTTAATTGCTTCGAATCAGCTTGTATAGTGATCTATTTTCATTGTTGTTGTGTGATCTGAAGTCCTCTACATAGAGGCAACATTGCTATGCTTCCAATTTTTGAAAATCATGAAGTTCACATGAACACCACAGAATTTCCACTTCTGATTTCTCTCAATCTAGAGATCTATAATGGAATGAGTGGTACAGGGGTGATGTACATCACCCTAGCTCTCGAATGATGACTGGATCGTGCGTTTTGGTTTCCTTTTTAACTTCTGTAAATTTTGGTGTTGTCGGAGAAGACGGTGGCACTGGCCACCGTCTGTTCTCCAGATTCAATCAGGAGCGTCCATCTCCATTTCCAGATTGAATCTCCTACATCCAATGTTATGAATTTTGTTAATGTTCCATGTGACTCGTTTGACTCACGCTTTTTATTTTATCATTTGATATTAAAAATACTTTCTAAAAATATTTTTTGAACTTTGGATAATTCACTTGGACTTTTCAAAGTTGATTTGAAGTGAGTTTGAAGTTTGACCTTTCTTTATTATTTTTAATCAAGTTTTATTTTAATATTGAAAAAT
This sequence comes from Lathyrus oleraceus, assembly GCF_024323335.1. NCBI lineage: Eukaryota > Viridiplantae > Streptophyta > Magnoliopsida > Fabales > Fabaceae > Lathyrus > Lathyrus oleraceus. The sequence goes on from NC_066581.1 coordinate 442,679,458, forward strand.
GCCAAAAATATTTAATTTGTTTCTTGACTTCTAATCTTCATTTTGCTTATGTTTTCTATTATTTGACCTTTATCTTCTCCATCTTTGGTCATTGCTTGTTGATTAATACATACCATTTTCATTAATGCACTTTAAGTCTTCGTCTTCGTCTTCTTCTTCTTCTTCTTTTCTCTTTTTTCTTTTTTATAAATGAGTTAAAGATTGGTGGTTAGCATTGATATAAGGAGGCTTAATCTTCCTTGATTCAAATCTAATTCATCTTTATCATGGATCAAGTGAATGGCTTTGCATTAAGGATAGGTTGCTTCCTAAATCATGCAAAGCTCCTAAATCAATACAAGATCATTCCTCATTTTCTTTTTGGCATGGCAAGTTGTTGGAGTTTGATTCACTAATCAAGACCTCTAACTTGTGTTGTTGCCTACATTATTATAGACCGACCTCAGATAGTTGTGCCTTCTACATAAGTCCAATTATGATTGCTTAACATGGCGCTAAATTTGCCTTATGGCACACTAACTATTAACACTAACCATTAACCATTAACATTTACTTCTTGCACTTTACATTTATGCAATTTACTATTCTTGTACATATTATTCATTTGATTTTTCCTTTTCTTATTTGATCACATGTTTATGTTAATGCAATTTGCCTTTTGCTCACTTGAGCACATAATTGCGTATATATTATTGTGCTTGTGTTTTGTTTTGATTGTTGTGGACCAAATGCAAAGAAATGGACAAATGGACTTAGTTTCTAGGACTTTCCCTATGGAAAATTGGAGTCAAAGAGCAACTAGGCCTCATGCCTTTAGAGCCACTTTTCTGTAGCGGGGTATTCGTTACCATTAGAGATATTGACTAAATCCAAGGTAAATCATAGAAGTCGAGTCGCCACCGCACTTCTATTTATCCAAAGGAATGGTTAGAAAGCGAACAAAAACCTAAAAGTTTTATCAAATCAAAAACTAGTAAAAGAGAGTCAGAGATCTGGGTAAGGGGGTTGGTTATGCAATGGGAAGGTGTTAGGCACCCAAAACAACCTAGGTACTCCTAGGGAGCCCTTGTCATACTTGTTGTAAGGTTGTTGTTTTGTGAAAATTTGTTTGTGCAAACATGATTGAAGAGATGAGAAGAGAATATACAAGATTATTTACATTTTGTGTTTGGGGTAAAAATCTCGTAGTTCGGGGTAAAAATCTCAAAAAAATGAGTTGGTGAATTGATCTTTTGAGGAAACTCAACCTAAAACCACAAATCCACCATGTGAGGATAGCTTCAACATGCCAGTGAGGGGTTAACCCTATAATAAGCATGGAAGACTTATTGTCCATCACTAAGGATATAGGTGAGTATTACATCTACAACAAGGATAACTCAAACCTAATAGCTAAAGGTTATGGAAAAGTTTTGATTAAGAGAGTAGCCATTGAAACCACAAAAGACATTTGAATGGGTTATATTTACCAATGAAAAGTATATACAAAATATGATCAAAGTTGACTTAGAGATCCAATTCAAAATAAGTGTTATGAAAAGAGAGTTTGAAAATCACAAGCATAAGCCTTAGGTTTCTAATGTTGAAAACAAGTATTAAATGTTTGCAGAAAAGCTTTGGCTTGGGTTAGAGTGGAGAGAAGAAGAAGAATGGCTAGAGTCCTAAACATGCAAAGAGGTGAGGGATAAGAAACAAAACCACAAAAAGAGTTCCTCTCTTGAGATCATATGGATGATCCAAGTAGCTCCCATCCTTTGGAATAAGCGATCACATAAGCATAAACTCAAGCAATCAACAATCAAATGAACTCTCGGAATAATTCCTCAAGGTATCTCGGATCTCTCTCCCTTAGAAGTTCATGGCAATGGTTCCCCAATTTGGCTCAAGTTGGAATCCCTAGCACAAAGAAACACACACATCAAAAGGTTCTATTAACAATCAAAGAATGGACAAGAGGGAGTTTAGAATATGGTCCTTTCAATGTTCATCTTCAAGCTTTAAGCATTCTATAGGCATGAGGCCTAGTTGCTCTTTGACATTTATAGCACTCTAAAGGAATGAGGCCTAGTTGCTCTTTGACTCCACTTTGCATAGGGAAGGTCCTAAAGTCTAAGTCCTTTTGTCCATTTTTTGCATTTTGGTTCACAACAATCAAACAAAACACAAACACAATAGTATATACACAATTATGTGCTCAAGTGAGCAAAAGGCAAATTGCATTAACATAAACATGTGCTCAAGTGAGAAAAGGAAAAAAGCAAATAGATAATATGTGCAAGAATAGTAAATTGCATAAAAGTAAAGAACAAAAGTAAATGTTAATGGTTAATAGTTAGTGTTAGTAGTTAGTATGCCATAAGGCAAATTTAGCGCTATGTTAAGAAATCGTAATTGGACTTATGTAGAAGTCACAACTATCTGAGGCCGGTCAATAATAATGTAGGCAACAACACAAGTTAGAAGTCTTGATTAGTGAACCAAGTTCCCACAACTTGCCATGCCAAAAAGAAGAAGAGAATTGATCTTGTATTGGTTTAAGTCTTTTGCATGATTTAGGAAACAACCTATCCTTAATGCAAAGCCATTCACTTGCTCAATTGATCAAGATGAATTAGATTTGAATCAAGGAAGATTAAGTCTCCCTAATCAATGCTAACTTATCAACCTTCAACTCATTGATCAAAAGGAAAAAGAAGACGAAGAAGAAAGAGATGAATAATGGAAAAGGAAATGGAAAGAATAAAGTGCATAAGGTGAAATAAAATGTACCAATCCAAGTGTATTGACCAAATGACATTGAGAGTCAAAGTCAAACAATGAGAAACCAGAAATGGGATGGAGATTGGAGGTCAAATAATAATCAAAATATTTTTGGCATTTTTAATATCAAAATAAACTTGAATTCAAAATAAAAGAAAGGTCAAACTTCAAAATCACTTCAAATCAACCTTGAAAGATCCAAGTGATTTATCCCAAGTTCAACAAGGTCAAACAAAGTTTGACAAAAAATTTCAGCATTTTTAAAAGTCAGAAACTATTTTTAATCAATTAAAAGTGAATAAAAATAACCTAATTGAACTAAAATCTCAAATAAATCTCAACTCAATTAAAAAATTGATGAGAATAATTTTCATAGATCCATCACCATTCAAATAGGTTAGGAAAATATTTTTGTATTTTTTGAATATTGAAAATTATCTAAAATGAATTAAAAATAGCTAGAAAAGAGAAAATTCACAAAAAATATCAAATGATAAAATAAAAAATATTAAAAATCAAAATTAGAAACTAAAATTTAGTTGGAGAAGAATGCAATTGGTCTCATATTTTTTGGAATAAAAATGAAGAAGATATGAATTTTTGAAAATAAAAGAAATAAAAGAAATTAAATCAGAAAATAGAAAAATCAAAAAAACCAGGAGCGTCTGATCAAGCCTCATTAATTGACGTGGCTGATCAAACTCTCCATATGCGCGCTTCCATGGTAGGCTTTAGTCAGCAGCGAAACACATGGCATTATTGAAAGTAAACAAAACGCGTGGCTGAGATTAAAACGTGGGATGTGCATCCAACGATCCAGATTGAATCTGGCATGGTGGACGGTGGCCAGCGCCACCGTCTTCTCCGGCGAGCACTCAAGCTCCGGCCAGAGTTGCAGGTCCTTCAAACTCAACCAAAATCCATGATCTAGGTACCAAATTAAAGCTGAGGTGATGTATATCACCCCTGTACCATCCATTTCTACTCTAGATCTCCATAGTGAGTGAAATCAAAGGTTGAAACGTGATAGTGTTCATCATGAACTTGTTAGATTTTGAAAATTGAATGCACAACAATGATGCCTCTATGGAGAGGACTTCATACAACACAATAGCCAAGAAAATAGATCAAAGAATAGTGAAGTTCGAAGAAAAAACCAGTTGAAGAGAACCTTTGAATTGTGGTGATCTGAGCTTGCTTCCTTGCTTCCTTTGGCCAAACAGAGGTACAATGGACTATAGGATAAAGGTCTAGGAACTTTAGATCCAAATATTTAACCATATTTAGTTGAATTTCAGATCTGAAAAAATTGAAGAAAAGTGAAATAGTTCCTTTGGTAATGGTTATGGATTCAATTGTGCAGCATCTCAGGAGCCATTAGGTTGGATTTCAAGTGAAGCAAGCAAGTGCATTTATAGTGGAAGTTGATGCAATGCATGATCAAACTCGTGTGCATGTGAATTGGGTCCTCCATGCATGGGCCTGTACAGGCGCATGTGAGGCCCAAAACATGGTGCAAATGCAAGCTGAAATGAATGTGAGATGGTTTGGTCGTTTAGTTTGGAGTGAATTGGCTTGTGTGATTAATTTCAACATGTTATGCAAAATCATGCCTAAAACTTCTCCTCTTCGAAAATGCCATTTGCCAAATCCAAACATGAGCATGTGAGTAATGGTTGGAAAGGTCTTGATGTAAGGAGCAAACTTTATGTTGGGAAAAAATCCATTTGAAGTGCGGAAATTAGTGAATTTTGAGTTTAAAGTGTAAGGTGCAAAACATGTAAACGCAAGGTTTCCAAATTTGGCCAATGTTCAAGCCCTTCTATTTTGATGATGCAAGCTCCAAATGGAAAACCCTCCAACTTCAAAGTTGTATATATTTTTAAGACAATCAAAATGGACTTAAATTTTGCATCATTTGGATTTTTGATGAAGAAGTTATGGGCACTTGCAGTTGGACTTTTTTGACTTTCAATGCATTTGGTCCAAAGTGACCTATAATTGTTTGCATTATCACATGTATTTCTTTTGCGATTTTAAAATTTTGTTCAACATAAAATTTGAAGTAGACATCGTAAGATTCCAATGCATTTGATCCCACATGAAAATCATAAAAAAATAATGAGTTATGTTCTTGGGAAGTTGACCCAAAATTAGGGTTTCAGTCAAAATGACCTATAATGTCTTGGAATGGATGATGACTTTCCAAGCTTCAAATAAATTTTTGATGAACATAAAAATTGTTCATATTGTTCTTAAGAACATTTTTTCTTTTGGGATCATCTCCATTTGACCAACACATAAAATGTTAGGTCTCAGTGCATTTCAAAATAATCAGATGGATTGATTGATCAACTTCTCAAGTCCATTACTCATGTCTTGATGAATTTATGATTGAGGACACTCAAATAAGTTCAAATATGAAATAAATTATGAATTAAAGAACTTCCCTTTATTGTATTTGATCATGGGCTAAGGTTGCTTCAGGAGCAAGGCATTGTGGATGATCTGATGAACTAGGGTTTCCTTGGAAAACAAACCCCAAACCCTTTGACTTGCTTTGATCAAAGTGATGAATTGAGATGCTAGGGAGGCATATTTGATGGATGAGAGCTTTGGGAACCATTGCGATGTTTGCTATCATCTTCACTTGGCCATATCTCTGCACAAAGGATCTCCTTGAAGCTATTGACTTTGTGATTGCTCAAGCTACAAAGAAGAAATGTTAGTGACATATTTTTGTGCTTTTGGTTAGTAAACAAAATAATAAAAGCAATAATATACAATTCAAGCATGCTTGGTGATCTCAAACCACTCACAAGAGGTCCCACCCAAAGGTAAGGGGAACCAAGATGCTTATGATCCTTGAGGCAATGCAAATGCAATGTTATGATGCCATGAGGGATCTTAGGGACAAAATTGGGGTCTTACAACTGCAGCATCACATCATTTTGCATTCACATCATTTAACACATGTTTATCTATTTCTAGGGGTTTATATCTTTTTCTTGATTCTAGTCGGGGTTTTTTGGTTCTCCTAATATTTTATCTGATGTGAGACTGGAATCAAGGGGTAGAATACCCTTTGGAATTGATAAACATGTCATTGCATTTGCATATCCATTAGCATGTCTTTCTCAGTGTTGGCATCATTCAGTATGGCCAGATCTCTGCAATCAGCGAAGAAGATGGGGATAGTGACTGCGACATTGATAACTGGGTGCGCCCAAGGGTCCCGGGTGAAGTTCTCCGCAATTGGTCTTCTAAAGAGATTATCCAAGTCACTCTTCTTGAAGAGTAATTTTCTTTGTTTATTTGTGCATATCCAGGTCTTACGTTCCGCCCAGGGCGTAATGACTCATTGTAGGGCTCATCTATGTGAATACCTGCATTTTTTATCATAAATAAAGGACGTATTTTTGCATTCAAATATTTTGTTCATTGTCTTTCTATTTTTGCAGTTTTCAAAAAAAAAAATTGGCAATGTTTTGTTTAGTTTTCACTCCTTGTTCACACTCATAAGCACATACCATCACTCATGCAGATGCACGTCACCGGATCCTATTGGTAACAGTTCTGCTATGGCTCACTTCGACTTTGAAAATCCAATCTTTCAAGCTGAAGAAGAGGGTGATGAAGACTGTGAACTCCCTAAAGAACTTGTCAGGTTGTTAAAACAGGAGGAAAGGGTCATTCAACCGTATCAAGAGTCTATTGAAGTGATTAATCTCGGCACCGAGGACGTCAAGATAGAAATCAAGATAGGGGCTGCTTTGGAAGATATTGTGAAGAAGGGGTTGATTGAATTGCTGCAAGAGTATGTTGACATCTTCGCTTGGTCTTATCAGGACATGCCAGGGCTTGACACAGACATTGTGGCACACCGTTTTCCTCTCAAAGAGGATTGTCCTCCGGTCAAGCAGAAGCTCAGAAGAACAAGACCAGAGATGGTTGTCAAGATAAAGGAAGAAGTGTAAAAATAGTTGGATGCAGGGTTTCTAGCAGTTACAAATTATCCACCATGGGTTGCAAATATCATTCCAGTACCTAAGAAGGATGGAAAGGTATGAATGTGTGTTGACTACCGGGATCTGAACAGAGCTAGTCCTAAAGATGATTTCCCATTACCGCACATCGACGTTTTGGTGGATAACACGACTCAGTTCTCGGTATTCTCCTTTATGGATGGCTTTTCTGGCTATAATCAAATTAAGATGGCACCAGAAGACATGGAGAAGACAACTTTCATAACCCCATGGGGCACCTTCTGCTACAAGGTGATGCCGTTTGGTCTGAAAAATGCGGGGGCAACATATCAACGAGCTATGTTAACTCTTTTCCATGATATGATTCATCATGAAATCGAGGTTTATGTTGATGATATGATTTCCAAATCTCAGACAGAAGAACATTTGGTGAATTTGCAGAAACTGTTTGAGCATTTGAGGAAATTCAAGTTGAGGCTTAATCCGAACAAGTGTACTTTCGGGGTGAGATCTGGAAAACTACTAGGTTTTATTGTTAGTGAAAAGGGATTGAGGTGGATCCTGCCAAAGTAAAAGCAATACAAGAAATGCCTGAGCCAAAAACAGAAAAACAAGTATGTGGTTTCTTAGGGAGGTTGAACTACATTACAAGGTTCATCTCTCACCTAACAGCCACGTGTGAGCCAATATTCAAATTGTTGAGGAAAGATCAGGCTATCAGATGGAATGATGATTGCCAAAGGGCGTTCGAAAAAATAAAAGAGTATTTGCAGAATCCTCCAATCCTTATGCCTCCATTCCCAGGGAGACCGCTGATTATGTATTTAATAGTACTTGATAATTCAATGAGTTGTATTCTCGGTCAACACGACGAGACAGGTAGGAAAGAGCATGCCATCTACTACCTGAGTAAGAAATTCACAGATTACGAGTCAAGATACTCAATACTTGAAAAGACATGTTGTGCACTTGCATGGGCTGCTAAGCGATTGAGACAATACATGCTGACTCACACAACCTTACTGATATCCAAAATGGATCCAGTCAAGTATATATTTGAGAAGCCAGCTCTCACCGGAAGGGTTGCTCGTTGGCAAATGGTACTGACAGAGTACGACATCCAATATACATCGTAGATATCCTTCAAAGGGAGTATTCTGTCAGACTATCTTGCTCAGCAGCCGATTGATGATTATGAGTCGATGAAGTTTGATTTTCCGGATGAAGACATCATGTTCCTCAAGATGAAAGACTGTGAAGAGCCAGTTGTTGAGGAGGGACCTGATCTAGATGAAAAGTGGACTTTAATGTTTGATAGGGCCGTTAATGTCAAAGGAAGTGGAATTTGTGCCGTCATTACCACTCTGAAAGGTGCCCACATGCCTTTCACGGCTCGTCTGACTTTTGAGTGCACCAATAATGAAGTTGAGTATTGTCGCATTACGCGAAAAACCGGCAGGAAAACGAAACAACAGAGCCGCCACCGTGCGTTATTTATCCCAAAAGAGGGAAAGGAAACGCTCGAAGTAAACCTGGAAAAGACATGGTCTCGCGACCAGAGAAAGATGGGATCGGGAGTCGGTTATGCGAAGGGAAGGTATTAGCACCCCTACGCATCCGTCGTACTCGACGGGATCCACGCTCAGAAAGAATAGAAGAAAGGCTGCTAAAAGACTGCTCAAACACTGCACAAGGCTGGAAGGAAACACCGAAAGACAAAAGAAATGGAACTCGGCAGGATATCGCATCCTGGGCCTACGTAGTCTGTCAAGCACAGACATCAGAGTCGACGTAATTCGGGACAGGGGAAACGTGCTCGCTAGGACGTCGCATCCTATGCATACGTATCTTCTTTGACCAGAGAAGAATCAGAGCACTCGTAGCTCGGCTAACACATGCCAAACAAAACACAAACAGGAAACCGACTTCCAATCGCTGGACTTATGTCAGACTCCACACAAACAGGCAAACATGGAAATCGAATGCCAATCGCTGGACTTACATCAGACTCCGAACCAACAAACACACACACAGGAAACCGACTGCCAATCGCTGGACTTACGTCAGACTCCAACAAGCAAACAAGACACAGGAAACCAACTGCCAATCGCTGGACTTACGTCAGACTCCAACACACACAAAGGGGTTGCAAAAGAAAAAGGGCGCCCGGAGAGATCAGCTCATCTTCTGCCTACGTACCTCATCTGGTATGAGGATCAGGGCGACGTAGTTCCCCTTAACAGGGAAAGAACTTCTAACCTAACCAGAGACTGGGAAATGACAAACTAGAAGGGAAACTGACTCGAGCCTAATAGTTATCATGTAATCCACAATGGCCCTAGGTTGAGGTTTCTATCCTAACTTGCACAGGAAGCAAGCTATCCTAAACAACACAGTCAAACAAACAAGCACAATAAAGCAAGTACACACACTATATGCAAACAATTGGGCTCATACAAGGTTAGGCTGCAGAAACAAGCCAACTGGAATGGGGTGTTTTTAGCTCTTAACCCTAACATTGAGAGTTAGGGTGAAGCAGATGAAATAGAAAGTGTGAGAGTTCAGAATGTAGGAACTCTTCTCCATAGATGACTGACTCAACATGATTTTGGGTTCTTATTCAAGACGCATCAACACAATGGTGTGAGCAAAGTGAATGACACAACTGAATAGCAGGGGATGGATTGCACATCCCTTCTATCTGCCAATTGCCTCTTAAGAGGTCTTTACCTGCTTGGCACAATATTAAATAAACACAAGCATTGCCTCTTAAGGAGGGCTTCAGACAGGTGCCTGCCCACATAACAGGATAGGTCTTCCAGATTACATGAAGTCAGAAGAATTATACCTCAGTGGTAAGCAAACCACAAGCTAGCAAAGCAAGTTCAAATGAACTTAAAGCAACTTAGGTACCTGTGAAAAAATCTAAACCAGTCAGTTCAACTATACAACCAAACAATCAACAGTTGATCACACAGACAGACAAATCCAATCAAGCAACAATGAGCAAGGCACAAGCACAAGTGAATTTGTTCTCAAAGCCTACAAAACAACACAATGTTAGCCAACATCAACCAATAATCAGGCTTAAATGAATGAGTCACTCCAATCATAGCAATGTGCATCTGAACCTGAAATCACAACTCAAATGATAAGTCCAAACCACTAGGTCAAAGCCTAGGGTCAAAAGAGGGTCAAAAAGTCAAAACAGAACTTCAAACTTGACATGAAGCAACTTCAAATACATATTGACATATCCTAAAAAGGCTCACATCAAGATCATTAACCAAATGCATTTCATGATCAAGTGAAGTTAAAGGCAATTTCAAATTTCATATGTGATCATCATGAATGAAAAATTCAAATCAAAACAGAAATGATTCAAATAAATCTGGAAAAATTCATGAGCAAACAAGACATCTATAACATCCATCACACAGAAATTGAGAAGCATTGGACATCAGTAGGCATGGCAATCACATTGCACAAAACAGACAACCAAATGTGTGACACAAATTGTCACACCAAGTTAGCATGAGCATAAAACAGAAATGGATCATGGAAAAAATGTCACAAAGCCAAAATGTCCAGCAATGTGTCTAGAATTAGCATGCAAAATTTCACATTCATTGGATCAGAAACAAGCATTTTATGATAAGATAAGCAAGGCAAGGTCACACATGCATATGTATCCAATCATCCTAGAACAAATCAATTTATCAGCCAAGCACAACTTTCCAATTTATACTCATAAAAAACTAGACAACATGAGGAGCATATAGTAAAAAATTGGGATCAAATTGGTGCATTTTTCAATTTATAATGATTTTTGGAAGTTTGGAAAGAATTAAAAATCAAATGAACAAGGCATGGAATAATGTGGAGGGAAAGTGAAAAATAGCAAGCATTTTGAAATTGTTCACTCGGACGGATTCGAACCTCAGCCAATTTTGAATTTGGCGCGCCAGCTAAAACGACCACGTTTTGGTCCTAAACCCTAAGCCCAGCGCGTTTCTAGAATTTCGTAGCAAACTCAAGAACTCGTAGCTAAACTGTAGCGAAATGGTAGCAAATCTGGAAATGCATGAAGTTCATCTTCTCCAGGATGAACACAATGAACGAATTTCCAGAAAATCAGGAACAACTCCCGAAATCAAGGATTTTAACACCAAACGAATCATCATCACATGCTCATGCAAGATCAACAATCAATTTGCACTAAAACATCACACATAATCCAAATCGAAGGAAATACAATTTGACTCCAAAACTTGAGTCAAGCATAACTTTGTGAATATTACACTATTTCACTCAAAAGTTGTATCAGAATCATCACCAAACCATGATCTACACAAATATCCTAATGAATTTCAAAATTAGAGAGGTCGAATCCTGACCTCTTGAAGAACAGAAATTGGAATCGTGTGCTTCCAAGCTCAGCTATAGCTCAAATCTCCTCCACAATGCCTATTGAAGTGATTGATGATGAATTGGATGCTCCAGCATGCACGAATTTAGCTCAATTTTCAATCTCCATTGATGCTTCAAGCTTCGAATCTGGTCCAAACTGGCACGATTTCTTCCAATTCCACGTTCAAATCTCCTCAAGAACACCTCATGAGCATGAATCAATCAACAGGAAATGCTCTTGTGTGAAGAATTTGCAAAAAGTTTTGAGAGAAAAGTTTGGATGATTTTTTGGATCTAGATCTGAAATGAATGCTAATGCTGAAAACAGTTGTGATTAACAATATATACCACTCCCTAATGATGCTGAAATCATGTTTAACCAAAATGCAATTAAGATTAACCAATTGTAAGGTGTATGCACAAAAATGATATTTTCACCTCCATGCATGAAAGGCCACGTGAACAGTGCTTAATTCTGGTCCAAAATCCCTTAAAACAAGCCCATGCAAGCTTTGGAAATGGTTTTGTATGCATATGATCCACCAAAATGATTTTATGAAAATTCCTTCTAAAAACTTCATGAGTGAGCACATGATTATGCAAGTGGAATTCAAGCCATGTAATGAGATGTTTGGAAACTAGAGGTCATGATGAACAAAATGCAAAAAGAACCACTCATTTTGGAGCTTTGGTTCAAAAGTTATGCCCATTTGAATTTTCAAACACACTTTGCCATGATTGGATCATATCTCCTCAACCACACATGAGAAATTCATGATCTTGGACTTTTTGGAAATGGGAGAGAAAGATATTCAACTTTCATGTTGGACAAAGATTCATTTGAAGCCTTCTTGATGATGTAATCTTGAGTTGAAGTTGGTCCAAAACCTTTCCATTTTTAGAAAGTTCAAATTATAGGTCACCTGCTATTTTGGGAAAGTCTTGACCTGACTTCAAATCCTTCAATGTGAGTGTTTGAAATGTCAAATGAGACTTGTTTGAATATGAATGAAGCATCTCTAACCACTTCCCACCTCCAAATCCACAATTGACTTTGGAGTTGACTTCTGTTTACTTTTATGGGCCTCAGATGATTTGATCATGCACTATTGAGTTCTGAGCCTTCAACCCTTGGCCAAGCTACTTCAAAGTGATCCTTGGGTCATGTCAGCTCAATGGAACCAACCTAGGGCTTTGATCTCATGGAGAATGCTCTTGTTGCCTTGCACAGTTGAATCTTTTGACCAGTCTTGCTTGATGACATGTACCATGCTATGCAATGTGAATGCAATGTTAATGACCTAAAAATGAAATGTATATACAAATGGGAGGTGAAAATTTGAGGTGCTACAAGTATGAGGCGTGTATCTTGGGTATTGAGCAAGCCATTGAATTGAGAATCAAGACTCTGGACATCTTCAGAGATTCAGCTCTAGTGATCAATCAAGTGAATGGTGATTGGAATACTCTCCAGCCTAATCTGGTCCCCTACAGAGATTACACGAGAAGACTGTTGACTTTATTCACAATAGTAAAGTTGTATCATATACCTCGTGATGAGAACTAGATGACAGATGCTCTTGCTACTCTATCCTCCATGATCAAGGTGATTCGGTGGAACTATGTTCCCAAGATCGATGTTATGCGCCTTGATAGGGCTGCGTATGTGTTTGTTGCTGAACTGGTAGTTGATGACAAGCCCTGGTATCACGACATCAAGTGCTTTCTGAAGAATCAAGAGTACCCTGCAGGGGCATCTAACAATGATAGAAAGACCTTGAGAAGATTGGCAGGCAGTTTTTTCTTGAACAAAGACGACGTGCTGTATAAGAGGAACTTCGACATGGTTTTGCTCAGATGCGTGGATAGACACGAAGTGGACATGTTAATGCAGGAAGTTCATGAAGGCTCCTTCGGTACTCATGCCGGCGGACAAGCAATGGCTAAGAAATTGTTGAGAGCGGGTTATTACTAGATGACCATGGAATCTGATTGTTTCAAATATGCTCGGAAGTGTCATAAATGCCAGATTTATGCTGATAAGGTGCATGTGCCGCCAAATCCTCTGAATGTCATGTCTTCGGCGTGGCCATTTGCTATGTGGGGCATTGATATGATTGGAAAGATAGAGCCGACTGCTTCCAATGGGCATCGCTTCATCTTTGTTGCCATTGACTATTTCACCAAGTGGGTCGAAGCAGCATCATTTGCGAAGGTCACTAGACATGTGGTAGCCCGATTCATTAAGAAAGAAATCATTTGTCGTTATGGGATTCCCGAAAGAATCATTATTGATAATGGTTCTAATCTCAATAACAAAATGATGAAGGAGTTGTGCAAGAACTTCAACATTCAGCATCACAATTCTTCCCCTTATCGTCCTACGATGAACGGTGCTGTTGAGGCAGCAAATAAGAACACAAAGAAGATTGTGCAGAAGATGGTCGTTACGTACAGAGATTGACATGAGATGCTACCCTTCGCCTTGCATGGGTATCGTACTTCAGTACGTACATCGACCGGGGCAACCCCTTACTCCCTTGTGTATGATATCGAAGCAGTCCTACCTGTTGAAGTGGAGATTCCTTCTCTAAGAGTCCTGCTGAATGTTGAGTTAGACGAAGCTGAATGGATTCAGACAAGGTTCAATGAGTTGAGTCTTATCGAAGAGAAGCGAATGGCAGCCATTTGTCATGGGCAGTTGTACCAAAGTCGGATGAAGAGATCCTTTGATCAGAAAGTGCGTCCTTGATGCTTCCAAGTCGGAGATTTGGTGTTGAAAAGGATCCCTCCTCCTCAGACAGATCACATGGGCAAGTGGACTCCTAACTATGATGGACCATATATTGTCACCAAGATTTTTGATGGTGGAGCCTTAATGCTTGCAACTATGGATGGTGAAGACTTCGCTTCCCCTGTGAACTCAGACGCATTAAAAAATACTTCGCATAAAATAGACCCGCTGGACAATAAAAAGAATAGTCCAGGCAAAAAAAGGGAATCCCAGCGAACCAAGAAAATGAAAAAAGTTCGGGCAAAAGTTATGGATAAAAAATGAAAAGATTGTACACCCGGTAAGTTGAAAACCTGAAAAAGGCAACTTAGGCAAAAATGGGTATCCCGGTGGATTGAAAACCCGAAAGGGCGATCCAGGAAAAAGTTAGGGATTAAGCGAATGACTGTGTTCTGAGTAGTTCTGAATCTCATCTCGTGTCGATAACTAGAAACTTTCGAAGGATAGGAAACAGTCCAATCACCTTTTTCAGAAAGCTGATCATTTGGAGGATCTTGAAGACGAGCGAGTCATAGCAGAATTGGAACCTGATAGAAATCCATTTCACAATGCCATTAGATTAATTTTTGTTTTTATCTTTTGTGCAATTACCTCTTTCCAGGGATTTCTTCCTGATGTAAATGCCTATTCAGAGGCCATTCAATCAATAAAATCATGTTATTCAGTATATCTCTGTGTTCATTTTCATTTTACTGTTTTGTTTGCAAAAATGACGTTCGAATTTTTGATAAACATTGCATCATAAAACATTAGAGCTTTACAGGTACATGCTTAATAAACATTTAAAATTGCTGTAAATTTTAAGTGTTTTGGGTCGTCTATTCAAAACAGGTACACTCGGGGTATTTTCTTAAGGTTCCCCAGCAGATGATCGCGGTTGTTTTTCTTCAACAGTTGGTATTTGGTATCTTATCCCTGCAAAGTTGGTCCAAGCATAGGATTCTTCAATCCCCAGCAGGTTCTCACTACTGTACTTCCCCAAGTATTTGTTTCAGATTATACATTCCCCAGTAGAGTCGACAGTGTCAGACTGTATCTTCCCAACAGAAGCGGTTGCTCCTCAGAGTTCGATGCTAGATCGATGATCTCGACGCTAGATCCATGGTCTCTTTCCTTGAAGCGGAATCTCGGTACCGTATCGGTGTTTGCTTCCCCTGCTGAGTCATCTCTCTCGCAGATTATGGTTGCCAGAACCACTGTCGCTTTCCTCAGCAGCAAGCTTTCAATGTCATTCTCTCCCCAATCAGAGTCTCTGTATTTTGTTATTGCCAGAACACCGCATGGTTGGTCATTTCCCCACAGAGTTCATTGTGCTGTGTATCTCCAACAGCATTGTCAGGGTCTAGAAGATTGTGATCATTTCCCCAGCAGAATTCCTTGCCTCGACTTGGCGTTCTCTCTAACCTAGCATTTCACATCCCTGCATGTAGAATCATATCGTATTGCATCCTCCCCAAATCGCGTAGCATTTCCATTTTCATGGAGCATTACGCCATTGAAAAATTCAAACATACGCATGTGAAGCATAAGACATTCTCGGTATCCCAAGTGAAAAGCCAGAAGCTTGTTTTCGGTATTCAGACCGAAGTGACATTCAGGCCAGTTTTCCAGTATTCAGACCAAAGTGGCATTCATGCCATTTTTCCGGTATTCAAACCGAAGTGGCATTCAGGCCAGTTTTCCGGTATTCAGACCGAAGTGGCATTCAGGCCAATTTACGGTGTTCAGACCGAAGTGGCATTCAAGCTAGTTTTCCGATGTTCAGATCGAATAAGTTTCTGACGTTCACGTCGATGCAACTTGTGGCATTCAGGCCTGTTTCCGGTGTTCAGACCGAAGTGGCATTCAGGCTAGTTTTCTGGTAATCAGACCGAAGTGGCATTCAGGCCAGTTTTCCGATGTTCAGATCGAAGAAGTTCCCGACGTTCAGGTCGATGCAACTTGTGGCATTCAGGCCAGTTTTCCGGTATTCAAACCGAAGTGGCATTCAGGCCAGTTTTCCGATGTTCAGATCGAAGAAGTTTCCGACGTTCAGGTCGATGCAACTTGTGGCATTCAGGCCAGTTTCCGGTATTCAGACCGAAGTAGCATTCAGGCCAGTTTTCCGATGTTCATATCGAAGAAGTTTCCGACGTTCAGGTCGACGCAACTTGTGGCATTCAGGACAGTTTTCGGTATTCAGACCGAAGTGGTATTTAGGCTAGTTTTCCGATGTTCAGATCAAAGAAGTTTCCGACGTTCAGGTCGATGCAACTTGTGGCATTCAGGCCAGTTTTACGGTATTCAGACCGAAGTGGCATTCAGCCTAGTTTTCCGATGTTCAGATCAAAGAAGTTTCCGACGTTCAGGTCGATGCAACTTGTGGCATTCAGGCCAGTTTTACGGTATTCAGACCGATGTGGCGCTCAGGCCAGTTTCACAGTGTTCAGACCGATGTTTGATAATCTAGTATCTTCTGATGCTCAGATCGAAGTCATTTCCAGTATTCAAATTGATGAGCGGCATTCAGGAAATGGTTATTTCTGTGTTACCATTTATTTTGGTATTCAGGCTAACATTCTTTTTACGGTGTTCATACCGACTCTCGCCGTACCAGATGGATTCTTTTTTTCAAGACCACCTCTTTGCCGATCCTGACAGGCATTATTACTTCACTTTCCTACTTCAGTGTAAATTTTTGGGCTTTTATCGTATTCAATCCCTTGATACCTCGAAAATGCGAAAGTCGTTGCTATCTTCATTTGGGGTTACCAGTTGATTGAATAGGGGAAGCTGCAATACCCCAAAATTTACCCTACTTTTTTTTCCTGGAAGCATGGGATTATGTTTCACACTTCATTGGCATCATACTAGGTCATACTCATTGCATACTGCATTAGTGACTTGGGAATCAGGTCTTGATTGATCACTCCTTAACAGAAGGAGCCCACACAAAGCAAGATTGAGAATTTGACTTCATTCTCTAAGTATAAAAGTCTCAAGGGTCTCAGGGGGGCCCTAGGTATCTTATTATGGTCCTCAGTTCATCAGTGAAGGATTCAGAGCTATCAGAGTGTTCATCTGGATTTAATCAAGAAGTTAGGGTTTCATGGCTACCTGCAACAGGCAATGTTTTGTTGGAAGTAGAGGATCTCATCCATGTCATGATTGGAGAGGCATCTTGGCCTAGGAAGATTCACAATTATCTCAGAAAGATTTATTGGCAAGCAGTGTAATCAGTTCCCGATCAATTTTGCCCTAAAATTAAGGGTTGGTATAAAATTAGTTTATTTCTGATTCTTTGGGTGAAACTCTTTTCCATGTCCCTCCATATGTCCACAAGGGTCTACATACAAAAAATCAACTTTTTATTTGAGCCAGAAGTGCTTCAATTGATCACTGGAATCGGGAATCAGACAGTTTGGGAAAAGTCAATTTTGGGGCCAGAAGAGTCAACTACTGACTTTTTGAGAGTGGAATCTCAAAATTCATGCCTAGGGGAGCCTACATGTGAAATTTTATCAAGGTTGGATCATGGATTTGTCATTTAATCAGGAATTGGAAAAGTTACTTAATTTGGAAATGGTTGACTTTCCATTTTGAGCAAGTTTTTATGATTTTTGCACTCACTTTAAGCCCATTTTCCATCAATATAAAAGCTCCATTTGAAAATTTCTCCAACATGAAAGTTGTTCCTTTTGTTCCAAGCATTCTAAAAATATAAAGTTTTCTCCATTTGGATCAAAATTGAGAAAGTTGTGCTTAGTCAAAGCAGGGCATATTTTTAAGACACTTAGAAAAATTTCTAAGTTTAAAAATCTTCAAAGTTTGTCAAGACTTCTTGGCCAGTTTTCTTCCACTTCAAGGCATCAATTGAAAATATTTTATTCACAACAATTATACCTTGTCATGTCCTCTTTCACCTCCTATTGGAGTCATCCCATTTGGATCCATGGTTTGAGAGATACATTCACTTAAAGTTGGCACCATGACTTGAATTTTCTAGGCAGATTTTATGCAATGGTGTGACATGATCTTGAGGGCCATTTTCACCTACTTCCACTCATTATTTCTACCTATGCTCAACATGAAACATGCTAAGCTCCATGATATCTTTCTACTGTTTGCATTATCTCTTCAATTGGTGGTTTGCTCATCAAGTTATGTTGCCACAAAGTCACCATTTTGAAATAATTCCTTGCCTGCTGCCAGACCAGCCATGCTGAACAAAACCACACAGCCAATGTTTGTTTTCCTCATTTGACCATACATCATGTGTCCATTCACTTAAGGTTTGCCCAAAATAAGAAACTGACGTGCCCTTTCCCTTTTCCTATTACACCTCGCCAAATTGCCACTAGCTTGCATCCTTGGCTCATGGATAAACAATTGATTTTAGAGCCCATTAAGAGATGTTTGACCCACCATATTTAATCTGAAAAACCTTAAACATGAGAGCAAGCCATTGGAATTTTCGAGCAAGCAAGGAAAGAGTTCATTGAAGTCAGCTTCCATTTCTCAGCAAAGGTCTCAAGTTGAAGCACCAAGGCAACACCATTTCCTTCTATTCTTTCCACAGTCATGAGGAAGTGGACCAAACTTCCACTAGGTAACTTTTCTTACTCCATTTCCATGGCTATTATGTTGATGCATCTATGCTTGCTTCCTTACTGTTTCAATGTTAATCATATGCCTATGCTTATTTCTGAAGCCCTCAGCACGAGGCATTGTTCATGGTGTTGAGTTTGTGTTGTTAATTTTTGCTCATATCTGTGTCCATATTTACATCTTATTGTCAACTTTTCTCCATGATTAAGCTACCATTTCACTTAAACAAAGATACCATGTTAATCCTTGCATTTTATACTTGAGATATGGGTTTTATTTCGTGTTTTTTGATGCACTATGGTTGTTGTATTTTTGAGTTGAAGTTTGAAAAAACCCACTGTTTTCTGCGTATTTGCATGAACATGGCGCTAGGGTTTTGGTTCCATGAAGAAGACGACCACGTGTCATCTCGAGAACCGTTGGATCCAGTGTGCCGTTTTAATCCTGGCCATTCGTGTTGTTTTGTCTTCTAGTGACTTAAGTTGAGCGTGACAGATTGATAACATGTTCACATGATTTGTTTTATTAAAATGTTATTTCATTTTGTCACGCCTGATTTAAGTGTGTTTTGGATGATGGGCCTTTCCACTGCTTGCTTCCCACACCCTCCGTTCAAGGCCCATCAGCGCATAACATATTTTCCAGTTCACTTTAAATACTGATGCACACCCCTTTTCATATCCTTTTTTTATTCCCATTTTTATTTCTATTTTGATTTTAATAAATATAAAATATTTTATTTGCCCATAAAAATATCCAAAAATATTTTCGATATTGCTTGATGCATTATTTAATTTTATTTTATTTTTATTTTCGCATTTATCTAGTATTAATATTTTATTTTAATTATTAATTCCTAAATGGTCCATTTTAGCATACATTTGATTATTGATTTTATTATTATAACATAAAATTATTTTCAGCCTTTGACTTTTGGGATGAAGGTTGACCACTGCCCCATGGTCAACCTGACTTTTTCTTGGATTTTTATTTCACATTTTTAATTTATTTTTGATTTATTTTTAACCTAGTTTTGTTGATTGACTTTTGGTTTGATTTCTGTTTTATTTCAATTAATTCATGCACTAATTATTATTATTTTGAAAATCTTTTTGGGGGATGATGATGTTCTGACCCCACCTTACTTAGTTTAATTTTTCATAATTTTCTTGATAAATTTGCTATTTATTTGATATTTATTAAGTAGGCTCGAATTTTCAGTTGACTTCCTTATGATCGATGTTTGACTTAGGGATTGCTTATGGAAATTGAAGAGATCTTTTGATCCTCCCTTGTTCATCTCATACGCTATGTACTAGAGGCCTTTTGTCTTGATTTTATTTGATCCTTACCTCATTTCTTGATTTAATTATTTCAGTGGACCCTTTTTGTGCATCTTTTCATCTGTCTGATTCATCTGTTATCTGCTATACTTGTTTCTCTTATCTACGACATGGGGGTTGTGCTCCTAGTAGAGGTGGAGATCCCATCAATGAGAGTCTTGTTGGAAGCCAAGTTGACTGATGTTGAATGGGTTCAGAGTCGTTATGACCAGCTGAATTTGACAGAAGAGAGAAGATTAACTGCCATGTGCCACGGTCAATTATATCAGCAAAGGATGAAGAAAGCTTTTGATAAGAAGGTCAAGCCCCGTGTGTTTTAAGAAGGTGACCTCGTGCTCAGGAAGGTTTTGTCTTTCGCGCCCGATTCCAAGGGCAGGTGGACTCCAAACTATGAAGGTCCATATGTTGTTAAGAGAGCCTTTTCAGGCGGTGCTTTGATACTTACAACTATGGATGGGGAGGATTTCACTCGTCCTATGAATTCAGATGCAGTTAAGAAATACTTCGCCTAAAATAAAATAAAAAACAGAATAGCTTGCTAAGTTGAAAACCCGAAAGGGCAGCTTAGGCAAAATGAGCGTCTCAGTGGATTGAAAACCCGAAAGGGCGATCCAGACAAAAGTTAGAGACATAAAAAATGAATATGTATCCCGCTAGATTAAGCACCTCACCCTGGGGCAATCTAGGCAATAATTAGGGATTTGGCAAGTAACTGCATCCTGACAAGACTTTGTTCTACAAACTGTCATCTGTCAAAGATTCTCGCTGAGTCATCGTCAACTGAAGCCTCAAATACATCGGATTCAGAGTAGGTGGAGAAATGGTCATTATGTTCAGTGTAGCCCTTTTCCAATATATATCACCAATTTCAATTTTGTAAAGCTCTATGGAGTCTTGCCATTTGCAGACTACCATCCCATCAAATAAATTTGAGCCTTTATCCAATTCTTTGCACTCTTATTTTTTTCTGTTTGACAAATGTTTTGCATTGTTTTAATTGAAATATATCATTGTTTTAAATAAATAAAATTTTCATAAACTATTTTTAAACAAAGTGAACATTCACAATGACGAAAGGATACTTGGGATGTCTTCGGTGCTCTCCAAAAGATGGTATGATTTCCAACTGGGTAAGACATTTGTCCATATTCCCAGCATGCTTGTATCCCCTTCCTTCAGAGCCTGTTTGTGTTTTCCTCCCGAGCAGAGTGGTTGGTGAAGGTACTCATCCCTTCTTTCCTTCAGCGGAGTAATGATCCTTCCTCCTCAGCAGATGTGATTTCTCTGGTAGTGCAGTATATATGGTGGTGTCCTTGGAGATTTCTGATAGGTGGTTGTTCCCCATAGAGTTCCATCCTTCCTTATGATAATTTCCTCAATAGGTTTCTTCTACGGTGGATCTTAACTGTGTGTTGATCCTGTGCCCAGCTGGAGTGGCTGATGCTCACTCCCCTGCAGAGATCTTTGGTTCCCGGTATCTTTTGCCCCATCAGATTGGATGTCCTCGAGTGGGCCTGGTCCTCTCTCGAGATGTAGTACCGAATGTTTGTTCATTAGATTTATGGACCTGTTTGTGTTAGATATGTCTGTTTTGCCAGCATTCATCATACATAAACCACGCATATATGCATAATTTTTAACATTCAAATATTCATGTCGCATTATTTTCCATATATACCTTTGTTTGTTGTCTCCTTCTATTCGGTGATACATACTTCACCAAGCAGATGTTTGTGTATGATCTCCCCATGTAGGGTCAGCCCCATAAGCAGAAAGTGTTTATCCTTTCCTCTGTATTCCCCACTGAGTTATGTCCTCGTGGATGATTGTTGTTTCTGTTTCCTCCCAACACATATATTGGGATGAAGTTCCCCCTGAGTTATATCCTCATAGGGATGAGTCTTGTTTCATTGTGTCTCTCTAGTTTGTTCCTAGATTGGCTTCTTATGATTTTCCCTGCACTTCCCCGTAGTTTAGATGAATGATTTGCTCAGTAACCAGTAATGGTCCATCTTTTCCCCGGCGGAGTCTATGGCTTTCTACCCAGTAACTGGTAGTTATAAGTCCTATTTTTGTGGTTCTCTACCCTCATGCCGAGTTGACCTTATCTTGTTCATCCTAACCGATGGCGGTTACTCTTCTGTGGTTTCCTACCTAGTGTCCGGTAGATCTAATCCCCTCTTTGACGGTTATCTTTATCCAATATTCGGTATCGGTATTCCTTCACTAGTGAGTATATCTCCCATTAACCAGTGATATATCTCTCGGATCATTGCCTTTGTCAATCTATCCCCCTTTGATTGGTCATCATTTTATACCTAGCATCTGGTATCCCGATGTCCTTTTCTTTCGGTCGATTTATCCTTTATTAACCCAGTAATCGGTTGTGGATAATCTTCCATGCGAGTATGTTATCTACGTTCTGATGGTAATAGATAATATATCTCATGCGCTCTTTGGTCGAAGTCTTTTGCTCTTCCCAGTCGAGTAAGATTCGTATTCCCTTTTTTGAGGAGTCAAATGCCCATCCTGTAATCGAGTTTTCTTTTTAGCCCTCTTTTGGATGATGAGTGTCTTGGAAATATTCCCCAATTCACGCTTGGTCGGTCACCTATTATATGCCCAGTAATCGGTATCCCTGGTGTTCCTTCTCTTCTGCTCCCTATTACAACTTTTTATCCCGTGTGGAGTCAGATTATCCTGAGTTGAAATATACCTTTTTTAGGTCCTCCTCAGATGATTGTGTATGTTTGATATCTCTCACCCTCATATCGGTATTAGATACTCATTCTCCCCGAGCGTGTTGTTCTTTCACCCTTATACCGGTGTTTCGATCACATGTCTCCTTGAGCTTATTACCCAGTAACCGGTAATACCTCATCCCGTTATTCTCAGACGAGTCCTGTTTTGGACATTCCCTAGTGAGTCCCTTAGTGGATATCCCCATCTGAGTCCGGATTTAGTCCGAAGTGTCCTTTATGGATAATTTTACTGTATTGGCATATTCCCTAATACATGCACCTTTGAGTCAGCTCGAGTCTTTCCATTGATTTATTTTCATGGAATTCCTCTCGTGTCTCTCACCAAATCTTAAGTCCTGACCTGCTCACGCATTTTATTCCCTTTCTTATCCCCATTATAATCCCCAAAGTCTCTGCCCCATCGAGTGTATTACTTATATGGATTGTCAGTTTCTTCTCTCTTTGTGGACATATATCTCCACAAAGTATTAACCTGTGCATACATACATTTGCATCATGAGGTCTCTTAGGGACCAAAATTCGTCTCTTTGTTATTATTTAAGCCCATTCTACCTCATCGAGACGAAGATTTTAACCTTCACTTCTCAGGCTAGAATGAACTTAAATAGGGGCATCTGTAAGACCCTAATTTTGACCCTAAGATCCCTCATGGCATCACAACATGGCATTTGCATTGCCTCAAGGATTATAGGCATCTTGGGTCCTTACCTTTGGGGTGGGATCTCTTGTGAGTTGGTTTGAGATCACCAAGCATGCTTGAATTGTATACTATAACTTTTCTCATTTACTAACCAAAAGCATAAAAATATGTCACTAACATTTCTTGTTTGTAGCTTGAGCAGTCAGAAAGTCTAAAGCTTCTAAGAGACCCTATGTGCATTGATATGGCCAAGGGAAGATGAAGGCAAGCATGGCTATGGTTCCCAAAGCTCTCATCCATCAAATATGCCTCCCAAGTATCTCAATTCATCATTTTTACCAAAGCAAATCAAAGGGTTTGAGGTTTGTTTCCCAAGGAAACGCTAATCCATATGTTTATCAACTGTGCCTTGCTCATGAAGCAACCTCAACCCATGGTTAAAAAAATCAAGGGAAGTCCTTTAATTCATCATTTCATGCATATTTTAAATTATATGAGTGTCCTCAATCATCAATTCATCAATATATGAGGTGTGGACTTGAGAAGTTAATTAGTCAATTCATCTGACCATTTTGAAATGCACTGAGACCTAACGTTTGATGTGTTTGTCAAATGGAGATGACCCCAAGAGAAAAAATGTTCTTATGGACCATGTGAAAAACTTTCATGTTCATAAAAAATTAATTTGAAGCTTGGAAGGTCATCATCCATTCCAAGACATCATAGGTCATTTTGACTGAAACCCTAATTTTGGGTCAACTTACCAAGGACATAACTCCTTCATTTTTTATGATTTTGAGGTGAGATCAAATGAATTGGAAAGCTTAAGGTGTCTACTTAAAATGTTATGTTGAGTAAAATTTCAAAATATCAAAATAAATGCATGTGATAATGCAAAACATTATAGGTCACTTTGGACCAAATGCATTGAAATGTGAAAAAGTCCAACTTCAAGTGCCCATAACTTCTTCATAAAAATCCAAATGATGCACAATTTAAGTCCAACTTGTGTCAATTTAAGTGTAGTGACCATAACTTTGATGTTGAAGATTTTTTCATTTGGAACTTGTATCATTGAGATAGAAGGGCTTGAACTTTGGCCAATTTTGAAAATCTCACATATGCATGTTTTGCACCCTACACTTCAAGTTCAATTTTCATTAATTTCCAAGGCCTAAATGGAGTTTTGATCAACATAACATTTGTTCCTTATGCAATAACCTTTCCAACCATTACTCATGAGGTTGCATTTAAAGTATGGACATGGCATTTTCAAATACTTGAATGTAATAGTGCATTTTGTGAAAATCATTCAACTGCCATGCATGAGCTAATACAGTCCAATCTGCACGTCCATTTTACTTGCATCATGCATTGTCTTTCATTTCCAGTTGGAATTGGGCCCTCCATGCGCCTGTACAGGCCCATGCATGGAGGCCCTTTCCATTCATGCAAGCTTTTGTTCATGCATTCAGCATTGCTTCAGCTATAAATACAATGCCCTGGCCTCTCATTTTAGAAACCTTAAGGCGCCCCAGTTGCTGCTCAACTGAAATCCTAGCCATCACTAAAGGAACTAATCCATTTTTCTCCAAATTTTACAGATCTGAATTTTGATTTCATTGATCAATCTTCAGATCTCAAAGCTCCTAAACCTTCTCTTCTTGATCCATAGTGCCTACTGTAAGCAAAAGGATCCAAAGATCTTGACTCAAAGCCTTACAATTCAAAGGTTTACTTCAACTGTTAATTGCTTCGAATCAGCTTGTATAATGATCTATTTTCATTGTTGTTGTGTGATCTGAAGTCCTTTACATAGAGGCAACATTGCCATGCTTTCAATTTTTGAAAATCATGAAGTTCACATGACCACCACGGAATTTCCACTTTTGATTTCTCTCAATCTAGAGATCTAGAATGGAATTGAGTGGTATAGGGGTGATGTACATCACCCCAGCTCTCGAATGATACCTGGATCGTGCGTTTTGGTTGCCTTTTTAACTTCTGCAAATTTTGGTGTGGCCGGAGTTTGGCCGGAGAAGACGGTGGCGTTGGCCACCGTCTGGTCTCCAGATTCAATCAGGAGCGTCCATTTCCATTTCTAGATTGAATCTCGTGCATCCAATGTTATGACTGTTGTTGATGTTCCATGTGACTCGTTTGACTCACGTGTTTGGTAGGATCGCGTTGTGGGCCTCATGATTTGCCAGCTCAATTAATGAGCTCAGATCCAATGGCTTATGCTTTTTCCTATTTTTTTATTTCTGAATTTAATTTCTTTAATTTCTTTTAATTCCATTTCACTTTAAATATTCATATCTCTCTCATTATTGGTTCAAAAATTATGGGACCAATTTCATTCTTCTACTTTTAATTTCTACTTTCTAAAAATGATTTTTAATATTTTTATTTTATCATTTGATATTTTTTAGTAATTTTCTCTTTTTTGGTTATTTTTAATTCATTTTAAATAGTTTTCGATATTCAAAAAATCCAAAAATATTTTTCTAACCTCTTTGAATGATGATAGATCCATGAAAAATATTCTCATCAATTTATTAATTGATTTGAGATTTATATTCAATTAGGTTATTTTTATGCATTTTTAATTGATTTAAAATAGTTTCTGACTTTTAAAAATGCTGAAATTTTTTGTCAAACTTTGTTTGACCTTGTTGAATTTGGGATAATTCACTTGGACTTTTCAAAGTTGATTTGAAGTGAGTTTGAAGTTTGACCTTTCTTTATTATTTTTAATCAAGTTTTATTTTAATATTGAAAAATGCCAAAAATATTTTATTTGTTTCTTGACTTCTAATCTTCATTTTGCTTCTGTTTCCTATTGTTTGACCTTGATCTTCTCCATCTTTGGTCATTGCTTGTTGATTAATACATACCATTTCCATTAATTCACTTTAAGTCTTCATCATCTTCTTCTTCTCTTCTCTTTTTTCTTTTTGATCAATGAGTGAAAGATTGGTGGTTAGCATTGATATAAGGAGGCTTAATCTTCCTTGATTCAAATCTAATTCATCTTGATCATGGATCAAGTGAATGGCTTTGCATTAAGGATAGGTTGCTTCCTAAATCATGCAAAGAACCTAAATCAATACAAGATCATTCCTCATTTTCTTTTTGGCATGGCAAGTTGTTGGAGTTTGATTCACTAATCAAGAACTCTAACTTGTGTTGTTGCCTACATTATTATTGACCAGCCTCAGATAGTTGTGACTTCTACATAAGTCCAATTACGATTGCTTAACATAGCGCTAAATTTGCCTTATGGCACACTAACTATTAACACTAAACATTAACCATTAACATTTACTTCTTGCACTTTACATTTATGCAATTTACTATTCTTGTACATATTATTCATTTGCTTTTTCCTTTGCTCATTTGAGCACATGTTTATGTTAATGCAGTTTGCCTTTTGCTCACTTAAGCACATAATTGTGTATATATTATTGTGCTTGTGTTTTGTTTTGATTGTTGTGGACCAAATGCAAAGAAATGGACAAATGGACTTAGTTTCTAGGACTTTCCCCAAAATTGGAGTAAAAAGACCTTAAATGTTGAACATAGATTAGAAGGACCAAACCTCTAAACTTGTTCTTGTCCATTCTTGATTTACTTCATAGACTTCTTTAATGTGTGTGCTTTTATGCTAGGGGATCCTATGTGAGCTCAAATTGAAGGACCATTGCCATGTTCATCCAAAGTGAAAGATACAAGAGCCATGGGGAGATCTTCTAAAAGCTTGTTTGACTTTGTTGATTGCTTGAGCTTACAATTATTTTGCTTGCATATTCCAAAGGATGGGAGCTACTTGGATCATCAATATGATCTCAACAGAGGAACTCCTTTTGTGGTCTTGTTTCTTATCCTTCATCTCTTGTATCATTAGGACATTAGCCATTCTTCTTCTTCCCTCCACTCTAACCCAAGCCAAAACTTATGTGCAAACATTTAACATTTGTTTTCAACATTAGAAACCTAAGCATTATGCTTTTGATTTTCAAACTTTCTTTTTATAACACTTATTTTGAATTGAATCTTTAAGTCAACTTTGACCATACTTTGTAAATACTTTTCATTGGTAAATATAACTCATTCAAATACTTTTATGGTTTCAATGGCCACTTTCTTAATCAAAACTTTTTCATAACCTTTAGCTATTAGGTTTGAGTTATCCTTGAGGTAGATGTAATACTCACCTATATCCTTAGTGATGGACAATGAGTCTTCCATGCTTATTATAGGGTTAACCCCTCACTAGCATGTTGAAGTTATCCTCACATGGTGGATTTGTGGTTTTAGGTTGAGTTTTCTCCCTTGGATAACAAAAGACCTTAAGGCTTTTGGACCAATCAATTCATCAACTCATTTTGAGATTTTTACCCCGAACTACGAGGTTTTGATCCTAATCTTTTTTTTAAGATGGTACGTAGGCAATGGGTTTATCCATCCAAACACAAAATGTAAATAATTTGTATATTCTCTTCTCATCTGTTTAATCATGTTTGCACAAACAAATTTTTCAAAAAATACTGTAGCGGTGTATTCGTCACCATTGGAAATATTGATTAGATCCAAGGTAAATCATACAAAGTCGAGTCGCCACCGCACTTCTATTTATCCAAAGGAATGGCTAGAAAGCGAACAAAAGCCTAAGAAGTTTTGCAAAGAAAACTAATAAAAGGTCAGAGATCTGGGTAAGGGGGTTGGTTATGTCATGGGAAGGTGTTAGGCACCCACAACATCCTAGGTACTCCTAGGGAGCCCTTTTCACAACTTGTTGTATCAGGTTATTATTTATGAAATATTTATTTGTGCAAACATGAGGGAAGAGGTGAGAAAAGAATGTACAAGTTAGTTATTTTTGTGTTTGGATGGATGAACCCATTGCCTACGTACCTTTTCATGAAAGATAAGGATCAAAACGCCGTAGTTCGGCTAAAAGATTTCCAAAAAGTGAGTGGATTGATTTTAAACAAAAGCCTTAAGGTCTTTCATTATCAAAGGGAGAAAACTCGACCTGAACAACCACAAGTCCACCATGTGAGAAAAGCTTCGACATGCTAGTGAGGGATTATGCCCTATAATAAGCATGGAAGTCTTACAATTCGATCACTAAGGACAAAGGTGAGATTCACATCAACCACTAAGATAATTCAGATCTATGGCTAATGCATGAAAACTTGATTAAGAAGTGGACAAGAGCCATAAAAGCAATTGAGTGAGTTGAATTAACCAATTAGAATTATTCACAAAATGAAGTCAAAGTATGAATTAAAGTTCAATTACAATGAGTATTATGAAAGTGAAGTTTGAAAATCAAAGGCATAAGGCCTAGGTTTCTAGTTTTGAAAAACAAGTGAAAATGTTTGCACAAAAGTTTTCTGGTTTGGGTTATGGATCAAGGTTAAGCATGCAAGAGGTGGGTTAAGGGACAAAGCCACAGGCAGGATTGCTTTCTCAAAATCATAGAAATGATTCAAGTAAGTTCATTTGGAATAAGCACAGGGCAAAAGCAATAAAGCAAGAGTCTCATAAGAGAACAACAAAAACTGGAAATGGAGTGCCAATCAATGGTCTTATATCCAACTCTAAAACAAATGGGAAACAGATAGCCAATCAATGGTCTTACACCTAGCTCCAAAAACAAAATAGGAAACAGATAGCCAATCAATGGTCTTACATCTAACTCCATAGAAGAAACAAAATAGGAAACAAATAGCCAATCAATGGTCTTACATCTGACTCCACAAAAGAAAACAGAAATAGGAAACAGATAGCCAATCAATGGTCTTACATCTGACTCCACAAAACAAAATAGATAGGAAACAGATAGCCAATCAATGGTCTTATATCTGACTCCATAAAACAAAACAGATAGGAAATAGATAGCCAATCAATGGTCTTACATCTGACTCCACAAAAAAAAAACAGGAAAGGAAATGGAGTGCCAATAAATGGTCTTATATCCAGCTCCCCAAAAGGAACAGGAAACAGATAGCCAATCAATGGTCTTACATCTGACTCCTCAAACAAAGCCAATAACAAATGCAAAAGCAATATACAAAAACAATATGCAAAACGCAAACACAAGCAATCACATCAATCAATTAGCACACGTTATACACAGGCAAGAGGCTCAAACAAAGTTGGGCTTTAGTCAAGGGGTCATATCAACCTCGATAAACAAGTCGGTATTGTTATGGGTGTTGAGACTCTTAACCACTAACATTGACCATCAGGGTGAGCAGATGAAAGGTAATGAGGGTTAGACCTCATAGGTCTTAACCCTGGCCTGGGCGAGCTTGAATCAAAGAAGGTGTGGGAGTCCAGAAAGGGGAACTCTATTCCACATGACTGACTCTATATACAAGATTTTGGGTTAGGTTCAAAAGCCTTAGCACGTAGTGCGAGCATAATGAACGACTCAAACGATTAGCAGGGGATTGATTACTAATCCCTTCTATCTGCCAATTGCCTCTTCACTTAGGAGGACTTAAGTCACATTCCTCGACAATGAGTTCTTTAGCACAAAAGTAAACAATCACAAACATTTCCTCTTAAGGAGGACTTCAGCCAAATGCCTGCCAAAAGAAACGACAAGGCTTCCAGACTACATGGAGTTAGAGAGGTTACCTAAGTGGTATGCCAACCACAAGCAAAGCAAAGCTCAAATAATGAGCTAAAAGCGGCTAAGGTACCTGTACAAAAGTCAAAACAATCAGTAGGATATTCAGACAAACAACCAACAGACAACAACAGTGGTTTCCAATATGTACACAAAGCGAGTCCTAAAAGGCAATCACTCAAGTGAGTTCACCACCAAAGGACCTACAACACAACAAAGGTTAGAGGACAAAGTAATTTGCATCTCATGAAGTGAGATCACATCAATCATTAGAGCTAATTGCTTGAACCTGAAATGCAAAACTCAAAAGGTGAGTACAAACCACTAGTGCAAAGACTAGGGTCAAAGGCAAAGCAAAAAGTCAAAACAGAAGGTGATATTCAACATGAAGCACATTTAATCCAGCAAGAAGAAAACCTCAAAAGTCCCAAAGCCAAATCATTAAGCAAAGTCATCAATCAACCAAGATAAGGCCAAGGCAATCACAATGCACACAATTGGACATCAAGAGTAGAAATACCATATTAAAACAGAAATGAATCAAATAACCATGGAAATTTTTATGTGCATACAACATGTTAAACACAAGTATCATGCGAAAAATTGGAATTAGAAAAGCTCAATTGACATGTATATGAAAATGAACAAGACCAACACCAAAATGTGTGACACACATTGTCACACCATGCATTCATGTGTCTAAAACAGAGAAGGAATATGCTAAAAATGCCAAATAAAATCTCACAAATCATGTAACATGTTGGAAATCAGCATATTAAATTTCATGCCAATTGGACAATATATGAGAATTTCACAAAAGAATTGGTACAACATGTCACATTTTGCATCACATTCAAACAATCAAGCATATTTCAAATTTCCAGCAATGCAAAAATTATGAAATAAATGCCACAAAATAATAGACATCACATGATCATGTAGGAAAAAATTTGGATTTAATTGGAATCATTTTCTATTTTTAGTGATTTTTGCAATTTGAGGAAAATAAAGTGAAATAAATGGAAAACATATGAAAATGATAATTGAAAATGAAATGGGAAACTGCATCAGCAAGAATCAAACCATGTACACCAAAAATCAAGCGCTGGAAAAAATAAATTCCAATTACACGAAGCCAGAATCGAACTGATGCATGGCGAGTCAAGGCAAGCGCGTTTTGTACAAAACGATGCCGTCTCATTAAATGAGGTGGCGCCTAGTCACAGTCAATGTACGCGTGGGAAAGGTCAAGCGAGCGATAGCCAATAGCTTCACCAACAGGGAGCCACTCAAGCAATACACAGGGCAGAAACCCTAGCGCTTGCAGACGGCGGAGGGAGCGGTGGTTTCCACCGTCTTCTTCGTTGAGACGGTGGTGCTACAGTACGCTCCAACAATTTTTTTTCAGAAACACGTAAAAATTATACCAAACGAGAGCTTATTAAATGTACGTTCCAAATCCAGGCTCAATTCACAATAATTTTTCCTAACCAATGCAACTCGAAGAGAAACATTATTGCACACAAAACTTCCACTCAACATAACTCATGCAATTCTTCACCAAATTAAATTCTACTTATATCAGGATAATCAGCATGAAAAGATCTATCTAAACATGGCAATAAAATGAAGAAAGGCGATGATCGAATTTTAACCTCTTGAAGAGCAGAATGATGAAATCGTGGATTAAAGAGCCTAGCAATGTCCAGATCTTCTTCTTCATTTGTATATTGAAGCTTTATGTATGAATTGAAGCTTCGAAAGGCTTGGATATTGATCAAATTGCAACTTCCATCTTCATGTTCTTGAGCTTGATGTGCTTGATTCTGGCTCGAATTCTTCAAATCAATAGCCAAATCCTACTCAATGACACTTGCTGAACACGATTATCCAATAAAATTCATGTGCTATATGGAAAAATTTGAAGTTTCAATTGAGAGAAAAATTGGAGGGAATTTGGATCTACATCTAGAATGTGTGTGTTATCAAATTTCTGTTATGATTAAGGCTTTATACTATGTGTTAATCACCCTGAAAATTTGATTAAGCTTGGTTAATGGAAGATTAATGAGAATGAGGTGCATGGCAAAATTAGTGAAAACACCTATGCATGGTGAATGAGCACGTGAATAGTGCTATGTGGAGGTGTAATTTCACTTAAAATCAGCTCATAAGCAAGATGGAGTTGGAATTTTGTCCATATGATGCACCAAATTTAAATTTCCAACTTTCCCTCCAAAATGTTCATGCATGGACATTTGATCATGTGATTAAATTTCATATAATGCAATGATAGATTTGGAAAATATATGTCATAACAAGCATAATGCAAAAAGAGTGACTCCATTTAGAGTTTTGTAGCAAATGTTATGGCTTGTTGAAGTTCTATGCACCCTTGGCAATCATTTGGCCATATCTCCTCAACCATTCATTAGATGCTCATGATCTTGGACTTTTTGGAAATGGGAAAGAAAGATCTTCAACTTTCATGTTGGACAAAAATTTATTTGAAGCATCTTTGATGTTGGAAAGCTTAGTTGAATGTGATCTAAAAACTTGCCATTTTTGGAAACTTGAAATTATAGGTCACTTTCCATTTTGGGAAACTTTTGACTTGACTTCAAAATCTTCAATATGGATGTTTGACATGATGAATAGGCCTTGTTTAAACATGAATGAGATGAAGAAATTCAATTCTCACACTCAAAGCCTTCAGTTGACTTTCAGTTGACTTGCCTTTGATGAACTTGGGCCTTAGATGACTTGCCTTAGATGACCTGAAAATGTTCTGATGAACTTGGGCCTTTGCCCCTTGGGGAATTTGCTTCAAAATGGAACCATAGCTCATATAAGC
Source organism: Lathyrus oleraceus (assembly GCF_024323335.1). NCBI lineage: Eukaryota > Viridiplantae > Streptophyta > Magnoliopsida > Fabales > Fabaceae > Lathyrus > Lathyrus oleraceus. Next base: position 442,712,240 of record NC_066581.1, read on the forward strand.
TCAACATAATATCATGTGTTCCTCATTTCAAGAAAATACCATCACCTCTTGCTCAAAGGAAAACCTTGAATTGCTTTGACCTGTGCTTGCTTAGACTGCAAAACAAATGTTAGATGACATATTTTTGGTGCTCTTGGTTAATGATTAAACAAGGAAAGCAATGATACACAATTCAAGCAATGCTTGGTGATCAAGAACCACTCTCAAAGAGATCCCACCCACAGGGAAAGAAGGAAAGATGCTCAGAGATCCTTGAGACTATGTAATGCTATGATATGATGCCTTGAGGGATCTTAGGGACAAAATTGGGGTCTTACAGATGCCCCCATTTAAGGTCATTCTAGCCGGAGAAATGAAGGTTAAAATCTTCATCTCGACGCGGTAGGATGGGCTTAAATAATAACAAAGAGACAAATTTTGGTCCCTAAGAGACCTCATGATGCAAATGTATGTATGCAAAACAAACAAAACTCTGTGGGGATATGGGTCCACAAAGAAGAAAAGAAATTTGGAGAAAAGACAATCCATTGGAGTAATACACTCACTAGGAACATAGACTCAAACGGAGACTCTCATGGGGATTAGAAAAAGAAAAGAATGCGTGAGCAGGCGACGACTTGAAACTGGAGACTATACTGGGGAATAAAAGACTGAGACTGGGGAAAAAAGTTTCCAAAGGGAACAAATCCATTGGAAATACCCAAGCTGACTCAAAGATACGTGTATTGGGGAAAACGCCAATACAGGAAAACTATCCACAAAGGATACTTCGGATAAAAATCCGGACTTAGGCTGGGGAAAGAGCTGACAAGACAACTCAGCCTGGAAAATGCATGTATTGGGGAGTTATGCCAATACAGCACAAGGGAAAAATCACAACAGAGATACTCCGATGTGGAAATCTATCAAAGATTCTCTAGGGGAAGCAAAGGGGTGAGATGTTACCGGTTACTGGGTAACAAGCTCGAAGAGACATGTGATCTGAACACCGGTTACTGGGTGAAAGGACAACACGCTCGGGAAGAATGAATATCTAAGACCGGTATAAGGGTGAGAGATATCAATCAACCAAAAACATCTAAGGAAGACCTAAAAAGGTATATCAACTCAGGAAAATCTGACTCCACAGGGGACCAAGGGTCATAATAGGGAGCAGAAAGGAAGGAACACCAGGGATACCGGTTACTGGGTATATAATAGGTGACCAACCAAAGCGTGAATTGGAGTACTTCCAAAACACCCATCATCCGAAAAGAGGGCTTGAAAAAAAGCAAATCGACTGAAAGGATGGACATTCGACCCCGCAAAGGGAAAACGAATCTTACTCAATTGGGGAAGGACAAAAGGCTTCAACCAAAGAGTGCATGAGATATATTATCCATTACCGTCAGAACGTGGATAGTATACTCGCAGAGAAGGAACACCAGGGATACCGGTTACTGGGTATATAATAGGTGACCGACCGAGGCGTGAATTGGTTTTTACTGCCAAAACACTCACCATCCTGGAAGAGAGCAAAACGCAAACTTGTTAAAGGATGGATATTCGATTCCACAAGGAATACAAATCTTACTCCGCTGGAGAAACAATCAAAAGATTTTGACCAAGGAGTGCATGAGATATATTATCTATTACCGTCAGAACGTAGATAATATACTCGCATGGAAGGAACACCAGGGATACCGGTTACTGGGTATATAATAGGTGACCGACCGAAAAGAGAAACAATCGTTACCAACAACAACAGGGTAGACGAAAGATGACTCGCTGGGGATAAATTGCAAGCATACGACAATTATCCAGGAGATATATCACCGGTTACTGGGAGATATGCTCAAAAAGGGGTAGAAATGAATATTCGATTCCGCCAGGGAACAAGAATCTTACTCGACTAGGGAAACACAACAGGCTTCGACTGAAGAGTGCATGAGATATATTATCTATTACCGTTAGAACGTAGATAATATACTCGCATGGAAGATTATCCATAACCGGTTACTGGATTAATAAAGGATAAATCATCCGAAAAGAAAGGCATCGGGATACCAAAACTAGGTATATAATGATGACCAATCAAAAGGGAACAACAGACATTACCGGCAAGCGATAAATGAAAGAGGACCCGCTGAGGATAAAATTGCTAGCATACGGCAATTATCCACACGAAGGAAGGAATATCACCATCGAATACTGGATGAGGATAACCATAAAGAAGGGGATTACATCTACTGAATACTGGGTAGAAAACCACGGAAGAATAACCGTCATCGGTTAGGATGAACAACAAGGTTAACTCTGCAAAGGGGAGAAAATAGGATTTACAACTACCGAATACTGGGTAGAAGACCAAAGACTTAGCTGAGGATAAGGCGAACGATTGCCGATTACTTGAGCAATTACCCATTTATTCCACAGGGAAGCAGAAACTCTGAAGGGGAGAAAAAACAACAACATAGGATTTACAACTACCGAATACTGGGTAGAAAACCATAAAATCCGCCATCAGCCAGGATGAACCACAAAGGTTACCTCTGCTAGGGGATGAGAGTAGGATTTATAACTACCTGATACTGGGTAGAAAACCACAAAGATATGACTTACAACTACCGGTTACTGGGTAGAAGCCAACAAATTCCGCCGGGGATAATATGAATGAATTGTTCATTTATACCACGGGGAAGCACAAGAGACAGTTGAAAAAAGGCCAATTCAGGATCAAACCAAAAAGGCAAATTGAATCAAGACTCATCCTAATGAGGATATAACTCAATAGGGAAACCCATCCCAATATATGTGTTGGGAGGAAACGGAAACAACCGTTGTCCACGAGGATGTATCTCAATGGGGAAATGGCAGGAAAGGATAGACACTTTCTGCTTATGGGGCTGACTCTAAATGGGGAGACCAGACACACCGACATCTGCTTGGGGATCTACTAGGGAGATCCATATCACCAATTAGCAGGAGACAACAAACAAAAGATATGTGGCAAAGAGTGCAACATGAATATCCGAATGTTATAATTATGCATGAATATGCGTGATTTATGTTTGATGAATGCTGACAAACAGACATTTCTAACACAAACAGGTCCAGGAATCAAACGCCCGGTACTACACCACAGGAGAGAAAGCCAGGATCACCGGAGAATAAACAATTCTAACGGGATCAAGAAACAAGGATCATCTGCAAGGATGAATCATCAGGCTCAGCTGGGAAAGAGGAGCTCACTACACAGGCGAAAACTGCCACGAAAGCAACTCCAAACAAACTCCACTGGGAGAAACCCACTGAGGGAGAAAAGATCACACAAATAGATCCTTCTACACAAGCAACTCTACTAGGGATCGGAGATGTCAGGAAATTACCAAATCTCTGCAAGGGAGGAATCATCACAGACACAATCCACCATGCCACCAATCTACTAAGGATTTATCCGAGGAAGAGGAGGAGAATTGGGGATCAACCACCAAATATCGAACCTTCCATAAGGAATCACAATTGCTGAGGAGGAAAGAATCACTGCTCTTCTGAAGGGGAGGGAGGTGAAAAAACCTCAACAAGCACTCTGAATGGGGAGGAGTCATAACAAAGACTCTGCTCAACAAAATCTGTTCGGGAGAAATCCCAACAAATACCCTGCTCGGGGGAAAAAACTCGACAAAATCTCTGCTTGGGGAGAAACCCCAACAACAATCTGGAGAAAGAGGATGCAGCCATGCCAGGAATATGAACAAATGTCTTACCCTGTTGGAAATCATGCCGCCCTTAGGAGAGCACTGAGAATTTCTTAAGTATCCTTTCATCATTGTGAATGTTCACTTTGTTTAAAAATGATTTTGAAAAATTTGTTTGTTTAAAACAATGACATTTTATCATTTAAAACATGCAAAACATTTGTTGAATTGAAACAAATAAGAGTGCAAATAATTGGATAAAAGCTCAAATTGATTTGATGGAGTGGTAGTCTGCAAATGGCAAGACTCCATAGATCTGTACAAATTTGAAATCGGTGATATATATTGGAAGAGGGCTACATTGAACATAATGACCATTTCTCTACCAATTTGAATCCGATGTATTTGAGGATTCAGTTGACGATGACTGAGCGAGAATCTCGGACGAAAAGACAGTTGTGAAACAGAAAGTCTTGTCAGGACGCAGTTACTTGCCAAATCCCCAATTTTTGCCTAGATTGCCCCAGGGTGAGGTACTCAATCTGGCGGGATGCAAAATCATTTTTTTTCATGTCTCTAATTTTTTCCTGGATCGCCCTTTCGGGTTTTCAATTCACCGAGACGCTCATTTTTGCCTAAGTCGCCCTTTCGGGTTTTCAACTCAGCGAGCCATTCTGTTTTTATCTATGGATTTTTTTTAGGCAAAGTATTTCTTGACTGCATCTGAATTCACAGGACGAGTGAAATCCTCCCCATCCATAGTTGTGAGCATCAAAGCTCCGCCTGAAAAGGCTCTCTTAACAACATATGGACCCTCGTAGTTTGGAGTCCACTTGCCCCTGGAATCGGGCGCGAAAGGCAAGACTTTCTTGAGCACAAGGTCACCTTCTCGGAACACACGAGGCTTGACCTTCTTATCGAATGCTTTCTTCATTCTCTGCTGATATAACTGACCATGACACATGGCAGTCAATTGCTTCTCTTCAATCAGATTCAACTGGTCATAACGACTTTGAATCCATTCAGCATCAGTCAACTATTGGGGTTTGAGGGTATAATTTTTCTTTTATTTTTTTATTTCTTTTTCATTATTTTGATTTTGTTTATTTTGATTTTATTTTTCACCCCTTTTTGTTTACATTTGTAATGCCCCTGTTTGACTGTTTTGCTGATTCTCAAGATACAGCTGAATGATCTTCTTTTTGTGCTCAAGAAGACGGGTAATCTCGTCATGAATCCCCTTCAACATCATCTTCCTCTACTTCGAATACAGGGAATTCAAAATTGGGAGATGGCGTTGGATCATTATGTTCAATGGGTTTTGGAATCAACCTGCATAATGATTTTGATATGAAAAGCTTTTTAGAAATCAAACAAGGCAATCATTATGCAGATGAAAAGATTACTTTTATTCTTGTTTTTAGGGTTTTTTGTGATCACTAATTTCATGCAAAAAAGCAAAAAGTGAAAACAAATGGGAAAACAAACATTTAACATGAATTTATTGAATGAAATTATCATTGTATTAAATGTTGCCAACAATGTCATCACTTCTCCTTTTGGCATGGGAGAAGGGTTTTTAAACAAAGCAAACATATTACTCTGACTTATGAAAGACTGTAGGAACATCCACAGCGACCCAATTGTGGCAGATTCCGCCAGGGATGACAAAATTGTCAGAATCCTCTGCATCCTCTTCCAAGATAGTAGCAGCTTCCTCACTCTGATCGGCGTGGATAAAACCTCCACTCTTGAACAGCCCTTTGTTGTTGAAGACCCCTGAAGAATAGCCAATGCCAGCCCGGGACTTGTTATCTTCAAGCTCAATCATTTTTCCTAGACCAGCAACTGCACCATATTCAATGGCCAGTTTCGCATCTCGATAGGAAGCAAATGAAGGAGACCTCTTCTCAACAGGCTCGACTATAGATAAAGCTTGGAAGGGAGTTCCAACTTCATCCTCAGTATCAATGTATGAGAAAGAAGACAAGTGGCTAACTAGGAGAGCCTTTTCTCCCCCTACCACAACCAATTTCTTGTTCTTAACAAATTTCAGCTTCTGGTGTAGGGTGGATGTCACGGCGCCAGCCTCGTGAATCCATGGTCTACCAACGAGACAGTTGTATGATGGGTGGATATCCATAACCTGAAAGGTGATCTGGAAATCACTTGGTCCAATCTTGATTGGGAGATCAACTTCCCCAATCACAGTCTTACGCGACCCATCAAAAGCTTTCACAACAACACCACTCTGCCTCATGGGAGGCCCTTGATATGACAATCTAGAGAGAGTGGTCTTCGGCAATACATTCAGAAATGACCCAGTGTCCACCAGCACGTTGGACATGGCGTCATTCTTGCAATTCATGGATATATGTAAAGCCATGTTGTGGTCTCTACCCTCCCTAGGGAGATCAGAGTCACAGAAATTCAAAGTGTTGCAAGCAGTAATGTTTGCAACAATGTTGTCAAACTGTTCAATAGTGACGTCATGATCAACATAAGCCACATCCAAGACCTTCTGCAGAGCCTCTCTATGCGATTCTGAATTCAGAAGTAACGATAGCACGAAGATCTTGGATGGTGTTTGTAGAAGCTGATCTACAACACTGTACTCACTCTTCTTGATGAGCCTCAGCATCTCATCACAGTCTTCTTTCGAATTGCCACTAGGGCCAACAGAAGTAGGAGTCTTTTGTACAAAGGAGGGTTTAACAACAGGTGCCGGGTTCGAAGAATTCACTGCATTCCCAACTGGACGCTCAACAGAGTCAGCAACAGCCTGAGGCTTCGGGGGTGCAGAAAACATGCGACCGCTACGGGTTAACCCACTGACATCAGCAATATTCACAACAGAGGATGAAGGAAAGGGAACTTCTTTCCCATCTTCAACAGCAACGACATTATAGCGGAATGGAATTGCTTTATCAAAAGAATACGACACAGGGCCGGTAGGCTTGATAATCAGAGAAGGAGAAACCTTCGGCTTGCTACCATCATATCGAATGATAACAGGCTCTGGGATCTTGAACACCGGAGAAATCACGTTAACCTCAGGTTCATCTTCATCAACATTTCTGTTCTGAAGGATCTCGATGGTCCCATCATCCAGCAATTCGTGAAGATCTTTACGCACTTGGCGACAGCCCATTCTGTTGACAGAGTAGATACGACATTTGTCATGGTCGTGCTCCACATGACTGTAATCACACAGTAGATGATGCAACTCGACCAATGACTGTCGAATATGACTAACATATTTGACTTTATACTTGCCAGGGCAACCCTGGACCATGTTAACTGACTTCCCATGCTCGGGCAATGGGTTCTTCGTAACATTAGGACCTGCGTCCTCAAAGCTCAAAATACCACATCTCATAAGGTCTTGAACCTTAGTCTTCAACGGAAAGCAGTTTTCCACGTTGTGGCCCGGAGCACCAGAGTGGTAAACACAATGCTGATCAGGCCTATACCACCACTAAGGGTTAGCAGGTATAGCCGGAGGATCCCTGGGAGTAATCAATTTCTGCTCTATCAAAGAGGGATACAGCTCTGTGTATGATACTGGAATTGGATCGAAAGTGATATTCTTCCTCTCATAACTCGTATTAGCTTGATTACTATTGCGAGGCTGGTAGGCCTGCTGTTGAGGACGATGTTGTTGCTGATACTGCTGCTGTGGTTGTTGATTATTGTGCTGCTGATGATATTGCTGGCTGTCTCTAAAGACAGGTGCTATGTGAGCCACCTGGTGCTGGTTGTTGGCTGAACACACAGGCTTCCTCCGCACGGAGGGTTTTCTGGGTTTCACATGGGATTGCATAGCATGTGCCTCTCCATCTTTCTTCTTCGCAAACGCCCCATATCGCTTGCTAGAAAAGCCTTCATCCTTGGATAGACGTCATTCATGGACCCCCTCCTCTAGACGCATCCCCATGTTCACCATCTCAGTGAAATCAGAAGGAGCGCTAGCAATCATCCACTCGTAATAAAATGAACTCAAGGTCTTCAAAAAGATCTTGGTCATTTCCTTCTCTTCTAGCGGAGGGGTAATCTGAGTTGCCAGCTCTCGCCACCTCTGGGCGTACTCTTTAAATGTCTCTTTGTCCTTCGGGGACATGGCTCTGAGCTGATCCCGATCGGGAGCCATATCCATGTTGTATTTGTATTGCTTAACGAAGGCTTCACCAAGGTCATTGAAGGAACGGATGTTCGCACTATCCAAACTCATATACCAACGCAGTGCAGCACCGGACAGACTGTCCTGGAAATATTGAATGAGCAGCTGATCATTATCCGTTTGAGTAGACATTTTCTGGCATACATGACCAGGTGGCTGAGCGGGCAGGTGTTCCCCTTGTACTTCTCAAAGTCTGGGACCTTGAACTTGACAGGAATTTTCACACCGGGAACTAAACAGAGCTCGGTAGCAAATTTGCCGAAGAGGTCCTTTCCTCAAAGATTCTTCAATTCCTTGCGGAGCTCAAGAAATTGGTCATTCATCACATCCATCTTCTCATGAAAATCTAGGCCCTCAAACGACTCAGAATGATAGATGGTGTCGTCTACCCTAGGAGTGGTATGCACGACAGGAGGAGGCATAGCAAGGACCGGGCTAGATGTCAGCATCAAAGCAAACGTCGGGGCAGGAATATCGGGCATAAAGACAGGAGGCATCCCCCACGGAAACCCGGACGGCATGGCTGTTGGCACGAAGTGGGCACTGGCAGCAGGCACTGTAGAAGAGACAATCTCAGAAATAACAGTCCTCTGGGGAGGAGTTGCAGGTGGTGGAGACGACTGATTCTGAGTAGCCAGGAACGACTCCATCAAAGCACTCAGTCTGGCGACTTCCTCTTTTAGCTCTCGGTTCTCTTGCTCAAGATGATCCATCAATCTAGAAGAGTTGGCTCTGGTGTAGTACCGATGAGTCAGCTTGTCTTCAAAATAAATGAAGAGCACAGAGTCAGACCACAGACAAGAAGCTGAGAACAACACCTGCTTATGCAAATGATGCATGCAATGCTCGTGCATATGATTTGTTTTTATTTCACAGGAACTCTTAGGGTATTATTTGCAAATTTTGAATATTTAAGCATTTTATCGCATATGGAAAATATCTCATCAAATATATTTGAGAAAAGAAGTACAGCATTGTCAATCATATTACAAGAGTAAAGGAAAATAAACATCCTATGGATCCCTAGAAGCTCGTGATGCCGGAAGATAAGTTGCACGAAGCCTCTTAACCTCTCTCTCATATGCTGCTTCCATATCCGCCTTCCCTTTGGCGAGTCTGTCATACCTCCTTTTCCAGAACTTGGAAGACTAAGGAAGTAAATAAGTCCAGGCATCATCAGGATCATCAATGACCTGATGCTCGAGGAACTCGATCAGAGCGTCCTTCTCCTTGATTTGCTGAAGCAACTCTTTTTTTCATGGATCCAGGCACGTGAAAGGTCTTCGTCTCTCAACTCCTCTACTCCTTGGTTAAGGAGGGTTGAAGGCCCAGCCACAACCAAAGGTGTAGGTCTCGGATAATCATAAGGCATGAGATACTCAGATGCTTTCTTCCTCACCCAAGTAGTATACGGCTCCAAAGCAATGCAGTTCTTCGGACCCAACTCATTCCTACCCTTCTTGTGAATCTTACGCCAAGCGCGGACCATCCTTTCTTTCAAGCCTTGAGGATCTTTACCCTCCTGAAAGAACACACCTTCTAACAGAATGTTATTAGGTTTATCCTTTAGGGGGAACCCAAGCTGACGACGTGCTAAGATAGGGTTGTAACTAATCCCACCACATGTACCAAGAAGAGGCACATTGGAGAATTCACCACAAGAGTCAATAATCTGCACTCCATCATATACGCGATCATACCAAGAGATATCATCATTAGTGAGAGACATAAGTCTCGTAGACAACAGAGGCAAACAACACACAATAGCGCCACCACCCTTTGCATTCCTCAGATGCAAAGAGAAATAGGTATCACCCAACAGAGTCGGAACGGGATTAAGAATAGAGAAGATCCTAATAGCGTTCACATCCACAAATTTGTCGATGTTGGGGAACAATACCAATCCATAGATGAGAAGCACGAATATGGCTTCAAAGGCATCCTCACTCATGGCCTTCCCATAAACAGTAGCTTGAGCGGTGAGGAACTCAGAAGGGAGACCTTGAATTCCACCTTTGGTAGTCATATGAGCTTTAACCAAGGATTCATCTATGTGCAACATGTCAGCTATCTCTTGAGAAGTAGGAATACTCTCCAAGCCACTGAACGGCAACTGGTCCAGAATAGGAATACCCACAAGATGAGCATACTCCTCAAGGGTAGGCAATAGCTAAAAGTCTGGAAAAGTGAAGCAGTGATACAGAGGATCATAGAACTGGACCAAAGTACCCATCAACCCTTCGTCAATCTGAGTAGTCAGAAGAGGCAGAAGCTTCCCAAAACGAGCTTTGAAACCCAAGGGATCTAATACATAGGATGTCAGATTCCTTAACTCTTTCAGATTGGGCTGTCTGAAGCTGTACTTCTTTGTATGCCTTTTTTGTCTTTCCATGTCTGAAAATTTTGCAAATAAACCCCTTAAGTTCCTTAAAAATTTTCTTTTTTGCTGATGATATGGATGTAGATAAATGCATGAATGCATGAATCCAACAATCACACTCAAGGATCAAGCAAAGCACACCAGACAAAGGTCATGGGATGGATCATATTATCCCTAATATCAATCATCCATTTTGGTGGATTATGGTTTTCACCTTATCAACACCCAAGTTCCATTGATATTAACGATATATGAACGGTTCAACCATCCTTAATATCAATCATCCATTTTGGTGGATTATGGTTTGCACCTTATCGACACCCAAGTTCCATTGATATTAAGGATGTGCGAACGGATCAACCATGAATCACGGGTTTGTTGTGAGTCACGAGCATGGAGTCTCGGTTAAGAACCACCCAAAGGGAGTGTACTAGGGTTTAAACCTGCCAAACATGTTCTACCAGAGGTTCCCATAGTCATCATCCCATCTTTCGAATATTATCGGAGGAACGAATACTCGTATTCCAAAAATATTCTCAAGAGAGACTCTTATGAGTGTAGTATCGCGTGACAATCGCATCAAATATGACATCTGAACGACCTCCGCACTACGTCCTAAAAATAGGCCAAGATGGGCTTGGTAAAATAAGGTCCTTGGCTTCTACGGCACATATTGGAAAAATAATGCCTAACCACAAATGACTTGTGTGACCTCATTAATCCAACATGACCTCCACCAAGTGAATGGACTCGCAAGTCAACTTGCTAAGGAATAACTCCACACAAGTCGACGAGACTATGCCATTCTCCTATCCTAAGGTGCACTCAAGTTCGGGTATAGAACTCATCTCACAGAGATCACCAAGCAAGCAAGCAATTGATATATCAAGCAATTCAAACATTACAATCAATACAGTAATCCCAATTAGCACCAAAAATATGTCATAAACAATAGACAAATATAATACAACAAAGTGTGAAAAGTAGGCAAAACCCACCAAGGAACTCTATTTCCCCAGCAGAGTCGCCACTTTTCTGTAGCGGTGTATTCGTCACCATTGAAAATATTGATTAGATCCAAGGTAAATCATACAAAGTCGAGTCGCCACTGCACTTCTATTTATCCAAAGGAATGGCTAGAAAGCGAACAAAAGCCTAAGAAGTTTTGCAAAGAAAACTAATAAAAGGTCAGAGATCTGGGTATGGGGGTTGGTTATGTCATGGGAAGGTGTTAGGCACCCACAACATCCTAGGTACTCCTAGGGAGCCCTTTTCACAACTTGTTGTATCAGGTTATTGTTTATGAAATATTTATTTGTGCAAACATGAGGGAAGAGGTGAGAAAAGAATGTACAAGTTAGTTATTTTTGTGTTTGGATGGATGAACCCATTGCCTACGTATATTTTCATGAAAGATAAGGATCAAAACGCCGTAGTTCGGCTAAAAGATTTCCAAAAAGTGAGTGGATTGATTTTAAACAAAAGCCTTAAGGTCTTTCATTATCAAAGGGAGAAAACTCGACCTGAACAACCATAAGTCCACCATGTGAGAAAAGCTTCGACATGTTAGTGATGGATTATGCCCTATAATAAGCATGGAAGTCTTACAATTCGATCACTAAGGACATAGGTGAGATTCACATCAACTACTAAGATAATTCAGATCTATGGCTAATGCATGAAAACTTGATTAAGAAGTGGACAAGAGCCACAAAAGCAATTGAGTGAGTTGAATTAACCAATTAGAATTATTCACAAAATGAAGTCAAAGTATGAATTAAAGTTCAATTACAATGAGTATTATGAAAGTGAAGTTTGAAAATCAAAGGCATAAGGCCTAGGTTTCTAGTTTTGAAAAACAAGTGAAAATGTTTGCACAAAAGTTTTCTAGTTTGGGTTATGGATCAAGGTTAAGCATGCAAAAGGTGGGTTAAGGGACAAAGCCACAGGAAGGATTGCTTTATCAAAATCATAGAAATGATTCAAGTAAGTGTATAACCTCAAATTTGCACCCCCCATTTGTACAATCATTTCATTTTTTTTTGTCATTTGACATCACATTAACATTGCATTCACATTGCATAGCACATTGCATCTCATCAGTCAAGATTGGTATCTCATTGGTGCAAGAAGTGCAAGGTTTTCCCATGAGATAAAGGCCCTATGGTTTTTCTAGAGAGCTTACATGAATCGAGCTTCATTTTGAAGCCATTGTACCAAGTGCTAGAGGCTCAAAGACCACAGTGCAGTTTCAGGTCATCTGGGGCCCATGAAAGTCAACTGCAAGTCAACTGAGGGCTAGGAAGTGGAGAAATGGTTTGAGACACTTCATTCATGTCCCAAAGAGGTTTATTCATCATGTCAAACATATACCTTGAAGATTTTGAAGCCAGATCAAAAGTTTCCCAAAATGGAAAGTGACCTGTAATTTCAAGTTTCCAAAAATGGCAAGTTTTTGGACCGACTTCAACTCAACTTTCCAACATCAACGATGCTTCAAATGAAATTTTGTCTAACATGAAAGTTGAAGATATTTCTCTCCCATTTCCAAAAAGTCCAAGATCATGAGCATCTGATGAATGGTTAAGGAGATATGATCAAATCATTGCCAAGTGTGCTTGAAACTTCAAAAGGGCATAACTTTTGACTCATAACTCCAAATTGAGTGCTCCTTTTTGCATAATTCTTCTCATGACATGAACTTTCCAAATCCATCAAGGCATTGCATGAAATTTTGTCATATAATCATTTGCTTATTCATGTGATTTTTGGAGGGAAAACCATGAATTCACAATTGGTGCATCATGTGGACTTTTTGACCATTCCAACATGTTCATAGGAGGATTTTAAGTGAAATTGCATGACCATTGTTACTGTTCACGTGGGATTGCATGCATGGGGTGAAAAAACCAAGTTTTGCATAACACCTCTTTTCTCATTAAAATTTAATTAGCCAAGCCTAAGCATGATTATGAAATGGATTAACATGTCATATAAATAGCTAATCATAACAGAATTTCTCATTATTCACAATTCTAGATCTAGATTGAAAATTTCCCTCCAAAATTTCTCTTCTTCCAAATTCAAAAATTCTTCAAAGAACACTTGATTTTTCTTCCATATTGTTGTTCTCTGATATTGATTTAGTGTAGATCAAGCATTGGATCATTGAATTCGAGCAGAATTTGTGCATACTCCAAGCAAGAACATGAAGATGGAAATTGTTGTTTGAGCTAGATCCAAGCATTTCCAGGCCTCAATTTCAACTTCAGGATTCATAACAAGTGTTCAGGAGTGGATCTACACGCGTGCCAAGCCTTGAATCTACCACTGCCGTTGTTGGAGCTTCAAGAGGTCACAATTTCGCATCTCTTAATTCTTTGTTTCCTTGCCATAATTGTATAGTGCGTGTTCTGCTGACTCAACTGATATAAAAATCGTGAAATTTGGTGCAATATTCATGGAGATATGATGATTAGAAGTTTGGATGTTAGATCTTATTCTCTTCGATTTGCTTTATACATTAGGTTTTAGGATGAAATAATGATATATTTGAATTCCCCATGTCAAGACGATTCGTTTGGTATATGGCTTTGAAAATTCTGGAAAATTTTGCATGAAGGTCACAGTTCACCACTGTCTTCATGAAGAAGACAGTGGTTTCCGCCGTTCCAACCGCCATGCATGAATAGTGAACCCTAGCTCTGGTTTAGCGCCTTCAATGTTACTGTGGAAGAGACATTCACCATTAGCTCGCGAGTTCGATTCCTCCGTTTGCTTGTTATTTTGTTTTAATTCACGCTGACAAAGCGCTTGCATGGCGCACATTGGCAAAACCATTCGTCCTTGTTGTGTTGACTGTATCCACGTAGGATTGACTGGCTGACTGTGTTGCCATGTCATTTAATAAAACGGAGCGTTTTGAGGCGCACAGTTCAAATCTGGCTTGGGGCGTTTCCATTTTATTATTTTCATGTTATTTCAATTTTTATTTCATTTTTTCCATGATCTTCAAAAAATCACCAAAAATAGTATGATAATCCAATTAATTCCCAACTTTTTTCTACTTGTTCATGTGGATGTCTAGAATTTTATGGTGTTGATTTTAGGATTTTATCATTTCTGGAAATTAAATTGTGTTGAATTCTTTGAACATGTGTACATTTGGACCATGCCTCATTCAAACTAATGTGAAATGCTCAATAATGATCCAATTGCCATGAAATTTTGTGTGCTGATTCTTAACATGTTGTGTGATTTTTGAGGCTTAGTTGGGAATTTTTATCATTTTTCATTTCTGTCTTAGGCATGTGCTAATATGGTGTGACAATGTGTGTCACACGATTTGATGTTGATCTTCTCCATTTTCACTGCCTTGCCAATTGAACTCCTCTGGTTATAATTTTTGGCATGATGATTGTGTTTGATATGTTTTGTGCTCATAATTTTTTCCAGAATTGTTTGAGTCATTTCTGTTTTGATATGGAATTTTGATTCTTGTTGACCAATTGTGTGCACCTTTTGAAATTGCCTTTGCCTTCTCATGCTCATGAAATGATGTTGCTTGATGCTTTTGATTTGGTCCTTTTTAGGACATGTTCCTACTTGTTTATACATGCTTCATGTTGAGTATTAGCTTCTATTTTGAGTTTTTACTCCACCTTTGACCCTAGGCTTTGCCCTAGGGGTTTGAACTCACATTTGAGCTGTGTATTTCAGGACCGAGCATCCAATCTCCATGATTGATGTTGCCTCATCATTTGAGTGTTGTTATTTACTTTGTCCACTAACCCTTGCTGTTTGTAGGTCATTTGAGATGATGAAACAATTTGAATGCTTGCACATAAAGCTTGCATGTTGTGTATATTGGTTGTCTGACTGTTGTTATCTGTTGGTTGTTTGTCTGAACATAGTACTGATTGTTTAGTTTTTCTTAACATGTACTTTAGCTGCTTTAACTCATTGTTTGAGTTGCTTTGCTTGTGGTTGGCATACCACCTAGGTAATGACCTCTAGCTCCATGTAGTCTGGAAGACCTGTCATGTTCTTTTGGTAGGCACCTGTCTGAAGCCCTCCTTAAGAGGCAATGTTTGTGCTTGTTTATCTTTGTGCCTTGTACATTCAAAGACCTCCTAAGTGAAGAGGCATTGGCAGATAGAAGGGATGTGCAATCCATGCCCTGCTATTCAGTTGAGTCATTCATCTTGCTCGCACTACGTGCTGATGCATTTTGAATAAACACCCAAGATCATTGTATATCGAGTCAGTCATATGGAGTAGAGTTCCTCATTCTGGACCCCCATAATTTCATTGATTGAAGCTCTCCCAGACCAGGGATAAGAGCTATGAGGGTTGATCCTCATTTCCCATTTCATCTGCTTCACCCTAACTCTCAATGTTAAGGTTAAGAGCTCAAAACACCCCTTCCAGTCGGCTTGTTTGTCGAGGTTGATTTGACACCTTAACTAAAGCCCAGCCTTGTATGAGCCACTTGTTTGCATATAGTGTGTGTGCTTGCTATCCTGTGCTTGTGTTTGCTTATGTGTTGTTTAGGCTAGCTTGCTTCCTGTGCGAGTTAGGACTAGAGACCTCAACTTAGGGATCGTATGCATGACAACTTCTAGGCGTGAGTCGTAGTCTCCCTAGTAGTCTGTTATCTCCCTAGTCTTTGGTTAAGATAGAAGTTGTTTTCCCTGTTAAGGGGAACTACGTCGCCCTGATCCTCATACCAGATGAGGTACGTAGGCAGGAGATGAGCTGATCTCTCCGAGCGCCCTTTTTTTCTTTTTCTTTTTCAACCCTCTTGAGTGTGTGTGGAGTCTGACGTAAGTCCAGTGATTGGTAGTCGGTTTCCTGTGTGTGTGTGTTTGTATGGAGTCTGACGTAAGTCCAGCGATTGGCAGTCGGTTTCCTGTGTGTGTCTGTTTGTTTGGAGTCTGAAGTAAGTCCAGCGATTGGCATTCGGTTTCCCGTTTGTGTTTGTTTGTGGGGAGTCTGCCGTAAGTCCCGCGATTGGCAGTCGGTTTCCCGTGTTGTGTGTGTGCTTGGAGTCTGATGTAAGTCCAGCGATTGGCATTTGGTATCTTGTTTGCTTTTGTGTGGAGTTGGATGTGAGTCCATTGATTGGCATTCTGTTTCCAGTTGTGTGTTTCGTTTGACGTCTCAGCGTCCCGTTTCAGTGTTTTGTTTGGCGTGCGTTAGCCGAGCTACGAGTGCTATGATTCTTACTCTGGTTAGAGAAGATACGTATGCATGGGATGCAATGTCCTAGCGAGCATGTTTCCCATATCCCCGAACTAGGTCGACTCTGATGTTTGTGTCTGACAAACTACGTAGGCCCAGAATGCGACATCCTGCCGAGTTACCTTCTTTCGTCTTCTATCCTGTGTTTCTTTCCAGTCTTGTGTAGTTTTTGAGTAGTTATCTAGCAACCTTATTCTATTCTTCTGAACGTGGATCCCGTCGAGTACGACGGACGTGAGGGGGTGCTAATACCTTCCCCTTGCGTAACCGACTCCTGATCCTATCAATCTCTGGTCGTAAGACCATTTCCTTTCCAGGTTTACTTCGAGCATTTCCTTTCCCTCCTTTGGGATAAATAACGCACGGTGGCGGCTTTGTGTCTTTTCCCGCCGGTTTTTCGCGTAATGCGACAGCTGGTGACTCTGCTGGGGATTATGAAGAAGTTGACCTCTTGCTGGTCCATCTTCCCTAAGCGAGTCAATCCTAGCGCTCTTTAGGATAGTTGTGGTTGCCTTTACTGCTTTATTTATTGCAGTTATGATTATTATGCTGTGATTGTATATATGTGCATATGTGTTTGCATGCATCATATTATCATTGTGCTGGATTCTCTACATGTTGGTTCCTCTGATTTGGGGTGGGTGTTCTGAGTGGGGCTAAAACCCAGGCCCGAGTATACAACTAGGATTAGCGTGGTCTCATGTCTCCTCACTTGTTGTATCAGCATGTTGTTGCGACGTGACATGCCACAGCCGGACGAGGTTCATTTGAGAGAGCCCTTCCATTTGGAGTATTCCACTCAGGTTGGGTTATCTCATCTGAGCTATTGACTTCGGTGACCGTTCTTTCCCGGATCTTTCGGTTAGATGATCTTATGAGAGCTGCAACGGCACACCCGAAAGGGCAAACCCGTTGAGTATCTTGTCCGATTGTCGAGACCATTATCCGCCTTAGGATGACCTCATTAGAATTCACCTGTGAGGGGAGGGTTTGATCCTTACAGATGCAGTTTCTGCCAGTGATGCTGTGTTGGTGACTATGGTTCAGTTGGATTTATGGGTCTTTATGTTTGGACGCCGGAGGTTTGACCTTGGAATTGATCAGAGGGTTCCGTTTATTTCGGATCCTTAGGCTGAATTTGAGGGTACTTGCTCATATGGTGACTTGGTTCTGAAGTATGGGTTCCAGATGACCTTGGGTTCCAGATGACTTTGGGTTCCAGACGACTTTGATCTGTGGTTTCCGGTTCCAAATTCATGCTGAAGCTCTGATCCTGTGCCTCGTGATACTCAGCCAACCTGCCATGGCTTCATCATTTGCATCATAGCATATTTATTTTCAAAAAAATAATGCAAAGAAAGAAAAAGAAAACAGTTAACCTGCATATGTATATCCTTTTCAGGACCATTCATGATAAACAGCATACACATCATGCGCATCATATACATATCATTCTTGCATTACAGGTGTTCTTGAACAAGACTTCTCACTCTGGTTCCTGTTTTAGGCAGGATTGCTGATCGTCGTCCGCACCGCTACGCTACAAGACTAAATCAACGTAGAGGTATGGATCAAGTTCAAGCTGAGTTGGCAGAGGTGAGGGCTAACATGGCCCAGTTTATGACCATGATGCAAGGGGTCGTGCAAGTGCAAGAGGAGCTGCGTGCCTTAGCCCAGAGACAGGAAGTTGTGATTCCACCGGTCAACCGTGCTTCGCCAGAGGGAGTCCCTGTTAATGACAACGTTGATGCTGCTACTATTCCCGTCAACCACTATGCCGTGGGTGATGAGTTGAGGGGTATCAGGATCAATGGACAACCTATTGCTCTAGAAACTGTTAATGCTAGAGTGGCCCGTGCTCTTCTTCGACATCCTGCTCCCTTAGTTGACAGACAAGAGGATATGTTTACCCTTCTCAGTGATGAAGACGAAGTGGGAAGAACTGAAGAGAGGGATAGGAAGGTTGATCCCCTAGTTGAGAAGATCAGAGCCATGGAATGTCAGAACTCTCTGGGATTTGATGTAACCAACATGGGACTTGTTGAGGGGCTAAGGATCCCTTACAAATTCAAGGCGCCATCCTTTGACAAATATAATGGCACTTCTTGTCCTCGCACCCACGTGCAGGCTTATTACAGAAAAATCTCAGCATATACAGACGACGAAAAGATGTGGATATACTTTTTCCAAGACAGCTTGTCTGGAGCGTCCTTGGACTGGTATATGGACTTGAAGAGAGAGTCTGTTAGAAGCTGGAGAGATCTGGGAGAAGCCTTCTTGAGGCAGTTTAAGCACAATATGGATATGGCTCCGAGCAGAACCCAACTGCAGAGTCTGTTCCAGAAATCTGGTGAAAGTTTCAAGGAGTACGCCCAGAGGTGGCGTGAGTTAGCTGCAAGAGTGCAACCTCCTATGTTGGAGAGAGAGCTGACTGACATGTTTATTGGGACCCTATAGGGGGTATTCATGGACCGTATGGGAAGTTGCCCGTTCGATAGCTTTTCTGACGTTGTTATCTGTGGAGAGAGGACTGAGAGCCTTATTAAAGCAGGGAAGATTCAAGACTCGGGTTCTTCATCTTCCAGTTCTAAGAAGCCATTTTCTGGGGCACCCCAAAGGAGGGAGGGGGAGACTAATGTCGTGCAACACAGAAGAATGTAAACAGAGGACACTATCATCAGGTTGCTACTGTGACCATCCGAACTCAACCTCAACAACAACAAAGAGCTCCACAACAACAACAACAACGCCCGTTTCAACCAAGGCAGAGAATGCCCGAACGTCATTTTGATCCGCTACCAATGACATATGCTGAATTGCTTCCTGAACTGCTCAGGTTGAAATTTGTCGAGCTTCGCACCATGGCTCTGTTGACAAGAATTCCTGCTGGGTATGATGCCAACGTTTGTTGTGACTTCCATTCCGGTGCACCAGGGCACCATATTGAGAACTGTCGGGCTTTTCACCATAAAGTCCAGGATCTGATTGATGCTAAAACAATCAACTTTGCTCCTGTTCCGAATGTTGTGAACAACCCTATGCCTCAACATGGTGGGCCCAGGGTGAACAATGTGGAAGGCGAGGATGCCTTAGAGTTGGTAGTCAGTGTTGATGAGGTTCAGACTTCGATGTTGGTGGTAAAGGAACGTCTGTTGAAAGGGGGAGTGTTCCCGGGTTGTGATGAAGGTTGTTCAGACTGTGATGAACGAGAGAATGGTTGTGTTAAGTTGAGGAGAGGTATCCAGGGTTTGATTGATGATGGTTGCCTACAGTTTGCTCGGGCTGTGAAGGATCGTGGGGTGGTATCAACTGTCACCATTTACTTCAAACCGTCCGAGGGTCCTGGACGTGCTCCAACTATTAATGCGCCAAGAACTGTTAGTACCCCTGTGACTATATCTGCGCCAGTAACGGTTGGTACTCCTACTACTATTGTTGGTTATGGGGGAAGACCTATTGAGAACAGTAGGGCCGTTCCTTGGAGGTACGATAATGCTTTCTGTAGTAACAGAAGGCCAGAAAGTCAAACCAGACCAGTGAATCAGGCTCCAGTGACCATTGGTGTACCAGTTAAAGCTCCAGTAACTGTTGGTCCGACTGTGGCCAGTGTGGGAGGACCTGGGGGTTTTACTAGAAGTGGGCGTCTGTTTGCACCGTAGACTTTGAGAGATAACAATGCTGAGGCTCTTGCCAAAGCAAAAGGGAAACAAGTTGTGGTTGAAGAAGGACTTGTGCAGAAGGAAGTTCCTGAGGGTTCCTTTGAAAAAGATGTAGAGAAGTTCATGAAGATCATTAAGAAAAGTGACTATAAGATCGTGGACCAGCTGAATCAAACTCCGTCCAAAATCTCTATCCTCTCACTGTTGTTGTGTTCTGAGGCACACCGTAATGCCTTGCTGAAAATGTTGAATATGGCTTACATGCCTCAAGAGATTTCTGTCAACCAACTTGAGGGTGTTATTTCTAATCTGAGCACGAGACATGGGTTGGGGTTCACAGATATGGATTTCACACCTGAAGGTCGTAATCACAACAAAGCCCTGCATATCACCAAGGAGTGCAAAGGCGCAATGCTGTCGCATGTGTTGGTTGATACTGGCTCTTCCTTGAATGTGTTGCCCAAGAAGATTTTGAGCAAGGTTGATGTTGAAGGGGTTGTCCTCACTCCGAGTGATCTCATTGTCCGTGCTTTTGATGGATCCAAGCGATCAGTTTTTGGAGAAGTCACGTTGCCAGTGAAGATTGGCCCGGAGGTATTTGATATTGTCTTCTATGTGATGGATATTCAACCAACATATAGTTATTTATTGGGGCGTCCTTGGATACATGGGGCTGGAGCAGTGTCGTTAACTCTCCATCAGAAGCTGAAGTATGTTTGGAATGGTCAGGTTGTGACTGTGTGCGGCGAGGAGGACATTCTTGTGAGTCATCTATCTTCCTTCAAGTATGTGGAGATGGATGGCGAGATTCATGAAACTCTGTGCCAAGCGTTTGAGACCATTGCTATTGAGAAGGTGGCTTTCGTTGAGCAGAAGAAGCCAGGTGTCTCAATTGGATCATACAAGCAAGTGTTGGAGGTTGTTAACTCAGGCAATGCAGAAGGCTGGGGCAAGATGGTTGACCTGCCCATCAAGGAAGACAAATTTGGTATCGGTTATCATCCTCTTGAGGCAGAGCAGTGTGGTCAGAAAGGGCCGTGTTCCTTCACCAGCGCTGGGTTGATGAATCATGGAGACGTCTTTGCAGCCGGTAGTGAAGACGGAGATAGTGATTATGATGTGGACAATTGGATGCGCCCGTGTGCTCCAGGGGAAATGGTGAACAATTGGACAGCCGAAGAAATGGTCCAAGTTACTCTTCAGACAGAGTAATATTCTTTTGTTTTTTCATTCTGCACAAAAACCTTGCGCTTTGCCCGAGGCGTAGTGGTTCATTGTAGGGCCACATCATGTTTTGAAATGATTATCATTAATAAAGGACGTTTTGCAAACAAATTTGTGCTCACTGTCTTTCTGTTTTTATTTTCATTTTTTCCAAACAATAAAAATGGCAATGTTTTTTGTTTTAGTGACTTTCTTGAACTTTTTTTCTAAAATAAAGCATTAAACATGCAGAATCGATCTCGCGGACTCCATTAAAAACAGTTATGTTATGGCTCAGTATGATTTCGATAATCCCATTTACCAAGCTGAAGAGGAGAGTGAGGAAGACTGTGAACTCCCTAAAGAACTGGTCAGATTATTGAATCAGGAGGAAAGGGTCATCCAACCTCATTAGGAAGAGTTGGAGATCGTTAACCTTGGTACTGAGGACGCCAGGAAAGAGATCAAGATCAGGGCTGCTTTAGAGGAATCTGTCAAGAGAGGGCTGATTGAAATGCTGCGAGAGTATGTGGAGATATTCGCCTGGTCGTATCAAGATATGCCTGGGCTGGATACCGATATTGTGGTGCACAGGCTACCTCTCAGAGAAGATTGTCCTTTGGTAAAGCAGAAGCTGCGCAGAAGTAGTCCTGATATGGCTGTCAAAATCAAAGAAGAGGTCCAGAAGCAGTTGGATGCGGGTTTTCTGGCAGTTACCAATTATCCCCTGTGGGTGGCCAACATCGTTCCTGTGCCGAAGAAGGATGGTAAAGTCAGGATGTGTGTCGACTACCGGGATTTAAACAGAGCCAGTCCGAAAGATGACTTCTCATTACCTCACATTGATGTATTGGTTGATAACACTACTCAATCCTCGGTTTTCTCTTTCATGGATGGATTTTCTGGCTATAATCAGATCAAGATGGCGCCAGAAGACATGGAAAAGACGACATTCATTACACCTTGGGGTACATTCTGCTATAAGGTGATGCCATTTGGGCTGAAGAATGTCGGTGCTACCTATCAGAGGGCTATGACGACTCTCTTTCATGACATGATGCACAAAGAAATTGAAGTGTACGTGGATGATATGATTTCGAAGTCTCAGACAGAAGAGGAGTACCTGGTAAACCTGCAGAAGTTGTTTGAAAGACTGAGAAAGTTCAAACCGAGGCTGAATCCGAACAAGTGTACGTTTGGGGTGAGATCCGGGAAGCTGTTAGGCTTCATTGTCAGTGAGAAAGGGATTGAGGTTGATCCAGCAAAAGTAAAAGCTATTCAAGAAATGCCTGAATCGAGAACAGAAAAGCAGGTTCGTGGGTTTTTAGGGAGATTGAACTACATTGCACGGTTCGTATCTCACCTAACTGTCACGTGTGAACCGATTTTTAAATTGCTAAGAAAAGATCAAGCAATCAGGTGGAACGATGATTGTCAAAAAGCTTTTGATAACATAAAAGAATATTTGCAGAAATCTCTGATCCTTATACCTCCAGTTCCTGGGAGGCCTCTGATAATGTACCTTTCAGTGACTGAGAACTCAATGGGGTGTGTATTGGGATAGCATGACGAGTCTGGTCGAAAAGAGCATGCAATATACTACCTTAGCCAAAAGTTTACCGACTGTGAAATAAGATATTCACATCTTGAGAAAACTTGTTGTGCTTTGGCCTGGGCTGCTCGCCGACTGAGACAGTATATGTTGAACCATACTACCTTGTTGATTTCTAAGATGGATCCAGTGAAGTACATCTTTGAAAAGCCGGCTCTCACTGGGCGTGTGGCTCGTTGGCAGATGATTTTAACTGAGTATGATATCCAGTATACTTCGCATAAGGCCATCAAAGGTAGTATTCTGTCTGACTACCTTGCCGAGCAACCAATCGATGATTATCAGCCAATGATGTTTGAATTCCCTGATGAAGACATCATGTATCTAAAGATGAAAGATTGTGAAGAGCCTCTTGTCGAGGAAGGACCGGATCCTGATGACAAGTGGACATTGATGTTTGATGGGGCTGTGAATGTGAATGGTAATGGTGTTGGGGCAGTACTTATCAATCCTAAAGGTGCTCACTTACCTTTTTCTGCCAGACTGACTTTTGACGTAACCAACAACGAGGCTGAGTATGAGGCTTGTATCATGGGGATTGAAGAAGCCATCGATCTAAGGATCAAAACTCTGAACATATATGGAGATTCCGCTCTAGTGATTAACCAAGTCAATGGAGATTGGAATACTCATCAGCCGCATTTGATTCCTTATCGAGATTACACCAGAAGGATCCTGACTTTCTTCAAGACAGTGAAGTTGTATCATGTCCCCCGAGATGAAAATCAAATGGCTGACGCCTTGGCTACTTTGTCTTCTATGATCAAAGTTCATTGGTGGAATCATGTGCCACACGTTTCTGTGAATCGACTCGAGAGGCCTGCGTATGTGTTTGGAGCTGAGTCTGTTGTTGATGAGAAACCGTGGTACTATGATATCAAGAATTTCCTCAAAAGCCAGAAGTATCCCGAGGGAGCGTCAAAGAATGACAAGAAAACCCTAAGAAGGCTAGCTGGAAGCTTTTATTTGAATCAGGATGATGTGCTGTACAAGAGAAACTTTGACATGGTTCTGCTCAGATGCGTGGATAGACACGAAGTAGACATGTTGATGCAGGAAGTACACGAAGGATCGTTCGGTACCCATGCTAGTGGTCATGCAATGTCCAAGAAATTGTTGAGAGCTGGTTATTACTGGATGACTATCGAATCCGACTGTTTCAAATACGCTCGGAAGTGCCATAAATGTCAGATCTATGCTGATAAAGTGCATGTACCACCAAGCCCTCTGAATGCCATGAATTCGCCTTGGCCATTCGCGATGTGGGGCATCGATATGATTGGGAAGATTGAACCTACTGCTTCTAGTGGACATCGCTTCATCATGGTTGCGATTGATTACTTCACCAAGTGGGTGGAAGCAGCTTCCTACGCTAATGTTACCAAGCAGGTGGTTGCCCGGTTTATTAAGAAGGAGATTATCTGTCGATATGGGGTTCCTGAGAGGATCATTACTGATAATGGTTTGAATCTCAATAATAAGACGATGAAAGAGCTCTGCAAAGATTTCAAGATCGAACACCACAACTCTTCTCCTTACAGACCAAAGATGAATGATGTTGTAGATGCGGCAAACAAGAACATCAAGAAGATTGTGCAGAAGATGGTCGTGACATACAAGGCTTGGCACGAGATGTTGCCTTTCGCTTTGCATGGGTACCGTACCTTAGTACGTACGTCAACCGGGGCAACCCCTTACTCCCTTGTGTATGGTATGGAAGCAGTTCTACGTGTTGAAGTGGAGATTCCTTCTCTGAGAGTCTTGCTGGATGTCAAGCTAGATGAAGCTGAATGGATTCGAACAAGGTTTAATGAGTTGAGCCTTATCGAAGAGAAGCGGTTAGCAGCTGTGTGCCATGGGCAATTGTATCAGAGAAGGATGAAGAAATCCTTTGATCAGAAAGTGCGTCCTTGAAGCTATCAGACAGGTGATTTAGTTTTGAAAAGGATCCTTCCTCCCGGTACAGATAACAGGGGCAAGTGGACTCCGAATTACGAAGGTCCATATGTTGTTAAGAAGGTTTTCTCTGGTGGAGCCTTGATGCTTACAATGATGGATGGTGAAGATTTTCCGTCCCCTGTGAACTCAGATGTAGTCAAAAAATACTTCGCATAAATTGACCCGCTGGACGAAAAGAATAAAAGAGTCCAGGCAAAAAAGGGCATCCCGGCGAACCAAGGAAAAAAAAGAAAAGGTCCGGGCAAAAGTTAGGGATAAAGAATGAAAAGAATATGTACACCCGGTAAGTCAAAAACCCGCAAGGGCGACTTAGGTAAAAATGGGTATCCCGGTGGATTGAAAACCCGAAAGGGCGATCCAGGCAAAAGAGGGATTAAAGCGAAGGCTACAGTCTGAGTTATCTGTACTTCACCGCGTTTCAGTGTCTACCATCTCAAAGCATATGACCAGTCCAATCATTCTTCTCAGAAGGCAAGGAATGTGGGGGAAATTGAGGATCTGTGAGTCATAACGGAATTGGAAAATAGTGGATGTCGTGTTCACATTGCCAATAGGATAGTTTATTTCCTTTTGTGCGCAATTAACTCTTCCTAGGAATTGCTTCCTGATGTATTCACCTTTTCAGGCCCATTTTCAATCAATAAAAGTCGTTATTCAGTTAAATTGCTCTCCTGTTTTTTATTTTACTGTTTTGTTTGCAAAAACGTCCGAATTTTTGATAAACATTGCATATAAAAAACATGAAGGCTAGACAATAACGTGCGGAAAGATAAAAAATTTGAAAATCATTTTGAATGATTGGGTACACTTGGGTGTATCTTGTCCATGCAATTCCCTGGGGCATGTATGTCTTGTTGTTTTGCAGAATACTATCTTTGATTGCTGGCCGAGGCGGATGAGCCACAGTCTGTTCAAAGGAGTTTCAACACTGTCCAGTAGTGTGAGAAGTTGGGTTGTCCAAAGCAAGTTCAGAACTGGTCTCCCCCAGCGAGTCCGAGATCAGTGTTGCCTCGGCAGTCAGGCCTGGAGTTGATTGCAATCCCCAGCGGGTTGAGGATGTTCGTATTCCCCAGCAGGTTCAAAGGCTACCCTTTCCCCAGCAAGTCTGAAGATTGTTAGTCCCCACTGAGTCTGAAGGTTGCTATTTCCCCAGCGGTGGTGCCTGCGGGTAGTTTTGTTCCTCAACAGTCGGGTCTGAAGTACTGTAATCCCCAACAGGGTCGTGAATGCCTTTCCCTAGTAGGATTGTGATTGTTTTCCCCTAGCAAGTCTCCCCTGCAGAGGTTTGCGTTGATGTTTTTCCCCGGCGAAGTCCCCAAGCGGATCAAGTTCGGTTGAAATTATCCCCAGTAGAGTTAATCCTGCCCGTGGGTTGGTAGTTGTCCCCAGTGGAGGGGAAAATTGATGGTTTTCCCCGGCGAAGTCCCCAAGCGGATCAAGTTCGGTGGAAATTATCCCCAGTAGAGTTAATCATGCCCGTGGGTTGGTAGTTGTCCCCAGTGGAGGGGAGCATTGGTTGTTTCCCCCGGCGGAGTCCCCAGGTGGATTGGATTCAGTGAAAGTTGTACCCGGTGGGTTTATTCTTTCCCAGTAGAGTGTCAGATCAGCACGTTTGAGAAGGGTGTGTTTCCCAGCCAGAGATTCCCCAGTTGAGTTGGTTCCTCTACCACGCCCAGAGTGTCAGATCAGCAAACCATCCACCGCAGATTTGTTGTGTCTCCCCACGGAGTTGGAGGATCAGATCAAAATTGTGTGCTCAGCAGAGCGACCAGTTCTCCCTAGCAGGAGCTTTTTCCATTTGCATCTTGCATGTAGTAATCATTGCATCCTTAAATCGCGTAGCATTTCCATTCAATATGGAGCATTACGCCATAGAAAAGCTCAAACATATGCATACATGTGTCAAACTTGATTGGACCTTATCCCCAGCAGAGGTGGATCATTTTTCAACATCTGAACGACACATTTGCAGCAGTTGCTCCTGACAGTGTTCAAGATTGATAATCCCCCCAGAGAGGTTTATTTCCTCGCCCGCTTGTGGAAGGAAAGCTTGACTCCCCAGTGTAGTCCCCGGCAGGTGTCTGCCTGGTCTTGGCATATGTAGATGTCGTCCTTATGATACCAGTAGGTGTCGTGTTGATCCCCGTGTGGGTCCTTCCTTTTTGGTGTCAGTAGACATCATCGTTCGATGTCCTTAACATCGAGTTCTTCCCATTCACCGTCTTTCGATGTCTGGTTGTGGTTTCTTTCTCCCATTCATCCGTTGATGTCTGGTTGAGTCCTTTCCTATTCGTCTTTTGATGTCTAGTCGTGGTTTCTCTTCCCATTCATCGTCTTTCGATGTCTGGTCGTGGTTTCTTTCTCCCATTCATCCGTTGAGGTTTGGTCGAGTTTTTCCTATTCGTCCGTTGGCGTCTAGTCGTGGTTTCTCTTCCCATGCATCGTCTTTCGATGTCTGGTCGTGGCTTCTTTCTCCCGTTCATCCCTTAATGTCTGGTTGAGCTTTTCCTATTCGTCCGTTGGCGTCTAGTCGTGGTTTCTCTTCCTATTCATCGTCTTTTGATGTCTAGTCGTGGTTTCTCTTCCCATTCATCGTCTTTCGATGTCTGGTCGTGGTTTCTTTCTCCCATTCATCCGTTGATATCTGGTCGAGCTCTTCCTATTCATTGTCTTTTGATGTCTAGTCGTGGTTTCTCTTCCTATTCATCGTCTTTCGATGTCTGGTCGTGGTTTCTTTCTCCCATTCATCCGTTTATGTCTGGTCGAGTTTTTCCTATTCGTCCATTGGCGTCTAGTCGTGGTTTCTCTTCCCATGCATCGTCTTTCGATGTATGGTCGTGGCTTCTTTCTCCCATTCATCCGTTGATGTCTGGTTGAGCTTTTCCTATTCGTCCGTTGGCGTCTAGTCGTGGTTTCTCTTCCTATTCATCGTCTTTTGATGTCTAGTCGTGGTTTCTTTATTCCTATTCGTCCGTTGGCGTCTAGTCGTGGTTTCTCTTCCCATTCATCGTCTTTCGATGTCTGGTCGTGGTTTCTTTATCCCATTCATCCGTTGATGTCTGGTTGAGCTTTTCTTATTCGTCTTTTGACGTCTAGTCATGGTTTCTTTATTCCTATTCGTCCGTTGGCGTCTAGTCGTGGATTCTCTTCCCATTCATCGTCTTTCGATGTCTGGTCGTGGTTTCTTTCTCCCATTCATCCGTTGATGTCTGGTTGAGCTTTTCCTATTCGTCCGTTGGCATCTAATCGTGGTTTCTCTTCCTATTCGTCCGTTGGCGTCTAGTCGTGGTTTCTTTTCCCATTCATCGTCTTTCGATGTCTGGTCGTGGTTTCTTTCTCCCATTCATCCGTTGATGTCTGGTTGAGGTTTTCCTATTCGTCCGTTGGCGTCTAGTCGTGGTTTCTCTTCCCATTCATCGTCTTTCGATGTCTGGTCGTGGTTTCTTTATTCCTATTCGTCCGTTGGCGTCTAGTCGTGGTTCCTTTCTCCCATTCATCCGTTGATGTCTGGTTGAGCTTTTCCTATTCGTCCTTTGGCGTCTAGTCGTGGTTTCTCTTCCTATTCATCGTCTTTCGGTGTCTAGTCGTGGTTTCTCTTCCCATTCATCGTCTTTCGATGTCTGGTCGTGGTTTCTTTCTCCCATTCATCCGTTGATGTCTGGTCGAGCTCTTCCTATTCATCGTCTTTTAATGTCTAGTCGTGGTTTCTCTTCCCATTCATCGTCTTTCGATGTCTGGTCGTGGCTTCTTTCTCCCTTTCATCCGTTGGTGTCTGGTTGAGTTATTCCTATTTGTCCGTTGACGTCTAGTCATGGTTTCTTTATTCCTATTCGTCCGTTGACGTCTAGTCGTGGTTTCTCTTCCCATTCATCATCTTTCGATGTCTAGTCGTGGTTTCTATTCCCATTCATCTGGTGATGTATGGTAGTGGTTTCTGTCTCCGATAAAAATCAAAATCCCCAGTAGAGTCGTCGGTAGACGTCTTGTCTGGTCCAGTGGAAGCTGCCATTGGTGAACATTCTTTTCTTTGCTTCATCCCCGCAGAGTGTAAATTTCTACGGTTCTGTTGGTATTCAATCCATGTGTACCTTCAAGGTCTGACAACCGTTGCTCTCATCCGTTCAGGTTCCCAACTGATTGAATAGGGGCAGCTGTAGCACCTCAAATTTGCACCCCCCATTTGTACATTCATTTCATTTTTTTAGGTCATTTGACATCACATTAATATTGCATTCACATTGCATCTCATCAGTCAAGACTGGTATCTCATTGGTGCAAGAAGTGCAAGGTCTTTCCATGAGATAAAGACCCTATGGTTGTTCTAGAGAGCTTACATGAATCGAGGTTCATTATGAAGCCATTGTACCAAGTGCTAGAATCTCAAAGTCCATAGTGCAGTTTCAGGTCATCTGGTGCCCATGAAAGTCAACTGCAAGTCAACTGAGGGCTAGGAAGTGGAGAAATGGTTTGATACACTTCATTCATGTCCCAAAGAGGTTTATTCATCATGTCAAACATCTACCTTGAAGATTTTGAAGCCAGATCAAAAGTTTCCCAAAATGGAAAGTGACCTGTAATTTCAAGTTTCCAAAAATGGCATGTTTTTGTACCAACTTCAACTCAACTTTCTAACACCAAAGAAGCTTCAAATGAAATTTTGTCCAACAAGAAAGTTTAAGATCTTTCTCTCCTATTTCCAAAAAGTCCAAGATCATGAGCATCTGATGAATGGTTAAGGAGATATGATCAAATCATTGCCAAGTGTGCTTGAAACATCAAAAGGGCATAACTTTTGACTCATAACTCCAAATTGAGTGCTCCTTTTTGCACAATTCTTCTAATGACATAAACTTTCCAAATCCATCAAGGCATTGCATGAAATTTTGTAATATAATCATTTGCTTATTCATGTGATTTTTGGAGGGAAAACCATGAATTCAAAATTGGTGCATCATGTGGACTTTTTGACCATTCCAACATGTCCATAGGAGGATTTTAAGTGAAATTGCATGACCATTGTTACTGTTCACGTGGCATTGCATGCATGGGGTGAAAAAACCAAGTTTTGCATAACACCTATTTTCTCATTAAAATTTAATTAGCCAAGCCTAAGCATGATTAGGAAATGGATTAACATGTCATATAAATAGCTAATCATAACAGAATTTCTCATTATTCACAATTCAAGATCTAGATTGAAAATTTCCCTCCAAAATTTCTCTTCTTCCAAATTCAAAAATTCTTCAAAGAACACTTGATTTTTCTTCCATATTCTTGTTCTCTGATATTGATTTAGTGTAGATCAAGCATTGGATCATTGAATTCGAGCAGAATTTATGCATACTCCAAGCAAGAACATGAAGATGGAAATTGTTGTTTGAGCTAGATCCAAGCATTTCCAGGCCTCAATTTCAACTTCAGGATTCATAACAAGTGTTCAGGAGTGGATCTACACGCGTGCCAAGCCTTGAATCTACCACTGCCATTGCTGGAGCTTCAAGAGGTCACAATTTCGCATCTCTTAATTCTTTGTTTCCTTGCCATAATTGTATAGTGCGTGTTATGCTGATTCTACTGATATAAAAATCGTGAAATTTGGTGCAATATTCATGGAGATATGATGATTAGAAGTTTGGATGTTAGATCTTATTCTCTTCGATTTGCTTTATACATTAGGTTTTAGGATGAAATAATGATATATTTGAATTCCTCATGTCAAGACGATTCGTTTGGTATAAGGCTTTGAAAATTCTGGAAAATTTTGCATGAAGGTCACTGTTCACCATCGTCTTCATGAAGAAGATGGTGGTTTCCGCCGTTCCAACCGCCATGCATGAATAGTGAACCCTAGCTCTGGTTCAGCGCCTTCAATGTTACTGTGGAAGAGACTTTCACCATTAGCTCGCGAGTTCGATTCCTCCGTTTGCTTGTTATTTTGTTTTAATTCACGTTGACAAAGCGCTTGCATGGCGCACATTGGCAAAACCATTGGTCCTTGTTGTGTTGACTGTATCCATGTAGGATTGACTGGCTGATTGTGTTGCCATGTCATTTAATAAAACGGAGTGGTTTGAGGCGCACGGTTCGAATCTGGCCTGGCGCGTTTCCACTTTATTCAATTCATTTTATTATTTTCATGTTATTTCAATTTTTATTTCATTTTTTCCATGATCTTCAAAAAATCACCAAAAATAGTATGATAATCCAATTAATTCCCAACTTTTTTCTACTTGTTCATGTGGATGTCTAGAATTTTATGGTGTTGATTTTAGGATTTTATCATTTCTGGAAATTAAATTGTGTTGAATTCTTTGAACATGTGTACATTTGGACCATGCCTCATTTAAACTAATGTGAAATGCTCAATAATGATCCAATTTCAATGAAATTTTGTGTGCTGATTCTCAACATGTTGTGTGATTTTTGAGGCTTGGTTGTGCATTTTTATCATTTTTCATTTCTGTTTTAGGCATGTGCTAATATGGTGTGACAATGTGTGTCACACGATTTGATGTTGATCTTCTCCATTTTCATTGCCTTGCCAATTGAGCTCCTCTATTTATAATTTTTGGCATGATGATTGTGTTTGATATGTTGTGTGCTCATAATTTTTTCCAGAATTATTTGAGTCATTTCTGTTTTGATATGGAATTTTGATTCTTGTTGACCAATTGTGTGCACCTTTTAAAATTGCCTTCGCCTTCTCATGCTCATGAAATGATGTTGCTTGATGCTTTTGATTTGGTCCTTTTTAGGACATGTTCTTACTTGTTTAAACATGCTTCATGTTGAGTATTAGCTTCTTTTTTGATTTTTTACTCCACCTTTGACCCTAGGCTTTGCCCTAGGGGTTTGAACTCACATTTGAGCTGTGTATTTCAGGACCGAGCATCCAATCTCCATGATTGATGTTGCCTCATCATTTGAGTGTCGTTATTTACTTTGTCCACTAACCCTTGCTGTTTGTAGGTCATTTGAGATGATGAAACAATTTGAATGCTTGCACATAAAGCTTGCATGTTGTGTATATTGGTTGTCTGACTGTTGTTATCTGTTGGTTGTTTGTCTGAACATTGTACTAATTGTTTAGTTTTTCTTAACAGGTACTTTAGCCGCTTTAACTCATTGTTTGAGTTGCTTTGCTTGTGGTTGGCATACCACCTAGGTAATGACCTCTAGCTCCATGTAGTATGGAAAACCTGTCATGTTCTTTTGGCAGGCACCTGTCTGAAGCCCTCCTTAAGAGGCAATGTTTGTGCTTGTTTATCTTTGTGCCTTGTACATTCAAAGACCTCCTAAGTGAAGAGGCATTGGCAGATAGAAGGGATGTGCAATCCATCCCCTGCTATTCAGTTGAGTCATTCATCTTGCTCGCACTACGTGCTGATGCATTTTGAATAAACACCCAAGATCATTGTATATCGAGTCAGTCATATGGAGTAGAGTTCCTCATTCTGGACTCCCATACTTTCATTGATTTAAGCTCTCCCAGGCCAAGGATAAGAGTTATGAGGGTTGATCCTCATTTCCCATTTATCTGCTTCACCCTAACTCTCAATGTTAGGGTTAAGAGCTCAAAACACCCCTTCCAGTCGGCTTGTTTGTCGAGGTTGATTTGACCCATTGACTAAAGCCCAGCCTTCTATCTCATACCACTTGGTTGATATCCAAAATGGATCCAATCAAGTATATATTTGAAAAGCCTGCTTTAACTGGGAGAATTGCCCGTTGGCAAATGTTGTTGTTAGAGTATGATATTGAATACTGATCTCAGAAAGCGATCAAAGGTAGTATCTTGGCTGACCATTTGGCTCACCAACCGATTGAAGATTATCAGTCAGTACAATATGATTTTCCTAATAAAGATTTTTTGTACTTGAAAATTAAAGATTATGATGAACCATTGCTTGAAGAAGGGCCAGAACCAGGTTCCCGTTGGGGCATGGTATTTGATGGAGCTGTTAATCAATATGGAAATGGCATTAGGGCAGTGATTATTACTCCTCAAGGCACGCATCTACCATTTACAACTAGATTGACTTTTAACTGTACAAACAACATGGCAGAATATAAAGCTTGCATTATGGGGCTTGAGGAGGCCATCAATCTCAGAATCAAGTATTTGGATGTCTTCGGTGATTCGGATTTGGTTGTGAATGTGAAGACATGGCTTCTCGAGTATTTTGATGAAGACAACGATGCACATACAAGGTCAATCATCAAAGAATGGATCAAGACTTCAATAGAGCAAATTCACACAAAGTTTCAATCATACATAGCTCAAAGTCGCTCGAGAAATTGATCACAAAGGTATTGGAATTTAATCTTAGTTAATGTTTATATATAAAGTGTTCAATTGACTGTTGCATGCATAATATGATATGGACACTTAGAATTTATTTCAAAATGGTTACAACTTTTAAAAGATCTCAGTTTTTCCTTTTTTCAATAGTGGTAACCGGTTAACACTTTTGGGGTAACCGGTTAACCCGAAATAAAATTCAATTTCTGGGCAGATTTTGTTAACATGTAACCGGTTAACATTTTCTTGGTAACTAGTTACACAATTTAAAATTTGAACTTTTTCTTAACGTTACAATTAATGTAACCGGTGAACACAATTTGGGTAACCGGTTACTACTGGGAATTTTTGTAGAAAAATTTCAACTTTTCATATTTTCAATTCATGCTTCTTCTCTGTGAACCATGGCATCCATTGGTTGTTTGCACTTGTTTAAAGAGGTTCATAGAAGGATATTTAAACTAAAACTTTTCAGATTACAAATCACCTCCTTAAAATTATTTTTCACAATCTTGCTTTGTTTACTATTTTCAAAGATAAGTGTCCAAAATTCATATGCATCATTTGAACACTTAGCAGCCCAGTTAAAGCAGGCTTTTCAAATATATAATTGATTGGATCCATTTTGGATATCAACCAAGTGGTATGATTCAAGATATACTGATGCAGACGCTTAGCAGCCCAAGCCAATACGCAACAAGTCTTCTCAAGCATAAAATACTTAGTCTCGCAATCGGTGAACTTCTTACTGAGGTAGTAGATGGAAAATTCTTTCTTTCCAGTCTCATCTTGCTGACCAAGAATGCAACCCATACTATCTTCGAGCACAGTCAGATACGTGATCAACGGTCTTCCTTCAACAGGTGGAGACAAAATCGGAGGTTCAAGCAGATATTCCTTGATACTATCAAAAGCTTTCTGGCAGTCTTCGATCCAATCACAAGACTGATCTTTCCAAAGAAGCTTGAATATAGGCGCACATGTGGCAGTCATGTGGGAAATGAATCTGGAAATATAATTCAAGCTGTCAAAAAAACTTCTGACTTGCTTCTCTGATTTGGGCACAGGCATCTCTTTTATTGCTTTGACCTTGGCAGGATCAATTTCAATACCCTTCTTGCTGACAATAAAGCCCAACGACTTACCAGACCGAACACCAAAAGTACACTTATTGGGATTCAAGCGGAGTTTATTTTTCCTCAAACACTGGAATAACATCAACAAATGCTCCACATGTTCCTCCTCATCAATTGATTTAGCATTCATGTCATCGACATATACTTCGATCTCTTTATGCATCATATCATGAAAGAGAGTAGTCGTTGCTCTTTGGTAAGTTGCACTGGAATTCTTTAGACCGAAATGCATCACTCTATAACAAAATGTTCCCCAAGGTGTAATGAATATGGTCTTCTTCATATTTTCGGGTGCCATTTTGATCTGATTATATCCGGAAAATCCATCCATAAACGAAAAGACCTTGAATTTAGCAGTATTGTCTACCAACATATCAATGTGTTGCAGAGGGAAGTCATCTTTCAGACTGGATTTATTCAAATCTCGAGAGTCAACACACATGCAGACTTCCGTCTTTCTTCGGCACTGGCACAATATTGGCCACCCATTGCGGGTACTCAGTAGTTACAAGGAAACCAACATCAATCTTCTTCTGCACTTCCTCTTTGATCTTCACAGCCATATCAGGATGCGTTCTTCTCAACTTCTGCTTGACTGGCGGGCATTCTGGCTTCAACGACAATCTATGCTCCACAATCTCAGAATCCAAGCCAGGCATGTCTTGATAGGACCAAGCAAACACATCTGAATACTCTCGAAGAAGATCAATCAACCCCTTATTGACTTCTGGACATAGGCGAGGCCCAATCTTGACTTTCTTCACATCATCCTCGGAACCCAAATTGACAAACTCGACCTGCTCTTCGAATGGCTGAATGGTCTTTTCATCTTGCTCAAGAAGATGAGATAATTCATCACTCACTTCTACATCACTTTCCTCCTCGGCTTAAAACACAGGGAATTCAAAATTTGGAGAAGGAGAAGGATCATTGTATTCAATGGGGTTAGGAACTAACCTGCATAATGATTTGATATCTTGATTTTAGAGAAGTGAGTTTGTGACCAAATATTATGCAGATGGATAATTATTTTGTTTGTTTATATTTTTTGTGATTACCATTTTCAGAATTAAGTAAAAAACAAACACCATAGATGTGTATGAATAGAATTAATCTTATTGATGATCAATTTGAAAATTCCCAAACAATGTTCTTTTCTCCCTTAGGCATAGGAGAAGGATTTTAAAACATATAAAAGCAATTACTTAGATCGATGCAAAATAATAGGAATATCAACAGTAGTCCAATTGTTGAACGTCTTTCAATGTGTCACAAAATTGGTGCAGTCTTCCTCTTCGTCATCCTCTAGCACAGCAGCTAAGTGTTTTTCATTTCCATGAATGAACCCTCCGTTATGGAAGCTAAGTTGCATATCTTCAGTCCTTGCAGTTGATGAACCTTTATGGAACCCCAAACCGGTTATGCCTTTGTTATCGGAGACCTCTAACATGCGCCCCCACTGATCAACATTGCCTTCTTCCACAATCTTCTGAGTATCTTTCAATGAGGACATAGGTGCCCTAACTCTCTTTTCAACAGCAATAGACAAGGCTTGGAACGGATTTCCAACCTCATCCTCAACTTCAACGTTGATAACACTGAAATTTACCGTATTTTCGACTCCGATTTCACATGCATTCTAGTTGTTTTATTGTTATTTTGTTGTGTTATTGCTATGTTTTCCTTTGTTTTCAGGTTTTTACTTTAATCGGAGCCCCGATCGAGAAAAGGAGTGAAAAGAGCTAAAAACCCTAAAATTCAGAATTTTGTACTTGTGGCCTACCCCATGGCTGGCGCCATAGACCCTGCCATGACGTGTCCAAGCTCAACTTCCCTCAACTGCCACGTTCCCTACTACTTCCACTTAGGCGCCTCAGATTGGCCTTGTGGCGGGCGCCATGGCCTTGTGGCGAGCGCCACAAGAGGAAAAGTTTTCCCTCCCATTTTCAAGTTGAAGGGCATCCTTATCATTTCCATCTTTTTACTTGCTTATAAATAGAAACTCGAAATCACTTTTATAAGGATCCAAACTTAGAACAGAGGCAAACTCAGAGCAACTTTGTTTCACTTAGGCATATATTCAGTATTTTAAAGTGGTAATCGCTTCGCATTGGAGTGTTACCACAATTGTGTAGTCAAGTCTGTGATAGAGTCTGTAATCGAGTTTGGAGCAATTTGGAAGGAAGTTAATCCTGCCGCCATTTTCATTTCTGCTTTGCAATTTATTCAACCCTCTGATTGGAGCAGGTTTTTATTACTTATCTTTATCTTATTTATTTCCTCGCACTCGCACTACTTTATTTATTTCCCGCACTTGCACTACTTTTATTTAAATTAATTCACTTTTACTTTACCATGTCTAACTAAATTTATAAGGTTAGAATGTAAGGATCGTAATTGAACCGATAATCCGTACAATTATTCGTAGAAACACTTAAGGGCTATTTTAACTTTCAACTTAACTTTTCCCGCACTTAATTTCTGTTGGGTAAGATCGAAAGCCGTCCAACGTCTTTTTAAACTTAATTGTTTTTAACTATTTCAAAAACAGCGAAAGAGATTTGTTTAGTTCATTAGGAGTTTTTAACTTAAGAAGAAAAGAGATTTTAAAACTTTTTTCGGACGCGTTTATAAGTTTAGAGTCTGGTTCGTGAGAACCTCTTTTGGTTAAGAAATCCAGGTTATAATACTTTTCAACTTAGTCAAGATACTATATTTCTTAAAAATAGGTTTACTACTCTAACGCAATGCGCGCCTTTTTATAAGTGACAATAAGAGGGTTTGATTAGGGAGTACAACTCGGTTCTGAATACGCGAAAGCGACAGTTCCTATTAAATTAGTTTTTTCAAAGTAGGAAACACTGCCCATCAGTAGCTCTATTAGCAAGTACATGGATTATTAATTGATTACGTGAATTACATTCGACCCTATCTTTATTAATTAATCTTTATTCAACATTTTACTTTTCATTGCACACTCCAAAAACACCTATTTCGATTGCCTTTGATAAACACCATAACAATAGATAACGATAGATTGACACTTGGTCTATGTGGATTCGACAATCTTTTATATTACTCTGATGCGTTCGTATACTTGCGAAACACCGCATCAAATTTTTGGCACCGTTGCCGGGGACCAATTTCGTCAAATTTCATTTCCCTGTTGTTACATCGTTTAGACTTAGGCTATTTCCCGCCGGTCAATGCGAAGAACTCGTAGCACCGGAAGTTTAAGCTTAGTATACCCTCTGGCGGAACCTGAACGTTACGCTCGCGGAAGTTTATTCTTTCATAGGATTAAGAGAGCTATGGCCGAAGATCAAAACCAAAGACCTCTTAAAGATTTCGCTCAACCATCTAATGAAGAACCTAGTTCTAGTATAGTAAACCCAACCATCCCAGCTAATAATTTTGAACTTAAACCATCCCTGTTGCAACTAGTGCAACAGAGACAATTCGTAGGTCTCGCTACTGAGAACCCAAACCAACATTTAAAAATATTTCTTCAATTAGCAGACACTTTTAAAACCAATGGAGCTTCTCCTGAGGCAATACGTTTAAGATTATTTCCTTTTTCCCTCAGAGATAAAGCCATATCATGGTTAGATTCCCTTCCACCCAATTCCGTTACCTGGAGGACAATTCCCTGGACAACCTCAACAAAATCCAAGAGGACAAGCCAATGCCATTACCCTACAAAGTGGGAACGCTTATGATGAGCCACCAAACCCTAGATTGAGTGAACCCGAAACTTCCAAGGAATGTACCAAGCCCCTAAACGAAGTAAAGGAACCAGAGGAATCTGAAAACCAGGAAGGTCGAGAAAAAGGAGAAGAACCTAAAGATAAAACTTACTTACCACCCCCGCCATATAAACCACCTATACCATATCCCCAAAGACTCAAACAAACCCAGATCAATAAACAGTATAAATTTTTTATTAAAGTTATAGAAAAACTTCATGTAGAAATCCCTTTCACAGAAGCCATCACCCAAATACCTTCTTATGCAAAGTTTCTCAAAGTCATCCTTACCAACAAACGTAGACTTGACGATCCGAAGCCTTTGGAATGTAATGCTATTTCCGAGGACAAATTAGCAAAGAAAGATAAAGATCCTGGAAATTTATCCATTCCTTGCCTTTTGGGTAATCATGTCATCAAAAAAGCTTTTCTAGACTTAGGAGCTAGTGTGAGCCTAATGCCTTTAGCAGTTTGTGAGAGGTTAAACTTAGGAGAATTACAGCCCACTAAGATGTCACTTCAGTTAGCCGATAGATCTGTTAAATATCCGATAGGTATTTTAGAAGATGTTCCTGTTAGGATAGGTAAGTTATTTATCCCTACTGGTTTTGTTGTCATGGACATCAAAGAGGACAGTGATATACCAATCCTTCTAGGTAGACCATTCTTATCGACTGCAGGAGCCATAATAGATGTCAAGAAAGGAAAGCTGACATTTGAGGTAGGTGACGAGAAAATAGAATTTATACTTTCGAAATTTATTATGGCACCTGTGATGGGAGACTCGTGTTATGCCTTAGATATCATTGATGAATGTGTTAGAGAATTGGAACAAAAAGAAATTATAAAAATAATTAAGCTACCATCAACTATCATAAGGGAAGATGATGACCATAAGAAACCCTACATCGATGATAACCTTTACGAATGTTTATCCCTTACTCCAGATCCTATGCCATGCCCTAAGTGTCGCATCGCGCGAAAAACCGGCGGGAAAACAAGAACAACAGAGCCGCCACCGTGCGTTATTTATCCCAAATGAGGGAAAGGAAACGCTCAGAGTAAACCTGGAAAGAACATGGTCTCGCGACCAAAGAGGATGGGTTCGGGAGTCGGTTATGCGAAGGGAAGGTATTAGCACCCCTACGCATCCGTAGTACTCTACGGGATCCACGCACAAAAGGAAGGAAAATTGGTTGCTAAACACTTCTCAAATACTCACACACACTGGCTGAAAGAGACACAAGAAAACAGACAAGACTGACTCGGCAGGATGTCGCATCCTGGGCCTACTTAGTCTATCAGGCATAGACATCAGAGTCGAAGTAGTTCGGACTGGGGAAACAACACATGCTCGCTAGGATATCGCATCCTATGCATACGTATCTCCTTGGACGAAGGAGAATCAGAGCATTCGTAGCTCGGCTGACACGCACACAAACAAACACAGGCAAAGGCAAACGTGGAGCCTGAATGCCAATCACTGGGCTTACATCAACATCCGAACCAAAACACACACAAAGAGGCAAACGTGGAGCCCGAACGCCAATTACTGGACTTACATCAGCATCCGAACCAACAAACCCACACTGGAACCTAACTGCCACTCGATGGACTTACATCAGCTTCCAAGCACACAATAACACAACAAGTTAATAGGGAGTCGGGGACTCGAGCCTATAACTGTCAAACACACACAAAAGAAAAGAAAAGGCGCCCGGAGAGATCAGCTCAATCTCCTGCCTACATACTTCATCTGGTATGAAGATCAGGGCGATGTAGTTCCCCTACAGAGGGATAAAGGACTAGCCTAACCAGATAACAGAGGGAGACACAACTCTAGGGAGACTACGACTCGAGCCTAGATGTTGTCATGCAAAATCAACCCTAAGTTAAGGTTTCTAGCTAAATGGCACAAGGGCCAACCTATCCTAAGCATGGCTCACACAGGAAGCAAGCCACACACACACTTAACTTGCACAGGAAGCAAGCCAAGCAAAACCTACTTGCACAGGAAGCAAGTCTAAACTAATCCTAACTTGCACAGGAAGCAAGTCAAACAATCCTAACTTGCACAGGAAGCAAGTAAAACAATCCTAACTTGCACAGGAAGCAAGTCAAACAATCCTATCTTGCACAGGAAGCAAGTCAAACAATCCTACAAGCACAGATAGCACACACTATACACAAGCAAGTGGCTCACACAAGGGTTAGGTTTTAGTCGAGGGGTCATATCAACCTCAACAAACAAACCTCTGGAATGGGGTGAGTGTTGCTCCTAACCTTGCCATTGAGGGGCTAAGGTGAAGCAGATGAAAGGTGAGTGAAGATAAGACTTCACAGCTCTTGTTCCTGGCCTGGGAGAGCTCAAGACAAGAATGTGTGGGTTCAGAAAGTGGGAACCCTTCTACACATTTAAAACTGACTCAACTGTACAATTGTACAAGATCTTGGGTTTGTATCTGCAATGCATCAACACAGTGGTGTGAGCAAAGCAGATGACACAACATGAATAGTGGGGGATAGATTGCATATCCCTACCTTCCACAAATTGCCTCTTCACTTAGGAGGACTTTGACTCTATGCAAGGACAAAGTTAAACATCCACAAACATTGCCTCTTAAGGAGGACTTCAGACAGTTGCCTGGCCAAGTAACAGGCCAGGTCTTCCAGACTACATGGAGTTAGGCAACATACCTCAATGCAAATTTCTTATACAAACAAAGCAAAGCAAAAAGTTGACAAGGAACTAAGCAACTAAAGCACCTGAAACAGTCAAGCAGATGTTAGTATGCAACTTCAAACAAAACAAACAAAAACAGACACCAACAGTCAATTAGAGGCACATGGATGTGCAAGGCACAAGGCTTGAGGCATGTGAGCCAAGCCACCTACAAAACAAACAAGTTAGACAATGATATCTAAGCAAGCTCAATCAAAAGAATGGGTCTCATTGGTCATTTGTTGGCCAACCTGAAAACACAAGCTCAAAGGTGAGTAACAGGACCACTAGGGCAAGCCTAGGGTCAAAAATGAATGAGAAAGTCCAAACAGCAAGGGGTAAGTATCCAAAATCATGTTCAAACAATTAGGAAACACAACCAATTGGGTTCACATCCATATCAATCACTATCATCATTTCATGAACCATTTAGGTCAAAGTATGGCAAACAGAAGCTCATAGAAGTCAACAGAAAGACTTAACTCAAAAGCAATCCTAAACATTTCCAAAAATCACCAAATAAATCATGATCAATCCTAACACATAGCATGGTAAGCATGTCAAATTTCAACTCATTTGGACAAGTGGAAGGCAGTCAATGAAAATCAGAAAGTCAAAGCCATTTTGAACATGCTTAAGGAAGTCAACCAAACATGCATCAACTTAGAAAAATCATAAGTCAGAAATGGTGTATGACAAATGAATGGGATCAAAACCATGGCAAAGATGAGGATGTCTAGTTATCTCATGTAAAATTTCATGTCCATCTAATAAAGTATGAGAATTTCACAAATGAAATGGGAACATGTGTCACACAAGGTCAACATATGACCAACCAGGGGAGAAAATCTCAAACAATTAGGAAATGCCTCAAATAATTCCAAGAAAATTCACATGTAAACTAGACATACAAGAGTAGGTGCATGCAAAAAATCAGATCAATTGGAGGTCAAGAAGCATGGTAATGAAAATCATCAAGTTGGACATCAATGGTGTGACACAAATTGTCACACCCTAATTCAAAAATTCATAACTCACAAACCAGCAATGATAAATTCACAAACTCTACACCAAAATCACCATGAGTGTGTCTAGTTTAAGCACAAAAAATTTGGGAGCCATTGGATACATTCTCATCATTTCACAAATGTTTTGGCAAAGTGTATAATATTTGGTCACATGTCACAAA
Organism: Lathyrus oleraceus; assembly: GCF_024323335.1. Taxonomy (NCBI): domain Eukaryota; kingdom Viridiplantae; phylum Streptophyta; class Magnoliopsida; order Fabales; family Fabaceae; genus Lathyrus; species Lathyrus oleraceus. The sequence goes on from NC_066581.1 coordinate 442,754,248, forward strand.
CCCTAGCACCATTTAAAAACCATTGATCAAAAAAATCTGGAAAAAATATGATAAAATACTAGAGGTCATGAGGAAGACAATGCAACAATTCCCATGATTTTTGGACTAAAATTGGAGGCGCAATGATTTTTGTAAGTTGGTGTCACAAAGTGAAATAAACATTGAGATGAATTGATTTTAATTGGAATAAATATGTAATGAAATGCCAAAAGACCAAAACGCCCCTTGCTGAGTGTTGAAACTCAGCGTTTCATTTAAATGGGGAGGTCAGCGCTCCCTTTTAATATATATTTCATAGAAGGCGTTAAATAAATGAATTGGCATTGCGCCCCAGTGGTAAAACACTTGGTATTTGAAGCAAAGGTCTGGGGTTCGAATCCCCCTCGCCCCAGGCCTTTTGGCATTTATTTAATGGCTTAGCTACAGTACAAGAAGGAATTTCCAGCATTCATGTGGCAAAACAAATGGAAACAGTGAAATAAAAAACAGTAGCAGCAACGTTGCAGGAAGAAAAAATGCCAGTACAGGCGCTCATCACCAAACCCAGTTCGAATTTTTTTCGCTTCGAAATTAAAAAATAAAAACACCAATATGTGCATCTAAACATGCTCAAACCTAAACCAAACTCCATATTCACTAAATCAAACTAAACAAAAAGAAATAAGCAAAAACAAGTTTGGATGTGAAACTTCAACTCAACATAACTTGCTAAATACTAAACCATTTTCAACCATTCAAAGCTCATAATGATCAGGGAAAGGTGACCTACAAAGTGTGTATCATGATTTTGGAAAAGGTGAGAGTCGAAATTTTATCAAGTTGGAAGAACAGTGTTGATTCGGTTGTTATTTGGTAGCTTTGACTCAAAACAGTTGTACCTTAAGCTTATAAATGAAAAATAGTTGAAGAACTTTGGCTCAAGAGTGCTTGGAAATGCTCAAATCGGATTCCACCATTGATGTGTGCTTGGTAAAACAGACCATGAAGATGCTGTTACAACAGTAAAATGAAGCTTGCCATGAGTCTAAAATGATGCTTGGATGATGAAACAACAATGGCCAGGCTTGGTTCTTTGGAGTTTTCTGACTGGTTTTGGAAAAGTGTGAAAAAATGAAGTTTTTAGCATGAGTGATTTTTTGTGTTGCAATGTGTTTTCTTTTGCTGCTAGTTTGGGGTCTCCTTTCACAGAAAATGAGGAAAGGACCTGCTGTTGGAAGTACCAAGCATGGCAAGGAAGTATGGATAGATATGGTGAAAGTGTCCTTTTGTTCCAATGTCCAAGCAAGCTAGCATGGATACATGTACTTCATGGGAATGGGTGTAAGTACTGCATAATTTGACTTGGTAACATGTCCAAAACCATATTTCTGAACTATATTAATTGGCCAAATGGTTTAAAGATGATTAAATCAAAAAGTCAACTCTTGGTCAAACTTGCATTTAAATGAGACAAGTCAAAAAATGCCATTTTGATTGGTGAAGTTTTGGCTCATGAAATTTATATTTTTGGAAAGAGGGGATCAAATGTGACTTGTAGGAAAAAACCCCACCAAAATTGGCCAAACGGTTTGAGAGATATGGCCTTTTGAAGTTCAAGAATTTCTGAAATCGATTCGATCATAACTTGCCAACCACACATGGGAATTAAGAGTTCTTGGACTTTTTGGAAATGGGAGAACAAGATATTCAACTTTCATGTTGGGCAAAAATTCATTTGAAGCTTTTATCATGATGTAAGTTTGAGGATCAAGACTTTCCATTTTTGGTAAGTTTCAGTTACAGGTCCAGTTTCCATTTTGGGAAATTTTTGATCTGGCTTCAAATTCTTCCATGATGGTGTTTGGCATGATATATGATGACTATTTGGCCATGAATGAGCTCTCACAAACCAATTCCAATCATCAAATCACTGATTAAATGGACAGTTGACCAACAGTTGACTTTTAGGGTTTCTGCCTGACTGAGCCTCTTCTGATGAATTCCAAACCCTAATTCCTTGAGAACTTGACTTCAAATGATGTCCCAAGTTGTATGACCTCTAGATTATTGATCATGGTGCCCAAATTCCACAAGAATGGCCACCATTCACTGCTTTGACTGACTGTTGACTTTCTAGGGTTTTTGACTGTCTGTGCATTAACTGATGACCTCTGAGCCTTCAACCCTTGACTTGAACACTTCAAATGGACCCCCAAGTCATGTGAACTTGTTGGACAAACCCTAGGGCCTCTGCTCCTTGAGAATTGTGCTTGCTTGCTTGGTTGACTGATCTCCTGATCAGTTTGACCTAATTTCTTGATTGGCTTGCACTTGAGGCAAAAGAGGCAATGCAATGCTATGCAATGGATCATGATATGTTATGCCCTAACATGAAAATGTATGTACAATGATAGGTGCAAATTTGAGGTGCTACAGCTGCCCCTATTCAATCAGCTGGGAACCCGAATGGATGAGAGCAACGGCTGTCAGACTTTCAGGGTAAACAGGGATTGAATACCAAGAACCGTAGAATTTGCACAATACAGGGATCCACCCATGGAAACGTCCACTGGGATTTGATATTTATTACTGGGTATATATTTTTTTGGTTTTGTTTTCAAAGGGTACGGCCACATCCAGACATCACAACGACGGTGAATGGGAACAACAATCACAACTAGATGCCAACGGACAACTAGGAAAAACTCGACGTTTATCGGGACCAACGGAGAGGTAACCAGACGCTATTGAATAACTGGGAGGGATACAACCATACGTCAACGGACGAAATGGGAAAAACTCAACGTTTACCAAGACCAACGGAGAGGTAACCAAACATTAATGAATGAATGGAAGGGATACAACCATACGTCAACGGACGAAATGGGAAAAACTCAACGTTTACCAAGACCAACGGAGAGGTAAATCCACGTGGGGACAGGTACAACTAGACATCATCGGATGACTAGGAAAAACTCGACGTTTATCGACACCAACGGAGAGGAGAATACTTCTTCGGTCTGAATACCGGAAAATTGGCCTTGTGCCATGAGTACATCGACCTGATCGTCGGAAACTCCTTCGGTTTGAATACCGGAAAATTGGCCTTGTGCCATGAGTACATCGACCAGATCGTCGGAAACTCCTTCGGTCTGAATACCGGAAAATTGGCCTTGTGCCATGAGTACATCGACCTGATCGTCGGAAACTCCTTCGGTCTGAATACCGGAAAATTGGCCTTGTGCCATGAGTACATCGACCTGATCGTCGGAAACTCCTTCGGTCTGAATACCGGAAAATTGGCCTTGTGCCATGAGTACATCGACCTGATCGTCGGAAACTCCTTCGGTCTGAATACCGGGAAATCATAAGTACATATTATCTATAGCCGTCAAAACGCAGATAATACACTCGCATGGAAGATTATCCATAACCGGGTTGTAGGTTGTTAAATGAATAATCGACCGAAAAGAAAGGCATCTGGGTACCAGACTAGGTATGCAAAAGATGACCAATCAACAGGGGATAAAGCTGCTAACTCGGAGCAAGTATCCAAAAGGAAGGGGAAGACCCAATGGGGACAATACTGCTTGATCGAGGCAAGTATCCAGAGGGGAAAGAATATCAATATCACAAACCGGATACTGATAACTGCAAAGAGGGGATTACATCTACCGGTTAGTAGGTAGAAAACCACGGAAAAGTAACCAGTCATCGATAGGATGAGCACAAAGGGTTAACTCCAATCAAGGGGATGAGAGTGGGATTTTACAACTACCAACTAGTAGGTAGAAAACCACAAAGATAGAACTTACAACTACCGGTTTGGTGGTAGAGGCCCACAAATTCCGCTGAGGATGAAATGAATGAGTGCCGGTTAGTGAGCGACTATTCATTTATGCCCCAGGGCAACACAAGAGATAGTCAACAAGAAGCCAATTTAGGATCGATCCAAAAGGCAGACTGAATCAAGACTCATCCTAATGAGGAAAGAACTCAATAGGGAAAACCCATCCCATTAGGGAGGGAACGGAAGCAACCGTCATCCACGAGGATGTATCTCAGTGGGGAAATGGCAGGAAAAGATTGACACTTTCTGCTTAAGGGGTAGACTCTACATGGAGAGATCAGACACACCCATATCTGCTTAAGGAAAAAAGATCCAAGCTGGCAAGATGCTAACAATTGGGAGTAACACTGATGGGGATACCCACTCGACCGAGGAATCACTTGTTCGGAAAACACCAACCTCTCGACCATGTTGATGAACCCAATTCTGAAGCCGATCCAATGGCGCGATGCTAAACTCTTTCCAACAACCCAATCTCGGCTGGTCGCCACGGCCTAGGGCTAATGGATATGCTTGCAATGTTGATGCATGAGTTTTTTTCTTGCTTTACACAATGCCCCATGATTATGGAAATGCTATGCACTAATGATGCGATATGCTGTGCTTATCTAAATGATGAATGCATAAACACACGTCTCCTTCAGAGACAACACCGGGGAACTCCAGGAACTATGCTGGGGATCCTATAACCGTGTCAACTTCCATCCTGCTGGGGAAAGACAAACTTTTGCTGAGGAAAAACCATCAACACAACCTCTGCTGGGAAGGCAGCTTCAGACTTGGAAAACAGTCACAACTCCGCTGGGGATACAGATATCAGTCTATTACAGAAACCCGTCCAATCCACTGGTAGGATGAACTCTGCTGGAGAAATAAATGCTACTTCACTAGGGACGACCCAACCAATCCATATGTAGGAGAATCACTGTTGGAGATGTATTTCATGAGACCCGCTCCACTCGGGGAACTTGCTGAGGAAAACCACACCATTCTGCTGAGGAGAACAATCCTAGTGGAGAGAACAACCGTAGTGGTGAGAGTAACAACTCTGTTGAGGATGATAACACGTCATATCATACTGGAGATGAATTCCCACAAACCTGCTTGGGATAAGCACTCACGGCCATACTGGAGATAATAGCATCACAAAACCAATTGTTGGGGAACACACCAACAGTCTACTGATAAACTCCACTGGGGTGCTCCCGGGGAAAATAACTGCCAGGCGCTCAGCGGGGATTCTCAACTGGGGAAATTTGCAAGCATAAGCCTGCTGGGGATAAACAATCCTCAGACCTGCTGGGGAAAGAAGGTACTGTCTACAGGCATCTCTGCAGGGGAAATAACTCTGATAGCTTCAATACTGACTTGGGCTGGGGACGTGATAACCTTCAGGCTTGCTGAGGAGACAACGATCTCGAATCTGCCAGGGAGATCACACTCTCAATCCTCTGGGGAGATACAGCTTGTTTGACAGGGATGTCGGTCGACTCGTCGAACACTAGTATCCATCATCCACCCATAGTGCTGACTTTCCACTTTTAAGAACTCCCAGACTCTTCTGGACTTTTCTACTCCATCATCTTGTATTCCCAACTCGTTCGTACTTCACGGAGGTTGAACTCTTGGGATTTATACATACTTTCCAATCATCAGACTTTGAAGAGTCTTCTTGATTAACTTTCCAGGATCGTTGTCGTAATCCTTCACCGTCTTTTCACGGTTCATCTATCCCTTGCCCCTGGTTGGACTCTGAGGGGATCTCTTTGTCAAAAAGGTTCATATTACCACTGGCAAGTGAATGAAGATGTCTAACAGCACCTGCACAAGAGATCGTCAGATAAAAACGTGCCCCAGGTATGCCCCAGGTGTTCTGATATTTTAACACTTAGGTCACTCAGACTTCCAAGTAAGATTTCCAGATTTCAATCTCACAAGCATGCATCAGAAGGGACCTCTATGTTTCAAAATGCAAATATTCTTATCAAAATGAATAGATGTTTTCGTAATCAAAACAGTAATGACACAAAAACAAAATTTATTTGATCGAACACACGCTTTGTCTGACTGGAATAAAAGATGGCTCACAATTGAGCAACACACAGGAAGCAAACCCTGGAAAGAGGTGATTGCACATAAAAGAAAAAATTTATCCTAATGGCAACGTGAAACTGCGATCTCATCGGGTTCCAACTCAGTTACACCTCATATGTCCTTAGGACTTTCCGCACCTTCTGTCTTCTGAACAAGACGCTTCCGATTGGTCTCTGTCGGGGATTGTCCAAGTTATCATGAGCACAAATGATCATGCTAGACGCAGTTGTTCGTTTCATTCCCTCTTTTTCCTGGACCGCCCTTTCGGGTTTCAGTCCACCGGGATACCCTTTTTTGCCCAAGTCGCCCTTGCGGGTTTTCAACTTGCCGGGTGTACATTTCTTTTCTTTTATTATCCCTAACTTTTGCCCGAACCTTTCTCTTTTTCTTGGTTCGCCGGGATGCCCATTTTTTTTTTGCTTGGACTCTTTATTCTTTTTTTTTTTTTTTTTTTTGTCCAGCGGGTTTCTTTCACGAAGTATTTTCTAACTGCGTCCGCATTCACAGGGGATGGAAAATCATCGTCATCCATGGTCGTCAACTTACAAGGTTCTGTCAGATGGGAAACCTTCTTGACCACAAATGAACATTCATAACTGCTCATCCATTTGCCCCACAATCATCTTGAGGAGGAAGGATCTTTTTCAACCAACTCTTCCACGTGGTACACGCGAGGTCACACTTCTTGGTTAACAACATGCTTCGTTCATTGGGTACCATTGCCCCATGCCAGGTAACTGTCAGCCCTTTCCCTCAGCTGGGCTCAACGTGTCATCCCGAGTCTTTATCCATTCAGTCTTCTCTGATTTCTCATATTTCTGTGAGGAAGTCACTGCCCCAAGTAAATGCACATCCCAAAGTTCAATATCCAGGATACAGACTTTATGTTCAGCCACCATTGTTGGTGCAACCAACTGTGATCCGGGAAGTACTAACTTCTCACTTTACTTCCCCATCAGACATCAGAATCCGTTCGGATTCAGGGTCAGACCCCTCCTCCGGGATCAGTCACTCTCAATCTTTTGATTTGAGTACCTCGAGATGTCCTCATCAGGGACCTCAAACTTCCTTGGTTGATATCCTTTCCATGGGTTGCTACTAGCTTCTCAAACACATATGTGATCAGATCCATTTTGGACATCCACAAAATGGTATGAATTAGCATACACTGTCTCAGTCGGCGAGCAGCCTATGCCGAAGTACATCAAGTTTTTCGAACAGTGAGTGTATTGTTTCACAGTCGATAAACCTTTTGCTTAGGTAAATTGCATACTCTTTTCGACAAGACTAGTCATGCTGACTCAATACGCACCTCGTAGACCCCTCGAAGGCTATCAAGTGCCATATTAACAATCATCCCCATAGGAAGTGTTGGAATCAGAAGTTCCTGCACTTTTTTTTTTTTTTTTTTTTTTTTTTTTTTTTTTGCAGGATCAAACTTGATTCCTCCGATTTACTCACAACAAGCCTTGGTAGCCTGATGGACAACACTCCATAAGTGCACTGATTCAGACTCAAAAGTATGAGTTATCCCAACCGGTCAAACAACTTGCCCCAAGTCTACCGGATGCCCCTGTTCTGCTTGGGACTTTGTCATCATGTCATCAACATGGCATTTGCTTTCACGATGAATCATATCACGAAACAAAGTCACCGTAGACCTCTGATACGTGGCACCGGCCTCATGTGACGGAACGCCATCAACTTAGACCAAGAAGGTACCCCTCGTGTGATGGACCTGGTTCACCCCATATCATCTGGAAACAATTCAATCTGGCCTTGGCCAAGAAGCCATCCATGAAGATAAACACTGAGACCTGAGCCATATAATCAACCAATACCTCATTGTGATGTACCGGGAATGCATCTTTCTGATTAGCTCTGATCGCCTCTTGATAGTCTATTCACACCTTCTCTCTTTCTCATCCTTTGTCGGCCTCAGCTTTTGCTTTCTAACCTCGGCGGAGCTTGGAGTAACAATCTTGAATCGCTCCTCGTGCGGTTGAATCACCTTCTCCTCTTGTTTCAATGACCTGGCTAATTCCAGCAAATCACAATCTTCTTCGCCTTTTTCCTCCGGCATGATAGGTCGAATTGTCGAAGTCATACAGAGGCGTAACCAGATCGTTATCGGTGAGATCAGGAGAGTAATCACTTTGGAACGAGACAAAATCAAAAGGAAAGAGAATGAAAAAACGTTGCCATTTTTATTTGTTTTTTTTTCCTTTTTTAAATTGCAAAATTAAATGAAAAACAGGGAACACCGCTTTTAACTACAAAAACATCCATTCATTATTGATGCAAAATGTTGCATAATGAAACACGTGAGATGGCCCTTACAATGGACCATTACGTTTCGGGCAAAACGTATGGCTTTCATGCAAACAAAAATTGAAAAACAGAAATACTACTCTTCAGAATGAGTGACAGTGATGCTTTTGGAGGCCTTCCAGTTTCCTGGTACGCACGACTTTATCCACGCCTCAAGCTCGCGGTTGCTGTCGACATCTTCACCCATTGAACGGGCATGACCAGGATCCAACATCCCTGCACTGACGAAGGTGTATGGCGGACGACATTCTCTGTTTGGTCTAGACGACTCTGAACCCGGCTGATATCCGACCCCAAACATGTCTGCTTTTACCACGACGTCAATGATTCTCCCCCAGCCTTGGGCCTCTTTGTTTCTCACCACTTCCAGAGCTTGTTTATAAGAAGAAATGGACAACTTCTTCTCTTTCTCAGCGACAAGGGCCTTCTCTGCCTGGACGGTTTCAACTGCCAGACGGGGTGCTCCACACCTTACATCGTCCATTTCTACTTCCTTCATCTTCTGGGTCGTGTCTTTCATCAATACACTTCCCTCTATGGTGACGATCGCACAAGAATTATTACTAACAGGGTAAACTCCATCCTGCTCCAGGGGTTTTGGGGCCGCGGGCATTGGAACCTTTAGCTGATCCTCCTCAGTCATCTCCAATCCTTTCTTGGCCTTCTTCACCATCTTGACTTTTACAGGACCCTTTCTGGGCACAGGGTTGACATCCCCCTTCATAATCTGGGCCAAGTTAATGGTCTCGGAGTCCACCATGTCCTGGACGACATGCTTAAAAGCTCTACAGCCCTCAATGTTGTGTCCGGGTGCCCCAGAGTGAAACTCGCACTTGGCATTCTCATCATAGTTTGGTGGCCTCTTCTGCTGTTCTATGGGAATCAATATCCTTGGCCGTACTAAAGCAAGATCCATCAACCTTTGGAACAGAAGGGCGTAAGTCACGGGTGGTTCCTCAAACTGACGATCCTCTTTCTTCTTTTTCACCTGGCTCTTAACTCCCGGTGTCTTCTGTTGAGGTGGCAGTTGTTGCTGTTGAGCAGGTGGATTGCTGACAGGAGTGGTTACAGTGGCAGCATAAGGATGATAACGATCTTTGCTACGCTCTTTCTTTGCGGGCACACCAACTGGCTCAAACTTCTTCTTGGATGGACCACCGTTGGAGGATTTCCTTGCTACAGTACCAGAAGGTTTGTTCACTTCGGAGGACGGAGCCTTCCCCTGAACCTTCTCTATTATCAGCCATTTCTCGATCTTTTCCAATCTTTCAGACATGGCTTTCTGCCCCAAGGCAAGTCCTTGCACAACACTGAACAACTCCCTCATCATCTCTTTCAGTTCAAGGGTATCGGCGTTGAGAAGATCCATCAGCTTGGATTTGTTGACCCCCAGCAGGTTATCTGAACAAACGAGCTATGCGTACCGGTTGAATACTGAAACCTACAAAACAACAAATGGGTTAGTATGACTCACACATGCAATGTCTGTCCGTACTAGGAATATTCAGTCCTCTTTTTTTTTCTGGTTTCATTGAGACAGATAAAATTTCATCAACAACATTTTGACATCTGGATGTCTCTCAACCTGAGTCTTAGTTAAAAAATAATGGACCCTGAGTACGGACAGACATGAGTTGAATGCAGATGAATGCGAGATGATATGATGCAAATGCATGAATGCAGGCCCTTGTGCCACCAAGTCAACTGTAGACCCTCTGCTTTTCTGAATCAGTCAATCTGTGGGATCAAGTCACCATAAATCCAACTTGGGGGGTTCCGAAATAAACGGAATCGGAGATTATATCACTTATCTTTACAGGAACAACCACTGAACGGGTGACAAACGGGTCCTCTGAACAAGTACTCTCAGCTCAGCCCGGGGATCCGAAATAAACGGAACCCGCTGATAAACCACGGACAGAACTCTGGCGTCCCAGAAATAAATGCCCCATAATTCACAGTCACCATCAGTACCAAGAGTCACCAACAAAACACCAACCAATCAGCAACTGTACCTGTAATGATCAAACCCTCCCCACTCACGGGTGTTATCTAGGCCAGGGTAAAGTCGAAGAGAAACGCAGCATAAATAACCTTTCGCAGAATACCATCATATACACACCTGAAGTATGTAACGACAATATCCCACCAGGGTCTGAACTGCTCGTGATATCAATGGTCCGCTAAGTGGCGCCATACCACCCGCTTCCCATGAATCACTCTATTCCTAAGTTTCCTAGATTTCACTCATAGCCTGGGTATTGGGCCTTTTACCTCAAGTAACTCCCACCCCCAAACAGAGAAACACAGACAGCACAGCAGATGAATATGAATGAAATGCAAACATTAATGCAAATAATAAATGCAAGCAATAAATGCACATATATACAATGAATGCAATAAAAAAAAATAGCACAAAGCAACCAAAACCCTAACCTAGAGAGCGCTAGGAGAGACTCGCTCAGGGAAGATGGACCAGCATAGGTCAACTTCTCTATGTCCCCAGCAGAGTCGCCAGCTGTCGCATCGCGCGAAAAACCGGCGGGAAAACAAGAACAACAGAGCCGCCACCGTGCGTTATTTATCCCAAATGAGGGAAAGGAAACGCTCAGAGTAAACCTGGAAAGAACATGGTCTCGCGACCAAAGAGGATGGGTTCGGGAGTCGGTTATGCGAAGGGAAGGTATTAGCACCCCTACGCATCCGTAGTACTCTACGGGATCCACGCACAAAAGGAAGGAAAATTGGTTGCTAAACACTGCTCAAATACTCACACACTGGCTGAAAGAGACACAAGAAAACAGACAAGGCTGACTCGGCAGGATGTCGCATCCTGGGCCTACTTAGTCTATCAGGCATAGACATCAGAGTCGAAGTAGTTCGGACTGGGGAAACAACACATGCTCGCTAGGATATCGCATCCTATGCATACGTATCTCCTTGGACGAAGGAGAATCAGAGCATTCGTAGCTCGGCTGACACGCACACAAACAAACACAGGTAAAGGCAAACGTGGAGCCTGAATGCCAATCACTGGGCTTACATCAACATCCGAACCAAAACACACACAAAGAGGCAAACGTGGAGCCCGAACGCCAATTACTGGACTTACATCAGCATCCGAACCAACAAACCCACACTGGAACCTAACTGCCACTCGATGGACTTACATCAGCTTCCAAGCACACAATAACACAACAAGTTAATAGGGAGTCGGGGACTCGAGCCTATAACTGTCAAACACACACAAAAGAAAAGAAAAGGCGCCCGGAGAGATCAGCTCAATCTCCTGCCTACATACTTCATCTGGTATGAAGATCAGGGCGATGTAGTTCCCCTACAGAGGGATAAAGGACTAGCCTAACCAGATAACAGAGGGAGACACAACTCTAGGGAGACTACGACTCGAGCCTAGATGTTGTCATGCAAAATCAACCCTAAGTTAAGGTTTCTAGCTAAATGGCACAAGGGCCAACCTATCCTAAACATGGCTCACACAGGAAGCAAGCCACACACACACTTAACTTGCACAGGAAGCAAGCCAAGCAAAACCTACTTGCACAGGAAGCAAGTCTAAACTAATCCTAACTTGCACAGGAAGCAAGTCAAACAATCCTAACTTGCACAGGAAGCAAGTAAAACAATCCTAACTTGCACAGGAAGCAAGTCAAACAATCCTATCTTGCACATGAAGCAAGTCAAACAATCCTACAAGCACAGATAGCACACACTATACACAAGCAAGTGGCTCACACAAGGGTTAGGTTTTAGTCGAGGGGTCATATCAACCTCAACAAACAAACCTCTGGAATGGGGTGAGTGTTGCTCCTAACCTTGCCATTGAGGGGCTAAGGTGAAGCAGATGAAAGGTGAGTGAAGATAAGACTTCACAGCTCTTGTTCCTGGCCTGGGAGAGCTCAAGACAAGAATGTGTGGGTTCAGAAAGTGGGAACCCTTCTACACATTTAAAACTGACTCAACTGTACAATTGTACAAGATCTTGGGTTTGTATCTGCAATGCATCAACACAGTGGTGTGAGCAAAGCAGATGACACAACATGAATAGTGGGGGATAGATTGCATATCCCTACCTTCCACCAATTGCCTCTTCACTTAGGAGGACTTTGACTCTATGCAAGGACAAAGTTAAACATCCACAAACATTACCTCTTAAGGAGGACTTCAGACAGTTGCCTGGCCAAGTAACAGGCCAGGTCTTCCAGACTACATGGAGTTAGGCAACATACCTCAATGCAAATTGCTTATACAAACAAAGCAAAGCAAAAAGTTGACAAGGAACTAAGCAACTAAAGCACCTGAAACATTCAAGCAGATGTTAGTATGCAACTTCAAACAAAACAAACAAAAACAGACACCAACAGTCAATTAGAGGCACATGGATGTGCAAGGCACAAGGCTTGAGGCATGTGAGCCAAGCCACCTACAAAACAAACAAGTTAGACAATGATATCTAAGCAAGCTCAATCAAAAGAATGGGTCTCATTGGTCATTTGTTGGCCAACCTGAAAACACAAGCTCAAATGTGAGTAACAGGACCACTAGGGCAAGCCTAGGGTCAAAAATGAATGAGAAAGTCCAAACAGCAAGGGGTAAGTATCCAAAATCATGTTCAAACAATTAGGAAACACAACCAATTGGGTTCACATCCATATCAATCACTATCATCATTTCATGAACCATTTAGGTCAAAGTATGGCAAACAGAAGCTCATAGAAGTCAACAGAAAGACTTAACTCAAAAGCAATCCTAAACATTTCCAAAAATCACCAAATAAATCATGATCAATCCTAACACATAGCATGGTAAGCATGTCAAATTTCAACTCATTTGGACAAGTGGAAGGCAGTCAATGAAAATCAGAAAGTCAAAGCCATTTTGAACATGCTTAAGGAAGTCAACCAAACATGCATCAACTTAGAAAAATCATAAGTCAGAAATGGTGTATGACAAATGAATGGGATCAAAACCATGGCAAAGATGAGGATGTCTAGTTATCTCATGTAAAATTTCATGTCCATCTAATAAAGTATGAGAATTTCACAAATGAAATGGGAACATGTGTCACACAAGGTCAACATATGACCAACCAGGGGAGAAAATCTCAAACAATTAGGAAATGCCTCAAATAATTCCAAGAAAATTCACATGTAAACTAGACATACAAGAGTAGGTGCATGCAAAAAATCAGATCAATTGGAGGTCAAGAAGCATGGTAATGAAAATCATCAAGTTGGACATCAATGGTGTGACACAAATTGTCACACCCTAATTCAAAAATTCATAACTCACAAACCAGCAATGATAAATTCACAAACTCTACACCAAAATCACCATGAGTGTGTCTAGTTTAAGCACAAAAAATTTGGGAGCCATTGGATACATTCTCATCATTTCACAAATGTTTTGGCAAAGTGTATAATATTTGGTCACATGTCACAAACCCTAGCACCATTTAAAAACCATTGATCAAAAAAATCTGGAAAAAATATGATAAAATACTAGAGGTCATGAGGAAGACAATGCAACAATTCCCATGATTTTTGGACTAAAATTGGAGGCGCAATGATTTTTGTAAGTTGGTGTCACAAAGTGAAATAAACATTGAGATGAATTGATTTTAATTGGAATAAATATGTAATGAAATGCCAAAAGACCAAAACGCCCCTTGCTGAGTGTTGAAACTCAGCGTTTCATTTAAATGGGGAGGTCAGCGCTCCCTTTTAATATATATTTCATAGAAGGCGTTAAATAAATGAATTGGCATTGCGCCCCAGTGGTAAAACACTTGGTATTTGAAGCAAAGGTCTGGGGTTCGAATCCCCCTCGCCCCAGGCCTTTTGGCATTTATTTAATGGCTTAGCTACAGTACAAGAAGGAATTTCCAGCATTCATGTGGCAAAACAAATGGAAACAGTGAAATAAAAAACAGTAGCAGCAACGTTGCAGGAAGAAAAAATGCCAGTACAGGCGCTCATCACCAAACCCAGTTCGAATTTTTTTCGCTTCGAAATTAAAAAATAAAAACACCAATATGTGCATCTAAACATGCTCAAACCTAAACCAAACTCCATATTCACTAAATCAAACTAAACAAAAAGAAATAAGCAAAAACAAGTTTGGATGTGAAACTTCAACTCAACATAACTTGCTAAATACTAAACCATTTTCAACCATTCAAAGCTCATAATGATCAGGGAAAGGTGACCTACAAAGTGTGTATCATGATTTAGGAAAAGGTGAGAGTCGAAATTTTACCAAGTTGGAAGAACAGTGTTGATTCGGTTGTTATTTGGTAGCTTTGACTCAAAACAGTTGTACCTTAAGCTTATAAATGAAAAATAGTTGAAGAACTTTGGCTCAAGAGTGCTTGGAAATGCTCAAATCGGATTCCACCATTGATGTGTGCTTGGTAAAACAGACCATGAAGATGCTGTTACAGCAGTAAAATGAAGCTTGCCATGAGTCTAAAATGATGCTTGGATGATGAAACAACAATGGCCAGGCTTGGTTCTTTGGAGTTTTCTGACTGGTTTTGGAAAAGTGTGAAAAAATGAAGTTTTTAGCATGAGTGATTTTTTGTGTTGCAATGTGTTTTCTTTTGCTGCTAGTTTGGGGTCTCCTTTCACAGAAAATGAGGAAAGGACGTGCTGTTGGAAGTACCAAGCATGGCAAGGAAGTATGGATAGATATGGTGAAAGTGTCCTTTTGTTCCAATGTCCAAGCAAGCTAGCATGGATACATGTACTTCATGGGAATGGGTGTAAGTACTGCATAATTTGACTTGGTAACATGTCCAAAACCATATTTCTGAACTATTTTAATTGGCCAAATGGTTTAAAGATGATTAAATCAAAAAGTCAACTCTTGGTCAAACTTGCATTTAAATGAGACAAGTCAAAAAATGCCATTTTGATTGGTGAAGTTTTGGCTCATGAAATTTATATTTTTGGAAAGAGGGGATCAAAAGTGACTTGTAGGAAAAAACCCCACCAAAATTGGCCAAACGGTTTGAGAGATATGGCCTTTTGAAGTTCAAGAATTTCTGAAATCGATTCGATCATAACTTGCCAACCACACATGGGAATTAAGAGTTCTTGGACTTTTTGGAAATGGGAGAACAAGATCTTCAACTTTCATGTTGGGCAAAAATTCATTTGAAGCTTTTATCATGATGTAAGTTTGAGGATCAAGACTTTCCATTTTTGGTAAGTTTTAGTTACAGGTCCAGTTTCCATTTTGGGAAATTTTTGATCTGGCTTCAAATTCTTCCATGATGGTGTTTGGCATGATATATGATGACTATTTGGCCATGAATGAGCTCTCACAAACCAATTCCAATCATCAAATCACTGATTAAATGGACAGTTGACCAAAAGTTGACTTTTAGGGTTTCTGCCTGACTGAGCCTCTTCTGATGAATTCCAAACCCTAATTCCTTGAGAACTTGACTTCAAATGATGTCCCAAGTTGTATGACCTCTAGATTATTGATCATGGTGCCCAAATTCCACAAGAATGGCCACCATTCACTGCTTTGACTGACTGTTGACTTTCTAGGGTTTTTGACTGTCTGTGCATTAACTGATGACCTCTGAGCCTTCAACCCTTGACTTGAACACTTCAAATGGACCCCCAAGTCATGTGAACTTGTTGGACAAACCCTAGGGCCTTGGCTCCTTGAGAATTGTGCTTGCTTGCTTGGTTGACTGATCTCCTGATCAGTTTGACCTAATTTCTTGATTGGCTTGCACTTGAGGCAAAAGAGGCAATGCAATGCTATGCAATGGATCATGATATGTTATGACCTAACATGAAAATGTATGTACAATGATAGGTGCAAATTTGAGGTGCTACACTAAGAAACCTACCTTAGAACTTAAGGAACTGCCTAAGAACCTGAGATATGAGTTCCTCGATGAAGAGATGAACCCTCCAGTTATAGTTAGTGCTACCTTGAGCCAAGAGGAAACACACCAACTTTTAGACGATTTACGAAGATATCCCTCAGCCTTAGGATATAATATCTCTGACCTGAAAGGTATAAGACCATCCGTATGCATGCATCGGATTTCGCTCGAAGAAGATTCAAAACTCTCCAGAGAACATCAGAGAAGAATATACCCTATAATGAGTGATATCGTTAAACAGGAAGTTCTTAAGTTACTTGAGGCAGGTATCATCTACCAGATCTCGGATAGTAAGTGGGGGAGCCCTGTGCATGTAGTACCTAAAAAGGGAGGCATCACAGTCGTGTAAAACGATAAAGGCGAACATTTAGCAAAACGTTTAGAAGGAGGATGACGGATGTGTATAGATTATAGAAAATTAAATAAAGCAACTAGGAAGGATCATTTCCCTTTACCATTTATAGACCAAATGTTGGAGCGTCTAGCCAGACACTCTTACTTCTGCTATCTAGATGGATACTCTGGGTTCTTCCAAATACCTATCCACCCCGAAGATCAAGAAAAAACTACCTTTACATGCCCTTTTGGAACTTTTGCCTACAGACGAATGCCATTCGGCCTCTGTAATGCCCTAACTACTTTCCAACGCTGCATGATGTCAATCTTTGCAGATTACCTAGATGGTATCATGGAAGTGTTTATGTATGATTTCTCGGTTTGTGGATTTAATTTCCATAATTGTCTTGCTAACCTTGAGAAAATCCTGGAGAGATGCGTGGAGGTGAACCTCGTGCTAAACTGGGAAAAGTGTCATTTCATGGTGACCGAAGGAATAGTTTTAGGACATATAGCTTCCGAAAAAGGTATAGAGGTAGATAAAGTTAAAATAGAAGTTATAGAAAACCTAAAACCACCAAAAACCATCAGAGAAGTCCGAAGCTTTTTTGGACACGCTGGATTCTACAGGCATTTTATTAAGGACTTCTCCAAAATTACCAAACCTTTAACAGGACTTTTAATGAATTTTCGATGAAAAATGTAATGACGCATTTAATCTTTTAAAGCAAGCATTTATCTCAGCACCCATTACGAAACCACCTGATTGGTCATAACCTTTTGAGATAATGTGCGATGCTAGTGATTATGCAGTTGGAGCCGTTCTAGGACAAAGGAAAGATAAAAAAATTACATGCCATTTATTATGCCAGTGGAACCCTAGATGCTGCCCAACTTAACTACGCAACAAGTGAAAACGAATTACTCGTTGTAGTTTTCGCTATAGACAAATTTAGATCTTATCTAGTAGGAGCAAAAATTATAGTTTACATTGATCATGCTTCCATTTGTTACCTATTAAGTGAAAAAGATGCCAAGCCCAGGTTACTACGATGGATTCTATTACTACAAGAGTTTGATTTAGATATAAGAGATAAAAAAGGCACTGAAAATGTAGTAGCTGATCACCTTTGTAGGCTAGAACATCTAAAACCAGAACTAGTACCCATAAATGATGATTTCTCCTATGATAGACTGATAGCTAGAGTAGAAACCATTGAAGATAATAACCTAAGCCCTCATGAGCATCCCCAAAATTCCTTAGCAATAAGTAACGTACCCTGGTATGCAGACTTCGTTAATTACCTAGCTGCTAATATAGTACCCCCTGATCTTGACTACCACCGCAAGAAGAAATTCTTCCACGATGTGAGAAACTTCTATTGTGATGAACCGCTCCTTTTCAAAAGGGGTAAAGGTGGCATTTTTCGCCGTTGCGTTCCAGAAGAAGAGGTAAATAGTATTATCGAGCATTGTCATTCTGCACCTTATGGTGGACATGCGAGCACCTCTAAGACATACGCCAAGATTCTTCAAGTTGGCCTATTCTGGCCTACCATGTGGTGTAACACCCTTCTACCCAAACGACATATTTAAATAGATTATCAGAGTACAACATGTAGAAGAGTTTACATTTCTTACAACATAACACTTATCGCATCACAACATAAAACATATATTTAATTTATTAAAACTTCGCAGCGGACAACAACACAATTATTATCATTCATCATATAACAATTCATAATAATGTTTCAACAGTATCTCAACAAGCATCTCAACATATTAGTCATCATAAACTACGTAAATAATAACCAATTATCTATCGAATCCCATAACCCCGGTGTCACATGACCAGAGCATTTGACTCGACTCTGTAGAATAACTCTACACTTATTCTTCAAACCTCAACGATAGCTACTCCTCTTTATCTGCACATTGCTCATCATAGATGAACATAAACACATGCAGAAGGGGTGAGAATTACATTATTAAATAATAATATAACGACAGAAATATAAACATAAATATGCCAACTTAGCTCATCATAATCATCATAATCAACATACTCATGAACATCAACAAAACAACATATCAAATGCAATGCACACACCCATGCATGACTCAACACGACTCGGTATACCCATTCTGTGACCAACTACAGGATCACCACTCCCAGATTCATCACCATAGAATCCGAGTTCCCCGCAAGGAACCAAGCCTCTCAACAAGCCCGGAGTCAACAACATCATTGGAACTCAGTCCGTTCATCACTAGGCATCGGCCTTTCATGAATGCATGCACACCAAGCATGCATCATAATCAACATAGCAACAACAGCATCATGTAGTCATGTTATCATCATCATTAACACATTCTATCACAAAAGCATATCACATCATGCCACATAATCAAACACAGTATTAGCACACTCTACTAATATCTATACCACTCAAAGCAACGAGAATGATCCCTCGTATACCATGCATCAGCTAAGTTACCTCGCTCAGCCTAAACAACCAAAACCGCACAACAACAGCCCAGGAAAGACCACAAGTCTGCCCATACGCGTATTGCCTACGCCCATACGCGTATTGCCCAAACCTGACCAAGTCCATACGCGTAATGCCCACTCTCATACGCGTATGCTACGCGTACCACATCCTCATACGCGTACCAACAGAGACAATTTCACGTTCAAAACATCATCTTTTTCACTCATACGCGTATGGTATACACCATACGCGTACCAACCCAGGGATACGCGTATCACATGCGTATGGCGCGTACCAGCGCCAAAACTCCCATTTTCAAGCCATTCCATACGCGTATTGCCTAGTGCCATACGCGTATGACCAGAATCAAATTTCCAGATCTGCTATGGGTTTCCTCTACTACGAGATCTCTCTAATTCCAACCTTCTACAGTCCAAATTTCACGCAAAATCACTCATATCATCTAATACAAACAGTCCCCTATTCGATTTCACAAATCCTAACGTCATTGCATATAATTTGTACGAAGTCCTTCGATTAAAATCCCAATTTCGTTCATCCAATATTTCACCATTTTCAGCATATTATTGTTTAATAAGGTTCAGACCCCTTACCTCTTTGGATTGAAGGAAGTTCTGAGCAATCTTTGGCCTTTTCCTCTTCCTTCTCTTTCTCTTCAGCGTTTCTCCCTTTCTCCGACTCTGAGGAAAAATACGTGAAACAAAACACCCTGAGTTCTCCCTTTGGCCTCTCTTATCAAATTCCCCTTTTTACCCTTCCACTCTTCATATTCCATTTATTTTATTTATTTTATTATTATTAAAATAAATAACATCTATAATAATAATAATAATTCCCAATATTATTTAATAATTCATTTCACCTTCAAATAATCATATTAAAATAATATTTAAATTAATCTAACAATATTCGGGGTGTTACAACTCTCCCCCACTTTAGAAGTTTTCGTCCTCGAAAACATACCTCAAGCAAATAGAGCCGGATACGACTCCTTCAGCTGATCTTCACGCTCCCAAGTCAAGCTCTCACCAGCTGGACCTCCCCAAACAACTTTCACTAGAGCAATCTTCTTACCTCTCAGGGTCTTCTCTTCTCGGTCATCTATCCGAATTGGCAACACCTCAACGGTCAAATTATCCCTCACCTGGATATCATCCAACTGAACAACATGCGAAGGATCCGCAATATATTTTCTCAACTGAGATACATGAAACACATCATGCAGATTAGAAAGCGACGGCGGTAAAGCTATCCGATACGCCACTTCTCCAACCCTCTTCAAAATCTGATACGGACCCACAAACCTCGGAGTAAGCTTTTTAGACTTTAAAGCTCTACCCACACCTGTCGTCGGAGTAACTCTCAAGAACACATGATCTCCCTCTTGGAACTCCAGTGCCTTTCTCCTCTTATCATGATAACTCTTCTGACGACTCTGAGAAATCTTCATTTTCTCCTGAATCATCTTAACCCTTTCAGTCGTCTGCTGCACAATCTCAGGTCCGAGTACAACACTCTCACCTGATTCATACCAACACAATGGAGTTCTACACCTCCTACCATACAATGCTTCATATGGAGCCATACCGTTACTAGCATGAAAACTATTATTATAAGTAAACTCCACCAACGGCAAATAACTATCCCAAGAACCACTCTGCTCCAACACACAAGCTCTCAACAAATCCTCCAAGGATTGGATAGTTCTTTCGGTCTGACCATCAGTCAGAGGATGATAAGCTGAACTCAACCTCAACTTAGTTCCCAACGCTTTCTGCAAACTTTCCCAAAATCTAGAAGTAAATCTGGGATCTCTATCAGACACAATACTGGATGGAATACCATGCAGCCTCACTATCTCCTCAATATACAACTCTGCCAACTTCTCTAAAGAGTGATTAATCTTCATCGGCAAGAAATGCGCCGACTTAGTCAATCGATCCACAATCACCCAAATAGAATCATTACCTTTCGTCGTCCTCGGCAATCCCGTCACAAAATCCATGGAAATGCTATCCCACTTCCATTCAGGAATCTTCAAAGGTTGCATCATACCTGCCGGTTTCTGATGTTCAATCTTTGACTTCTGACAAGTCAAACAGGCATACACGAACTTAGCAACATCTCTTTTCATACCAGCCCACCAAAACAACTTCTTCAAATCTTGATACATTTTAGTTGCACCTGGATGGATACTCAATCCACTCCTATGGCCCTCTTCAAGAATACTCTTTTTCAATTCAGACACCTCAGGAACACAAACTCTACCTTTAAATCGCAGGATGCCATTCTCATCAATCTCAAAATTACCACCATTACCCTGGTTAACCATAGTAATATGATCAACTAGAGCGACATCAACTTGCTGACCATTCCGAATATCTTCCAGAATTCCACTAGTCAACTTCAGCATACCCAACTTTACACTATCAGCGGAAACTTCACAACCCAAACTCATATCACGGAACTGTTCAATTAACTCAAGCTCCCGAACCATCATCATAGACATATGTAGAGACTTTCTACTCAGCGCATCTGCAACTACATTAGCCTTACTGGGATGATAACTCAATTCAAAGTCAAAATCCTTCAGTAATTCTAACCACCTTCTCTGCCTCATATTTAACTCTTTCTGATCAAACAGATACTTCAGACTCTTGTGATCACTGAACACTTCGAATCTGGAACCATACAGATAATGCCTCCACATTTTCAACACAAATACAACAGCTGCAAGTTCTAGATCATGCGTAGGATAATTCCTCTCATGAACTTTCAACTGTCTAGAAGCATAAGCTACAACTTTACCATTCTGCATCAAAACACCACCAAGACCCATCAAAGAAGCATCACAATAAACAACGAAGGACTCACCAGGATTAGGCAAGATCAACACTGGAGCACTGGTCAACCGCCTCTTCAACTCCACAAAACTCGCTTCACAAGCTGCATCCCACACATATACTCGACCCTTCTTAGTCAACTGCGTCAACGGCAATGCCAACTTAGAGAAGCCTTCAATAAATCTGCGATAATAACCAGCTAACCCCAGAAAACTGCGTATCTCAGTAGCAGACTTCGGAGTCTCCCACTGTAATACGGCATCAACTTTAGCAGGATCAACAGAAATCCCACCACTCGAAATCACATGGCCAAGGAAACTCACTTCCTTCAACCAGAACTCACATTTAGATAACTTTGCATATAATTTCTTTTCTCTTAACACCTGCAAAGCAATTCTCAGATGTCCTGCATGCTCTTCTTCCGTCTTAGAATATATCAATATATCATCTATGAACACCACAACAAAATTATCAAGGTACGGATGAAATATACGATTCATATATTCCATAAACACACCTGGAGCATTAGACACACCGAACGGCATCATAGTGTATTCATAATGACCATACCTCGTACGGAAAGCAGTCTTCGCAATATCATCTGACTTCACTCGGATCTGATGATAACCCGACCGCAAATCAATCTTACTGAAAACATGAGCTCCAACCAACTGGTCCATCAAATCATCAATCCTCGGCAATGGATACCGATTCTTGATAGTCACCTTATTCAACTGCCGATAATCGACACACAACCTCATCGTACCTTCTTTCTTCTTCACTAACAATACTGGTGCACCCCAAGGAGAAACACTTGGACGCACAAACTTCTTCTCAAGCAATTCTTCAAGTTGCTTCTTCAATTCAACTAATTCAGTTGCCGACATTCTATAAGGAGACATCGACACTGGACTCGTACCTGGTACTAAGTCAATGGCAAATTCGACTTCACGTTCTGGAGGTAAATCACTTACATCCTCCGGAAACACATCCTG
Source organism: Lathyrus oleraceus (assembly GCF_024323335.1). NCBI lineage: Eukaryota > Viridiplantae > Streptophyta > Magnoliopsida > Fabales > Fabaceae > Lathyrus > Lathyrus oleraceus. The sequence goes on from NC_066581.1 coordinate 442,777,119, forward strand.
AAATTCACAGACAACAGGCAAATCTACACTCACCACTTTCTTATCCGATTGCAGAGATGCAAATAAAGCGAATATCTGAGCTTCATCTTTCACAAAATCCCCCACCTGCCTAGCAGATAGAAATCTTGCCTCATCATTCTCACCAACTTCAGAAAACCGCACCGTCTTCCTATAGCAGTTGATAAACACGCCATAGAATTCCAGCCAATTCATTCCCAGAATAATATCAATTTGGTGCAAGGGTAAGCACACCAAATCAACCACGAACTCTCTCTCAAAGATTGTCAACTGACAACCTCGACAGACCACAGAAGTCTTCACAGAACCATTAGCAGGAGTATCTATCACCATACTTCCGCCTAGGGACGACATAATCACACCAATCCTGGTCGCACACTCATACGAAATGAACGAATGAGTAGCACCAGTGTCAACAATAGCAGGCAATTCAACATTATTAATCAAGCAAGTACCTTTAATCAGATTATCTTCTTTAGGAGCTTCAGCCCCACTCAGAGCAAACACCCTACCAGTAGTATGAGCTGCAGTAGCCGCCTTCTTCGGTTTCGAGCACTGCGAACTGATATGTCCTTTCTCGCCACAATTAAAACATGTCGGACCAGCATCCTTACATTCAGTAACTCTATGTCCAGCCTGACCGCATCGGAAACATCTCAGCACTTTCTTGGTACAGCTATCCGCACGGTGGCCTGGCTCGCCACACTTGAAACATTTACCAGCTATGGGAGATCCTCTTCCACTTGGCTTCTTCTCATCTACCACTTTCTGCTTACCTTTACCATTCGGAGATGCATAAGGACTACCACGATCCTTATTCTTCTTCTCACTAAGACTCTTGTAATGAGCAGTCCTAGCCTTGCTATCTTCATCAAATATCCTGCACTTATTAACCAGCGTAGGAAACCTACGAATCTCATGGTAACCAATGCCTTGTTTGATCTCGGGACGCAACCCGTTCTCAAACTTGACACACTTGGATTCCTTAGCATCAGCACCATTATAATGAGGGCAATACTGCACCAGCTCCTCAAACTTCGAAGCGTAATCAGCAACAGACATGTTACCCTGCTTCAGTTCTAGAAATTCCATCTCCTTCTTACATCGCACATCAGCAGGAAAATATTTCTCCAGAAAGACCGTCTTGAACCTTTCCCAAGTCATCTCAGCACCTGGTACTTCAATTCTCTGGCGAGTGTTATCCCACCAGTTTTCAGCCTCTTCAGATAACATATGCGTACCAAACTGCACCTTCTGTGCTCCAGTACAAGTCATCACCCGGAAAATCTTCTCAATTTCCTTCAGCCAAATCTGAGCACCATCTGGATCATAGCGCCCCTTGAATGTATGAGGGTTATTCTTCAGAAACCTTCCCAAATTCTTAAACTCGTCGACCGGCGGATTCTGCTGCGCCTGCATAGCCTGCGCCATAGCAGCCAAAGCCTCAGCAATCGCACGGTCATTTTCTCCAGCCATACTCTGCACAACACAACCACCACCGTTAAATATCGACAGTGTCATTTACACTAATCGACCAACAGGGAAAACATCACATTATGACTCGACTGGACTGACTATGCTCTGATACCACTAATGTAACACCCTTCTACCCAAACGACATATTTAAATAGATTATCAGAGTACAACATGTAGAAGAGTTTACATTTCTTACAACATAACACTTATCGCATCACAACATAAAACATATATTTAATTTATTAAAACTTCGCAGCGGACAACAACACAATTATTATCATTCATCATATAACAATTCATAATAATGTTTCAACAGTATCTCAACAAGCATCTCAACATATTAGTCATCATAAACTACGTAAATAATAACCAATTATCTATCGAATCCCATAACCCCGGTGTCACATGATCAGAGCATTTGACTCGACTCTGTAGAATAACTCTACACTTATTCTTCAAACCTCAACGATAGCTACTCCTCTTTATCTGCACATTGCTCATCATAGATGAACATAAACACATGCAGAAGGGGTGAGAATTACATTATTAAATAATAATATAACGACAGAAATATAAACATAAATATGCCAACTTAGCTCATCATAATCATCATAATCAACATACTCATGAACATCAACAAAACAACATATCAAATGCAATGCACACACCCATGCATGACTCAACACGACTCGGTAAACCCATTCTGTGACCAACTACAGGATCACCACTCCCAGATTCATCACCATAGAATCCGAGTTCCCCGCAAGGAACCAAGCCTCTCAACAAGCCCGGAGTCAACAACATCATTGGAACTCAGTCCGTTCATCACTAGGCATCGGCCTTTCATGAATGCATGCACACCAAGCATGCATCATAATTAACATAGCAACAACAGCATCATGTAGTCATGTTATCATCATCATTAACACATTCTATCACAAAAGCATATCACATCATGCCACATAATCAAACACAGTATTAGCACACTCTACTAATATCTATACCACTCAAAGCAACGGGAATGATCCCTCGTATACCATGCATCAGCTAAGTTACCTCGCTCAGCCTAAACAACCAAAACTGCACAACAACAGCCCAGGAAAGACCACAAGTCTGCCCATACGCGTATTGCCTACGCCCATACGCGTATTGCCCAAACCTGACCAAGTCCATACGCGTAATGCCCACTCTCATACGCGTATGCTACGCGTACCACATCCTCATACGCGTACCAACAGAGACAATTTCACGTTCAAAACATCATCTTTTTCACTCATACGCGTATGGTATACACCATACGCGTACCAACCCAGGGATACGCGTATCACATGCGTATGGCGCGTACCAGCGCCAAAACTCCCATTTTCAAGCCATTCCATACGCGTATTGCCTAGTGCCATACGCGTATGACCAGAATCAAATTTCCAGATCTGCTATGGGTTTCCTCTGCTACGAGATCTCTCTAATTCCAACCTTCTACAGTCCAAATTTCACGCAAAATCACTCATATCATCTAATACAAATAGTCCCCTATTCGATTTCACAAATCCTAACGTCATTGCATATAATTTCTACGAAGTCCTTCGATTAAAATCCCAATTTCGTTCATCCAATATTTCACCATTTTTAGCATATTATTGTTTAATAAGGTTCAGACCCCTTACCTCTTTGGATTGAAGGAAGTTCTGAGCAATCTTTGGCCTTTTCCTCTTCCTTCTCTTTCTCTTCAGCGTTTCTCCCTTTCTCCGACTCTGAGGCAAAATACGTGAAACAAAACACCCTGAGTTCTCCCTTTGGCCTCTCTTATCAAATTCCCCTTTTTACCCTTCCACTCTTCATATTCCATTTATTTTATTTATTTAATTATTATTAAAATAAATAACATCTATAATAATAATAATAATTCCCAATATTATTTAATAATTCATTTCACCTTCAAATAATCATATTAAAATAATATTTAAATTAATCTAACAATATTCGATGTGTTACATGTGGCGTGATGTCTATGCTCGCATTGTCAAATGTGATAGATGCCAACGCACAGGAAACATTTCAAGGTTTGATGAAATGCCTCTAAGAAACATTCAGGAAGGAGAACTCTTTGACGTATGGGGTATAGATTTCATGGGACCTTTCCCACCATTGTTAGGAAATAGGTACATCTTAGTAGCTGTAGACTATGTGTCTAAGTGGATTGAAGCTATAGCTGCACCCACAAACGACACTAGGGTAGTAATCAAACTATTTAAAAACTATATATTCCCTAGATTTGGAACACCATGTTTTATCATAAGCGATGGAGGATCACACTTCATATCAATAATATTTGACAAACTTTTAAGAAAATATGGAGTTAGGCATAGAGTAGCAACACCATACCACCCACAGACTAGTGGCCAAGTAGAAGTATCTAATAGGGAGATAAAACAAATCCTAGAGAAAACTGTTTCTATTTCTAGGAGAGTCTGGTCTCAGAAGCTTCAAGAAGCATTATGGGCCTACATAACCGCTTTCAAAACCCCTATAGGAACTACTCCTTATCGACTACTTTATGGAAAATCCTGTCACTTACCGTTCGAATTAGGGAATAAGGCCTATTGGGCCATTAAAACTTTGAATTTAGACTACCTAGCCGCTGGAGAAAAGCGTACCCTAGACATTCATAAACTAGAAGAACTTAGGCAATCTGCCTACGAGAATGCAAAAATATATAAAGAGAGGACAAAAGCCTATCATGACAAAAGAATAGTAAAGAAAATCTTCAATTTAGGCGATCCTGTTCTCGTTTTCAACTCTAGGTTACGACTCTTTCTTGGAAAGCTACGTTCAAGATGGACTGGTCCTTTCGAAGTATCCAAGATTCTGAGATCCGGAGCCGTAGAAATCAAGAAAGAAACCTGTAGTCCATTCATTGTAAATGGACAAAGACTGAAGCTCTACGAAGGAGGAGACATTCCAGCATACTACTCAAGCCACACCCTGATTGATCCACCAATTTCTACTACTACAGGTGTATAAATTCTAATCGTCAAGCTAATGACGTTAACCAAGCGCTGCGTGAGAGGCAACCCATGGTTTTTCTTTCATTTTACTTTTTCGCATTTATTTAATTTTATTTTTATTTTGTTTTATCATATTTTGCATTGAGACTAAAATTTGAATGGTTTGCACTTTCAGGATCACTTTCTTAACTTTTACAGGATGCAGGATTTCGATGACATGCACGTGGCCTATAGAGATAATGCTCAGAGAGAGCGCTACATCGCTCTGTATCAGCGTCCTATGGCACCCACACGTTATCCTGATCAGCACTGTATGGAGGCACTGGGTATCGAGCCGAGTATCCGATTCCTTAGCCACCAGATTCACTGGGACGAGTTTGCTGATGACTTGAGTAACACCTACAGGAACCTGACATTGGAGTTCCTGAGTTCATTCGACTATGACCCATACTCTGGACCAGATGGGTATGCTGCTTTCAGGCTCTTTGGAGTTGAGTACTCTTTCGGCCAGAAAGAGTTCGGCGACCTACTGGGTTTCCACACCACTCTTGATGCTATCCCGGAGACACATATGGGATATTTTCTGGGTAAGGAGGTTGAGAAGTTTTGGAGTGATATCTCAGGTGGAAGAAGCCAGGATCCATCTACGCAGCTGTCTCATGTTATCCATAACCCGACCATCAGAGTTTTTAGATATCTGTTGTCATGCTCTATTTTTGGCCGGGAGAATCCAAATAAGGTTAATGCTAGAGAGCTTCTATTTTTACAAGGAAGCCTCACAAATAGACGAATTAATTCGGTCCCGTTCATGCTTGCTCATATGGCTTTAACTTTGAATAAAGCGGGACCGATTTCCTTTGGTGGATTGATTACATCTATTGCTCGGGCGCTTAACCTGAACAATGAGATGGCTACCATAGACCCCTTACCTCCTCGCACAATTAACCTAAAATTTATGAGAGACATGAAATTGTGCCGTTTGAGGAGAGAAGGAGGCTATATGCTTATGGTTCATGGTGTAGCCATCCCATCTGTTGTTTTACCATGCACCAAACGTACAGATGTACGAGATGAAAGGAATTTGACCTACGCTTTAGATGCTCCACCTGTTTTGGGTCCTCTTCCTCCTAACATTCCTGATGAGGCGGGACATGACAATGGTGATGAATATGATCGAAGAGAGAGATCTCCCGTACCCCATGTGTCCCCCCATGATCCTTCACCACCACACACCGCACCATCTTCTTCTTCTGCAGGTACCACTCCTGGCTTTTATATTACGGAGGAGATGTGGCGTGACCACATGGCTAGAGAACAAAGGCGTGACGACCTACTCTCTACCATCAAACAACAGCTGGCGAATAACATGAGCTTCATGCAAGAATCGCAGCGGAGGACAGACAGGTCCTACGACACTGTTTTACAGTCCCTGTAAACGATCACAGACACACAAGCCCGTCAGCAACACTACCACCAGAGACACATGGCACTCATTGAAGCCACTCAGGGTTCCATTATGTGTAACCTTCGAGAGGTGAGGACCGCTCAGGATGCCCTGCAGGCGAGGATGGATCAGAGAGACCGTCGTCGTACCCGATCTCTTCGTCCACCTCAGGATGGCGAGGGCACTAGTGGTTAGCAATAGGTTGTCAGGTAACTCTTCCCTTATCTTATTTCGAAACATTAGGGACAATGTTCGATTTAAGTGTGGGAGGAGACTCTATCGTCTTTTCCTTATTACCTTTCTCGTTTTTTCCTTTATCGCTTTTTATTTGCTGTTTTTAGATAGTTTATTTCCTTTTAGTTGTTTATTTTGCTTTTTAGTATAATGCATGAGTCTGAAGAAGTCACCAAATATAGTAGATCTTTAGTAAAATCCTACCTCCCCATACCTTTAGCCCTACCGAAAATTTTTTTTGCAAAAGAAAATAGTGTTATTCCGAAAGTTTTCAGGTTTTAAAGACATGTTTTGAGTAAGGATGCGGTGACTTGGGAGAACTTTGCGAAACATCAGTATTATTTTAGCACCATAGACTTCGTGAATATAGGAACCACTCCCGAAACCCCATATACCATGGCCTTAATCATCGTTTCTGTATAAGTCCTCAGTAGTTTGTCTCAGTAGTCAGCTCCAGCCTACGCATCCTCTACGTAGGGGACCGATGCAAATAAGTGAATGATCCAGCAAAAAAATAAAAATAAAAATAAAAGAAAGCAAAAAGGCCGGGATAGGTGACCCTCACAAAGTCATTTAAACCAAAGAATTGTAAAAATTTGCCACAAACAAAAGAAAAAAGAAAAAGAAAAAGAAAAAGAAAAACATATCCACTGTTAGTTGGTTCAGAGGTATCTGGCACTGAACTCGGTAGGGCGGATTACGATTTGATCCCCCATAACTACAATTGGGTCCAATAAAAGGGTTTACACATATTTATGTGCCAGAAACCCCATGCTCAGATTATAATCACTAACAGGCCACTCTACTATGAAGCATGTACGGATAACGAGCTTAATGTGATTGCGCCTGAATGAAAAGGACACAAAAAGAGATGAAGAGGCAAGCCTAGGTATTGTGGGATAATATGGGTTGGTTAATATAGGAATGAAGTTTATGTCTGTATTTACGGATTAGTGTCATCATGATACCCTTAATTCACTCAGTTAGTACCTATCACTGCATCCCGACTTGAACTTAGAATTTTTACCTGAAGCACTCGTTTACCCAAAATTTTCTTTTATGAGCTTATTAATGTTTTGCTTGAGGACAAGCAAAGGTTTAAGTGTGGGAGAGTTTGATAACACTAAAATTTACCGTATTTTCGCCTCCGATTTCACATGCATTCTAGTTCTTTTATTGTTATTTTATTGTGTTATTGCTATGTTTTCCTTTGTTTTCAGGTTTTTACTTTAATCGGAGCCCCGATCGAGAAAAGGAGTGAAAAAGAGCTAAAAACCCTAAAATTCAGCATTTTGTACTTGTGGCATACCCTATGGCTGGCGCCATAGACCCTGCCATGACGTGTCCAAGCTCAACTTCCCTCCACTACTTCCACTAAGGCGCCTCAAATTGGCCTTGTGGCGGGCGCCATGGTCTTGTGGCGGCCGCCACAAGAGGAAAAGTTTTCCCTCCCATTTTCAAGCTGAAGGGCATCCTTGTCATTTCCATCTTTTTACTTGCTTATAAATAAAAACTCGAAATCACTTTTACAAGGATCCAAACTTAGAATAGAGGCAAACTCAGAGCAACTTTGTTTCACTTAGGCATATATTCAGTATGTTAAAGTGGTAATCGCTTCGCATTGGAGTGTTACCACAATTGTGTAATCAAGTCTGTGATAGAGTCTGTAATTGAGTTTGGAGCACTTTGGAAGGAAGTTAATCCTGCCGCCATTTTCATTTCCGCTTTGCAATTTATTCAACCCTCCGATTGGAGCAGGTTTTTATTACTTGTCTTTATCTTATTTATTTTCTCGCACTCGCTTTAAATTATTTATTTTCTCGCACTCGCTTTAAATTGTTTATTTCTCGCACTCGCTTTAAATTATTTATTTCCTCGCACTCTCTTTACTTTCGTTTATTTCCTCGCACTCGCTTTACTTTGTTTATTTCCTCGCACTCGCTTTAAATTATTTATTTCCTCGCACTCACACTACTTTATTTATTTCCCGCACTCGCATTACTTTTATTTAAATTAATGCACTTTTACTTTACCATGTCTAACTAAATTTATAAGGTTAAAATGTAAGGATCGTAATTGAACCGGTAATCCGTACAATTGTTCGTAGAAACACTTAAGGGCTATTTTAACTTTCAACTTAAGTTTTCACGCACTTAATTTCCGTTGGGTAAGATCGAAAGTCGTCCAACGTCTTTTTAAACTTAATTGTTTTTAACTATTTCAAAAACAGTGAAAGCGCTTTGTTTAGTTCATTAGGAGTTTTTAACTTAAGAAGAAAAGAGATTTTAAAACTATTTTCGAACCCGTTTATAAGTTTAGTGTCTGGTTCGTGAGAACCTCTTTTGGTTAAGAAATCCAGGTTATAATACTTTTCAACTTAGTCAAGATACTATATTTCTTAAAAATAGGTTTACTACTCTAACTCAATGCACGCCTTTTTATAAGTGACAATAAGAGGGTTTGATTAGGGAGTATAACTCGGTTCTGAATACACGAAAGCGACAGTTCCTGTTAAATTAGTTCCTTTCAAAGTAGGAAACACTGCCCATAAGTAGCTCTATTAGCAAGTACATGGATTATTAGTTGATTACGTGAATTACATTCGACCCTGTCTTTATTAATTAATCTTTATTCAACACTTTACTTTTCATTGCACACTCCAAAAACACCTATTTCGATTGCCTTTGTTAAACACCATAACAATAGATAACGATAGATTGACACTTGGTCTCTGTGGATTCGACAATCTTTTATATTACTCTGACGCGTTCATATACTTGCGAAACACCACATCAAACGTAAGAGAAAGATGACAAGTGGCTAACCCATAACGCCTTCTATCCACCAACAATCACCAGCTTTCCATTCTTCACAAATTTGAGCTTCTGGTGCAAAGTTGAAGTAACAGCTCCTGCCTCATGGATCTATGTCCTTCCGAACAAGAAACTATAGGCCGGGTGGATATCCATTACATGGAAAGTAATTTGAAAATCACTCGGACCTATCTTGACTGATAGGTCCACTTCACCAATAACCGTTTTGCGCGAACCATCAAAAGCTTTGACGATTACACTGTTATACCTCATAGATGCTCCTTGGTAAGATAACTTTGACAAAATTGACATTGGAAGCACATTTAGAGACGAACCGGTGTCAACAAGCAAATTTGACAAAGTATCCTCTTTGCAATTCATAGAAAATGTGCGAAGCCAAATTATGATTCCTGCCCTCCTCAGGGAGCTCTTCATAACAAAAGCTAAGATTATTGCAAGAAGTGATGTTAGCCATAATATGATCGAATTGATCCACTGTAACATCATGTTCTACAAACTTTTCCTCTAGAACTCTCTGCAGTGCTGCTTTGTGCGCTTCGGAATTCATGAGCAAAGACAACACTGAGATCTTCGAGGGGGTTTGGAGCAACTGCTCCACCATATTAAACTCGCTTCTTTTGATTAACCGAAGTACCTCATCGTCATCATTGGGTTTCAAATTGCTGGATTTACCAACCTGACCTTTTGAAACACCAACCGAATCTACACTAGGTACCTCCACCTTCTTACTCACAACTGATTCTTCTTTAGCCTTTGGGAACACCCGCCCAAACACTCGACCACTGCGGGTCACCTTAGTAACATTAGCAATGCTCACTACTGAACTAGTCGTAGGTAACGAGACCTCTTGACCATCCTTCATCATTGTAGCATTATACTGATATGACACAACTTTATCAAATGAATACGAGACTAGGCCCGCTAACCGTATTACCAACGTCGATACTGATCTTTGATTGTTGCTGTTACTAGAGTCATACTGGATTACCAACCTCTTAGGCTGCTTCAAAATAGGCAATATGACATTAACATCGTCATCTACATGACGGGATAGAACAATTTGAATCATGCCTTCATCCATCAGTCGTTGGATGTCCCTTTTCATAACTTCACAACCCCTCGGGTTAACACTACAAACAACACAACCATCATGGTATTGCTCACATTCACTTACCATACAAACATCCTTATGCATCTGCACCAAGGAACTTCTGATAAAACGCACATCAAAAACTTTAAACTCCCCAGGGCAACCATCCACCATATTCACAGAAGAGTTCCCATGAGCGAGCAAAGGGTTCGCTTTCTCATTCGGCGCACGACCCTCAAAGGACACCATACCACTCTTCATCAATTTTTGAACCTCATACTTGAGCGGATAACAATTTTCAATATCATGTTCGGGTGCTCCTTGGTGAAAAGCACAACGGAGTTCAGGTTTATACCACCAATTTTCAATGTTTTGTTGATGATGATTGTTGTTGGTATTATTGTTGTTGTAGGTGTTCGCTCGTTGTTGCGGTTGTTGTTGTTGACGTTGTTGTTGTTGAACTGGTGTTGTTTGTTGATTATAAAATACTGGGATAACAGAAGATACTTGATGATGATGATGGCAGGATGATGGATTCCTTCTTATCTGAGGCCTCCTCTGTCTCCCATTGCTTATTGCATTTTCTTCACTTTCTTTCTTCTTACCGAAATTACTACGATACCTCTTGCTCGATGATGCTTCATCTCTTGACAAACGTCCTTCTTAGACCCCTTCCTCAAGCCTCATCCCATGTTTACCATTTCGGTAAAGTCACTGGGGCACTAGCAATCATTCGTTCATAGTAAAATGAACTCAGAGTTTTCAAGAAGATCTTTGTCATGCCTTTTAGTAAAATGAACTCGGCAACCAATTCCCTGCATCGCTGCACATACTCTTTAAATGTCTCCTTGTCCTTCTGAAACATAGAACTCAGCTAGTCTCTATTAGGCACCATGTCCACATTGTACTTATACTGCTTGACAAATGCCTCCCCCAAGTCATTGAAAGTGTGAATACTAGCACTGTCCAATCCCATGTACCAACGGAGTGGAACGCTGGTCAGACTATCTTGGAAGTGCTGAAAAAGCAACTGATCATTGTCGGTCTGAGTAGACATCTTACGAGCATACATCACAAGATGACTGAGTAGATAAGAGTTCCCCATATACTTTTCAAAGTCAGGAACTTTGAACTTCATCGGGATCTTGTAGTTAGGCACTAAACACAATTCAACAACACTCTTCCCAAACAAATCTTTACCTCTCAGCGTCTTCAATTCCTTGCGCAACTCAAGAAACTGATCCTTCATTTCATCCATTTTCTCGTAGACATCCAGACCCTTAGGCGGCTCGGAGTGATAAATGGTGTCCTATACGTGAGGCAAGGTGTGCACAACGGGAGATGGCACGGACATGACCGGTCTAGATTCCAGCATGGAAGCAAAGGTAGGCGCAAATCCTTCGGGCACGAAGTTGGACTGCATTCCCCACGGGAATCCGGCAGGCATAGTCTGCGCGAAATGGGCGGCAGCAACAGGCATGGTAGAGGAAGCCACCTATGAAATAACAGCCCTTGTAGGAGGAGTTGTAGGTGTTGGAGAAGATTGACTCTGAGCAGCAAGAACTGACTCCATCATGGAAGTCATGCGGGCGATCTCGTCCTTCAATTCTCCATTCTCTTGCTCTAGATGCTCCATGATTTTCAGATGATTGGCTCGGGTATTGTATTGGTGAGTCAGCTTGGCTAAAGCACAGAAGAAACACCAATGAGACATCTTCCAAATGAGAAACCTGCTTATGCAAATGATGCATGAAATGCAATGCTTGATTATTTATTTTTGTTTTCAAGGAACTTACTATATCATTTGCAAATATATATATCAATAATTGAAATAATTTTTATATGACCAAAATTCTCTTTTCATTTATATGATTGGAAGGATTACACTGAGTACAATTTCAGAAACCAAAATAAAAATACGAGAAAAGGAGACTAGTCATCCTAAGGACCCCTAACAACAATGTCAGCAGATCTGGCTGTAGGCGCGTACTTCCTTCGAATGCGACGAACCTCGTTCTCAAAAGAAGCCTTCATCTGAGTCTTCTCGAGGACAAGCTGATCAATAATCTTCTTCGAAGCAATGGAAGGCTAAGGCATGCTAGAAGATGAAACCTCTGGATCTCTCTGTCTCTTCGTCACTCGGTCTTCAAGTACCTCAATAAGCATATCCTTTTCCTTAGACTCAAACTGCAATTCTTCATGCTTCTTGCTCAAAGCACGGAAACGCTCTTCCCACATGTCCTTCTCTTGCTTCATCTTGATGAGCGCGTCTTCCAACTCCTCTACATCTTGGTTAGGGAGAGTTAATGGCTCAACCACAACCGTAGACGTAGGTCTTTCACAAGGATAAGGCATAATCAATTCCAAAGCTCTCTTCTTCACCCAAAGAGGGTAAGCTTCCAAAGCTACACAATTGCGCAGACCAAGCTCGAATCTTCCTTTCCTATGCACATTATGCCAAGCATGCATAATCATCTTCTTCAAATGTTGGGGATCTTTACCCTCTTGATAGAAAAGACCTTCTAACAAAGTGTTATTAGGTTTGTCTCTCAAGGGGAACCCAAGTTGACGGCGAGCCAAAGTAGGGTTGTAGTTAATTTCTCCTTGTGTACCAATGAGAGGCAAATTAGAGAATTCACCACAACTATCAATAATCTCCAAACTGCTTAAAGACGGATCATACCAAACAATATCATCATTAGTGAGAGACATAAGTCTCTGAGACCACCTTAGACATTGTTTATTCTCCATAAAAGAAGGTGTCTGAGGCAAGTGCGAAATAAACCACTTGTACAGAAGAGGAATGCAACAGACAATCGCTCAACCACCCTTAGAATTCCTTAGATGTAAAAAGAAATACATATCACCCAACAAAGTCGTCACATGGTTCCCAATGAAGAAAAGTCTAATGGCGTTAACATCAACAAAACCGTCAATGTTAGGGAACAAAGCTAATCCATAAATGAGCAACACAAAGATAGCTTCAAAAGCATCCACACTACCAGCTTGAGCAAAAGCAGTAGCTTCCTTGATGAGGAAATCAGATGACAACCCAAATAACCCTCCTTTCTTCACCCAATGAGCCTCTATCTCAGACTTCTTCAAGTGAAGAGCTTCAACAATAATACTATATCGGGAAATCTCCTCCAATCCACTCAAAGGCACTCTACTAGAAACATGTATCCCCAAAATATGAGAATACTCCTCCAAGGTAGGCATAAGCTGAAAATTTAGGAAAGTGAAACAACGGTAGAGAGGATCATAGAATTGCACTAGCACACTCAAGAGTCCCTCAACCACATCAGTGGACAAGATAGACAGAAGCTTCCCATGGCGTTGTTTGAAGTCCAAGGGATCTAATACAAAAGATGCTAGCTTCCTTAACTCTTTCATGTCGGGACATCTGAAACTATACTTCTTAGTGTTCCTTCGTCCACAATCCATGGTCTGAAAATATTTGCAAATAATACCTCAGTTCCTTGAAATTTTCCTGTGATGAATGTTATGATGCGCATGAATGCATGAATGTAACACTCACAAAAAAGGGATCAGACAAAAGGCAAACAAAGGTCAAGGGATGAATCAAGTCATTTTCAAGATCAATCATCCATTTTGGTGGATTATGGTTTACATCTTATCAACACCCAAGTTCCATTGATATTGACAAGATTTGATTGGATCAACTAAGAATCAAGGGTTTGTTGCAAGTCACGAGCATGGAGTCTGGGTAAGAACCATCCCAAAGGAGTGAACTAAGGATAAAAACCTGTAGATCATGTTCTAAAAAGTTCCCAGAGTCTTAGTTCCATCTATCGGATATTACAAGTTAAGATGACTGACTCATCGATCCACAATATTCTCAAGAGAAGCTCGTCTGAGTGTAGTATCGCGTCACAACTGTTATCAAGTCTACACTTAAACAGTTTCCGCACTAAGTCCTAAATAGGCCAAGAGGGGGGTAAATGTTCTACGATCCTCAGCTTCTCAAACCCAAATTAGAGATAGTAATGCCTAACCACAAATACTTGTGTGAAATTTCCAAATCCAAAAGAGTCTCCACTGAGCAGATGGATATCAAGCCAACTTGTTAAGGACTACTCCACACAAGTCGAACATGACTATACCATCCTCATATCTTAATTGCACTCAAGTTCGGGTTAGAACTTATCTCACCACTCAGAGATCAACAAGCACAACAAGCAGATTATATCATACATATATATATATACAAACATCACATACATACAAATATATACACACAAAAAGTAGGCTAAACCCACTGGAGGCTACTCCCCAGCAGAGTCACCACTTAATTTTTGTAGCGGTAAATTCATGATCATCAAGCTATGGGTAAGCTAGAGATCAAATAACAAGAGTCGCCACCGCGCTTTTACTGTTTCCAATGGAAAAGGGAAAAAGTACGAACAAAACCCAAAAAGTAAGAAGTTTCTAAATCAAAACTAATAAAATGTTAGAGATTACAGGTAAGGGGGTTGGTTACACAGAGGGAAGGTATTAGCATCCAAAGTGTCCTAGGTACTCCTAGGGAGCCCTTTTTGTGTGCATATGTATTTGGTACAAAAATGATGTTTACAGACAAATGGAATGGGGGGATGAGAAAAGAATTCATTAATTATATTTTTTGTGTTTGGCAAGACCTTCGGTCTTGTGCATACATACCAACATAAAAATGAGGGATTAAAACCTCGTAGTTCGTGATACAAATTTCAAAATGGATGCATTACTTTTAATAAAAATTAATTTTGAAACGCACAAAGCCCTAAAAATGGATCGAATGAGTTAGTTTTTTTTTTGGCTTTTTCAAAGTTTAAGTCAGGTATAGTTAAGTTTATTTACAAGTTTGATTTAAGAAATTAAGTTTGAAAATGCAATGGCATAAGACCAAAGTTTCTATCTTTTTGGAAAGTGGTCAAAATTTAGAATAAAGTAAGTTTAAACAAAGAAGATTTTTAAAAAAAAATGAGGGAGAGATTTTGAAATTAAATAAATGGGGAGAAGATGAAGAGACTAATCCTATGCATAAAATTAAAAGTTAAGAGTTGAAAAGATCTGATCAAATGGGTAGCAATCCAATAGACAAGAATGTCAATAGAAACCCAGAATTCCCTTGGACATTTTAGAATCAAGCAACACACAAATGCACAATTATATTATCTTGAATAGCAAAGGCATCAAATAAAGATAGCCACATCCAAGCTTATCCATTCCATGATCTTCTTCAAAATAGCCAATGTAACAGACGAATTCCACAAGTCACAGGTTCAAAATAACAGCTTCACAATGATCATGTTGTAGATGAACTCAAAGGGGTCTTGAATGATGTATTAGATGAAGTTTCAAATTTTAAGCACTTGGTTTTCTCAGAAAGTTGGCATTGGCCAAGTCCTTTAGCACATGAATATTGCCTAAATTCTAAGTCCATTCGTCCAGGATCAAGCCAACAGTCGACACAAAAGTTTTTTAGGGTTTTTGTTGCTAATATGTACATTAATGGTCAAAGACCACACAAACAAGCAAAGTATACACAAACAAAATATATCACACAATATGGTCCAAGTGGACCAAGTGAAAATTGCATTAACATAAACAATTAGAATGATATGAACAATGGCGAATGAAAAAAGGCAAGAATTAAATGACATTAAAGTAAATGGCTTGAAATTAAAAGTTAGTTGTTAATGAGTTAGAAGTTAGTATTGCTTTGCTTTTGCTTTTCATTGTTCAACGCTATGTTAAGCAATCGTAATTGGACTTATGTAGAAGTCACAACTATTTGAGTTCGGGCAATAGAATTTTGGTGTTAATGCATGTTAGAGACATAGTATTATGGACTATGCTCATGAAACATACCACACACAAAAAGATTATGCAGAAGGTGTGGCCTAATCTCATCCATACTCATGTTAATTTTTTCAATCAACTAGCTTTAGGACTTTGAGATATCATAGACCAAATGAGATGAATGCATAAATAAAGGAAATGAGATGAAGTGGGAGGGGAATAGATGAAAACTCAAATTGATCAAAGGAGGACTTTCACCAAATTAATATCATCCATTCATTTTGGGAGATGGAATGTACATTCCATCAATCCCCTAAATCCAATGATATTAACTTGACAAAGTCAAATCAAGCTTGATCAAGGCCCAACAACAAGAGTCAAACACAAACAAGTCATCACAATTGGTCAACAAAATTATTTAGCATTTATTCAAATTAAAAATACTAAAATAGTACATTTAAATTAAATATGGTTTGTCAAAATCCTAAAACCTCATCAAAACACCAAGTAAATTACCATGAGATTTATCATAGGTCAAACAAGGTCAAAGGACCTTGGAGAAAATTTTTTCAGAATTTTTAAAGACTTAAAAGTGTTTTTAAACAATTAAAAACAAATGAAAAATCAATTAAATCATGAAAAATATAAATAATGAGCCAAAAAATAAGTTTAATTCAGAATATGAAAGAGGAAATTATTTGAAATTTTTTGGTGAAACTCTCATATTTTTTGGATCAATATTAAAATTAATATGAATTAATGAAAATAAAGCAATTAAAATGAAATTCAAATAATCAGAAAAAAATATGGACCACTTGATCTCCCTCATTAATTGAGGTGGCAGATCAGGTGGCCACCAACGCGTGTTCCATGGTAGACTTGAGTCAACGCGGCACAAGCATGATAATTGAAAACAACGCACGAGATTAAAACAATTTAAAAGGGACCAATGGCTCTTAACCGTGCCAACACATCACCGGCGTCCAAAGGCCGGTCATCTTCTCCAGTGACCTTGGCCGGACTGGTTCACACATCACCATCAAAAAAATGAAAAAGGAGGACATGATATGAAAGAAAGAATGGCGGAGAGAACGAATATGACCTCAATTTTAACTAACTCCTCACATATAGAAAGATATGAGGAGTTGAATTTTGAGGTGTGTCAACTGAGTTGCTTCGATTTGACACCTAAGCAACTCAATCTTCTTGCCTACATTGGTAGGACTTCAAACAACCAAAGAATCAAGAGAATTGAGCAAGATTGAGAGTGAATCGAAGAGATGAAATTTTCTGGAAAATACCTTCAATGCACGTCTGGATTCAACTGTTCTTGCCATGGCTCGTGCTTGATATCACTCAGAATGCTTGCAGGAGTAGAATGAAATGCACAAAAGGTCTTGGATCCCTGGAGTTTTGAATCTCAAAATAGTGAGATTCAAACTCAATTGCAAGATAAAATTCTCAGGAGTATCCTCTCGAATGGAAGGGTAAGGGGTCTAGGATCAAAGCTAGCGCGAATGTGTTTTCAATTCTGAGCATATGAATCTCTATTTATAGTTGGATCATGTGATATTTGCACCTTCCAAATGACTTTCGAAAATTGGCAATGGATGATGCATGGGTGCATGGGCGTGTACAGGCCAATGAGATCATTGCTTTAGGTCCACAATTGAGTGTGAGAGAGTCTGAAATCAACTTGGATTGCAAGGCATGTGTACATAGAAACTTGAAGTTTGATCTTTGCCAAATGATGATGCAATGTTCAAGCCATGCGCAGGCTAATCAATTCTTGTCCAAAATGGATGACTTTGGACTTTTTAGAAAGGTGAGATCAAGAGGAACAACTTTCATGTTCAACACTTTTCCATTTTAAGCTTGTATCATGATGAATTTTGAGGTGGAAGTTTGGAAATTTCGAGATGTTGAAACTTTTTCTAAGTGTCAAGCCATATATCTCAATATTCCACCTTGCTTAACTTTTTATGTGAGCTTCAAATGAAAAAGGTGTCTTCATCAGAGTTATATCTCTTTCAAAGACCTTCAAAATAGTAACCAATTTCATGTCATTTGGATTTTAAATGATAGAGTTAAGCATTTTTGAAGTTTGGAAAAATCACTTGTTTAATGGTATAGGTCAAAAGTGACCTATAATGTAGCCTCATATCACATGCTCATAAAAGTTGAATTAGCTATCACTCCAAACATGAAAGTTTAAGTAGACATCTTTAATTAGATTGTGCAACTTGGAAATCTTTCATATCATAAAAATTGAGCATGTTATGGCCTTGGGAAGTTGACATTCAAATTAGGGTTTAAACAAAATGACCTATAATGTTTCAACATAGAAAATGACTTGCCAAGAAAAAATATCTCTAGGTCTCAACATGAAAGTTGTTTGGAATGTCATTAAGAGTATGTTTTCTATTGGAATCATTTTCATATGTGTACCGGTGTATTCGTTACCATTGGAGATATTGACTAAATCCAAGGTAAAACATACAAAGTCGAGTCGCCACCGCACTTCTATTTATCCAAAGGAAAGGTTAGAAAGCGAACAAAAACCTAAAAGTTTTACAAACAAAACTAGTAAAAGAAACAAAGATCTGGGTAAGGGGGTTGGTTATACAATGGGAAGGTGTTAGGCACCCAAAACATCCTAGGTACTCCTAGGGAGCCCTTTTCACACTTGTTGCGAAGGTTATTGTTTGTGGAAATTTTATTTGTGCAAACATGATTGAAGATATGAGAAAAGAATATACAAGTTTATTTACATTTTGTGTTTGGATGGATAAACTGATTTCCTACGTACCCTCTTATGAAAAGATTAGGATCAAAACCTCGTAGTTCGGGTAAAAAATTTCAAAACAAATGAGGGGATTGATTGGTCCAAAAGCCTTAAGGTCTTTTGTTATCAAAGGGAGAAAACTCAACCTGAAAAACCACAAGTCCACCATGTGAGGATAGCTTCAACATGCTAGTGAGGGGTTAACCCTATAATAAGCATGGAAGGCTCATTGTCCATCACTAAGGACAAAGGTGAGTATTACATCTACCACAAAGATAACTCGAACCTAATAGCTCAAAGTTATGAAAATTTTGATTAAGA
This sequence comes from Lathyrus oleraceus, assembly GCF_024323335.1. Classification (NCBI taxonomy): domain Eukaryota; kingdom Viridiplantae; phylum Streptophyta; class Magnoliopsida; order Fabales; family Fabaceae; genus Lathyrus; species Lathyrus oleraceus. Next base: position 442,796,128 of record NC_066581.1, read on the forward strand.
AAGTGGACATGGAACCACAAAATTTGAATGGGTTATATTTACCAATTAGAAGTATATACAAAAATGGTCCAACTTGACTTAAAGATTCAATTCAAAATGAGTATTATGAAAAGAAAGTTTGAAAATCAAAAGCATAAGGCTTAGGTTTCTAATGTTGAAAACAAGTCAAATGTTTGCACAAAAAGATTTTGGTTTGGGTTAGGGTGGAGAAATGAAGAAGAAGGGTTAAGTTCTAAAGAGAACAAAAAGGTGAGGGATACGGAATGAAACCAAACTAGGGGTTCCTCTCTTGAGATCATATAGATGATCCAAGTGGCTCCCATCCTTTGGAATAAGTAATCACAAGGCATAAGCAATCACACAAGACTCATAAGAGATCCTCAATAAAAGGAAACAGAATGCCAATACATGGACTTACACCCGACTCCTAACAACAAAAAGGAAACAAAATGCCAATACATGGACTTATATCCGACTCCCAACCACAAAAAGGAAACAGAATGCCAATACATGGACTTATATCCGACTCCCAACCATAACAAACAAACATCAAAAGCAAACACCTCAAAAGCAAACATCACAATCTATATACATACAAGAGGCTCAAACAATGGGTGGGCTTTAGTCAAGAGGGGTCATGTCAACCTCGACAAACAAGCCAAATTGTACAAGGGTAATCTGGAGCTCTTAACCACTAACATTGAAAGTTAGGGTGAAGCTGATCAAAATGGGAATGAGGATGAGACCTCATGCTCTTAACCTTGGCCGGGGTGAGCTCATGACAAAGAAAGCGTGGGGATCCAGAAAGTGGGATCCTATTCCACTTGACAGACACTGGACAAAGATCTTGGGTACATGTTCAGAAGCATCAGCACGTAGTGCGAACATAATGAACGACTCACTGAATAACGGGGGATTGGCTACTAATCCTTTCTATCCGTCAATTGCCTCAACTCTTGGAGGTCTTATCAGATAGCACATGCCTCATCTTGGAGGTCTTTGGCACAATTGTAAACAAACACAAACAGAGCCTCTGAAGGAGGACTTGCCAGCAAAATGCCTGCCAAAAAGGTGACAGGACTTCCAGACTACATGAAGTAAGAAGATAACTACCTAAGTGGTGTATCAACCATAATCAAAAGCTCAAGCAAGAGCTAAAAGCAAGCAACTAAGGTACCTTTACAAAAACTAAACAGTTAATATTTTAGTCAGAAAACCAACAGACAAACGGTGAAACCATTCACAGTTACACAACTCAATGAACAATGCTCAAGCACTCAAATGAACTCATGAGCTCAAGCACATCAATTAGAACCTACAAAACAAACATATGTTAGAATTAAAATGATTTGCATCTCACAACGTGAGAACAAATCAACCATCAATGCTAAATGTCCAAACCTGAAACACAAAGCACAATTAGTTTATGCACAAAACACTAGTACAAAGACTAAGTTCAAAACCAAGCCAAATGATCAAAACAGAACTCAATCTTTTACACAATTCATATTCAAACATGTCACAAAATGTCCTCAAAAGGACCAACATCAATTCAATAAGAAAATATCTCAAATGGCCTATGCTATGAAATGATCACAAAATGTGCACAAAGTGAACTTCCAATTTAGAAAATTCAAATCAAAACAGAAACGCATGCAATGACCTTGAAACTTTTTATGCAAGTTTCTCATGTCATGAACAAGCAATATACAAAAGATCAAATCCAGAAAGGTTCAAATTATAGATGAACAAAAATGCACAAATTGAATGCCAAAAATGTGACACAAATTGTCACACTTATCTTCATGTGTCAAAAACAATGATAGCATATGAGAAAAAATCCAAACCAGTGCTAAAAAATTCACATCATGTATGATCATCAAGCATGCTAAACATGGGATCAATTGGCTCAAAGATGAAAATTCCACAATGCATTGAACACAACATATCAATTTAGCACAATGTTCATTCAAAAAATCACACATCACAAACCAGACATCAACAATTCATGAAATTAATACCATAAGAAACTAGACATTCATACAAAACTAGGAAAAGAAATTGGAGTTAATTTGGATCATTTTTCTATTTTTTATGAATTTTTCAAAGATGAAGAAAATAATTGAATAACCAAAGGAAAATGAAGGGAAATTCAAATATTTGAAACAAATCCAAAAAATATCAGGACCACACGATCAGGCGGGAAATGATGATCAACGACTTAGGTTTAAATCCTCAAAACGCAGCGCTTCATTAAATGAGTTGGCACGCACACATCAATAGTCAAAACACACGTATGGCATGGTCAAAGCATCGTATCCAATCATTCACACACGCAAGAGTACACATCAGCACACGCAAGCAAAATGAAATGATGCGTTTCATTAAAATACATCATCAACACACTCAACATTCAACTGTACGCATGGCATAGTCAAAGAAAACACAACCAATCAAATGGACACGCAAGGCAAATGTGGAAGCCATATAAGCAAAAACCCTAGGAATAACCAGACGCCGGTGCTACAGTCTCCGGTCGTCTTCTCCGACCACAAGCACGGTGGCTCCGCCGTGCAAGATTCCAGAAATGCATAAAATCTATATCATTTGAATCCTCTTTCAACGTACAATCCAAATATCATATCAATTTCAACTAATTCTTCCTAGATTGCACGGATCAAAGAGAAACATATATGAAAACAAAACTTTCATTTCATCATACAACCTCCATACTTGATCATTTTCAATTCTAAACATATCTACATACTCCACAAAGCAAGATCTACACATCTATGACATGAATTTGGCAAAAAGAGAGATCGAATTCCAACTCACCTTGAACTTGAAGCTTCTGAATTCGTGTTCTCAAGTGCTCTACAGCTCCAGATCTCTTCCACTGAACTTGCCTTGAAGCTTTGTGCATAAATAAACGGATGAAACCACTTAGATCTACCTCAATTTCAAACTTCCATCGCCATGAGAGTGCACACGAACAACTTGAATTCTTGCTCAATTGCAACAAACAGATGGTGAATCTTGCTCAATGAAGCACCAGGATCAATAATCTGCAAGAATCTTTGGTGTTTGTGTGAAGAAAAATGAAATTCGAAGTGAGAGAAAGTTGAGAGAATTCTTCAATTTTTGATCTGAAATTTTTCTGTTATGGTTGTTAGGATTAGGGTTTGGGTATTTATATGCCCTGCTAATCACACTAAAAATCACATTATCCTTTGTTTAATCATGATTAGTGAGATGTGAATCAAAAATGGAAAAATGAAAAATGAGTTCATTATGGCCATGCTACACGTGAGACATCCCATGCAAGGCTTGAATTCACTCATGGACATCCAATGGTCATGATGGAATTGGTATTTTGCTTGTATCATAAGCCAAATTTGAATTGTGGAAATTCCCTAAAAAATGATCACATGAGAAATGATGAGCATACACACTTTTCCCATGCATGGCAAATGCTATTTTGAGATGTCTTGATCAAGAGAAACATTTTGCAAAAAGAATGGACCAAGTTGGAGCTTTGTATCAAAAGTTAGGCCATTTTGAATTTCCATGCACACCTTGTGATCAAATGACCATAACTTCTCAACCATTCATCATATAGACACGAATTAGGACTTTTTGGAAAGGGGGGAAAAATATCTACAACTTTCATGTTCACAAAAAATCCATTTGAAACTTCTTTGACATTGACAAGTCAAGTTGAATGTGGACCAAAAACTTGCCAAATTTGGAAACTTTCAATTACAGGTCATTTTCCATTTTTAGTAACTTTTGCCATGACCTTTGAATCTTCAAGATGGATGCTTAAAATGATGAATAGGCCTCCATTGAACATGATTGAGGTGTTTCAACTCATTTCCCCACCTCATAGTCCTCAGTTGACTGTGCAGTTGACTTTTTGGTCCTCAGATGACCTTGAAATGCCTTGATGAACATGAGCCTTTACCACTTGGGGAAATTGCTCCAAAATGGAACCCTAGCTCATGTAAGTTCCTTGTAATGATCATGTGGTCCTCATCTCAAGAAAATACCTCATCTCTTGCACAAAGGACCTCCTTGAAGCTCTTGACCTAGTGATTGCTTGAGCTACAAACAAAAATGTTAATGACATATTTTTGTGCTTTTGGTTAGTGAATAAAACAAGAAAAGCAATGATATACAATCCAAGCATGCCTGGTGATCTCAACCACTCATAAGAGATCCCTACCCAAAAGGAAAGGGAGCCAAGATGCTTAATAATCCTTGAGCCTATGCAATGCAATGCTATGATGCCATGAGGGATCTTAGGGACAAAATTGGGGTCTTACAATATGGTGAAAATTGTAGGAGATAGGGTCTAGGGAGACCTAGTTTTGATCAGATGAATTCATCTAGCCAACCACCCTCAACCAACTTGCTAATCTTCAAATCTCTTGACTTTCTAGGCTCATGGTAGATCATATATGCATAAGATGATGAATTTTCAAGTGTCCCTTGAGAAATTCGATATATTGGTGAGGTAGCTTGTTGGATAAGTTACTTAAGATACCCAGTCAAACTAGGGTTTCCAAGGCAAATCACCCTCAAACTCTTGAAGAAAACTTGATCAATATAGCATGTAGAGATCACTGGTATCAATCAATGGTTGTGTTCTTTGTTCATGAGAGTCTCAAACCTTAGATGTGAATTTGATAGATCAATGGGATCATGCCCTACCTACTAAAGTTACAAAGACATATTTTTGGTATTTTGGTAAGTGAAAATGATAAAATATAAGTATGATACAATCATATAGTGCTTGGTGATCTCTCCAAAAACAAACTCAATGAAAAGGGGTAAGGAGGATGCCAAGGCATGATCGCATTGTTAATGCTTATGATGAAAGTGCATGAGGGATCTTAGGGTCAAAATTGGGGTCTTACATTAATTCACTACTTTCAAGTCAATTTGACCGGTGTTGTTCTGAGATGGTACATGGGGATAAACAGTGCAAGTGTTCGCACCTTCAATGATTTGGGTGAATCTTTTGTGAAACACTACAAGTATAATATGAACATGGCGCCTGATAGAGACCAGCTAAGGTATATGTCTCAGAAGGAGAAAGACACGTTTAAAGAGTATGCCCAAAGGTGGAGAGAGCTTGCCGTTCAGATTAGTCATCCGTTGGAAGAAAAAGAGATGACGAAGATTTTCCTAAAGAACCTGAGTTTCTTTTATTACGAACGAATGATTTCCAGTGCCCCCAATGACTTTACCAAAATGGTAAACATGGGGATGAGGTAAGACGAAGGAGTCCATGAGGGAAGTCTGTCTAAGGAAGAGGTGTCGTCTAGTAAGAAGTATAAGAGCGGTTTCGCCAGAAAGAAGGAAGGGGAAACCAATGTAGTATCCGTAGGGAGGAAGAGGAGGCCTCATGTCAGATGAAACTCGCAACTGCGTCAACATCAAGTTTCATTAGTTATTCCAGTGTTTTCAAACAATTCTAATAATTAGTCAGTACTAGTTCAACAACAACTGCAACAAAGAACCAACAACTACAATAATAGCAACAATAATAAACAACAAGACTTCGAGGGTAAGAAGGCTTCTTTTGACCCTATTCCTATGTCATACACCAAACTCTATCTATCTTTGGTTCTCAAAAATCTACTACAACCCAGAAATCCACCTCAAATTCCAGAACCACTTCCATGGTGGTATAAGCCTGAACTTCATTGTGCCTTTCATCAAGGAGCTCCTGACCATGATATTGAGAACTGTTACCCATTGAAGTATGAGGTCCATAAGCTTGTAAATTGTGGGATGATGTCCTTTACGGACCGTGCGTGGAATGTGAAAGCCAATTCGTTGCCCATTCATGGTAGTTCCTCTATCAACATGGTAGATTATGGTCATGGGGAGTTCAAGCTTTATGACTTCCGCTTTATCAGAAGGTCCTTGGTAACAATGCCTAAGGACATTGGTCTGGTTAGTGAGTGAGAGCATGACCATGATGGTTATGAAATTTGCAGTGTGAATGCTCGAGGATGTGTCATGGTCAAGAGGGATATTCAGAGGTTAATGGATGAGGGTATGATTCATGTTTTTTAGTCCTGTCACTTGGGTGATGATGTCAATGTGATTGTGCCAGTGCTTAAGACTCTGGGGCGGGTAGTAATTCATTTCGATAGTAGCCATAACAACATCGTCAACAGATCGATATCGCCGTTAGTGATACGCTTAGCGGGCCCCGTCCCGTATGCATCCGATAGAGCTGTGCCGTATCAGTATAATGCTACAATGGTGGAGAACGGTCAAGAGGTTTAGTTGCCTATGACAAATTCAGTTGTGAATATAGCTTATATTATGAAGGAGACTCGTAGCGGTCATGTTTTTTATACCGTTTTTTCTAAGGATGTAGAAGAAGCTACAGTCAGTAAGAAGGTTGATGTGCCTGCAATAAACCCAGTTAGTGCTCTAGCGTGTCAGTCTGGTGAATCCAGCAAAGTGAAGCCTAACGATGATGACAAAGTGCTACGATTAATTAAAAAGAGAGTGTTGAATGTGGTGGTGTAGCTGTTCCAGACACCTTCGAAGACTTAAATGTTGTCTCTACTAATGAATTCTAAAGCGGTCAGGGAAGCATTGCAAAGAGTGTTGGAGTAAGCCTATATTGAGCACGACGTTACTGTTGATAATTTTGACCACATTGTGGCTAACATTACTCCTTGCAACAATCATAGTTTTTATGATGAAGAACTTCCGGAGGAAGGTAGAAATCACATTCTAGCACTTCATATTTCAATGAACTACAAAGGATGTAGAAGAAGCTGCAGTTAGTAAGAAGGTTGATGTGCCTGCAATAAACCCAGTTAGTGCTCCGGCGTGTCAGTCTGGTGAATCCAGCAAAGTGAAGCCTAACGATGATGACAAAGTGCTACGATTAATTAAAAAGGGCGAGTTTAATATGGTGGAGCAACTGCTCTAGACACCTTCGAAGATTTCAATGTTGTCTCTGCTAATGAATTCTAAAGCGCACAGGGAAGCATTGCAAAGAGTGTTGGAGCAACCCTGTGTTGAGCACGATGTTACTGTGGATCAATTTGACCACATTTTGGCTAACATTACTTCTTGCAACAATCATAGTTTTTGTGACGAAGAACTTCCGGAGGAAGGTAGAAATCACAATCTAGCACTTCATATTTCAATGAACTACAAGGAGGATGCACTAACAAATGTCCTAGTTGATACCGGTTCTTCTCTGAATGTACTCCTGAAATCAAATTTGTCTAGATTATCCTATCAAGGCGCCCTAATGAGGTATAGTGGCGTGATTGTCAAAGCATTTGATGGTTCTCGCAAAACCGTCATTGGAGAAGTGAACCTTCCAGTGAAGATAGGTCTGAGTGAATTTCAAATTACTTTTCAAGTAATGGATATCCACCCGGCCTATAGTTGTTTATTAGGAAGGCGATGGATTCATGAGGCTAGAGCTATAACGTCCATTCTGCACCAGAAATTGGAATTTGTGAAGAATAGCAAGCTTGTCATCGTTGGTGGAGAGAAAGCACTTTTGCTAAGCCTTCTGTCATCTTTTACATATGTGGAAGCTGAGGAGGACATTGGAACTCCGTTCCAAGCCTTATCTATTGTTGAAGTAAAGAAAACTGGGGTACCCATGTCTTCTTTCAAAGATGCTTAGAAAGTTATTGAGGCATGTAGTACAGATCAGTGAGGCCGCATGGTAGAAGTCTGCGAGAACAAGATTAGGGACGAATTGGGATTTCAACAAAGGCCATTTAATGTCAAAGCTAAAGAAGTGTGACCAAGTTTCCGTAGCAGAGGGTTCAACCATGGTAATGAACAACACTCAGCTGTTGTGATCGAGGGTGATGAAGATGAAGACTGCGCCAACTTTGGGACGCATGGCAAGGCTTGCAACAATTGGGTTGCTGTTGATATTCATGTCATTATCCATCGCTCTAAGTAATTTTTTTTTAATTATTTTAAGAAAAATCCTTCTCCCATGCCTAAGGGAGAATTGAACATTGTTGTGCATTTTTAAATACCATCGATAAAATGCAACTCTATTCATCCACATCTATGATGTTTTGTTTTTACTTTCTTTTTTTCTGAAAATGGTAATCACAAAAAACATGGATAAATAAATAATAATTGTCCATCTACATAATATTTGGTCACAATTCACTTCTCTAAAATCAAAATATCAAATCATTATGCAGGTTGGTTCCTAAACCCATTGAATACAATGATCCTACTCCCTCTCCAAATTTTGACTTCCCTGTGTATGAGGCTGAGGAAGAGATTGATGAAGAAGTATATGATGAATTATCTCATCTACTTGAGCACGAAGAAAAAAACCATTCATCCGTTCGAAGAGCAGATTGGGTTAGTCAACTTGGGTTCCGAAGATGATGTGAAGGAAGTCAAGATTGGGTCTCGATTGTGTCCAGAGGTTAAGAAGGGGTTGATTGATCTTCTTCGAGAATATTCAAATGTGTTTTCTTGGTCCTATCAAGACTTCCTGGTTTGGATTTTGAGATTGTGGAGCATAAATTGCTGTTGAAACCAAAATGCCCTCCAGTCAAGCAGAAGTTGAGAAGGACGCATCCTGATATGGAAGTTAAAATCAAAGAAGAAGTGCAAAAGTAGATTGATGCCGATTTTCTTGTTACCAACGAGTATCCGCAGTGGGTGGCCAATATTGTGCCTATTTCGAAGAAGGATGGAAAAGTCCGTATGTGCGTCGATTACAGAGATTTGAACAAAGCTACTCCGAACAATGATTTCCCTCTACCACACATTGATATGTTGGTAGACAACACAACTAAATTCAATGTCTTTTTATTTATAGATGCATTTTCCTGTTATAATCAGATCAAGATGGCACCCGAAGTTACGGAGAAGACCACATTCATTACACCCTAGGGAACATACTGTTATAGAGTGATGCCTTTCGGTTTAAAGAATGCTGGTGCACCATGCCAGACAGTAATGACCACTCCCTTTAATGATATGATGCATAAAGAGATCGAAGTCTATGTTGATGATATGATTGCTAAATCAAATGATGAGGAAGAACATGTTGAGCTTTTATTGAAGTTATTCCAGCATTTGAGGAAGTACAAACTCCGCTTGAATCCTAATAAGTGTACTTTTGGTGTTTGTTCTGGTAAGTTGTTGGGCTTTATTGTCAGCAAGAAGGGTATTGAGGTTGATCCTGACAAGGTCAAAGCAATACAAGAAATGCTTGCACCTAAAACTGAGAATCAAGTCAGAGGTTTTCTCGGTCGCTTAAACTATATCTCAAGATTTATATCACATATGACTGCCACATGTGCGTCTATATTCAAGCTTCTTTGGAAAGATCAATCTTGTGATTGGATCGAGGATTTCCAAAAAGCTTTTGACAGATTCAAGGAATATCTCCCAAACCTTTGATTCTGTCTCCTCCTGTTGAAGGAAGACCGTTGATCATGTATTTGACTACGCTTGCTGAGAGTATGGGTCGTGTTCTTGGTCAGCAAGACGAAACTGGAAAGAAAGAATATGATATTGACTACCTCAGTAAGAAGTTCACCGACTGTAAGACTCGGTATTCTATGCTTGAAAAGACTTGTTGTGCATTGGCTTGGGTTGCTAAGCGTTTGCGTTAGTATATGTTGAATCATGCTACTTGGTTGATATCCAAAATGGATCCAATCAAGTATATTTTTGAGAAGCATGCTTTAACTGGGAGGATTGCTCGTTGGAAGATGTTGTTATCTGAGTATGATATTGAATACCGATCTCAAAAAGCAGTTAAAGGTAGCGTCTTGGGTTACCATTTGGCTCACCAGCCGATTGAAGATTACCAGTCAATACAATGTGATTTTCCCCATGAAGTTATTTTATACTTGAAAATGAAAGATTATGATGAACCATTGCTTAAAGAAGGGCCAGAACCTTGTTCCCGTTGGGGCATGGTATTTGACTCGAGTTGTTGATCAATATGGTAACGACATTGGGGCAGTGATTATTACTCCTCAAGGCACTCATTTTCCATTTACAGCTAGATTGACTTTCAAGTGTACAAACAATATGGCTGAGTATAAAGCTTGCATTATGGGGCTTGAAGATGCCATTAATCTCATAAACAAATATCTTGCCGTCTATGGAGATTCAGCTTTGGTTGTAAATCAAATCAAAGGTGAATGGGAATCGAATCAACCTGGTTTGATACCATATAGAGATTATGCGAGGAGGATTTCAACTTTCTTTACGAAGGTTGAGTTTCATTATATCCCTCGAGATGAAAACCGGATGGTAGATGCTCTTGCAACGTTGGCTTCAATGATTATGGTGAAATTTTGGAATAAAGTTCCTAATTTGACTGTGATGCATCTTTATAGGCCAACTCATGTGTTTGCTGTTGACGAGATCAAAGATGAAAAGCCGTGGTATTTTGATATCAAGTGTTTTCTACAAAGTCAAATTTACCCGCATGGGGCATCTTTGAAAGATAAGAAGACTTTGAGAAGATTAGCTGGCAACTCCTACCTGAATGGTGATGTGCTTTATTAGAGAAACTTTGATATGGTTTTGCTCAGATGCGTGGATAGACACGAAGCAAAGTTATGGATGACAAAAGTCCATGAAGGTTCCTGTGGTACTCATTCCAATGTGCATGCTATGTCTAAGAAGATCTTGAGGGCAGGTTACTATTGGCTGACAATTGAATCTGACTGTTGCAAGTTTGTGAAGAAATGCCACAAATGTCAAATTCATGCGGATAAGATTCATTTTCCTCCGACACTGTTGAATGTCAATTCCTCTCCATGGCCCTTCTCCATGTGGGGAATTGATATGATTGGTATGATTGAGCCTAAAGCTTCAAATGGACATCGTTCCATTCGGGTGGCTATTCGTGTGCAAATGTAACCAAGCATGTTGTTGTAAGGTTTATCAAGAATCAAATGATATGCCAGTATGGTGTGCCAAGTAAGATCATTACTAATAGTAGATCGAACTTGAACAACAATATGGTGGAATCTCTTTGCAAAGACTTAAAGATTGCATATCATAATTCTTCTCCTTACAGACCTAAGATTAATGGGGTTATTGAAGCTGCAAATAACATTAAGAAGATCATTCAAAAAATGGTTGTGACATATAAAGATTGGCATGACATGCTCCCATTTGCTTTGCATGGGTACCATACATCCATCTGCACTTCAACATGGGCAACCCCTTTCTAACTTGTTTATGGTATGGAAGTTGTGCTCCCCGTGGAGGTTGAGATCCCATCATTATGTGTTTTGATGGAAGCCAAGTTGAATGAAGTTGAATGGTGTCAGACTCGATATGACCAACTGAATTGATTGAAAAGAAGAGATTCACTGCCATGTGCCATACTCAGTTGTACCAGCAGAGAATGAATAAGGCATTTGATAAGAAGGTCAGGCCTCGTGTATTCAAAGAAGGTGACCTTATGCTCAAGAAGATTTCATCTTTCAAACAAGATTCTAGGGGAAAATGGACTCCTAATTATGAAGGCCCATATTTTGTTAATAGAGCCTTTTCAGGCAGTGCTTTGATTCGCACAACTATGGATGGTGAAGAGTTCACGCGTCTTGTGAATGTTGATGCAGTCAAGAAATAGTTTTCCTAAAAAATAAAAGAACAACTCTCTTAGTTGAAAACCTGAAAGGGCGACTTAGGCAAAAAATGAGCGCCTCGGTGGATTGAAAACCCGAAACGGCGATCCAGGCAAAAATTAGAGATATAAAACGGAAATTTATCCTGGCAGATTGAGTACACGACCTTGGGGAAATTTAAGCAAAAAATAGGGATTTTGGCAATTAACTACGCTCGGTTGATCTCCAGTCTTGGAACATTCTCGAGCAAGTCTGCCGACTCAGATTCATCATTTTCAACCAAAGCAAAGAGCACAGTGGATATTGAAGTTGGTAGAAGGATTAGTGATCATTGTATTCAATGTAGCCCTTTTCCATGTAAATTACCATTTTCCAACTTTTGTAAAGACCTATGGAGTCATGTCATTTACAGGCTACCATTCTATTAAATAAAGTTTAGCTTTTTATCCAATTGTTTCTACTCTTATTTATCTTTCAGCTAGATAGAATTGAATTTTTATGACGATAATTTCAAAGTTTGAATTTAATAATCAAAAACATTTTTCTTAAAATAATAAAAGAAAATTACTTTTAAAAGCAATCGATTTCAATAAGGAATATCAACAGCAATCTGAGAACAACTAAGTCTTAGAAGTGTAAAGCATTGTTGGTCTTTCCCCAAGCAGTTTGTTGAGTCACTTTTTCATTCCCAAGAGAAATCTAGTTTCTCTAACTGAGTTTTGTGATCGCCTCCCTAGTTGAGTTGTAGGCACGTATTCTCAACGGTTTGCATAAATTCATCACATATATTTTATTCCTCTCAAGTCTCCAGCAAAGTTCAATCCTGAGCCAGACCGGCACTGATTCTTGAGCAGTATTTATGGTCCTCTGCAAGGTTGTCCCCCATTTCATATGGTGTTGACCTAAAATTCCCCGCAGAGTTGATGATGCAGATCCGTCATCGGTTAGGATGAACATATCAAGGATAAAATACCTGGGGAAATGTAAGACGAATCCGCTGGGGAAAATATAGGAAGTAGGTTACTATTACCGGGTATTGGGTAAGAGTAAGGTACTCGCAAATTGAGGAGAATATTACTTGTTACTGGATAATAGACTCTCAAGGGACCAAAGCATCTATCTAGGTAAGAGCTAGAAAGAAACAGTCAATCAAAGACTCGACCCGGTGAGGATATAACTCATGGGGAGTGGTTACGTCCAGATAATAAACTAGGGAGGAAGCTGAAATAATAATCATCAACGAGGAAATAACTCAGTGGGGAATGAGAAAGGTTAAATTCTTTCTACTTAAGGGGCTGACACTCTACAATTGAGGGATGACAGACACACAAAATCTGAATGCGGAAAGTATATCACCATAATCAGAAAATAAGGAATCAAATGCAATAATAATGCATATAATGAAATATCTGATGTATGAATGTATATATGTATATGTATATTATTGATGATTATGCTGACAAAACAATCACGAAGGATACAAATATCACTTATTTGAATCATCGCTACAACACTCGGCTAATCTCTACAGGATGAAGGCATCAACTGGAGAAAAAGATAGGGATAAAAATGAATCATCCACCTCAAAATAGCTCGACCCTGACTGGGGTAAGAGAAAAGATCTGTTGAGGATCTGCATCATCAACTCTGCGGGGAATTTTAGGCCAACACCACATGAAATGGGGGACAACCTTGCAGAGGACCAGAAATACTGCTCAAGAATCAGTGCTGGTGGGGCTCAGGATTGAACTTTGCTGGAGATTTGAGAGGAATTAAATATTTGTGCTGAATTTATCCAAACCGTTGAGAATACGTGCCTACAACTCAACTGGGGAGGCAATCATAAAACTCAGTTAGAGAAACTGGATTTCTCTTGGGAAGGAAAAAGTGACTCAACAAACTGCTTGGGGAAAAACCAACAATGCTTTGCACTTCTAAGACTTATCTGTTCTCAGATTGCTGTTGATATTCCTTACTGAAATCGATTGCTTTTAAAAGTAATTTTCTTTTATTATTTTAAGAAAAATGTTTTTGATTATTAAATTCAAACTTTGAAATTATCGTCATAAAAATTCAATTCTATTTAGCTGAAAGATAAATAAGAGTAGAAATAATTGGTTAAAAAGTTCAACTTTATTTAATAGAATGGTAGCCTGTAAATGACATGACTCCATAGATCTTTACAAAAGTTGAAAAATGGTAATTTACATGGAAAAGGGCTACATTGAATACAATGATCACTAATCCTTCTACCAACTTCAATATCCACTATGCTATTGGCTTTGGTTGAAAATGATGAATCTGAGTCGGCTGACTTGCTCGGGAATTTTCCAAGACTGGAGATCAACCGAGTGTAGTTACTTGCCATAATCCCTATTTTTTGCTTAAATTTCCCTAAGGTCGTGTACTCAATCTGTCAAGATAAATTTCTGTTTTATATCTCTAATTTTTGCCTGGACCGCCGTTTCGGGTTTTCAATCCATCGAGGCGCTCATCTTTTGCATAAGTCGCCCTTTAATGTTGCTATGAAAATCTAAGGTCGATGATCATTCTAAGATTGGAGGGATGAAGAGAAATAACTATAACGTAAATAGAATATTCGTAAAGATATGAGATATAGGGGATATCGGTATGTAACGCATCAAGTTTCGTGGATTCGATAGATAGTTGGCGTAATCTTATTTGTAAAAATATTCTTCAGTAGAAATTATTTATATAAAGGACCTAGTCTCACACTCTTGTTTTTATTGAATCTGACCATACTCCTAAACCAGGATACTTGGCTCTCGCTGTGTTAAGGATTAATGCCTAGTTTCAGCTATCAAGTTAAAATCTCAAACTCTCGTTCTTGTTGACCGTAACCTTAGTTTTTTTTGTACTGTCGTACAAAAAACAATTTGATTAAAATAAGAAACTAAAACCGGAAAAAAAAGTTTAATAAAAACTAACACCAATTATTTATGAATCCCTTCGTTTCGACGGTCTTTACATACCGATACCTAAGGGTTAAGCCGGACATGGATCAGGTAACAGACATGGTAATTAGGGAATCAAACATGTGATAAGACATAAAAAAATAAAACAGTAATCAAAATAAAACCTGGATTGTGAATTAAGAACTGGAACTGAATATTGATTCTTTGATTAAAATAATGTCTGCAGGCTTTGGCAATGAATAACCGTTACAATTGAATCCCAAAAGCGTAAATAATAAAGTGCAATAGTCCCGATATGGAGAAACTATCACTTTTACAAAGTAAGAAAATTGTCTAGAAACTAAAAGAAAAATAAATTCTGACTAAAATTAATCGTCGCTTGAAAATTGGACGAAGAGTGTGTCCCGAGCGAGTCTGAGAGATCGTTTATATATTTTCCACAATCCCTAAATTGTAGCAAAGGTGGGTGGATTCGTGGCTCCAAATGTGGTGAAAAAGGTGGAAGACTAGGTTGTGGAGGTTGCCACAACCCTAGCCTTTGAATGAGAGGCGAGCGTTACCTTTTTAGGATTGGGCGCCACCTCTTAAGGCTTGGTGGCGGGCGCCACCTCCTCCTTGGGTTAATATGACGGGCGCCACACACCCTAGATAATGGGTGCCACAAGCCCATTTGCTTTGGTGGCCCATTTTCTCTTATAAAACTCCATTTTCTTCTCTTTTTCTTTCCTTTTTCTTTACTTTTTGCTATTTTCCATTTTTCTTGCTATAAACCTTTTAATCGATAAATACCTGCAATAAACATAAAATACTGCGTAATAATAAGTGTTAATCAAGTAAAAAGCAATGAATATGGAGCCAAAAATACGATACATTTTTGCGTTATCAAACTCCCTCATACTTAAACCTTTGCTTCTCCCTAAGAAAATACCGCTTACATGAATAAAAAGTGTTGTAAAATATTTGCAGCATACATTATCAAGCCTCGTAGAAGACACAGTTGCATTCGGATACTCATTCTAATCTATAAACTTTACTTTGGTTATAAATTGTATAAATAGGTACTCACTTCCACACTAAGGGTATCGTTGCAACCATAAGTCTCCCCCTATAGAAACCAATCTGAATTATGTTGTCATTCCTAAGTGTACCTTATTAAACCTTCTTTTTATCCTTTTTCATTCTGGTGCAATCACATTAAGCCCGTTATCCTTTCATATTCATAGCAAGATAGTCTGTTAGTGACTATGATCTCACCATTATTTCTTTCTTTCTTTTTCGCACTTTGGCTCAAATAACAGTTGAAGATGGTTATACCCTTGGGATAAATGACCGGGTGAGGATCACCTAACTTAGAGGGAACAACATTTTCCATACATTTCGTAATCTTTTCTACTTTTAAGTCTGAGATCATACACTTATTTGCATCGACTTCTTGCATAGTGTATGTTTAGGATGGTGTTGATTGCTAGATTAACTACTTAAGGAAATATTAAAGAATAGAATTTAAGGCTATAGCATGACTAGTACTCAAATCGATCTTATATTTGGGAGATTTAAGGTGTTAAAACGATGTCGATCTTATAAAGTTTTTCCAAATCTCTATAATTAAACCTCAGTTTTATTTATAGTTAAGAATTTTCAAAAGGTGTATTGTATCTCTAAGTCTAGACTTTTGCGAAATTTTTTGTATGGCTTGAGCAAATAGGAGAATTAGTAAATAACGGAAACCATGCATAAAGACTCTACAACACATTGATATTTAACTCGACTGACACTTTAACAAAAAATAACAAAAGGAAATAACAATAGCAATAATTTATATCTACCTAGAAAGCGATAAATAAAAGCGGTAAAGCTTCCTCCCCCATACTTAAACCTTGCATTTTCCCCAATGCAACGACATAAGATAGGAAAGAAAGGTAGAACCTGGGTATCCTGCTACTGGCGCCTTCTGCCATGTGTACATGCACGTCCACCATTTTCTGGCAGGTGAGGTGGCGTGTAGTTCTGGACATCTTCCACACGCATTGTTAATGTTGCCATTTCATCGATCAAGCCAGACATGTTATGTTCGGTTCTGAAGGAGTAGTCGTGCTGATCATGCTGCATTTGGCGAAGGATTTGCATCATTTCAGTTTGCTGAGCTTCCATGTTTTAGATTTGTGGGTCGCGCTGAGCGTCTTATTCGCTACGCCGCAGCAGTCCATCATAGATCTCATCAAGAGTGGCTGGTGCCACATTTCTTCTTCTGGGTCTTTGACTAGAAGATGTACCTGCAACATTTTCAATGGATAGGTGTTTGGTGTGTGGGTCAGTAGCTGGAGAAGATTGCTCCGGAATGTCGTCCTCAATGGTGTCCCCACCAGCAGCTACATTCTCAGGAATGTGCACGGGGACTTGGTTAGGCACCAGATCATTAGTATAATAATAATTATCCGGGTTATGCACATCTGTGCGATTTGGCTTTGGGAGGATAAAATCTTGTAACATATTATTTGCAATTATTAAATTAAATTTACCGTCAGTCATTCGTTTTACTAGTTTCATGCTTCTTGTCATGTCAATGTCAATGGCATGATGCGGGAGAGGGGTTAGCCTGGAGAATTTTTCTTCGAGTCCTAGGACTCTGGCTAAGGACGTTATTAAACCTCCAAAAATAATCGGCCCTCGCTTCCCATTGACAATGGCCTGCATGTGAGATAGCATAAAAGGGATGATATTCACCTTTTGTGGCAAAAATGTGGCGAACAAATGAAAGAGTCCTTTTTTGTTCACCTTGTTAGAATTTGCTCAGCCAAAAATGGTGGATGCCAATATTTGGCAGAAATATCGAATAGCCGGGTTGTGAATGAAAGTGACTTTGTTTCCCTTAAAACTATGGGTTACTATACTGGTTATTGCCCTCCAAAATGGTTGGAAGGCGCATTGCCAACCCTCAGTATTTGGGACCTCACTTACTACGCGATCCCCATGGGGGAGATGTAGTAGGGTCCGCTAGTTGGGAAAATGTAAGGGAATATTCGAATTTAAATCAAGGAAAATGGATAATCCCACTGGAATTGTTGGGTGTGGGACTAAAAATTAATGAGCTTAGGAATTCTAGTGTTAACTGAGCGTAGACAGTGTCCTTGGGAGATACAAAATAATTTAAATTTAAAGTGTCTAGCATATAGTTAACACTATATAGAATTCCTAAAGAAAATAAACAGGGTTCATCGGCGAACTTTGTTAATTCGATCTTTCTTGCGGTGAGAGACGTGTACGTCTCCTCTTGTAATTCGCTTGGCTCGCCATTTCTGAACACTATTTCTTATTCCCTCATCTGTGCCATAATGAATTTCAGACTCTTTGTGTACTTTAGTGAGAATAGATAAAGAAAGGAGAGAAATATGTAAATGAGAGGTGTGGTATGTTGAGGTTATGTTGGTGGTTTATATAGAGGTGATGGTGGTTAGAAAATTGATTGGTAAATAAATTGCATTTAGGTTTTTAATGTCTTGGTCAAAGAATTTTTGAAAGTGGTTAAATGTCATTAAGGCATTATCTTGCATGCAAGGGACAACATCATAAAGTGGTTTGAATGGTCAAAATACACAGCCTGCGCGTGCAGGCTTGTGTAGCGGCTTGCGCCACTTTTGGTGTTGGTGGCGGGCGCCACTATGGGCTCTGTGGTGGGCGCCACAACCCTCACGTGGGCTCCGCAACTGTGTGTGGCAAGCACCACATGCACTATGGTCTTCCACATGTGTGTGCCTTTATATGCTTTGACCACAAAATTTCAATGGAATTTAGTTTACCAATAATATATAGTGTATAGGAATAATAAACAATATATAGTGAAATGGAATTTAATCACAAAATTGACGAATAAAAGAATGGAGTAAATAAGAAGAGATGACATAATATTTTTACTGGCATAAAAAGAAATGAAGTAATTAAATAAATCCCAATGTGTAAAAGCAAATATAAATAAAAGTCAGTAAATCGGTAATTCAAATAAATTAGCCATTATGGAGACTCTTGGTAGAAGGAGCAAATGAGTAGAAATGTTGGTAAATGTTGTCCAGGTTCTCTGTCACTACATCCATAAAGCCATGGAATTCCACGCGTAGGGTGTTTAGCTCGCCTCTCAGATTGGCGACATCTGTCTGAACAACTTCGATGGCAGCAACATGATCGGTGAGATGTGTAGCACGTATAACTAGGGCATGTGATTCAGCGTCAGAGAGATAATTGTCATAGTGATCCTAGATTTTGGGTGTCTCTGGAGGAGAGGGTGGTGCATCTGGTGGTCCATCCAAATCATTGAGCCAGTTGTTCCTATCATGTGCACTTGTCCTAGGGTCTGGTAGGGTAAATAGGTGTACTACTTGGTGGTTGATTAGAAATTCAAACACATTTGGGCATGGGTTCCTAATGATCCTGGTGTTAAAGAAAAAGTCAATATTCATTGGTCATATTCCACCTAAAAGGATGAGTTTAATAAGTGGTTGTCTCAGTCCAATGGCATTTTCTTTCATGGTCACTAAGACTCCAACTAAGATTGGTCCATAGTCCTCCTGTGCCATACGGTACAGATTAGCTATCATGAATGTAGCAGCGTTAACAGGTCAGGCCAGTGACGCGCAATACATTATGAAGGGTTCGTCTTTGGACACAAAGGTTCAATTTTGTTCCTTTCCAAATAAGGTGTGAGCTAGGATCTTATGAAAGTAACGGATGGTAGGGTTATGGATATTCTCTGAATGCATAAGGTCTGGCTCGGGATGGTCGTTTCCTGTGATGCTACCCCAAAAGAGGTCTAACTCATGGTCTACTATCCTGTCTTCCTGGGTAATGGTAAAGGTATCAGGGCCATTCGGGCATCCTAGGAGTTCAGCCGTTTCTCTATGGGTGTAGCGGTAATTATTATCAAACAACCTAAAGAGGATTAGGCCTTTGTTAAGTCCAATACCACGGTTTGGTAGGTACACTAGGGAGCTTAGAAATTCTAAAGTCAACCTACTGTAGGAACTAAATTTTCTTTTGATAGCAAAGGTGTCCCAGCCTAGTGGGTTAATTAGGAATGTAACATTGTCTCTTATACCTAATTTGGTCATGGTGTGTCCATCTAGGTACAAGGTTAGTGTCATTTCTCTCTAAGCTAGAGCCTCAAAACGTCTCCTTTGAGCTCTGCCTCTAAAGACTATATCAATGTAATCTACTTGTTGCATTATGATAGTCAGTAGCTAGATAAAATCAAGTAGATAATAGCATTGAGTTAGTAATGGTCAATAATACAGAAAGGTACCGATTAACTTTATGAGAAATAAGAAAGAAAAGAAAAAATGAAAATTAAGCAGTAGTAATAATTATAAATTTGGGTAAGGAAATTTTAATAGTTAAAGACAGAGTGTGGGTTCTCTCCCACCAAGCGCTTTGTTTATTGTCGTAAGCTCGACAGAAATGGGATAGGCACTATTCTTTTGAATGAGCATGAAGCTCTGCAAGCTTTAGATTTGCAATGAAATCATTGTTTCAAACATTGTCCGTTTACTATGAATGGTTCACTTGTTTTTCCTTTTATCGCTATTGCTCCAATCGAAAAGATATCGGTAATTTCGAAGGGACAGGACCATCTAGAACGATATTTTTTGGGAAAGAGTCTGAGGCGGGAGTTAAACAGGAGTACTTTGTCACCTTCCTTAAACTCTTTCCTTAATATGCGATTGTCATGCCATTTTTTTGTTCTTTCTTTGTAGATTCAGGCATTCTCATACGCATCTAGTCTATGTTCCTCTAGTTCGTGGATATCTAATATTCTTTTTTCGCCTGCGGCAGCATAATTGAGATTAAATGTCTTAATGGCCCAATATGATTTATATTCTAGTTCTACCGACAAATGACATGATTTTCCATAAACTAGCTAGAAAGGTGTGGTTCCTATTGGGGTCTTATAAGCTGTCCTATATGCCCACAGGGATTCTGGTAACTTTGAGGACCATTCTTTCCTAAAGGTGGCAACTGTCTTTTCTATAATTTGTTTAAGTTCTCGGTTTGAGACTTCTACTTGCCACTCGTATGTGGGTTATAGGGTGTTGCTACACTGTGCCAGACTCCATATTTCAGTAATAGCTTTTCAAAAATCCTTGAAATAAAATAGGATCCACCTGTCATACCCCAATTTTGTCCGGGCATATTTAAAGTTTTTTTTGTCAAGCGTTCACAACCATAAAGCACGATGCACAAAATCAAGACTAGAGAGTTTCACTAGAGAAGGGAATTAGGTTTCTTTTAATCTTTACCCCAATTTCGTTGCTTTATGGATTTAAGACCATATTACCTTTAGAAGTTCATAATGCATCAAGATCTTTTAAGAAGTTCATTCTACTTGTGCTTACGGATTAAGTGGATCACTAGATTAGGATGTGCAGATTATTATAGTCCATATCATCATTTACTCCATGCATAAGTTGCCTCGAAGGCTCACATCTCATTGATTCATTATCATAAAAAGCATCTTAATGGCTCATGAGTGCAAATCGCATCTTATCAACAAGTCTTTTGGTTGATTTGTAAGTTTGGTACATTCTTGTGTTCAAGTACATCTCATTACAAGAGTTTTTTGCTGAATGTGCATTTTTCCCGCTCCAATTGGCAAATGTCTAAGAAATGGTGGTGATTGACCTAGGACTGGCACGGGTAGGTCCAGATTTCAGAAGTCTCATAAGGACTTGAATTTAAAGTTTTTTTCAATGTCTATAAGAGAGGAAATCAACATTCTATAGGGACTTCATGACAATATCATTTGCATAAAGACCATTAACTTGGATTTACAAGACCATGCTTTGATGGGCATGATGTTCCTAAGTTTTATTAATACAGGCATAGATTTACAATTTGTATTGTTAAACTTCATGGTTTACAAAAGTCCTAGCCTATGATCTAAGGACATGTTGGCATTACAAGAGAAGTTATTCAAGCATTGGAATAGAATGGCAGCTAAGCAATACAACTCATTACACTCTCTTCTTCAAGTAATTCCAAGAATTTGCGAGACATGTCCTGATAAGCATACTGCAACCTGCACAATCCAAAAGCCTATCACGTAACATACAAGCTATTGTGAGAAAAGTTAGCCAAAGCCAAAATGCAATTTTATCATGAGGTTTAATACTGTTGCAAGAAGGGAAGCAATACCAGGTAGTGTTCCGAGCTTAGGACCACGATAGAGTGGCACAAGACGGAACATTCGAAGAGGTATAGCAACGCCATGACCTGTAATGTGATGGACCTGAAAACCACCAAAATCCACAGTCCATTAACAGTATCACCACCTAGGCCAAGTCAGTCACAAACCATCCAACTTTGATCAAACAAATCCATAAACTACACAAACCACTACTGCCACGATAGGTATAACAACTCACAAATCAGCTCACACATTAGCTAAATATCCAAACAGAACCTGAGCAATAAATCTCGCTGCAACTTCATGCAATTTCTATTTTTCTTCCATCAAAAAGGACCGAAAAATGGAAGCGCTGGCGGGAAAAAGATGTAACAAGTACATTGGTGTGGCAGATGTGAGACAGTGGGAGCATATATCTTGTCATACGTTTCAGCTATCAGTTACAGAGAAGGGAATGAGAAACTCCTAGATTCATGTAAAAGCTATGAACATGCCTTGCCAGAGGATACTGTTATGGATAACTTTTAGAAACATTATTGATTAGGCTGAGAGTGCCTTGCAATGGAGACAGGTCGAAACAGGTGGTAACCGCTGATGTAAACTAGTAGGACACACATTCTTTAGAAACTCCAAAGGATACATTTTTGGCCAAGACTGGAACTGGATCTTTCCACGGTCAATCCTCTGATTTGGATCTCCTGGTATTAAACAGAGATGATAACATTAGGATAGTTCTGGCTACAAGAAATTGTATAGCACAATGAAACTTAGATTCTATACAGGACAGAACTCTAAACCATTTCAGGATGCAGCCTAAGAAAGGATTAAAAAGGGTAAGTTGCTATGCTTACCGTTATGTGAACCGATGACAAGACAATACATATCACCTCATTGAAACGAAAGCCAAGACTCGGAAATCCTGTATCAAAGTTCCATGTACCTGCACCAGTATTCACAAGATTTCAAAGTACATCAGTGGAAAGCTATCATGATCAAGTCCATTAGACAAAGCAAAGCCAGTGAGGTTGAATCAAATTCATAACAGTTGAAACAGCCGTGGAGTCAAATATCATCATCACATCAGTTAAGTGACGTGCAGAAACACTAAATATGCAAGAGTTGAATCCACAATTGAAAGAGTCGAAGCTTAAAACGGACACACACATGTCACAACAATTCCAAAACAAATAAAACCAGCATAAACAAGGGGATATCACAATAGAAAAGCTGCAATAAGTTCCACGCCAAATGCAACGTTGTCGTTAACCACAATTCAGCGATACATAGTAACGACCTCAATCTTGCATTGGAGCTATTCCCAAGTTTGCAACTCTCTTTCAAATCATCTTCTCGCTTACACCAAAACAAAAGCATTTGTCATACAACCTAGCAGAATCACACAGAGGCACATATTGGCATATGTTCCATGGCATCAAAAAGAGAAGAAAAGTCTAAATCACGACCTCACAGCAAGGGTGCTTGGATTTGTGTGAGAGGTAAAGCATAGATTGGCACTGTTAAGAATCCATGTCTTTCATGAGCATCCAAGGTTGGTTCACTATGATAACAGAAAATTCTTAGTCAATGCAAGTTATAATAAGTGGACTCAAATAAATAACTGCAAGGGATGGCAAAACCGAATGGTAAAAGAATCCTTAGTAGTAAAAATAACCTTAAAAAGCATATGCTTCAAAGGACACTACAGACAAAAGGTCGCGGTCACGCTGGTCCAGACACAATCCAGAAGGAAATCTTACTCTAACGGAATGATTCCTTTCACCTCTTCCAGCTCATGATTCAAGGACCACCCATTTTCACTCTATATAAGAGACATCCAATCATTGGAAGGAGGAGAAAAAATTGACACCGTCACTCTACTGAAATCGCATCCTAACCTGCACACCAAAGCTCAAAGGTACCAAATGGGTGCTCAAAGTTTATCCTTAGAACTTTGAGTAATCCGAGCTAAGCCACTACAAAATCAAGATATACCCAAATAAGATGAAGAACTGAGAGAAGAAGCGAAGAAGACGAGGAGCACTCGAAGAAGGAGAGGAGAAGAAGATAGCATACCTCGAGGTCGATCCCATCGTCGCATGCAAATGTCTTCATAATGTTCCCAATTTAGGGGTTAAATCTAGAATGAACTTCGGTGAGCATTTAATGTTGAAACGTTGGGGATTCCACGCGGAGGTTCAGATTGGGAGATAGAGGCGCCTCCTCCGGCCGCCGTCCGTTTCCGGTCAGTCAAAATTGATTGAGAAGAAGAGAAGAGAGAGACGGTCGAAATCTGAGAAAAAGGGAGACACTTGAGGTAATGAGATTTTTGGGTTTTATTTCTTTGGAGATCTATTTCTTTTTAACAGTATTAAAAGATAACTTAATGCCATTAATGACAATTACTTGTGATACTGCATGTTTATCTTCCCTAAGTATTCTTCTAACTTTTTTAATGCCACACTATCATTCACTGTTTGGCGCGTGGCCCATAGAGAATAGATAAATGGTTCTCATGGATTTCTTTTCTCTTTTCCTTTCCTTTCTTGCTGACCATTCCAATTCAAATTGATTAATAAGAGGTATGGGCCTTAGGGCCCAACCCGAGTTAATGATGGCTCAAACCCCTTTCGGGCCTTTTTGTAGTTCGTTTTTGGAGGGACTGTACACACCGTTTATTTCCCTCATACACCCCTTTCTGTTATAAATTTATTTCATTATTTATCTTCTATGATCTGTTTTTGTTAATACATTAAAAACATATTAGTAGTAAAATAGACAATTGTTTTAACTTATTTTTTTATTATTGTTAATTATAAATTTTAATTCTTGTTAGAATATATGTTAATTAAATAGTTAAATATTAATAGATGAATAAACACTTATTTTGTCCAAATTAGGTTGAACCATTGGTCCAATACCAAGTAATCCATTTAAAACTAAATCAAATCCAATAAGTTCGAATTCAAATCTTTTGTTATTAATACACTTCTAAAAAAAAAATATTTTAATAATTAACATCTTAAAACTCCATAAAATTAAAATCATTTTCCCAATTTAATTATTCTAAAAGTCTCTATTTTAAATAATTAATCTTTAAATGAAAATGAGATTAATGAGCATCCGCTCCATTATCTCTCGATTATTCGAATAATTGGCGTACGCCATATTGCTCGAATTTTTGTCATTTAATTAAAACCCTAAAAACTCTATTAAATTAAAATCACTCCTCCAAATTATTTATTAATTATAAAAGCATTGTTTAAATTAATTTTGAATGAAAAGGAGAATAGTAAGTTTCCGCTTTATTATCTCTCGATTATTCGAATAATTGGCGTACACCATATTGCTCAAATTTTCGTCATTTAATTAAAACCCTAAAAAACTCTATAAAATTAAAAGTATTTTCTGAAATTAATTACAAATCCTAAAAGCATTATTTAAATTAATTTTGAATGAAAAGGAGAATAGTAAGCTTCCGCTTTATTATCTCTCGATTATTCGAATAATTGGCGTACACCATATTGCTCGAATTTTCGTCATTTAATTAAAAACCTTAAAAAACTTTTAAAATTAAAGTCATTTCCCCAATTTAATTATTCTAAAAGTCTCTATTTTAAATAATTAATCTTTAAATGAAAAGGAGATTAATGAGCATCCGCTCCATTATCTCTCGATTATTCGAATAATTGGCGTACGCCACATTGCTCGAATCTTCGTCATCAAATTAAAATGTAATCGAATAAACTCAAATCACTTCTTATATCAAATCCAATTTTACAAAATAAACTATATAACTTAAAACTCAATTAGAGAATGGGAGGCGTACGCCTCACCGTTCCTTGATTATTTGAATAATTGGCGTACGCCACATTGCTCAAATCATCGACTCTTCAAAACATCTCAAGACATATCAAACTAATTTCTCGCCCCCGAGCGATCGAAACCAATCAAAAACCTAAACACATCAATCCAATTTGTCACCCCCGTGTGACCAAAACCCTTTCAGAAAGAACACTGTCAATCATTTCTAATGCGCACAACAAACCAATGCTTAAGCCTCCGCCGAGAGTAGACAAGCCAGCGTTTAGCCGTTAGAACGCCGACCCACACAGTCGTTCATCAAACAAAACACACCAAATATTCGTAGTACCCCGAACTACGAATGCTTTGATTTCCTTATTGAACCATAAGGATACGTAGGCACGAGATTGCGAGGTCTTGGCGAGCACACTAATAAAAAACCTCCCTTTTCCCATTTTGAGGTCTTCATCCATCTCTATTATCAACTCTAATTACTAGAAGAAAGCAAATAACATTTAACTAACATTCAAATAGCAAATTAGACTAAAAGGTTCCCGTTGAGTACAACGGACGTGAGGGGTGCTAATACCTTCCCCTTGCGTAATCGACTCCCGAACCCGAATATGGTTGCGACGACCATTATTCTGTTTTTTCAAAGGTTTTATCGATATTTTCCCATTCCTTCATTGGAATAAATAAAGTTCGGTGGCGACTCTGTTCGAACATAAATGTTTCCGTGACCATCGCGGGGAATCGTGTTTTTCGAGATGCGACAGATGGCGACTCTGCTGGGGACATAGCTCCAAGCTAGAGAGAGTCAAACCTAATTTAGTTCAAATTTCTACGAATGTTACATTACTGTTTTTCTTCATTATTTGCTTCTGTATCTCCTGATGTATTATTTATGCTATGTGATTTATTCTGTTATTATGCTGGGTGACCTATGGTTTTTGACACATTTTGTGAGATAAGCTCCGTACCCGAGCTTTGAGAAGAACTTAGAACCCGGAGTTGTGTAGTATTGAACCGAGGGGTGTACACCTCATTGGGACAATACGAGAACTCCACCTAGAGTAGATCTGTTCAGAATTTCCATCATAGTATGGCTAGCCCATTATTGCGAGGAAACGTTGAACATGGTCCATGACTTTGGGAACCTCGTCTTAAACTGAAGTCCGTCTTCATGACTGGTGATTGTGTAGTATTGAGCCGAGGGGTCGACACCCCGTTCGAACAATACGAAGATCTCACTTAGAAAAGATTGATTCAGAACTTTCATCACGATATGGCTAGCCCATTATTGCGATGGAAGACTGAACTTGGTCCATGACTCTAAGTTCTTATCCTGAAAACGAACAACCTTAGGAGCCATCCTTTGTGTGTGGGGTAGAGAACATAGAACCTCCTTATAGGGTGTACCATATGATACTCGTGTTATCCTGGATCCTAACTATACCTAAATTACATTTTCTTTGCATACCTAAATACAAAATTTCATGCATTCTCATCCCATCAGCATGAATTGCATATCATTTTCATAAACAAAAAAAACTCATCACATCCTGTGTCCATAACTCGCAGTTGAATTCCTGACATTCGTATCAGACTTGAAGTAGCTCTGAAAAGATTATGGATTCGTTGGAGCAAAACCACATTGCATTGAGAGGAGATGTGGACTCAATGAAAAACCAGGTAGACCAACTTGTGGAGTCTATGATAGCTTTAGCAAAGAGGGAGGACACCATTCAGCAGACTGCAGTGGTTAAGAATGCGGTGTTAGCTCCAGTAAATGATCCTACCCAACCTCAGCTTGCGCAAACCCCAGTTGATAACTTTGTTGTACAGGAACGTCATATCATTCGAGATTCCTCTTACCATGATGATGTTGAATATCACAGCTTTGCATTCTCCGTGCCAAATTCACATGGAACAAGCCTATTGGTTAATATTGAGCAACCACAAGATGATGAGATTGCTAAAAGATGTTGCGGGCTAGAGAAAAGACTCAAGGCCATAGAAGGACAAGATACTGTTGAACAAAGTGCTTTATACATGTGTTTGGTACCTGGCCTAGTTATACCCCCAAAATTCAAAATACCAGAATTTGAGAAGTACAAAGGGGATAGTTGTCCAAAGCAAAATTTGGTAATGTTTTTTGGAAAAATGACCTCTCATGCCCACAATGATAAGTTAATGATTCACTGTTTTCAGGACAGTTTGACTGGGGCATCATTGAGTTGGTATATGAAGTTAGAAAGGAATCATGTTCAGTCATGGATAAACCTGGCTAATGCCTTTTTGAAGCAGTACAAATACAATTTGAACATGGCTCCCGATCGCATGCAGTTGAGAGCCTTATCTCAGGAAAGTAACGAATCCTTCAGAGAATATGCATAAAGATGGAAAGAGTTAGCAGCTCGTGTTGAACCACCACTCTTAGACAAAGAAGTGATGGAATTATTCAGGGATACCTTGCAAAGTCCTTACTTCGAAAGAATGATTAGCAGTGCAGCATCAGACTTCGCTCACTTGGTGTCAATTGGAGAACGCATCGAGAATGGCCTCAAAAGTGGAAAAATCCAATGCGCCTCAAATAGCCAGAGTATGGAGAGTGAATTTATTCCTAGTTCCCAAAAGGAAGAAGAGGTTGAAATTAATGCAGTCTGGGAAGCTCCACAAGCTTCACACCAGACACCATTCTCTCCACATGGTCAATATCCTACAACTCAAGGACCTCCTCAATATCAACGATGGATTCCACCTCAACAGCCATACAAACGATATAACACTCCACATCAGCAGCGCCAACATGCTCAACAAAGGTCAAGAAAGCCAGAGAGACATATTGATCCTCTCCCAATGCCATACAGTCAAGCACTTCCATATTTGATTAAGAGGGGATTGATAGTGCCAAAGGAGCTAAAACTAGTAAGTCCTCCATATCCACCAGGCTATGACGCCAACGCTCGGTGTGACGTCCATGCTGGGGCACAGGGGCATTCAACTGAAGGTTGCAAAGTGCTTAAGAGTAAAGTACAAACCCTGTTTCATTCCAAGATGTTCTCATTTGCGCCCCGAAGCTTGCAAATCAATAATACTGCTTCGCCTAGCTGTGCGAGTCCATCAGTCCAAACGGTGGAGGAGATTTCCGAGAATAGGTCTGAAGATGATTATCAAACTGGTCTCGATGAGGAGAAATACCACTACTCTGAAGAAGGCTAGCCCAGCAGTGAACCAGGCACGAGAGAGATTCCTCTGCACTGGCAACCATTTGGCTACTCCTTGCATTTCATATGTATTTTTCTTTGCATGTTAAGTACTTATTTGCTTTCAAGTATTGTTGATTTCCCGTAATGGTAATATTAATGAAATGATTATGCATGTTTTGAACGAATCCTTTCGTATTCACTCATTTTTTCCATTGATATAAAAAAAAAATATTTCTCCCATTCACTTATCAAACTGTTATTTTAGCAAAAGATTGAAGGGAGAATGACGAAAACGAAATACCCATAATTGTTGATTGTATGCTTTCAGATAAAACCTTGCTGATGATGTACAGGCATTGTTTCAAATCCCTAAACACTGGAAAGATAAGGAGTTAATCCCTAGTCAACCACTTCGAGCCTAGAAGTAGGAGTTTCTTTCGGATCTACAAACCCTTACATTTAACCTGGGGCAGGGTAGTGTTCAGTTAATCTGACTATGCATTCAAATTAAAAGACGAAGCATCCCGTCTAAGGATCAACCACATGATATTCTTCGCATACATCCTAAAGTGTCGAAGGAACCCAGAAAAATCCAAAAGTTATGACGGTTGTTCTTCAATGACTAATGACTTGGCAGTCACATTCTAAAAAATGGAATCAAAGAAAAGCCCGCTAAGTTGAACACCCAAGAGGCGACTTAGGCAAAAATTAGGGCAATCCCGATGGACTCAAAGCTTCAAAAGCAGTTCAGGCAAAAAGTTAGGGATCAAGAAAAAGGAAAAAAATCAAAAGAGGTCACGAAAACCCTCAACAAAAGAAAACAAGATTCAGTGACCACCATACCAAAATCAAAGGGTCACCGACATTAAAAAAAACGAAATAAGGTGGTTGCCATTTCAAGAGACCTTGAATCACCATCTTTATCCTTACACCTTCAAAAAAGATGAATGTGTACGTTTAATTAACTGAGCGTAGGATTGGAGTTTATCAAGAAGAATGGTCGGTACAATAATAATTTTGAGCCTCATATCCTTTATTTCAATAACCATGAACCAAGCCACGTTACAACCCCTAAAAGACCTAATTGAGGTAGGGGTTATTCTGAAAGCGTACTACAGCAAGGTTGCGTAAACTGACTCCTAAATATTTGCTAATTCACCTGTATTGGTATCATATTCTCGCTGTATCTTTCACACACTAACTAAATCAGCAATGTGTTTGAACTAATGGTTCATTCGTCGGACACTATCATTATCACTTCAATACATGATTTTTCAAACCTGCATGAATATCGCATTAAAATTACCATTTATTGAATAAACAATTTTAACTGCAAGTAATTACTTGACATCAAGGAGCTTCAAAGAAGCAATCGGAGAAGAATTTGATCATTCGTCGGTGCTGACCCGAATCAAGACTACTTCCTAACCCTATGGATCAGGGGCATGGCATCCAATGACTATGACTTGGTCAGTAAAAAAAAACTCCAAGCATCAGTTGATCAAGGAGGCAAATAATTTAAAAATATTCAGTCCATCTGGGGCAATGTAGCACCTCAAATTTGCACCTATCATTGTACATACATTTTCATATTAGGTCATAGCATATCATGGTCTATTGCATAGCATTGCATTGCCCCCAATTGCCTCAAGTGCAAGCAAATCAAGAAATTAGGTCAAACTGATCAGGAGGTCAGTCAACCAAGCAAGCAAGGGTGTTTCTCAAGGAGCCAAGGCCCTAGGGTTGGTCCAACATGTTCACATGACTTGGAGGTCCATTTGAAATGTTTAAGTCAAGGGTTGGATGTTCAGAAGGCATCAGTTCATGCACAATCAGTCAAAAACCCTAGAAAGTCAAAGTTGGTCAACTGTGGTTGATTTTATGGGTTTGATGGATGGATTTGGTTTGAGAGAGTTTATTCATGTCCCAATAGGCCTCATATATCATGGCAAACAATATCATTGAAGAAATTGAAGCCAATCAGAAAATTTCCCAAAATAGAAACTGGACCTGTAATTTTAACTGCCAAAAATGGAAACTTCTTGATCCCAAACTTACATCATGATACAAGCTTCAAATGAATTTTTGCCCAACATGAAAGTTGAATATTTTGTTCTCCCATTTCCAAAAAGTCCAAGAACTCTCAATTCCCATGCATGGTTGTCAAGATATGATCAAGTCATTTTCACAAAATCTTGAACTTCAAAAGGCCATATCTCTCAAACCATTTGGCCAATTTTGGTGGGGTTTTTTCCTACAAACCACATTTCCTCTCCTCTTTCCAAAAATATAAATTTCATGAGCCAAAACATTGCCAATCAAAATGGCACTTTTGGACCTAGCATGCTTAATTTTCAAGTGAGGTGTATTTTTGAAGTTTTGATTTAAGCATTTTCTACCACATTAGCCATTTGGAATTGTTTCAAAACATGATTTCTGACTTGCCAAGGCCCAAAATTCGAGCAGCATGCTACCACATACCACCATTTGGTCAAAATTGCAAGATTAGCAAATTGGTTAAAATGAGCAAAGCATGATTACCATCCACTTAGCAAAGCTTAAACAGATCATATATAACCTATTTTCTGCAGAATTAGAAACCCTAGCAGCTGCAAAAACAACAGAATTACTCACTCTCTCTCAAATTCACTTTTGGCCATTTTCCAAAATCCTTCAAAATCCTTCAAAGAGCACGACCTAGCTAGGGTTTTTCCACCATCCAAGCATCATTTCATGCACATTTCCACCATCATCCTTTGGCTGTAAGAAGCTCTTCGTGGCTGTTCATCTTCAAGCAATTTCCATGGCAGAACTTGATTCAAGCTTCTACAAGAGTTGCTGAACCACGATTACTTCATCATTCAACTTGGGGAAGCATAATCTGCATCTGTTTAAGCTTATCCTGGCCAGAAAACACCTGAATCTTCATCTGCTTTTCCAAATTGGTTAGTATTCGATTCTCTCTATTTCCAAAACTTTGCCATGCTTAGTGTAGGTCTTAGTACCCTGATCATTATGAGCGTTGAATGGTAGAATTTAGTTAAGTATTTTGCAAGAAATCTGAAAATGAAAGTTTGGTGTTCATATGAAGTTTGGTTCGATTCTCTCTCAATAGCTTGTTTCCATGAAAATTGATGTTGGATTTTGCTTTGCCATGCTTGGATGAACATGTATGTGTGCTCATTATTCATTTCTGGAGTTTTTGTTCTTGAGCCAAGTTTGATGTCATTTATGATTCTTGCTCGATTCATGTTCATTGTTGTGATTTGATGAAAATTGATGTTGGATTCTTACTTGCCATGCTTGTATGAACATGTCTGTGTATTTAATTTGTAATTCTGGAAAAAAAATTGGTAGCACGATTTGGGGACGATGATCTTCATCTTGTACCCAGAAAACCCTAGGGTTTCTTCATCCATGCCCAGATTTTCTGATTTCACACACTGCATGGCACTGTATAGGCATGCACCAATAGGAACATTTCCTTGGTCGCCCCAAAACGCCACCGTTTAGTTAAGTGAGTTCCCAAATTACACAAATGCCACTCGGTCCATTAATTATTCAACTTAATTCATTTTAATTTCACATATTATTTCACTTTGATCACTCAACTTACAAAAATCACAATTCACTCATTTCAACTCCAAAATTCGTGAAAATTTTTGCATCATACTCATGTGAATGTCTAGTATTTTATCATGATTTTTAATGATTTTTTGGATGGCTGGATGTTAAATGGCATTAGGGTTTGTAGAATGTGACCAATTTTTACACCTTTTGCCAATTCTTTTATGAAATGATGAGGATGTATCCAATGATTCTGAAAATTTTTGTGGTTATTCTACACTCATTCATGTTTATTTTGGTGTAAATATCATGATTTTATCATATGTGGTTTGTGAGATACAAATTTTTGAAGTAGGGTGTGACAATTTGTGTCACACCAATGTTATGCAATTTTATGATTTTTGTTAACATGCTTCCTGGCTTCCAATTAATGTGAAATTTTGCATGAGCCATCTCTTATGTGTCTAGTTGATGTGTGAATTTTCCTGGAATTAATTATGCCATTTCCTAATTGTTTGAGATTTTTCTTCCCTGTCTAGTCAAATGTTGACTTTGTGTGACATATCTTGCTATTCCATTTGGGAAATTCTCATACTTTATTGGATGATCATGAAATTTCACATGTGCATACTATACATCTCAAGCTTTGCACTGGTGTTAATCCCATTCATTTCCCATCTGTTTTCATTTAATTATGATTTTTTGAAGTTGATACATGTTTGTTTGACTTCTTTGTGCTTGCTTGAATTGGTTTTGACTTTCTGATTTTAACTGACCATCTTCCCATGATCCAATTGAGCTGAAATTTCATATGCATGTCATGTTATGGATTTTGTTTGAGCATGAATTATTTGATGATTTTTGGAATTGACTATGTTTGGTTTTGAGCTAAGTCTTGCTGTTGACTTCATTAAGCATGTTCAAATTTGCTTTGACTTTATGATTTTCATTGACTGCCTTCCACTTGTCCAAATGTGATGAAATTTGACATGCTTACCATGCTAGGTGTTAGGATTGATCATGATTTATCTGGTGATTTTTGGAAATGTTTGAGTTGACTTTTGATGCAAGTCATTCTGTTGACTTCTATGTGCACCAATTTGCCATGCTTTGCCTTCTTTTGTTTGTGAAGTGATGATGATGCATGATATAAACTTGAGACCAATTGAGATTGCTTCTTAAATGTTTGAACTTGATTTTGTTTGACTTTCATTTGCTGTTTTGACTTTCTCATTCCTTTTTGACCCTAGGCTTGTCCTAGTGGTCCAGTTACTCACTATTGAGCTTATGTTTTCAGGTTGAACACCAAGTGACTAATGAGATCAATTTCTTTTGATCAAGCTTGACTGTTTATCATGAGCTAACCTTTGTTTTATAGGTGGCTTGACTCATGTGATTTGAGTCTTGTGCATTGCACATCTGATTACCTGATTTGTCTGTTGTTTCTCAATTCCTTTTGCTTTAGCTGTTGAAATGTGTACTGATTAGTTTGACTATTTCAGGTACCATTAGTTGCTTAAGTTCTTTGAACTTGCTTTGCTTTGCTATTTAGCAACTTGCTTGAGGTATAATTCCTTTTTCTTCATGTAGTCTGGAAGACCTGGCCTGTTACTTGGCCAGGCAACTGTCTGAAGTCCTCCTTAAGAGGCAATGTTTGTGTATGTTTAATTTGTCCTTGTACAAGAGTCAAAGACCTCCTAAGTGAAGAGGCAATTGGCAGAACCAAGGGATAAGCAACCTATCCCCTGCTATTCAGTGTGTCTTCTGTTTTGCTCACACCACTGTGTTGATGCATTACAGATAAAAAACCCAAGATCTTGTGCAAATCCATAGTTGAGTCAGTATCAAATCTGTAGAAGGGTTCCCACTTTCTGAACCCACACATTCTTGTCAGATGCTCTCCCTGGCCAGGGATAAGAGCAATGAGGCACACCCCTCATCTCCTTTCATCTGCTTCACCTTGGCTCTCAATGGCAAGGTTAAGAGCACCATCACCCATTTCCAGAGGTTTGTTTGTTGAGGTTGATATGACCCCTCGACTAAAACCTAACCCTTGTGTGAGCCCCTTGTGTGTATATAGTGTGTGCTACCTGTGCTTGTATGTTTGTTTGACTTGCTTCCTGTGCAAGTTAGGTTTAGTTTAGACTAATCCTTGTTTGCTTTCGCCCTCGTTGCGATCCTTTCTTTCGCCCTCGTTGCGATCCTTTCTTTCGCCCTCGTTGCGATCCTTTCTCTCGCCCTCGTTGCGATCGAGACTTTCCCTTTCTCTTGCCCTGGTTGCAATCGAGACCCTTGCTTCCTGTGCAAGTTAGGTGTGTGTGGCTTGCCTCCTGTGTAAGTCATGTCTAGGATAGGTTGGCCCTTGTGCCAGTTAGCTAGAAACCTTAACTTAGGGTTGATTTTGCATGACAACATCTAGGCTCGAGTCGTAGTCTCCCTAGTGTTGTGTCTCCCTCTGTTATCTGGTTAGGCTAGATCCTTGTCCCTGCGTAGGGGAACTACATAGCCCTGATCTTCACACCAGATGAAGTATGTAGGCAGGAGATTGAGCTGATCTCTCCGGGCGCCTTTTTCTTTTTTTGTGTGTGTTGTCTGACAGTTGCTAGGCTCGAGTGTCTTACTCCTTAGCAATCTGTTGTCCGTTTGTTTGTGTGTGTGCTTGACAGTTATAGGCTCGAGTCCCCGACTCCCTATTAACTTGTTGTGTTGTTGTGTGCTTGGAAGCTGATGTAAGACCATCGAGTGGCATTCGGGTTCCAGTGTGGGTGTGTTTTGGTTCGGATGCTGATGTAAGCCCAGTGATTGGCATTCAGGCTCCACGTTTGCCTTTGCCTGTGTTTGTTTGCGTGCGTGTCAGCCGAGCTACGAATGCTCTGATTCTCCTTCGTCCAAGGAGATACGTATGCATAGGATGCGATATCCTAGCGAGCATGTGTCGTTTCCCCAGTCCGAACTACTTCGACTCTGATGTCTATGCCTGATAGACTAAGTAGGCCCAGGATACGATATCCTGCCGAGTCAGTTTCAGTCAGTTTCTTGTGTCTCTTTCAGCCAGTGTGTGTGAGTTTGAGCAGTGTTTTAGCAACCAATTTCCTTTCTATTGTGCGTGGATCCCATCGAGTACGACGGATGCGTAGGGGTGCTAATACCTTCCCTTCGCATAACCGACTCCCGAACCCATTCTCTTTGGTCGCGAGACCATGTTCTTTCCCAGGTTTACTTCGAGCGTTTCTTTCCCTCTTTTGGGATAAATAACGCACGGTGGCGGCTCTGTTGTTTCTTTGTTTTCCCGCCGGTTTTTCGCGTGATGCGACAGCTGGCGACTCTGCTGGGGATATAGAGAAGTTGACCTATGCTGGTCCATCTTCCCTGAGCGAGTCTCTCCTAGCGCTCTCTAGGTTAGGGTTTTGGTTGCTTTGTGTTGTGTTTATTTATTGCATTCATTATTTACTGTTTGCATTCATTGTCTATTGTTTGCATTTATTTTTGTGCATTAATGTTTGCATTCATATTCATTATTCATTCTGACAGGCTGGTTGTCTGTTTTTTCTGTGTGGGGGGGGGGGAGTCAGTTGAGGTAAAAGGTCCAATACCCAGACCATGAGTGAAATCTAGGATGATTAGGAATAGAGTGATTCATGGGAAGCGGGTGGTATTGCGCCACTTAGCGGAACATTGATATCACGAGCAGTTCAGACCCTGGTGGGATGCTGTCGTTACATACTTCGGGTGTGTATA
This sequence comes from Lathyrus oleraceus, assembly GCF_024323335.1. Lineage (NCBI taxonomy): Eukaryota > Viridiplantae > Streptophyta > Magnoliopsida > Fabales > Fabaceae > Lathyrus > Lathyrus oleraceus. The sequence continues at coordinate 442,832,183 of NC_066581.1, forward strand.
TGATGGTATTCTGCGAAAGGTTATTTATGCTGCGTTTCTCTCAGCTTTACCCTGGCCTAGACTACACCCGTGAGTGGGGAAGGGTTGATCATCATTACAGGTACCTGTTGGTGACTTTTGGTTCTGTTGGTGACTCTCAGTTCAGACGATATATTCAGTTGACCTTAAGTTGGATTTGGGTTCCGAATTTTGACTGAAGCTTCGACCTAGTGATCAGAATTACACAACCAGCCAGTCCAGTCCTGTCTGCATCATTTGCATCATAGCATATTTATTTTTCAAAAGAAACGCAATGAAAAAATTTGAAAAAAATCAGAAAAAAGAAAAAAAGAAAAAAAGAAACTAATCTCTGCATGCATATCATTTCTCAGGTACATTCCAGAGCTCGTCTACCGATAGAGATGGCAACAGTCCCCGGGCCGAAGCGGAAGACCTGTTCCTACAGCTTTCATCGTGAGCCGTTGACTTCACTGATTGAGTTGGGTAGCTTTGTGACAGATGATCGTCTGAAGAGTTTTGTTGGACAGTATGGAGATATTCTGACAGTGCTGAAGACAGTAGTGGATCCGGTGCCTCTGCAGACACTACTACAATTCTATGACCCATGGCTCAGATGCTTCACATTTCAAGATTATCAGCTAGCACCTACTCTTGAGGAGTACTCTATTCTGATGAATGTCCCAGTTCAGCATCAGACTCCCTTCTTGGACGTCCCAAAGGAGGTTGACTTCAGATTGATTGCCAGAGCTCTCCGGTTGAGTGTTAAGGAGGTTGGTGAGAATTGGAAGCCCTGTGGGGAAGCTGTGGGTTTGCCATTGAAGTTTCTGTTGAGAGTAGCCAGAGATGAAGCAGAGAGGGGGAATTGGGAAGTTTTTCACGCGCAGCTTGCCGCCTTGATATATGGAATCATTCTCTTTCCTAGTATGCCAAATTTTGTTGATCATGCTGCCATCAGCATTTTTATCAGAGGGAATCCAGTCCCAACCCTTCTAGCTGACACTTACTATGCCATCCACAGTAGGCATGGTAAGGGTGGAGCCATCAGGTGCTGCCTACCTCTCCTGTTCAGATGGTTTATGTCACTTCTGCCTGTCAGTGGACCCTTTATGGATACCCAGAGCACTCTTAAGTGAACTCAGAGGGTCATGTCGCTCACCTCCTACGACATCAGATGGCAGTCATACCGAATGGACGTAAAGGATGTTATCATGAGTTGTGGTGAATTCCGGAACGTGCCGCTCGTGGGGACCAAAGGCTGTATCAACTACAACCCAGTTCTTTCTCTTCGCCAGCTAGGGTTTGTCATGAGTAGAAGGCCACTTGAAGCTGAGATAGCTGAGAGTGTGTGTTTTGAGAAGAAGGATGACCCTGTTAGGTTGGAGCAGATAGGGAAAGCCTGGAGATCTCTTGGGGTCAGGGATGGATCTGTCTTAGGGAAAAAGTTTGCCATTGCAATGCCCGATTACACTGATTGGGTAAAGAAGAGAGTGGAAACTTTGCTGCTACCCTACGATAGGATGGATCCGTTGAGAGAACAACCACCTTTGGTTCTTGCTGATAGTGTGCCTGCTGAACACTATAAGCAAGCCCTGATGGAGAGTCGTCGTCTGAGGGAGAAGGAGCAAGACACTCAGATGGAGCTGTACAAAGTTAAGGCTAATAAGCTGCACTTGGCCCATCAACTCAGGGAAGTGCAAGGAGAGGGTACTAGCAGAGCAAGGAGCAAGAAGAGATCATATGATGAGGTAGAGTCTATGTTGGACGCAGAGCATAGGGAATGTCTGAGGCTACAGAGAGCAGAAGTCAACTATCAGAAGAAGATCAGAGACCTGGAGAAGCAACTCAAAGACAAAGACACTCAGTTGAAGAAAGAGGTGGAGTTGAGACAGAAGTCAGAAGATTATCTTGGAGGAGAAGTCTTGGAGCTTAGAAGACAACTGAAGGAGAAGATTACCCCTCTACCAGAATGTTCAGAATGCACACTGTTGATAGACCAGTGCCATTACCTGAAGACTCTCATTCCGGAAGACCGTCTGTCTTAGATTGTATCTTTGTTTGTATTTATTGAGAATCACCTCCAGGCTTGTTGGATGGGATTCATTTGTTTGTACTCCGTCTTTGGATCTTTTTTGTTGTGAATCACCTCCAGGCTTGTTGGATGGGATTCTTTTTCTTTGTACTCTGTTTATTCGAATATTCTGTTGACTTGGTTGTATTGACCTTTTTACCCTTATGTATAGATAAGGTTGTCAGTATTTCCCTGTTGTTCTCACATTTTCCTTGTATCCTGTTGTTCTCTTGTTGCTGCAGGTTTCCATCTTTTGAGGATGGGTCAGGCTCTTTGAATGCCTGAGAAATGAGCATATCATGTGCATCATGCATATCATTGAAACATCATACTCATATCATTTGCATAACAGGTGTTCTTGTGCCGTCTTCTCACTTTGATTCCTGTGTCCAGGCAGGATAGCTGATCAAAGACCACACCGCTACTCAACGAGGCTCAACCATCAACGCAACATGGATCAAGTACAAGCTGAGTTGGCAGAGATGAGGGCTAACATGGCCCAGTTCATGCACATGATGCAAGGGGTTGCACAAGGTCAAGAAGAACTCCGAGCTCTAGTTCAGAGACAAGAAGCTGCAATTCCACCGCCCAACCAGGCTCTACCAGAAGGAAATCCAGTTCCTGACATTCCTGCTGCTGCTATTCCCGTCAACAACTATGCTGTAGGTGAAGAGTTGAGGGGTATCCGAGTTGACGGTCAACCGATTGCTCCAGATGCTGCTAGTGCCAGAGTCATTCATGTTCCAGCCCGTAACAGAATTCCGATTGTTGACAGACAAGAGGATTTGTTCACTATGCTCAGCGAAGACGACGACATTTTGGGCAGAAACGATGCGAGAGATCGCAAAGTCGAGGCCCTTGCTGAGAAGATCAGGGCAATAGAATGTCAAAACTCTCTCGGTTTTGATGTTACAAATATGGGATTGGTTGAAGGCTTGAGAATCCCGCACAAATTCAAGGCGCCGTCATTTGATAAATACAACGGTACCTCCTGCCCTCGCACCTACATGCAGGCATACTACAGAAAGATATCCGCATACACTGATGATGAGAAGATGTGGATGTATTTCTTCCAAGATAGCCTATCTGTGGCGTCTTTGGACTGGTATATGGAATTGAAGCGGGATTCAATTCGATGCTGGAGAGATCTGGGTGAGGCGTTCCTCAGACAGTATAAGCACAACATGGACATGGCTCCGACCAGGACTCAGCTGCAGAGTCTTTGTCAGAAGAACAATGAAAGCTTTAAAGAGTACGCCCAGAGATGGCGCGAGTTGGCTGCGAGAGTTCAACCCCCTATGTTGGAAAGGGAGTTGACTGACATGTTTATCAGCACTCTGCAAGGTGTGTATATGGACCGGATGGGAAGTTGCCCATTCGGAAGTTTTTCTGACGTCGTCATCTGTGGCGAAAGAACTGAAAGTTTAATCAAAGCTGGGAGGATTCATGATGCGGGTTCTTCGTCATCCTCGAAGAAACCCTTCTCTGGGGCACCTCGCCGTAGAGAAGGAGAGACCAATGCTGTACAACATAGAGGGGGTGTGTACAGAGCAAGTGCAAACAGAGACCAAAATCGTCCGGTGGCTGCAGTGACTATTCCTGCACCTCAGCCTCGTCAACAACAACAAAGGGCTCAACAACCACAACAACCACCACAACAACAACAACAACGTCCCTATCAGCCGAGACAGGGTCTGCAGTCTAATAGAAGATTTGACCCGTTACCCATGACGTATGCTGAGCTTTTGCCTGAGTTGCTCAGATTGGGTTTCGTAGAGTTGCGTACAATGGCTACCCCAACAGTATTGCCGCTTGGTTATGATGCAAATGTCCGTTGTGATTTTCACTCTGGGGCACCAGGCCACCATACTGAAAGATGTCGGGCTTTGCAACATAAGGTTCAAGATCTGATCAATGCTAAGGCGATCAATTTTGCTCCGGTGCCAAATGTAGTGAACAATCCTATGCCGCAGCATGGTGGGCATAGGGTTAACAATGTTGAAGGAGGAGAGGTTGAAGATTTGGTTGTTGATGTTGAAGACATTCAGACTTCTCTGTTGATAGTAAAGGGCCGTTTGCTGAAGGGGGGTGTTGACCCAGGTTGTAATGAAGTTTGTTTGGGTTGTTCTGAAACTACCAATGGTTGCGACCAGTTGAAGGCTGGTATTCAGAGATTAATTGATGAGGGCTGTCTCCAGTTCAGCCGGGCTATTAAAGGTAATGGGTCAGTGTCTACTGTCACCATTTATTTCAAGCCGTCTGAAGGACGAGGTCGAGGGACTGTTAGTACCTCAGCAACAAACAATACTCCGGTTACCATTCCACCTCCGGTAACCATCAATGCACCAACTACTATTGTTGCGCCTGGCAGAAGGCAAGTGGAAAATAGTAGGGCTGTTCCATGGAGGTACGACAATGCCTATCGCAATGATAGAAGGGCTGGTAATCAGACTAGGCCAGTGGTACAAACACCAGTAACAATCAGTGCTCCTGTGAGGACTCCTGTGGTCGCAAGTCCTGTGGTGGACAATGTAGGAGGGCCAGGAGGTTTCACTAAAAGCGGGCGACTGTTTGCTCCTCAGCCTTTGAGGGATGCTACTGCTGAGGCATCTGCAAGGGCTAAGGGCAAACAAGCTGTGGTTGACGAGGAACTGACTCAGAAGGAGGCTGAGGGTTCTTTTGAAAAAGACGTTGAGGAGTTTATGAAGATCATTAAGAAGAGTGACTACAAGATCGTAGATCAGCTCAATCAGACTCCGTCAAAAATTTCAATACTCTCTTTGCTGATGTGCTCTGAGGCACACCGGGACGCATTGTTGAAAATGCTGAACATGGCGTACGTCCCGCAAGAGATATTCGTCAACCAGTTGGAGGGTGTACTAGCCAATGTGAGTACCAGGCACGGTGTAGGTTTCACTGACCTAGACCTAACGCCTGAGGGACGTAATCATAACAAAGCCTTGCACATCACTATGGAGTGCAAAGGTGCTGTTTTATCTCACGTGCTGGTGGACACCGGGTCATCCCTGAATGTCCTACCCAAGCAGATATTGAAGAAGATCGATGTCGAGGGAGTGGTGCTCACTCCCAGTGACCTGATTGTGCGTGCTTTCGACGGATCCAAACGGTCTGTGTTTGGTGAAGTCACTTTGCCGGTAAAGATAGGTCCGGAGGTGTTCGACATCGTGTTCTACGTGATGGACATTCAGCCTGCTTATAGCTGTTTGTTGGGGCGGCCATGGATTCACGCCGCTGGAGCAGTCTCGTCGACTCTCCACCAAAAACTCAAGTATGTCTGGAACGGTCAGATTGTGACCGTATGTGGCGAAGAAGAAATTCTGGTGAGTCATCTCTCCTCATTCAAGTATGTTGAGGTCGATGGCGAGATCCATGAAACCCTGTGCCAGGCATTTGAGACTGTGGCGCTTGAAGGGGTAGCTTGTGCTGAGCAGAGGAAGCCAGGTGCTTCGATTACATCGTACAAGCAAGCCAAGGAAGTTGTGGACTCCGGCAAAGCTGAGGGTTGGGGCAAGATGGTTGACTTGCCAATCAAAGAGGACAAATTCGGCATTGGGTACGAGCCTCTCCAAGCAGAGCAAAGCGTACAAGAAGGTCCGAGCACCTTTACCAGCGCTGGGCTGATGAACCATGGAGATGTCTTTACTACTGATGGTGAAGACAGTGATTGTGATTTGGACGTCTGGGTCCGCCCTTGTGCACCAGGCGAGTCTATCAACAACTGGACGGCTGAAGAAGTGGTCCAAGTTACTCTACTGACAGAGTAATTTTCTTTTGTTTTTTCATTTTTGCATGAAAACCCTACGTTCTGCCCAAGGCGTAGTGGTACATTGTAGGGCCACATCATGTTTACAATGTTTATAAATAAAGGACGTTTTGCAATCAAATTTTGAGATCTTTGTCTTTCTTTTTTTGGTTCTTCACTTTTTTCAAAATAATAAAAATGGCAATGTTTTTGTTTTTCGTGACTTTATTGGAATCTTTTTCTAAAAACAAAACATTAAACATGCAGAAGTGATATTTTGGCATCCACTGTGAGCGACTCTGTTATGGCTCATTATGATTTCGACAATCCCATCTACCAAGCTGAAGAGGAGAGTGAGGAAGACTGTGAACTCCCTGCTGAATTGGTCAGACTACTGAAGCAAGAGGAGAGGGTCATCCAACCTCATCAGGAGGAATTGGAAATCGTTAATCTGGGTACTGAGGACGCCAGAAGAGAGGTCAAGATTGGGGCTGCTTTAGAAGACTCTGTCAAGAGGAGGCTAATTGAGATGCTGAAAGAATATGTGGAAATATTCGCCTGGTCATACCAAGATATGCCTGGGTTGGATACAGACATTGTGGTGCATCGGTTACCTCTCAGAGAAGAGTGTCCGTCGGTCAAGCAGAAGCTTCGCAGAACTAGCCCTGATATGGCTGTCAAGATCAAGGAAGAGGTTCAGAAACAGTGGGACGCAGGTTTTCTGGCTGTTACTAGTTACCCACCGTGGGTTGCCAACATTGTTCCCGTACCAAAGAAGGACGGCAAAGTCAGGATGTGTGTCGATTTCCGGGATCTGAATAGGGCGAGTCCGAAAGATGATTTCCCATTACCTCACATCGATGTATTGGTTGATAATACGACTCAATCCTCGGTACTCTCTTTCATGGACGGTTTCTCAGGCTATAACCAGATCAAGATGGCGCCAGAGGACATGGAAAAGACGACATTCATTACGCCTTGGGGCACATTCTGCTACAAAGTCATGCCATTCGCACTGAAGAATGCCAGTGCTACCTATCAGAGGGCAATGACGACTCTCTTTCATGACATGATGCACAACGAAATCGAAGTGTACGTGGATGATATGATTGCAAAGTCGCAGACAGAAGAGGAGCACTTGGTAAACTTGCAGAAGTTGTTTGACAGACTGGTCAAGTTCAAACTGAGGCTGAACCCGAACAAGTGTACGTTTGGGGTGAGATCCGGGAAGCTGCTAGGCTTCATTGTCAGTGAGAAAGGGATTGAGGTAGATCCAGCAAAAGTTAAAGCTATTCAAGAGATGCCTGAACCGAAAACGGAAAAGCAAGTCCATGGGTTTTTAGGGAGGTTGAACTACATTGCAAGGTTCATATCTCATCTAACTGCCACATGTGAACCAATTTTCAAACTGCTCAGAAAAAATCAGGCGATCAAATGGAATGATGATTGTCAGAAAGCTTTTGACAAAATCAAAGAATATCTACAGAAACCTCCAATCCTGATTCCTCCAGTTCCAGGGAGACCACTGATAATGTACCTATCAGTCACCGAGACTTCGATGGGGTGTGTATTGGGTCAGCATGACGAGTCTGGTCGAAAAGAGCATGCCATATACTACCTAAGCAAAAAGTTTACCGACTGTGAAACAAGATATTCACTGCTCGAGAAAACTTGCTGTGCTTTGGCCTGGGCTGCTCGCCGACTAAGGCAGTATATGTTGAACCATACTACTCTGTTGATTTCTAAGATGGATCCAGTCAAGTACATCTTTGAGAAGCCGGCTCTCACCGGACGTGTCGCTCGTTGGCAGATGATCTTAACAGAGTACGACATTCAGTACACGTCTCAAAAGGCCATCAAAGGTAGTGTATTGTCAGACTATCTTGCCGAACAACCGATCGATGATTATCAGCCTATGATGTTTGAATTCCCTGATGAAGACATCATGTACCTGAAAGCGAAAGATTGTGAAGAGCCACCTGTCGAGGAAGGACCGGATCCTGATGACAAGTGGACACTGATGTTCGATGGGGCTGTGAATATGAATGGTAACGGTGTTGGTGCAGTATTGATCAATCCCAAAGGTGCTCATATACCTTTCTCTGCCAGGTTGACTTTCGATGTCACCAACAATGAAGCTGAGTATGAGGCTTGTATCATAGGGATAGAAGAAGCCATTGATCTGAGGATCAAAACTCTTGATATATTTGGAGATTCAGCTCTAGTGATCAATCAGGTCAATGGAGATTGGAATACGAACCAGCCGCATCTGATTCCATATAGAGGTTACACCAGAAGAATACTGACGTTCTTCAAGAAGGTGAAGCTGTGTCATGTCCCCCGGGATGAGAACCAGATGGCTGATGCGTTGGCTACTTTATCTTCCATGATAAAGGTTCATTGGTGGAATCATGTGCCACATATTGCTGTGAATCGACTCGAGAGGCCTGCGTATGTGTTTGCAGCCGAGTTAGTTGTTGCGATTGATGATAAACCGTGGTATTATGACATCAAGAACTTCCTCAAGACTCAAGAGTATCCTGAGGGTGCGTCGAAGAATGACAAGAAGACCCTGAGAAGGCTAGCTGGAAGCTTTTACTTGAATCAGGATGATGTGTTGTATAAGCGGAACTTTGACATGGTCTTGCTCAGATGCGTGGATAGACACGAAGCAGACATGTTAATGCAAGAAGTGCACGAGGGTTCGTTTGGTACCCACGCTGGTGGTCATGCAATGTCGAAGAAATTGCTGAGAGCCGGATATTACTGGATGACTATGGAATCCGATTGTTTCAAGTACGCTCGGAAATGCCATAAGTGTCAAATCTATGCTGATAAGGTGCATGTACCACCAAGCCCGTTGAATGTCATGAACTCGCCTTGGCCGTTTGCCATGTGGGGCATTGACATGATTGGGAAGATCGAGCCTACTGCTTCTAATGGACATCGCTTCATCTTGGTTGCGATCGATTACTTCACCAAATGGGTAGAAGCAGCTTCTTATGCCAACGTCACCAAACAAGTGGTTGCCCGGTTCATCAAGAAAGAAATCATCTGTCGTTATGGAGTTCCTGAGAGAATCATCACTGACAATGGTTCAAATCTCAACAACAAGATGATGAAAGACTTATGCAAGGATTTCAAGATTGAACATCACAATTCTTCTCCTTACAGACCAAAGATGAATGGGGTTGTAGAGGCAGCTAACAAGAATATCAAGAAGATTGTGCAGAAGATGGTCGTTACGTACAAGGATTGGCATGAGATGTTGCCTTTCGCTTTGCATGGGTACCGTACCTCAGTACGTACGTCGACCGGGGCAACCCCCTACTCCCTTGTGTATGGTATGGAAGCAGTCCTACCTGTTGAAGTGGAGATCCCTTCTCTGAGGGTACTCTTAGATGTCAAGCTGGACGAAGCCGAGTGGATTCGAACAAGGTTTAATGAGTTAAGCCTTATCGAAGAAAGACGGTTAGCAGCTGTGTGCCACGGGCAGTTATATCAGAGAAGGATGAAGCGAGCCTTTGATCAGAAAGTGCGTCCTCGGACATTTCAAACTGGCGATCTGGTTTTGAAGAGGATCCTTCCTCCCGGTACAGATAACAGGGGCAAGTGGACTCCTAATTACGAAGGTCCATATGTTGTGAAGAAGGTCTTCTCCGGTGGAGCCTTGATGCTTACAACTATGGATGGTGAAGATTTTCCTTCCCCTGTTAACTCAGATGTAGTCAAAAAATACTTCGCATAAATTGACCCGCTGGACAAAAAGAATAAAAGAGTCCAGGCAAAAATGGGCATCCCGGCGAACCAAAAACAGAAAGAAAAGGTTCGGGCAAAAGTTAGGGATAAAAATGAAAAAAAATTGTACACCCGGTAAGTCGAAAACCCGCAAGGGCGGCTTAGGCAAAAATGGGTATCCCGGTGGATTGAAAACCCGAAAGGGCGATCCAGCCAAAAGAGGGATTAAAGCGAAGACTACAGTCTGAATTATCGGTACTTCATTATGCTTCGTCAGCTGCCATCTCAAAAGATGCGATCGGTCCAGTCATTCTTCTCAGAAAGCAAGGAGTTGGGAGGAAACTGATGATCTACGAGTTATAACAGAGTTGGGAAACAGTGAATGCCGCGTTCACATTGCCATTAGGATAGTTTATTTTTCCTTTTGTGCGCAATTACCTCTTTCTAGGAATTGCTTCCCCATGTATTTGCCTTTTCAGGCACACTTGCAATCAATAAAAAGTCGTTATTCAGATAAATTGCTCTCTTGTTTTTACTTTTACTGTTTTGTTTACAAAAACGTCCGAATTTTTGATAAACATTGCATATAAAAACATGAAGGCTAAACAATGACGTGCAAAAGATTAAAACATTTGAAAATCATTTTGAATGTTGAGGACACTTAAGCGTATCTTGTCCATGTACCCCCTGGGGCATCTGTTATTCTGTTATTCTGTTTCTGCACATCATCACATCAGTTAAGTGACGTGCAGAAACACTAAATATGCAAGAGTTGAATCCACAATTGAAAGAGTCGAAGCTTAAAACGGACACACACATGTCACAACAATTCCAAAACAAATAAAACCAGCATAAACAAGGGGATATCACAATAGAAAAGCTGCAATAAGTTCCACGCCAAATGCAACATTGTCGTTAACCACAATTCAGCGATACATAGTAACGACATCAATCTTGCATTGGAGCTATTCCCAAGTGTGCAACTCTCTTTCAAATCATCTTCTCGCTTACACCAAAACAAAAGCATCTGTCATACAACCTAGCAGAATCACACAGAGGCACATATTGGCATATGTTCCATGGCATCAAAAAGAGAAGAAAAGTCTAAATCACGACCTCACAGCAAGGGTGCTTGGATTTGCGTGAGAGGTAAAGCATAGATTGACACTGTTAAGAATCCATGTCTTTCATGAGCATCCAAGGTTGGTTCACTATGATAACAGAAAATTCTTAGTCAATGCAAGTTATAATAAGTGGACTCAAATAAATAACTGCAAGGGATGGCTGTAGCGGTGTATTCGTCGCTATATGATTTATCGATTAAACCATAAGCAAGAGATACATTGAAATTTCGAGTCGCCACCGCACTTTTATTTATCCAAAGGATTGGCTAAAAAGCGAACAAAAGCCTAAGAAGTTTTACACGTAGAAAACTAATAAAAAGATCAGAGAGTCTGGGTAAGGGGTAAATTACGCAATGGGAAGGTGTTAGGCACCCATCACGTCCTAGGTACTCCTAGGGAGCCCTTTTCACACTTGTTGTATAAGATTGTTATTTGTTATGACATAAGTATTGTGCAAACATGATTGGGATGATGAGAAAAGAATATACAATTTTTATTGGGTTTGAACGGATGAACCCGCTGCCTACGTACCTTCCATCAAAGGTAAGTATCAAAACGCCGTAGTTCGGCTAAAAGATTTCCAAAAGTTGGTTGGGTTCAATTTTAAACACAAACCCTAGGTCTTACGTTATCCACGGGAGAAAACTCAACCTTATACAAACAACCACGTCCACCATGTGAGAACAGCTTCAACTTGCCAGGGAGGGGTTAACCCTATAATAGGCAAGGAAGACTTACAATTCAATCACTAAAGACAGAAGGTGAGATTAACATCAACCACTAAGATAAATCAAACCTCTAGCTCATGTATGAAAAGATTAACAATGGACAAAGCCAAAACAATTGAATGAGTGAAGTTAATTGATTGTGATTATGAAAATGAAGTCAAAGTATGATTAAGATTGATTTGAAAGAAGTGTTATGAAAATGAGTTTGAAAAAAGGTCAAGGACTTGAGTCCAGGGTTTTAGTTAGAAAACATGAAGATGTTTGCACAACAACTATGTCAAATTTGAAAAGTAGAGTGTGAAAAGGTTTAGGACATAATGAATGATGAATGGATGGAGATGGATTGTAAAACTTCTTAGAAGGTTCACTTCTTGAGATCATATAGGAGATGATTCAAGTGCGTCCTTTGGAATAGCAATGGATAATAACAAACAAACAAGAAAGAAAGCGGATATCGGATGCCAATCACTGGGCTTATACCAATCTCCTAAAATAAAACTGGATATCAGATGCCACTCAATGGTCTTACACTAATCTCCTCAAACAAAGAAATAAAAGGCGGATACCGGATACCAATAAATGGATTTACACCAGTCTCCTAAAACAGAAATGGATATCAGAGGCCACTCAATGGACTTATACTAATCTCCACAAAAGAAATCAAAGAATGAAAATATGGAAAGTCAACTGCCAATCTATCTGGACTTAGGTTAACTCCACAGATGCTCATAGGAAATCCAATGCCACATTACAGGGACTTACAATGGATCCTCACATACAAGAACAAAAGCAACAATATGGTCACAGGAATGCAAATGCCAACTTACAGGGACTTATAATTGCAACCTCTCATACAAACAAATAAAACCAATTATGATCACTGGAAAGCAGATGCCAACTTACAGGGACTTATAACTGTATCCTCACATACAAATCAAACAGATCAAATTATGATCACAGGACAACAGATGCCAACTTACAGGGACTTATAACTGTATCCTCACATACAAACAGATAAAACAGAAGATATGAGTGACCAATGAGGTCTTACACTCTATCATTCCATATCATAGGAGCAAATGCCAAAGCAATGGACTTACACTTGTCCTCAATGGGTAAACAACAATGATAGCATCATAAAGACAAATGAGATGATCATGCATTAATGGCAATTGATAATGATAAATGCATAACATACAAGCAAACAAGTGCATATGAAGCAATCAATCAATCAATGAATATCAAACAGCACACTCTATAGCCAAACAAGGGGGCTCACACAAGAGGGTTTGACTATGAAAGTCCACTGTAATAGGTAAATGTCGCTCTTAACCTTGCCATTGAGAGGCTAAGGTGAAGCAGATGAAAGGAGATGAGGGGTGTGCCTCATTGCTCTTATCCCTAATCAGGGAGAGCATTAGAAAGTGTGGGAGCTCAGAAAGATGGAGCTCTTTCCACATTATTGACTCGATAGATCTTGGGTTTTGATCTCAATGCTACAACCATGTAATGGGAGCAAGGAGAGGACACACTGAATAGTAGGGGATAGGCTACTTATCCCTTTGATCTACCAATTGCCTTACTTGAAGGACTTTTCCTGCTTGGGACAAATATAAACACCCACAAGCATTGCCTCTTAAGGAGGACTTCAGACAGTTTGCCCGGTCAAATAACAGACCGGGTCTCCAGACTACATGAAGAAGAAGTAATTATACCTCAAAGCAAATTGCTAAATAGCAAAGCAAAGCAAGTTCAAAGAACTTAAGCAACTAAAGTACCTGAAAAAGTCAAACCAATTAGTAAACAGTTCAACAGTTTAAAACAAAAGGAATGGATAAACAACAGTCAACCACAGAGGGACCAATGTGCAAAGCACAAGACTCAACTATATGAGTCACACCTACAAAACAAGGGTTAGCACATGATATATATAATCCAACTCAATCAAATTTGAATGATCTTTGAGGCATTGGTGCTTAACCTGAAACATTAACTCAATTGTAAGCTCAAAAGACCACTAGGACTAGCCTAGGGTCAAAGATGAAAGAAAAGGTCAAAACAGCAAAGAAAAGTCAACCCAATTCATGTTCAAACATTTAAGAAGCTACCTCAATTGGATTCACAATCAAATCATGCATCATTGTCATTTTATAGACCAAAGAAGTCAAAACATGGCAAGAGGGACCACACAAAAGGTCAACAGCAAGACCAAGCTCAAAAGCAATCAAAAACAATTCCAAAAATTATGAAATAATTCATACTCAATCACAATCCATAACATAGCATGCATATACAATTTCAGCTCAATTGGATCATGGGAAGATAGTCAAATAAAATCAAGAAGTCAACACAATATCAAGTGTGCACAAAGAAGTCAACGAAACTAGTGTCATCTTCAAAAAAAATCATAACAAAAGGAAAACAGATGAGAAATGGATGGGATTAACACCAATGCAAAGCTCAAGATGTCTAGTATGCACATATGAAATTTCATGATAATATAAGAAGATATGAGAATTTCACAAAGGATTTGGCAACATGTATCACATAAAGTCAACAATTGACTAGGCAGGGAAGAAAATTCTCAAACAAATTGGAAATTGCACAATTAATTCCAAGAAAATTCACACATCAACTAGACATATAAGAGATGGCTCATGCAAAATTTCACATTATTTGGAAGCCAGGAAGCATGTGAACAAAAATCATGAATTTGCATATCATTGGTGTGACACAAATTGTCACACCCTCGTTCAAAAATTCATATCTAGCAAACCACAGATGATAAATGCACAAACTCTACATCAAAACAAAGATGAATGAGTCTAGTTTCACCACAAAAAATTTCAGAACCATTGGATGCATCATGATCATTTCACAAAAAGATTGGCAAAAGGTACCAAATAAGCATACATGTTAAGAACCCTAGAGCCATTTAAAATCCAGCCAATCAAAAATTCAGCAAAAATCATTATTAAATAATAGACATTCATCTGATCATTATGCAAAAATTGGCATGAAATTTGGAATTGAAATGGATTAGAAATGATTTTTGCAAGTTGAGGAATAATTTGGAATGAAAGAACAAAATAACATGAAAGGGAGGTCAACCATGGTTGACCGAGTGGCATGGTCGTAATTTTGGCCATCATTAATCAAAACGGTGCGTTTTGGCATGGGGAATGAAATGTTCTCATTGGCTGAAACCAATGGAACAGTACCAACAAGCAGAAAAACCAAACAGCAGCCAATCGCATGGGAGTTTTGGAAATGTCATTAGGGTTTTGGAACTTGGGGTTTTAACAGCATAGCAAGGCAACCTCGTGTTATCACCAACATCAAAAACAAAGTTCAAACACTATCATACAAGCAGCATGGCAGGATTAGAGAACCTCATGCAACATCACACAGCAAACCAACCAAAACATGAAACTCAGATTTCAGGAAATGCAGCAGGGTTTTGGAAGTGCAAGCAAGCACTATGACAAACATATTCCAACTAGAGATGCACAAAGGGCCTGGCCACGAAACAGTAAGTTTCTCATGCAAATAAGAACAAAGGCAACAGCCAAACATAATTCATGAGTTCTGGGCAGCTTAGGGTTTTTTTTGAACAGCAGGGCATATTCCTCTTCATGGCTCATCATCAATTCGAACAGCATGGCAAACAGCATGGCAGTAACAGTATGTTCATGCAATCACAAGCAACAACAGCAGACACGATTCTGGGAAAAAACTGGAAACAAGCTAGGGTTTGCACACAACAGGGCAACCTCATCTTGCCCATCTCATCAACATAAACTGAACTCAACCAGGGATTCATGAACAAAATGGCAACTAAACAAAGACATTCAGGTCACATTAAACAACAACAAACAAGACAATTCATATAAATTTCTGGGTTCTTCTAGGGTTTTAAAACAGCAGTAACCATTTTTAACATTCAAACATGAAAGGATCGATTCACCCAGAAATCGAAAGTGACCATATCAATAGAGCAAACAAACTTCAAACAACACAAATCCATAAGCCAAATGCATTGAAACACATTAAACAGCATGCATCGAACAAAAATCATCATGAACAGAAAATTTCAAATCCAGATATTTCACTCAATACTCACTCATTTTTCATGATTCAAGTTGCACAACAATCAGCATAGCAAGCTCTATCTAACACATGGCATGGATTAGAGAAAAAGGATAGTCGAAATCTTACTTGGCTGTGAAGAAAATCGAGCAACAGTGGTTATTTGTATGCTTCCAGCTCAAACAGAGGTCCACAATGCTTTGGAATGAAGGAACCTTGAAGAACTTTAGCTCAAACTTGCTTGAAACTTCCAAATCTCGATTTCACCATTATTGGTCCTTTGAAAAACAGAGC
This sequence comes from Lathyrus oleraceus, assembly GCF_024323335.1. NCBI lineage: Eukaryota > Viridiplantae > Streptophyta > Magnoliopsida > Fabales > Fabaceae > Lathyrus > Lathyrus oleraceus. The sequence continues at coordinate 442,847,987 of NC_066581.1, forward strand.
TCGAAAATGGCTGTCCAGCTGTGGTTTGAGGGTTCAAAACGCTTCACAAGGTTGTCCAAATGATGAAGGAAGCAAGGGTACTCGAGGATTTTGAAGATTTGAGCAGAAAATACAAGTCGAGCAAAAATGCAAGAAGGAGAGAAAAGAGTGTATTCTGATCTTTGGAGGCTGTGGCTAGGGTTGGTTTTTGCTGAGAATGAGCTTTTATATTTCTGTTTAACATTAGCTTAACAAATGCTAAACTTGCTTATGCTAAATGAAACCAATTTGCAATTTGCTAAGTTTGAACCAAATGAACATGGAGGGTGCAAGGTCTGGCCGAGTTTTGGGCCTTGGCAAGTTGCAAATACCATATGAAACAAATCCCAATTGGCCAAATATGCTGAAAAGCCTTAAATCAAAAAGTCAAACTTTGGTCATACTTGAAATGAATAAAGTCTAGCTTAAAAATGCCATTTTGATTGGCAAGGTTTTAGCACATGAAATTTATATTTTTGGAAAGAGGGGATGAAATGTGGTTTGTAGGAAAAAACCCCACCAAATTTGGCCTTATGGTTCATGAGATATGGCTTGTTGAAGTTCACAAATTTTTGAAATTGAATTGATCATATCTTGCAAACCATACATGGGATTTGGGAGTTCTTGGACTTTTTGAAAATGGGAGAACAAGATCTTCAACTTTCATGTTGGGAAAAAATTCATTTGAAGCTTGTATCATGATGTAAGTTGAGGATCAAGAAGTTTCCATTTTTGGCAGTTGAAATTACAGGTCCACTTTCTATTTTGGGAAATTTTCTGTTTGTCTTGATTTTCTTCCATGATGAGGTTTGACATGATAGATGAGGCTTATATAGGCATGAATGAACTCCTTCAAATCAATTCCATCCATCAAAATCACTGATTAAATCCACAGTTGACCAAGTTTGACTTTCTGTTGACTTTTCTAGGGTTTTGCATGATTGAACCACTTCCGATGAATTCCAAACCCTAAATCCTTGAGAACTTGACTTCAAATGATGTCCCAAGTTGTATGAACTCTTGATTATGGATCATGGTGCCCAAATTCTGCAAGAATGGCCACCATCCACTGCTTTGACTGACTGTGACTGATTTTGACCTAATTGCTGATGATTGCTTCAACTGCAAGCAACAAGGTTAAACTGACAATATTTTTGTACTTTTTGATTGATAAACATATGAAAAGCAAAGATATACAAATGCAAGGTATGCTTGGTGATCAAGAAATCAACCCACAAGGCAAACTACCCACTAGGAGGGAAGCTAGGGCATGCAATGATCCTTGAGGCCATGATATGATATGATATGGGCCATGAGGGATCTTAGGGCCAAAATTGGGGTCTTACAGATGCCCCTATTTAAGGTCATTCTAGCCGGAGGAGTGAAGTTTAGAAATCTTCATCTCGACGCGGTAGAATGGGCTTAAATAACAGTAATGAGACAAATTTTGGTCCCTAAGAGACCTCATGATGCAAATGTATGCATGCAAAAGACACAAACTCTGTGGGGAATATGATTCACACAGAAGAAAAAACGATCCATCGGAGTAGTATACTCACCAGGAACAGAGACTCTACAAGACTCTAGCTGGGGATAAACAAAATTGACACAGCGTGAACAAGACACGACTCTGATTGGGAAATAACAGAAAACAGACTGGAGAACTCACTGGGGAGTGAAGGACTCACACTGGGGAAAAGAAAAATTCCGAAGGAAAATAAATCCATTGGAGAGACACAAGCTGACTCCTGGGGGAGAAGCAACAAGAAAATTTCACTGAGGAAGCACCAAAGAAATGAGATGTTACCAGGCATAAGGGTAACAAAAAAACAGGAAAATCTGACTCCACAGGGGGACCGAGGTCATATTAGGGAGCAGAAAGGAGGGAACACCAAGGATACCGGTTACTGGGTATATAATAGGTGACCGACCAAAGCGTGAATTGGATTTCACTTCCAATACACTCATCATCCTGAAGAGAGCTAGAAAAGCAAACTTGTTAAAAGGATGGACATTCAATTCCACAAGGAATATGAATCTTACTCTGAGGGGAAAACAATCAAAAGATTAACCCAAGAGTGAACGAAACATATTATTCATTACCGGCAGACCGTGAATAATATATTCGAAAGGAAAATTATCCTGAACCGGTTACTGGGTTGTTTATAGGATAAAATCCGAAGACGTGAATTGGTTTTCACTTCCAAAACACTCATCATCCAAAACACAAACTGGTTAAAGGATGGACATTCGAATCCACAACGGGAAAACGAATCTTACTCAACTGGGAAAGATCAACAAAGGATTCCGACCAAAGAGCGCATGAGACATATTATTCATTACCGGCAGACCGTGAATAATACACTCGCATGGCAAGAAACACCAGGGATACCGGTTACTGGGCATATAATAGGTGATCTACCGAAAACGTGAATTGGATTTCACTTCCAAAACACTCATCATCCGAAAGGAGGGCTTGAAAAAGCAAATCGACTTACAGGATGGGCATTCGAATCCACAACGGGAAAACGAATCTTACTCAACTGGGGACACAAACCCAAAGAGTGCATGAGATACAATATCCATTACCGGCAGACCGTGGATAAGAATACTCGCATGAGATATATTATCTATTACCGTCAGAACGTAGATAATAAACTCGCATGGTAAGAAACACCAGAGATACCGGTTACTGGGTATATAATAGGTGATCTACCGAAAACGTGAATTGAATTTCACTTCCAAAACACTCATCATCCGAAAGGAGGGCTTGAAAAAGCAAATCGACTTACAGGATGGGCATTCGAATCCACAACGGGAAAACGAATCTTACTCAACTGGGGACACAAACCCAAAGAGTGCATGAGATATAATATCCATTACCGGCAGACCGTGGATAAGATACTCGCATGAGATATATTATCTATTACCGTCAGAGCGTAGATAATAAACTCGCATGGTAAGAAACACCAGAGATACCGGTTACTGGGTATATAATAGGTGATCTACCGAAAACGTGAATTGGATTTCACTTCCAAAACACTCATCATCCAAAACACAAACTGGTTAAAGGATGGCTATTCGATTCTACAAAGAATATGAATCTTGCTCAGTTGGGGAAAATCAACAAAGGATTCCAACTAAAGAGCGCATGAGATATATTATTCATTACCGGCAGACCGTGAATAATATACTCGAAAGGAAAAGACACCAGAGATACCGGTTACTGGGTATATAATAGGTGACTAACCATAATAGAGAGACAATCGATACCAAGCATCCGGGTAAACGAAAGACAACTCAAAGGGATAAATTGCAAGCATCCGACAATTATCCGACAACAAAGAAATATTCGACTCCGCAAAGGGAAATAACGAATCTTACTCGAACAGGGAAACGCAAAAGGCTTCGACTGAGGAGTGCATGAGATATATTATTCATTACCGGCAGACCGTGAATAATATACTCGCATGGAAGATTATCCACAACCGGTTACTGGGTTAATGAAGGATAAATCAACCGAAAAGAAAGGCATCAGGATACCAAACTAGGTATATAATGATGACCAATCAAAAGGGAGCAACAGACATTACCGACAAAAGGGTAAATGAAAGGTGATCTGCTGAGGATAATTTGCAAGCATCCGGCAATTATCCACAGGGACTAGCTGGGGATGCATTGGTATACAACCAATGATCTGGGGAACAAATCACTAGCAAATGGTGAAAGGACCCACTGGGGATAAAATTGCTAGCATACGGCAATTATCCACAAAAGATTTGCTGAGGATATAAGTGTTGATCTGAGCAACTTATACAAGCAAAGGAAAATCGACATCAAAGACTAAATGAAGATAACCACAAAATTAGGGTTTACATCTACCGAATACGGGGTAGAAGACCAAAAACTCCGCGTGGGGATAGAACAAATCACAAATCCGCACGGGAAACAAGATAGGGTTGATAATAAACCACAAACTGCTGAAGAGCAGGAAAATAGGATTTACGACTACCGGGTAGTAGGTAGAAAACCAAAACTCTGGCTGGGAAATAAGAGGTGTATAACCACAAATTCTGCCAAGAAAGCCAAGAAAGATAGGACTTACAACTACCGGTATGAGGGTAGAGGCCCAAAATCATTCCGCTGGGGAACAACCCACTGGGAAGCACAAGATATTTGACAAATAGCCAATTCGGGAATAATCCGAAAAGACGGACTGAATCAAGACACGTCCTAATGAGGATGTAACTCAAATAGGAAAATCCATCCCAATATATATGTTGGGAGGAAACGGGAGAAACCGTCATCCACGAGGATATATCTCAGTGGGGAACTGCAGAAGGAAAGACAACATTTTCTGCTTATGGGGTTGACTCTATATGGAGAGATTTTAAACACCCGACATCTGCTTGGGGAGATCTGTAAAAAGATCTATATCACCATAGCAGGAGACATAACAAACAAAAGATATATGGCGAGAAATGCAACATGAATATCTGAATGTTTATGAATATGCATGAATATGCGTGATTTATGTTTGATGAATGCTGACAAAACAGACAATTCTAACACAAACAGGTTCAGGAACCGGACGTCCGGTATTATACTTCCAGGGGAAAAACCAACTGGAGAGCCAATTTGCGGAGATCTGCATGCTGTAAAGCGAAGATCTGCGAATACTGCTGAAGAAGCAGAGGAACAGAGATATCAGGAAACAACCCAATCAGGGTACAGAAAGTCACAACGGGCAAAACAACCACCAAGACAAATCTGTAGGGGAACAAGAGAAAACCCAAAGATATCTGCAAGGGATCCCAGTGTCAACTGAGAAACAAAAGTGCGCATAAGCACGGACTGCTGTAGAAGCAAATCCATATAACTCCGCTGGGGAATAACCCACTGAGGGAGAATGATATCATCCAAATAGAGTCGAACTGCATAAGCAACTCTACTGGGGAAAACTGTCGGCTACTCTCTTGGGAACAAGCCACTGAGGGAGGACAGATAAAACAAGTAGATTCTGCAACGAACCACTCCACTTGGGGAGAATACACAGCAAACTGATCACAACAAGTAGATCCTGCAATATAAGCCACTCTACTGGGGATCACAAACAGTCAGGAAATTAATCCGTTCACTGGATGGTAGAGCCATCATCCGACCATATCGGGGATTGAAGGAGTATTCAACGGGCGAAACTGCCACAACGAACACTCTGCAGACTACGCTGAGGAAAAGATGGTTGAAATACACTGGGATATCAAACCAATCAACCACTGAGTAGGAAAATAAATCCTGCTCTGCTGAAGAGAATAACTCTGATGGAGAGATAGCAATAATTCCGCAGACGACTTCGCCGGGGAAAAGGTAAAGTGCTGGGTATCAAACCACTGACTTACCGAGTCTTCAAAAAGAAAGCGATCGTGCTGAGTAAACAGACAATTCCGCTGGCAACTGCACTGGGAAAAGTGACAACGACTCTGCTCGCAAATCCGATGGGGATATCAATAACCGCTCTACTTGCGACTCAGAGGGGAATATCAATCAACAGTTATACTCATGACCGCGCCGAGGAGACAAATAAAGTCTGGGGATACGACCCACTGGAGAAAGTGACGGGGCACCAAGATGACAAACCATCAACCGCCGAAACTTCTCAAGAAAACACCCATGTTGGGGGAAAATTGCTGCTGGAGAAAACGAAATCTTCCACAACACTCTGCTTGCGACTGTACTGGGGAACAACCCCAACAACAACTCTGTTTGAGGGACAGCCCCAACAAAGATCTGAAGAAAGAAGATACAACCAAATCAGGAATATGAACGAATGTCTTACCTGTTGGAAACCATGCCACCCTCGGGAGAGCACTGAGATATTCTTGAGTATCCTTTCAATCTTGTGAATGTTCACTTTGTTTAAAACAAAGATTTGAAAAATTTGATTTGTTTAAAACAATGACATTTTATCAATTTAAAACATGCAAAACATTTGTTGAATTGAAACAAATAAGAGTGCAAATGATTGGATAAAAAGCTCAAATTGATTTGATGGAATGGTAGCCTGCAAATGGCAAGACTCCATAGATCTGTACAAATTTGGAATCAGTGATATATATTGGAAGAGGGCTACATTGAACATAATGATTCTTTCTCTACCAATTTGAATCTCGATGTATCCGAAGCTTCGGTTGACGACGAATCGAGAATCTTCTGACGAAATGACGACTGGCGAACAGAAAGTCTTGTCAGGATGTAGTTACTTGCCAAAATCCCTAATTTTTGCCTAGATTTCCCTAGGGTGAGGTACTCAATCTAGCGGGATGCAAATATATCTTTTTTTCAAGTCTCTAATTTTTGCCTGGATTACCCTTGCGGGTTCTCCACCGAGACGCTCATTTTTGCCTAAGCCGCCCTTTCGGGTTTTCAACTTAGCGAGCTATTCTGTTTTTTTTCATTTGCATATACTTTTTTTTAGGCAAAGTATCTCTTGACTGCATCTGAATTCACAGGACGAGTGAAATCCTCCCCATCCATTGTTGTAAGCATCAAAGCACCGCCTGAAAAGGCTCTCTTAACAACATATGGACCCTCGTAGTTTGGAGTCCACTTGCCCCTGGAATCGGGCGCGAAAGACAAAACTTTCTTGAGCACAAGGTCACCTTCTCGGAACACGCGAGGCTTGACCTTCTTATCGAATGCTTTCTTCATTCTTTGCTGATATAACTGACCATGACACATGGCAGTTAATCGCTTCTCTTCAATCAAATTCAACTGGTCGTAACGACTCTGAATCCATTCAGCATCAGTCAACTTGGCTTCCATCAAGACTCGCATTGATGGGATCTCCACCTCTACTGGGAGAACGGCTTCCATGCCATAAACAAGAGAGAAAGGGGTTGCCCCTGTTGAAGTGCGTACAGACGTACGATATCCATGCAAAGCAAATGGCAGCATCTCATGCCAATCTTTGTACGTGACAGTCATCTTCTGGATGATCCTCTTGATATTCTTGTTAGCAGCTTCAACAGCCCCATTCATCTTAGGCCTGTAGGGAGAGGAATTATGGTGTGCAATCGTGAATTCAGCGCACAACTCATCCATCATCTTGTTATTCAGATTGGATCCATTATTAGTAATGATCCTCTCTGGCACACCATAACGGCAAATCAACTGGTTCTTGATAAACTTCACAACCACCTGTCTGGTTACATTCGCGTATGAAACGGCTTCAACCCATTTGGTGAAGTAATCAATTGCTACGAGAATAAACCGATGTCCATTGGACGCTTTCGGCTCAATCATACCGATCATGTCGATTCCCCACATAGAGAAAGGCCATGGTGATGAAATCACATTCAGGAGTGTCGGAGGAATATGAATCTTATCCGCATAAATTTGACACTTGTGACACTTCTTCACATATTTGCAACAGTCAGACTCCATTGTCAGCCAATAGTAGCCTGCTCTCAGCATCTTCTTAGCCATGGCATGTCCATTGGAATGAGTACCAAATGAACCCTCATGGACCTCAGTCATTAACAGGTTTGCTTCGTGTCTATCCACGCATCTGAGCAAAACCATATCAAAATTTCTCTTGTACAGCACTTCACCACTGAGGTAGAAACTGCCTGACAACTTTCTCAAAGTTTTCCTATCTTTCACAGATGCCCCAGGCGGGTAGACCTGGTTCTGGAGGAAATTCTTGATATCAAAATACCAAGGCTTGTCATCTTTCACGTCTTCGATTGCAAATATGTGAGCGGGTCTGTCCAAGCGCATCACAGTAATGTTGGGGACATCATTCCACCATCTGACTACTATCATGGAAGCAAGCGTAGCAAGGGCATCTGCCATCCGATTATCCTCTCGAGGAATGTGATAAAATTCAACTTCTGTGAAGAAAGTTGAAATTCTCCTTGCATAATCTCTGTATGGAATGAGACTTGGTTGATTTGTCTCCCATTCACCCTTGATCTGATTGACAACCAAAGCTGAATCACCATATACATCAAGATATTTGATTCTCAAATCAATGCATTCTTCAAGTCCCATAATACAGGCTTCATACTCCGCCATGTTATTCGTGCATTTGAAAGTTAGCCTTGCTGTAAACGGAATGTGTGAACCTTGAGGAGTAATGATCACTGCCCCAATTCCATTCCCATATTGATTAACAGCGCCATCAAACACCATCGTCCATCTGGAACCAGGTTCTGGACCTTCATCAAGTGTAGGCTCATCGCAATCTTTCATCTTCAAATACAGAATTTCCTCGTCAGGGAAGTCATACTGAACAGACTGATGATCTTCAATTGGCTGGTGCGCTAGATGGTCAGCCAAGATACTACCTTTGATAGCTTTCTGAGCTCGATACTCAATATCATACTCAGACAACAGCATCTGCCAACGGGCAATCCTCCCAGTTAAAGCAGGCTTCTCGAAGATATACTTAATTGGATCCATTCTGGATATCAACCAAGTTGTATGATTAATCATGTACTGGCGCAAACGCTTAGCAGCCCAAGCCAAAGCACAGCACGTCTTCTCAAGTGTAGAGTACCGAGACTCACAATCAGTAAACTTCTTACTGAGGTAATAGATAGCAAACTCCTTCTTCCCTGATTCATCTTGTTGACCGAGTACACAACCCATCGAGCCTTCAAGAACTGTTAAGTACATAATCAGAGGTCTTCCTTCCACAGGCGGAGACAAAATCGGAGGTTCTGACAGATAATCTTTGATACTGTCGAAAGCTTTCTGGCAATCCTCGGTCCAATCATGAGACTGATCTTTCCGAAGGAGCTTGAATATCGGCACACATGTGGCAGTCATGTGGGATATAAATCTGGAAATGTAGTTCAAGCGGCCAAGAAAACCTCGGACTTGCTTCTCAGTTTTGGGTGCGGGCATCTCTTGTATTGCTTTGACCTTTGCAGGATCAACCTCAATACCTCTTTCACTTACCACAAAACCCAACAACTTGCCGGAACGGACTCCAAAGGTACATTTGTTCGGATTCAGGCGAAGTTTGAACTTTCTCAGACGCTGAAAAAGCTTCAACAAATGCTCAATATGCTCCACTTCCGTTCGGGACTTAGCAATCATATCATCAACATAGATTTCTATCTCCTTGTGCATCATGTCATGAAACAAGGTAGTCATAGCTCGTTGATACGTGGCTCCGGCGTTCTTCAAACCGAAGGGCATCACTCGATAACAGAATGTTCCCCAAGGTGTGATGAATGTTGTCTTCTCCATATCCTCTGGCGCCATCTTGATTTGATTATATCCGGAAAATCCGTCCATAAAGGAAAAGACTTTGAATTTGGCTGTATTGTCTACCAACATGTCAATGTGTGGTAGAGGAAAATCATCTTTAGGGCTAGCCTTATTCAAATCTCTGTAATCAACGCACATACGGACTTTTCCGTCCTTCTTAGGAACAGGCACAATATTGGCCACCCATTGAGGATATGTCGAAGTCACCAGAAACCCCGCATCAATTTGCTTCTGAACTTCCTCTTTGATCTTCACTGCCATATCTGGATGAGTTCTTCTGAGCTTCTGCTTCACAGGCACGCACTCAGGCTTCAAAGGCAGGAAATGTTGCACAATATCTGTATCTAAACCCGACATGTCTTCATAGGACCAAGCAAAGATATCCGAAAATTCTCGTAGCAAGCTGATCAAATCTTCCTTAACAAACTCTTCAAGAAGTGCCCCAATCTTCACCAGGCGGACACAATCCTCAGACCCCAAGTTGACTGTTTCCAAGTCTTCGAGATGCGGCTGAATGATCTTCTCTTCGTGCTCAAGGAGACGGGTGATCTCATCAGGAATCTCTTCAACATCATCTTCCTCTGCCTCAAATACAGGGAATTCAAAATTGGGAGATGGCGTTGGATCATTATGTTCAATGGGTTTTAGAATCAACCTGCATAATGATTTTGGTTAAGAAAAACTTCAGAATTTTAGACAAGCAAATCATTATGCAGATGAAAAATGTTTGCTTTTATTGCTTTTGTCTTTATGGTTTTTTGTGATCACTGATTTCATAAAGAAAAGCAAAAAGTGAAAACAAAGGAAAAACAAATGTTTAACAATGCAAAAATTGAATGAAAATATCATTGTATATATGCTTTGCCAACAATGTCATCACTTCTCCTTTTGGCATGGGAGAAGGGTTTTAAACAAAGTGAACAATTTACTCTGATCTATGGATGACTGTAGGAACATCTACAGCGACCCAATTGTGGCAGACACCACCAGGAATAACAAAATTGTTCAAGTCTTCTGCATCTTCTTCTTCAATGATAGCAGCAGCCTCCTCTTCTGGTTGATCAGCATGGATGAATCTTCCACTCGTGAACAAACCTTGCTCGTTGAATGCCCCAGAACCATAGCCAATGCCAGCCCGAGATCGGTTATCTTCAAGTTCAAGCACTTTCCCTAATCCAGCAACTGCACCACATTCAATGGCCAGCTTCGCATCTCGGTAGGAAGTGAATGAAGGAGACTTCTTCTCGATTGGTTTATCAATAGACAAAGCTTGAAACTGAGTTCCAACTTCATCCTCTGCGTCAATGTACGAGAAAGAAGACAGATGGCTAACCAGGAGAGCCTTTTCTCCCCCTACTACAACCAATTTCTTGTTTTTGACAAATTTCAGCTTCTGGTGTAGGGTGGATGTCACGGCGCCAGCCTCGTGAATCCATGGTCTGCCTAAGAGACAGCTGTATGATGGGTGGATATCCATTACTTGAAAAGTAACCTGGAAATCACTTGGTCCTATCTTGATTGGGAGATCGACTTCCCCAATCACGGTCTGGCGCGACCCATCAAATGCTTTTACAACAACCCCACCCTGCCTCATAGGAGGACCTTGATATGACAGACGAGAGAGTGTGGATTTTGGCAATACATTAAGAGAAGATCCAGTGTCCACCAACACATTGGACATTGCATCAGATTTGCAATTCATTGATATGTGTAAAGCCATGTTGTGGTCTCTTCCCTCCTCAGGGAGATCAGCGTCACAAAAGCTCAAGGTGTTGCAAGCGGTGATGTTTGCAACAATACTATCAAATTGTTCCAGGGTGACGTCGTGATCAACATACGCCAGATCCAAGACTTTCTGCAGAGACTCCCTATGAGGTTCTGAATTCAGCAATAGAGAAAGAATAGAAATCTTGGAAGGCGTGTGTAGAAGCTGGTCTACAATGTTATACTCACTTTTTCTGATGAGCCTCAGCATCTCATCAGATTCTTCATCAACAATGCCACTCGGGCCACCTGAAGAAACAGGAGTCTTTTGTACGGACGAGGAGGGTTTGGCAACATCAAGTGCCGGATTCTGAACATTCACAGCAGCCCCAACCGGACGCTCAACAGTATCAGAAACAGTAGCCTTTGGAGGCGCAGAAAACACACGACCGCTTCGGGTCAATCCACTGACATCAGCAACAGTGGTCACAGAAGTTGAAGGCAAAGGCACTTCGACCCCATCTTGAACAGCAACAGGATTATACCGGAATGGCACAGCTCGATCAGATGTATAGGGCATAGGGCCAGCAGGTTTGATAATCAGAGAAGGTGAAGCCTTCGGCTTGTTGCTATTGTAGCGAATAACAACTGGCTCAGGCAGCTTGAACACTGGCGAGATGACATTCACTTCAGGTTCAACTACATCAACATTGCGATTCTGGAGAATCTCAATGGTACCCTCATTCAACATCTTCTGAAGTTCACGGCGGACCTGGTCGCAACCCAAGCGGTTAACCGAGCAAACACGGCACTTGTCGTGGTTATGCTCCAAATAGCTGTACTGACACAGCATCTTATGTAAATCAACCAACGACTGCCTGATGTGGCTGACATACTTAACCTTGTACTTCCCAAGGTCCTCCTGAATCATATTCACAGATTTCCCATGCGAAGGCAATGGGTTCCTGGTGACGTTCGGGTTAGAGTCTTCAAAACTCAGAATTCCACTTCTCATAAGGTCTTGAACCTTATTCTTCAGCGGGAAACAGTTCTCTACATTATGGCCCGGAGCACCGGAATGGTAGATACAATGCTGGTCTGGTTTGTACCACCATTGCGGGTTTGCAGGAATAGCAGGAGGATCTCTCGGAGAAACCAATTTCCTCTCCAACAAGGAGGGATAAAGCTCTGCATATGTCATAGGAATTGGATCGAAGCTGACCCTCTTCCTATCATAATTCATGTTAGCTTGATTGGTTGTACTTCCACGAGGCTGGTAAGCCTGTTGCTGTGGACGTTGCTGTTGCTGATACTGCGGTTGTTGATATTGCTGTTGATGCTGATATTGTTGAGCATTATCTTTGAATACAGGCGCTACATGAGCCACCTGATGCTGATGTCCGGCACGTCGTGCAGGCTTCCTCTAAACAGAGGGTCTTCTTTGTTTCGGCTGAGACTGCACGGCATGTGCTTCCCCTTCTTTCCTCTTAAATGCCCCATATCGTTTAGAGGAAGAACATTCATCTTTAGCCAACCGTCCTTCGCGGACACCTTCTTCGAGACGCATCCCCATGTTCACCATCTCGGTGAAATCAGAGGGAGCGCTCGCCACCATTCGTTCATAATAAAATGAACCAAGAGTTTTCAGAAAAATCTTGGTCATCTCTTTCTCTTCCAACGGTGGGGTGATTTGAGCTGCCAGCTCACGCCATCTCTGGGCGTACTCCTTGAACGACTCTTTATCTTTCTGTGACATGGACCTGAGTTGATCTCGGTCAGGCGCCATATCGACATTGTATTTGTATTGTTTGACGAAAGCTTCGCCAAGGTCATTGAAAGATCGAATGTTGATACTGTCCAGGCTCATGTACCATCTGAGCGCGGCACCAGACAAACTGTCTTGAAAATAATGGATCAAGAGTTGATCATTATCAGTTTGTGTTGACATCTTCCTGGCGTACATGACCAGGTGAGCTAATGGACAGGTGTTCCCCTTGTATTTTTCAATGTCCGGGACCTTAAACTTGACTGGGATCTTCACACCGGGAACTAAGCAAAGTTCGGCTGCAGACTTGCCGAAGAGATCTTTGCCTCTAAGAGTCCTCAATTCCTTTCTCAGCTCAAGGAATTGATCGTTCATTGCGTCCATCTTCTCATGAACATCTGAGCCCTCAGAAGCTTCAGAGTGATAGATGGTGTCGTCTACCCTAGGCATGGTATGCACGACAGGAGGAGCGGGAACAGGGACCGGGCTAGATGCCGGCATTTGAGCAAACGTTGGAGCTGGCAGATCAGGCATGAAGCCTGGAGGCATCCCCCAAGGAAAACCGGGAGGCATGGCATTGGGCTGATGGGCACTGACAGGCACCGTTGAAGTAGCGACTTCTGAAATAACCGTCCGCTGAACGGGAGTTGCTGGCTGTGGAGCAGGCTGGTTCTGGGCAGCAAGAAGTTGCTCCATCAAAGCGCCAAGTCTGGCGACCTCTTCTCTTAGATCTCGGTTCTCTTGCTCCAACTGTTCCATGATTCTGGCAGAGTTGACTCTTGTATAATACCGGTGAGTCAGCTTGTCTTCAAAATAAATGAAGAGCAAAGGTTAGAACCAGCAGACCAGAGACAAAGGGTACCTGTTTATGCAAGAATGATGCATGAAATGCTTGTGCAAATGCTTTGTTTTCAAGGAACCTTTAGGGTATTGTTTGCAATATTTTGAATATTTAAACATTTAATTGCTCATGGAAAATATTTCTTTTAATGTATCAAAACAAAGAAATACAGCATTTTTGATTCATTACAAAGAGAAAAGGTAAATGACATCCTATGGATCCCTATTAGCTCGGGATGCTGGAAGACGAGAAGTGCACAACTTCTTGATCTCTCTCTCATAGGCAGCCTCCATATCAGCTTTCTCTTTCGCAAGTCGATCATACCTCCTCTTCCAGAATTTGGAAGACTGAGGAAGCAGAGAAGTCCAAGTGTCGTTCGGATCGTCGATCACTCGGTGCTCGAGAAATTCAATCATAGCATCCTTCTCCTTGAGCTGCTGCAGCAATTCCTCTCTTTCGCGGATCCAGGCACGCGAAAGGTCTTCTTCTCTCAACTCCTCTACACGTTGGGTAGGGAGGGTTGAAGGCCCAGCCACATCCAACAGCGTAGGTCTTGGATAATCATATGGCATCAAGTAGGTGGCAGCTCTCTGTCTGACCCAAGAGGTGTATGGCTCCAAAGCAATGCAGTTCTTTGGACCCAATTCGTTCCTACTCTTCTTGTGAATACTGCACCAAGCACGGACAAATCTGGCTTTCAGGCCTTGGGGATCTTTACCCTCCTGGAAGAACACACCCTCTAACAGAATGTTATTAGGTTTATCCTTTAGGGGGAACCCAAGCTGACGACGTGCAAGAATAGGATTGTAGGTAATCCCACCACATGTACCAAGAAGAGGCACATTAGGGAATTCACCACAATAATCGATGATCTGAACGGTATCATACACGCGATCATACCAGGTGATATCATCATTGGTGAGAGACATGAGTCTCTGAGACCACCGTAGACATCCCTTGTTCTCCTTGAAAGCAACTGTCTGCGGCAAGTGCGAAATAAACCACTTGTACAGCAGGGGTAAACAGCAGACAATGACTCCTCCATTCTTCATATTCCTCAGATGCAAGGAGACATATGCATCACCCAACAAGGTCGGAACTGGATTAAGGACTGAAAAGATCCTAATAGCATTCATGTCCACGAACTTGTCAAAGTTGGGAAACAACACCAATCCGTAGATGAGCAGCACAAATAGAGCCTCAAAGGCATCCTCACTCATGGCCTTCCCATAAAAGGTAGCTTGGGCAATGAGGAACTCGGAAGGAAAACCCTGAATTCCGCCTTTGGTAGTCAGATTAGCTCCAATCAGATCTTCATCTATATGCAACAAGCTAGCAATCTCTCGAGCAGATGGAATACTCTCTAGGCCACTGAACGGCACTTGATCCAGAATCGGAATCCCAATAAGGTGAGAGTATTCTTCCAAAGTCGGCAACAACTGGAAATCCGGAAATAAGAAGCAATGATGCATTGGATCGTAGAACTGAGCCAGAGTACTCATCAATCCCTCATCAACCTGAGTGGTGAGCAGAGGCAGAAGCTTCCCATAGCGAGCTTTGAAACCCAAGGGATCTAATACATACGATGTCAGATTCCTTAACTCTTTTACATCGGGCTGCTTGAAGCTGTACTTCTTTGTATGCCTTTTCGGTCTTTCCATGTCTGAAAATTTTGCAAATAACCCTTTAAGTTCCTTGAAAATTTTCTCTGTTGATGACATGAATGCGGATGAATGCTTGAATGCATGAATGCAACAAACACACTCAAGGATCAAGCAAAGCACACCAAACAAAGGTCGTGGGAAAGCTCAATGTATCCCTAATATCAATCATCCATTTTGGTGGATTTAGGCTTTCACCTTATCGACACCCAAGTTCCATTGATATTAACGGTACATGAACCGGTTCAGACATTCTTAATATCAACCAGCCGCTTTGGTGGATTCTAGGTTTTACACCTGATCCGGGATCCATTGATATTAACAATGTTTGAACGACTCAACCACGAATCACGGGTTTGTTGAGAGTCACGAGCATGGAGTCTCGGTTAAGAACCACCCAAAGGGAGTGTACTAGGGTTTAAACCTGCCAGACATGTTCTATCAGAGGTTCCCATAATCATCGTTCCATCTCTCGAATATTATCGGAGGAACGAATACTCGTATTCCAAGAATATTCTCAAGAGAAACTCTTATGAGTGTAGTATCGCGTGACAATCGTATCAGAACTGACATCTGAACGACCTCCGCACTACGGTCCTAAAAATAGGCCAAGATGGGTTTGGTAAACTACGGTCCTTGGCTTCTGCGGAACATGATTGAAAGAATAATGCCTATCCACAAATAACTTGTGTGACATTATTAATCCAACATGACCTCCACCAAGTGAATGGACTCGCAAGTCAACTGGCTAAGGACTACTCCACACCAGTCAACAAGACTATGCCATTCTCCTATCCTAGAGAGCACTCGAGTTCGGGTACAGAACTCATCTCACAGATCACCAAAGCAAACAGCAATTGTATATCAAGCAATTCACACATTACAATCAATACAGTTATCCCAAATTGTACAAAAATATGTCATATAACAAATAATAATATAGCACAACAAGGGTGAAAAGTAGGCAATACCACCAGGGATTCTGGTGTGATCTCCCCAGCAGAGTCGCCACTTTTCTGTAGCGGTGTATTCGTCGCTATATGATTTATCGATTAAACCATAAGCAAGAGATACATTGAAATTTCGAGTCGCCACCGCACTTTTATTTATCCAAAGGATTGGCTAAAAAGCGAACAAAAGCCTAAGAAGTTTTACACGTAGAAAACTAATAAAAAGATCAGAGAGTCTGGGTAAGGGGTAAATTACGCAATGGGAAGGTGTTAGGCACCCATCACGTCCTAGGTACTCCTAGGGAGCCCTTTTCACACTTGTTGTATAAGATTGTTATTTTTTATGACATAAGTATTGTGCAAACATGATTGGGATGATGAGAAAAGAATATACAATTTTTATTGGGTTTGAACGGATGAACCCGCTGCCTACGTACCTTCCATCAAAGGTAAGTATCAAAACGCCGTAGTTCGGCTAAAAGATTTCCAAAAGTTGGTTGGGTTCAATTTTAAACACAAACCCTAGGTCTTACGTTATCCACGGGAGAAAACTCAACCTTATACAAACAACCACGTCCACCATGTGAGAACAGCTTCAACTTGCCAGGGAGGGGTTAACCCTATAATAGGCAAGGAAGACTTACAATTCAATCACTAAAGACAGAAGGTGAGATTAACATCAACCACTAAGATAAATCAAACCTCTAGCTCATGTATGAAAAGATTAACAATGGACAAAGCCAAAACAATTGAATGAGTGAAGTTAATTGATTGTGATTATGAAAATGAAGTCAAAGTATGATTAAGATTGATTTGAAAGAAGTGTTATGAAAATGAGTTTGAAAAAAGGTCAAGGACTTGAGTCCAGGGTTTTAGTTAGAAAACATGAAGATGTTTGCACAACAACTATGTCAAATTTGAAAAGTAGAGTGTGAAAAGGTTTAGGACATAATGAATGATGAATGGATGGAGATGGATTGTAAAACTTCTTAGAAGGTTCACTTCTTGAGATCATATAGGAGATGATTCAAGTGCGTCCTTTGGAATAGCAATGGATAATAACAAACAAACAAGAAAGAAAGCGGATATCGGATGCCAATCACTGGGCTTATACCAATCTCCTAAAATAAAACTGGATATCAGATGCCACTCAATGGTCTTACACTAATCTCCTCAAACAAAGAAATAAAAGGCGGATACCGGATACCAATAAATGGATTTACACCAGTCTCCTAAAACAGAAATGGATATCAGAGGCCACTCAATGGACTTATACTAATCTCCACAAAAGAAATCAAAGAATGAAAATATGGAAAGTCAACTGCCAATCTATCTGGACTTAGGTTAACTCCACAGATGCTCATAGGAAATCCAATGCCACATTACAGGGACTTACAATGGATCCTCACATACAAGAACAAAAGCAACAATATGGTCACAGGAATGCAAATGCCAACTTACAGGGACTTATAATTGCAACCTCTCATACAAACAAATAAAACCAATTATGATCACTGGAAAGCAGATGCCAACTTACAGGGACTTATAACTGTATCCTCACATACAAATCAAACAGATCAAATTATGATCACAGGACAACAGATGCCAACTTACAGGGACTTATAACTGTATCCTCACATACAAACAGATAAAACAGAAGATATGAGTGACCAATGAGGTCTTACACTCTATCCTTCCATATCATAGGAGCCAATGCCAAAGCAATGGACTTACACTTGTCCTCAATGGGTAAACAACAATGATAGCATCATAAAGACAAATGAGATGATCATGCATTAATGGCAATTGATAATGATAAATGCATAACATACAAGCAAACAAGTGCATATGAAGCAATCAATCAATCAATGAATATCAAACAGCACACTCTATAGCCAAACAAGGGGGCTCACACAAGAGGGTTTGACTATGAAAGTCCACTGTAATAGGTAAATGTCGCTCTTAACCTTGCCATTGAGAGGCTAAGGTGAAGCAGATGAAAGGAGATGAGGGGTGTGCCTCATTGCTCTTATCCCTAATCAGGGAGAGCATTAGAAAGTGTGGGAGCTCAGAAAGATGGAGCTCTTTCCACATTATTGACTCGATAGATCTTGGGTTTTGATCTCAATGCTACAACCATGTAATGATAGCAAGGAGAGGACACACTGAATAGTAGGGGATAGGCTACTTATCCCTTTGATCTACCAATTGCCTTACTTGAAGGACTTTTCCTGCTTGGGACAAATATAAACACCCACAAGCATTGCCTCTTAAGGAGGACTTCAGACAGTTTGCCCGGTCAAATAACAGACCGGGTCTCCAGACTACATGAAGAAGAAGTAATTATACCTCAAAGCAAATTGCTAAATAGCAAAGCAAAGCAAGTTCAAAGAACTTAAGCAACTAAAGTACCTGAAAAAGTCAAACCAATTAGTAAACAGTTCAACAGTTTAAAACAAAAGGAATGGATAAACAACAGTCAACCACAGAGGGACCAATGTGCAAAGCACAAGACTCAACTATATGAGTCACACCTACAAAACAAGGGTTAGCACATGATATATATAATCCAACTCAATCAAATTTGAATGATCTTTGAGGCATTGGTGCTTAACCTGAAACATTAACTCAATTGTAAGCTCAAAAGACCACTAGGACTAGCCTAGGGTCAAAGATGAAAGAAAAGGTCAAAACAGCAAAGAAAAGTCAACCCAATTCATGTTCAAACATTTAAGAAGCTACCTCAATTGGATTCACAATCAAATCATGCATCATTGTCATTTTATAGACCAAAGAAGTCAAAACATGGCAAGAGGGACCACACAAAAGGTCAACAGCAAGACCAAGCTCAAAAGCAATCAAAAACAATTCCAAAAATTATGAAATAATTCATACTCAATCACAATCCATAACATAGCATGCATATAAAATTTCAGCTCAATTGGATCATGGGAAGATAGTCAAATAAAATCAAGAAGTCAAGACAATATCAAGTGTGCACAAAGAAGTCAACAAAACTAGTGTCATCTTCAAAAAAAATCATAACAAAAGGAAAACAGATGAGAAATGGATGGGATTAACACCAATGCAAAGCTCAAGATGTCTAGTATGCACATATGAAATTTCATGATCATATAAGAAGATATGAGAATTTCACAAAGGATTTGGCAACATGTATCACATAAAGTCAACAATTGACTAGGCAGGGAAGAAAATTCTCAAACAAATTGGAAATTGCACAATTAATTCCAGGAAAATTCACACATCAACTAGACATATAAGAGATGGCTCATGCAAACTTTTACATTATTTGGAAGCCAGGAAGCATGTGAACAAAAATCATGAATTTGCATATCATTGGTGTGACACAAATTGTCACACCCTAGTTCAAAAATTCATATCTAGCAAACCACAGATGATAAATGCACAAACTCTACATCAAAACAAAGATGAATGAGTCTAGTTTCACCACAAAAAATTTCAGAACCATTGGATGCATCATGATCATTTCACAAAAAGATTGGCAAAAGGTACCAAATAAGCATACATGTTAAGAACCCTAGAGCCATTCAAAATCCAGCCAATCAAAAATTCAGCAAAAATCATGATTAAATAATAGACATTCATCTGATCATTATGCAAAAATTGACATGAAATTTGGAATTGAAATGGATTAGAAATGATTTTTGCAAGTTGAGGAATAATTTGGAATGAAAGAACAAAATAACATGAAAGGGAGGTCAACCATGGTTGACCGAGTGGCATGGTCGTAATTCTGGCCATCATTAATCAAAACGGTGCGTTTTGGCATGGGGAATGAAATGTTCTCATTGGCTGAAACCAATGGAACAATACCAACAAGCAGAAAAACCAAACAGCAGCCAATCGCATGGGAGTTTTGGAAATGTCATTAGGGTTTTGGAACTTGGGGTTTTAACAGCATAGCAAGGCAACCTCGTGTTATCACCAACATCAAAAACAAAGTTCAAACACTATCATACAAGCAGCATGGCAGGATTAGAGAACCTCATGCAACATCACACAGCAAACCAACCAAAACATGAAACTCAGATTTCAGGAAATGCAGCAGGGTTTTGGAAGTGCAAGCAAGCACTATGACAAACATATTCCAACTAGAGATGCACAAAGGGCCTGGCCACGAAACAATAAGTTTCTCATGCAAATAAGAACAAAGGCAACATCCAAACATAATTCATGAGTTCTGGGCAGCTTAGGGTTTTTTTTGAACAGCAGGGCATATTCCTCTTCATGGCTCATCATCAATTCGAACAGCATGGCAAACAGCATGGCAGTAACAGTATGTTCATGCAATCACAAGCAACAACAGCAGACACGATTCTGGGAAAAAACTGGAAACAAGCTAGGGTTTGCACACAACAGGGCAACCTCATCTTGCCCATCTCATCAACATAAACTGAACTCAACCAGGGATTCATGAACAAAATGGCAACTAAACAAAGACATTCAGGTCACATTAAACAACAACAAACAAGACAATTCATATAAATTTCTGGGTTCTTCTAGGGTTTTAAAACAGCAGTAACCATTTTTAACATTCAAACATGAAAGGATCGATTCACCCAGAAATCGAAAGTGACCATATCAATAGAGCAAACAAACTTCAAACAACACAAATCCATAAGCCAAATGCATTGAAACACATTAAACAGCATGCATCGAACAAAAATCATCATGAACAGAAAATTTCAAATCCAGATATTTCACTCAATACTCACTCATTTTTCATGATTCAAGTTGCACAACAATCAGCATAGCAAGCTCTATCTAACACATGGCATGGATTAGAGAAAAAGGATAGTCGAAATCTTACTTGGCTGTGAAGAAAATCGAGCAACAGTGGTTATTTGTATGCTTCCAGCTCAAACAGAGGTCCACAATGCTTTGGAATGAAGGAACCTTGAAGAACTTTAGCTCAAACTTGCTTGAAACTTCCAAATCTCGATTTCACCATTATTGGTCCTTTGAAAAACAGAGCTCGAAAATGGCTGTCCAGCTGTGGTTTGAGGGTTCAAAACGCTTCACAAGGTTGTCCAAATGATGAAGGAAGCAAGGGTACTCGAGGATTTTGAAGATTTGAGCAGAAAATACAAGTCGAGCAAAAATGCAAGAAGGAGAGAAAAGAGTGTATTCTGATCTTTGGAGGTTGTGGCTAGGGTTGGTTTTTGCTGAGAATGAGCTTTTATATTTCTGTTTAACATTAGCTTAACAAATGCTAAACTTGCTTATGCTAAATGAAACCAATTTGCAATTTGCTAAGTTTGAACCAAATGAACATGGAGGGTGCAAGGTCTGGCCGAGTTTTGGGCCTTGGCAAGTTGCAAATACCATATGAAACAAATCCCAATTGGCCAAATATGCTGAAAAGCCTTAAATCAAAAAGTCAAACTTTGGTCATACTTGAAATGAATAAAGTCTAGCTTAAAAATGCCATTGTGATTGGCAAGGTTTTAGCACATGAAATTTATATTTTTGGAAAGAGGGGATGAAATGTGGTTTGTAGGAAAAAACCCCACCAAATTTGGCCTTATGGTTCATGATATATGGCTTGTTGAAGTTCACAAATTTTTGAAATTGAATTGATCATATCTTGCAAACCATACATGGGATTTGGGAGTTCTTGGACTTTTTGAAAATGGGAGAACAAGATCTTCAACTTTCATGTTGGGCAAAAATTCATTTGAAGCTTGTATCATGATGTAAATTGAGGATCAAGAAGTTTCCATTTTTGGCAGTTGAAATTACAGGTCCACTTTCTATTTTGGGAAATTTTCTGTTTGTCTTGATTTTCTTCCATGATGAGGTTTGACATGATAGATGAGGCTTATATAGGCATGAATGAACTCCTTCAAATCAATTCCATCCATCAAAATCACTGATTAAATCCACAGTTGACCAAGTTTGACTTTCTGTTGACTTTTCTAGGGTTTTGCATGATTGAACCACTTCTGATGAATTCCAAACCCTAAATCCTTGAGAACTTGACTTCAAATGATGTCCCAAGTTGTATGAACTCTTGATTATGGATCATGGTGCCCAAATTCTGCAAGAATGGCCACCATCCACTGCTTTGACTGACTGTGACTGATTTTGACCTAATTGCTGATGATTGCTTCAACTGCAAGCAACAAGGTTAAACTGACAATATTTTTGTACTTTTTGATTGATAAACATATGAAAAGCAAAGATATACAAATGCAAGGTATGCTTGGTGATCAAGAAATCAACCCACAAGGCAAACTACCCACTAGGAGGGAAGTTAGGGCATGCAATGATCCTTGAGGCCATGATATGATATGATATGGGCCATGAGGGATCTTAGGGCCAAAATTGGGGTCTTACAATGGCAAAACCGAATGGTAAAAGAATCCTTAGTAGTAAAAATAACCTTAAAAAGCATATGCTTCAAAGGACACTACAGACAAAAGGTCGCGGTCACGCTGGTCCACACACAATCCAGAAGGAAATCTTACTCTAACGGAATGGTTCCTTTCACCTCTGCCAGCTCATGATTCAAGGACCACCCATTTTCACTCTATATAAGAGACATCCAATCATTGGAAGGAGGAGAAAAAATTGACACCGTCACTCTGCTGAAATCGCATCCTAACCTGCACACCAAAGCTCAAAGGTACCAAATGGGTGCTCAAAGTTTATCCTTAGAACTTTGAGTAATCCGAGCTAAGCCACTACAAAATCAAGATATACCCAAATAAGAAGAAGAACTGAGAGAAGAAGCGAAGAAGACGAGGAGCACTCGAAGAAGGAGAGGAGAAGAAGATAGCATACCTCGAGGTCGATCCCATCGTCGCATGCAAATGTCTTCATAATGTTCCCAATTTAGGGGTTAAATCTAGAATGAACTTCGGTGAGCATTTTATGTTGAAACGTTGGGGATTCCACACGGAGGTTCAGATTGGGAGATAGAGGCGCCTCCTCCGGCCGCCGTCTGTTTCCGGTCAGTCAAAATTGATTGCATTTTAGAATTTTGAGAGTCTTTATTTTTGTGTGTGGTTATTTTGTTAATTGAGAAGAAGAGAAGAGAGAGACGGTCGAAACCTGAGAAAGAAGGAGACACTTGAGGTAATGAGATTTTTGGGTTTTATTTCTTTGGTAATCTATTTCTTTTTAACAGTATTAAAAGATAACTTAATGCCATTAATGACAATTACTTGTGATACTGCATGTTTATCTTCCCTAAGTATTCTTCTGACTTTTTCAATGCCACACTATCATTCACTGTTTGGCGCGTGGCCCATAGAAAATAGATAAATGGTTCTCATGGATTTCTTTTCTCTTTTCCTTTCCTTTCTTGCTGACCATTCCAATTCAGATTTATTAATAAGAGGTATGGGCCTTAGGGCCCAACCCGAGTTAATGATGGCTCAAACCCCTTTCGGGCCTTTTTGTAGTTCGTTTTTGGAGGGACTGTACACACCGTTTATTTCCCTCATACAACCCTTTCTGTTTTAAATTTATTTCATTATTTATCTTCTATGATCTGTTTTTGTTAATAAATTAAAAACATATTAGTAGTAAAATAGACAATTGTTTTAACTTATTTTTTTATTATTGTTAATTATAAATTTTAATTCTTGTTAGAATATATGTTAATTAAATAGTTAAATATTAATAGATGAATAAACACTTATTTTGTCCAAATTAGGTTGAACCATTGGTCCAATACCAAGTAATCCATTTAAAACTAAATCAAATCCAATAAGTTCGAATTCAAATCTTTTGTTATTAATACACTTCTAAAAAAAAATCTATTTTAATAATTAACATCTTAAAACTCCATAAAATTAAAATCATTTTCCCAATTTAATTATTCTAAAAGTCTCTATTTTAAATAATTAATCTTTAAATGAAAATGAGATTAATGAGCATCCGCTCCATTATCTCTCGATTATTCGAATAATTGGCGTACGCCATATTGCTCGAATTTTTGTCATTTAATTAAAACCCTAAAAACTCTATTAAATTAAAATCACTCCTCCAAATTATTTATTAATTCTAAAAGCATTATTTAAATTAATTTTGAATGTAAAGGAGAATTGTAAGCTTCCGCTTTATTATCTCTCGATTATTCGAATAATTGGCGTACGCCATATTGCTAGAATTTTCGTCATTTAATTAAAACCCTAAAAAACTCTATAAAATTAAAATTATTTTCTCAAATTAATTACAAATCCTAAAAGCATTATTTAAATTAATTTTGAATGAAAAGGAGAATAGTAAGCTTCCGCTTTATTATCTCTCGATTATTCGAATAAATGGCGTACGCCATATTGCTCGAATTTTCGTCATTTAAATAAAACCCTAAAAAACTCTATAAAATTAAAATTATTTTCTCAAATTAATTACAAATCCTAAAAGCATTATTTAAATTAATTTTGAATGAAAAGGAGAATAGTAAGCTTCCGCTTTATTATCTCTCGATAATTCGAATAATTGGCGTACACCATATTGCTCGAATTTTCGTCATTTAATTAAAAACCTTAAAAAAACTTTTAAAATTAAAGTCATTTCCCCAATTTAATTATTCTAAAAGTCTCTATTTTAAATAATTAATCTTTAAATGAAAAGGAGATTAATGAGCATCCTCTCCATTATCTCTCGATTATTCGAATAATTGGCGTACGCCACATTGCTCGAATCTTCGTCATCAAATTAAAATGTAATCGAATAAACTCAAATCACTTCTTATATCAAATCCAATTTTACAAAATAAACTATATAACTTAAAACTCAATTAGAGAATGGGAGGCGTACGCCTCACCGTTCCTTGATTATTTGAATAATTGGCGTACGCCACATTGCTCAAATCATCGACTCTTCAGAACATCTCAAAACAAATCAAACTAATTTCTCGCCCCCGAGCGATCGAAACCAATAAAACACCCAAACACATCAATCCAATTTGTCACCCCCGCGTGACCAAAACCCTTTCAGAAAGAACACTGTCAATCCTTTCTAATGCGCACAACAAACCAATGCTTAAGCCTCCGCCGAGAGTAGACAAGCCAGCGTTTAGCCGTTAGAACGCCGACCCACACAGTCGTTCATCAAACAAAACACACCAAATATTCGTAGTACCCCGAACTACGAATGCTCTGATTTCCTTATTGCACCATAAGGATACGTAGGCACGAGATTGCGAGATCTTGGCGAGCACACTAATAAAAAACCTCCCTTTTCCCATTTTGAGGTCTTCATCCATCTCTATTATCAACTCTAATTACTAGAAGAAAGCAAATAACATTTAACTAACATTCAAATAGCAAATTAGACTAAAAGGTTCTCGTTGAGTACAACGGACGTGAGGGGTGCTAATACCTTCCCCTTGTTAATCGACTCCCGAACCCGAATATGGTTGCGACGACCATTATTCTGTTTTTTCAAAGGTTTTATCGATATTTTCCCATTCCTTCATTGGAATAAATAAAGTTCGGTGGCGACTCTGTTCGAACATAAATTTTTCCTTGACCATCGCGAGGAATCGTATTTTTCGAGATGCGACACCACCATCACTGATGACTAATCTCAGCATTCCGAATCCAGGGGAGATTATTCGCTTAAAGAGTCTAATTACCACCCGTGCGTCATTCGTTGGAGAGGCTATGGCCTCAATCAATTTTGATACGTAATCGACCGCAACAAGGATATACTTGTTACCAAAAGAAGATGGGAAAGGTCCCATAAAATTGAATCCCCAAACATCAAAGATTTTTACTTCCAAAGTGCGTTGACACCGGTAGCAATTTGTGATTGCGATGTGGACATCTTTCCACAGAGTGGGCCAAAAGAGGTCGGCTTGCAAGATCTTAGTTCAAGTCTTCGAGGTTCTTGCATGTCCTCCATAAGGAGCATAATGACAGTGGGAGAATACGTTTTCAACCTAATCCTCGGGGAAACATCGACAGAAAATGGCTTTGGCGCCTCTCTTGAAAAGTAGAGGCTCATCCCAATAGTAGTGTTTAAGATCGTGGAAGAATTTTTTATTTTGTTGGTAGGTCAAGTATGGCGGAAGCACCTTAGCTGCTAAGTAGTTGACGAAGTCAGCGTACCATGGTAGTGTGGTTTGAGTGTGAATTGCTTCCAATGCCTCGTTTGTTTTGGTATCCTTATGGGTTAACGCATCTTTAGCTGTATTTCTTTCTAGTTGGGCTATGAGTCTTTCGTACGGAAAATCATTGTTTATAGGCACTCGTTTAGGTTTAATACCTTCAGGACAAGTGATCGACCATGACATTTTCAGTCCCTCTTCTATCCTTGATTTCTAAGTCAAACTCTTGTAATAGTAAGATCCACCTTAGGAATCTTGGTTTGGTGTCTTTCTTGTTTAACAGGTACCTAATTGCAACATGATCGGTATAGATAATTATCTTTTTCCCCTACTCGGTAGGAACGAAATTTATCCAAAGCGAACACTACGGATAAAAGTTCCTTTTCTGTGGTGGCATAGTTCATCTATGCAGGGTCTAGGGTTCTACTTGCATAGTATATTGCATGAAGTTTCTTATCCCTTCTTTGTCCTAAGACTGCGCCTACAGCATAGTAACTAGCGTCACACATGATTTCAAAAGGTAATCTCCAATCGGGCAGTTGCATGATAGCTGCCGTAATAAGAGCTATTTTTAGTTATTCAAATGTCGCTAGGAATTTTCCGTCAAAGATGAATTTGACATCTTTCATCAATAAGCCAGTCAGTGGTTTGGTGATTTTTGAGAAATCTTTAATGAATCCCCCGTAGAAACTGGCATGTCGTAAGAAGCTTCGTATTTCTCTTACGTTTTTCGGAGGCTGAAGGTTTTTTATAACTTCTATTTATTCCTTGTCGACTTCAATCCCCTTGTCAGATACTATGTGTCCGAGCATGCACGATTCCTTATCGGACCATGAAATGGCATTTTTCCCAATTTATCACAAGGTTCACTTTTACGCATCTTTTTAATACCATTTCAAGATTCGATAAGCAACCTTCAAAGCATTGTTCGCATACAGAGAAATCTTCCATGAAGACTTCCATGACATCATCTATGAAATCAGCGAAAATTGATATCATGCATCTTTGGAATGTTGCGGGAGCGTTACATAGTCCGAATGACATTCTTCGGTAGGCGAATGTACCATAGGGGAATGTGAAGGTCATTTTCTCTTGGTCGTCGGGATGAATAGGAATTTTGAAAAATCCGGAATAACCGTCTAGGTAGCAGAAGTGAGAATGCTTAGCCAATCGTTCAAGCATTTGATCAATAAACAGTAAAGGAAAATGATCCTTCTGAGTGGCTTTGTTTAATTTTCTATAATCAATACACATTCTAATTCCAGTAACCATTCTCTATGCTATAGATTCTCCTTTTTCATTATTCACAACGGTGACGCCTCCCTTCTTTGGTACGACATGTACTGGGCTGACCCATTGACTATCGGATATCGGGTAGATAATACCTGCTTCTAATAGAGTTTACACTTCTTTCTTTACTACATCACTCAGAATGGGATTTATCCTTCTTTGATGTTCTCTAGAGGTCTTACAGTCTTCCTCTAGTATTATGCGATGCATGCATATGGAAGGGCTTATTCCTTTTAGATCTGAGATATTATAGCCTAAAGTAGTTGGGTATTTTCTCAAAACGTGTAGAAGCTTTTCGGTCTCTATCTGACCTAAGTCTGTATTTACTATTACAGGTCGCTCAAGTTCAGTGTCTAGGAATTCGTACCTTAGATTTTTGGGTAACGTCTTAAGTTCTACGGTTGGTTTCTTTGGGAAAGGCATATGATCGGGCATTATTGCTAGTCATTCGCTGAGGCTATCATCTTGGTATTCCTTACTTAAATTTTTGTCTTCAAAAGTAGGAGGCCTTGGAATTTTCAGTATTTCGGAGTATGATGTTTGTTCATTCTCCATCTCTCTTATGCATTCGTCGATGACATCTAGTATACAACAGGTATCGTCTATAGCTGGTGCCTTTAGGAATTGCGTCAAAATGAATTCGACTTTTTCCTCACCAACTTCGAAGGTTAGCTTTCCTTTCTTAACATCTATGATAGCTCCGTTTGTAGCTAGGAATGGTCTTCCTAATATGATAGGGATGTTAGAATCCCCTTTTATATCCATGATTATAAAATTAGTAGGAATATAGAATTGTCCTATGCACACTAGAACATTTCTAGCATACCTACGGGAAATTTAACAGAATGATATGCAAGTTGTACGAACATTCTCGTAGGTCTTAGTTCTCCCATTTTTAGCCTTTCGCATATGTACAAGGGCATTAAACTAATACTAGCTCCTAAGTCGCATAGTGCTTTGTCAATGACAAACTTTCCGATTACACAGGGTATGGAGAAACTACTTGGGTCTTTCAACATTGGAGGCATATTGTTTTGTATTATGGCGCTACACTCAGCAGTAAGTGTCACGGTATCATTATCCTATATCTTCTTATTTGTAATATTCAATTGTTTTAGAAGCTCTACGAATTTTTTAAATTGTCCTACACTTTTAGATTTAACAAGTTTTTGAGGATAAGGGATAAGGGGTTTATATGGTGGTGGAGGCACATAAGGTTCTTCTTTCTTCCTTCTGAGTTACCTTACCCGGGTCTTGATGCATGGATGGGTTTTGAGTTCTAGGGTTGATCAGTCCATCTAGTTCTGTCCCACTTCATAGTATAATAGCATTTGCATAGCCTTTAGGGTTTGGTTGCGGCTTTCCAGGAAATGTGCCTGCAGGAGCAGCAATAGGTGTTTGTTGTTGAGCCACTTGTGAGATTTGTGTTTCCAACATTTTGTTGTGGGTGGCTAGTGCGTCTACCTTGTTTGCTAACTACTTGATTTGCTCACTAGTGTGTATGTTCTGATTTAGGAAATCCTTATATGTTTGGGCTTGGGTAGCTATTAAGTTTTCCATCATCATTTCTAAGTTTGATTTCCTAAGAGCATTTTGAGTATTTGAGGCAGCTTTGTGATATCCTGGTGGTACAGCTGGTGCTTGGTTAGGTGCATAAGATGCATTATTTTTTTTGTATGAAAAGTTAGGATGGTTCTTCCAACCTGGGTTATAAGTGTTTGAGTAAGGGTTTCCTTGAGCATAGTTCACCTGGTCTATAGAGGTTCTTGTCAAGAGTTGACATTCTGGGGATGTATGCCCTTGAACTCCGCATATCTCACAGTTTGGTGCTACTGCAGCCACGGTGGCTGCTGGTGTTATGGTCAAGCTATCTATCTCCTGAGTCAGAGCATCTACCTTGGTGTTGACATGGTCAAGTCTGCTTAATTCGTACATGCCGCTCTTCGGTTGAGGTTTCTCTACAGAGGTTCTTTCACTTCCCCATTGGTAATGATTATGGGCCATACATTCGACGAGTTGATAGACCTCATTGTATGGTTTATCTATCAGTGCGCCACCTGCGGCGGTGTCTATTGTCAATCTTGTATTGTATAAGAGACCGTTATAAAAGGTGTGAATGATCAACCATTCTTCTAGACCGTGATATGGACAAATCTTCATCATGTCTTTGTGTCTCTCCCAAGCTTCAAAAAGTGATTCATTATCCTTTTGTTTAAACCCGTTTATTTGGGATCTTAGCATAACTGTCTTATTAGGTGGGAAATATCAGGCTAAGAAGACTTTCTTCAACTCGTTCCACGTAGTCACAAAGATGGATGGTAGAGACTAGAGCCAAGCTCTAGCTCTATCTCTTAATAAAAATGGGAAAAGACGGAGTCTTATAGCTTTTGGGTTGAAACCATTCGCTTTCACTGTGTCTGCGTATTGGAAAAATACTGACAAGTGTAGGTTCGGGTCCTCCGCGGGACTACCTGAAAACTAGTTTTGTTGTACGGCTGACAACAATGAGGGTTTTAGCTCAAAATTATTGGCCTCGATGGCAGGGGCAGCGATGCTGTTATGTGGTTCATCCTGCGAAGGTATTGCATAATACTTAAGAGGACAGTTTTGCACTTCTTCGGCCATCTCTGGTTGAATAACTAATTCAGAAGTAGGGATGTTAAGGTCAGGAAGATTTAGCTTGATACGATGTTCCTGTATCAAGTTTCGTATCTGGGGTTCTAATATAAGATAACGCTGGGGTTCGTCGAATTGTAACTTTAATTTCTCGCCTTGAGAGCGAGTACGTGGCATACACTCGACAAATACAGAAAGGGAAAAATAATTGTTTGCCTTAGTCTATACTAGGAAACAGTGGAGTTACGATATCGACTAAATCATTCCCGACAAC
The DNA here is from genome assembly GCF_024323335.1 of Lathyrus oleraceus. Lineage (NCBI taxonomy): Eukaryota > Viridiplantae > Streptophyta > Magnoliopsida > Fabales > Fabaceae > Lathyrus > Lathyrus oleraceus. Next base: position 442,878,493 of record NC_066581.1, read on the forward strand.
GGCGCCAAAAACATGATCGCGACTTGTTAAGTCTATGTGAATCGTGACTGCAAGTGCACAGTCGTATCGCGTAGTTTTAAAGATTATCGAACCCACAAGGACTAATAACCGAACGTATCAGGGTCTAATGTTGCTATGTAAATCTAAGGTTGATGATCGTTCTATGATTGGAGGGATGAAGAGAAATAACTATAACGTAAATAGAATATTGATAAAGATATGAGATATAGGGGATATTGGTATGTAACACATCAAACTTTGGGGATTCGATAGATAGTTGGCATAATCTTATTTGTCAAAATATTCTTCAGTAGAAATTATTTATAGAAAGGACCTAGTCTCACACTCTCGTTTTTATTGACTTTGACCATACTCCTAAACCAGAATGCTTGGCTCTCGCGGTGTCACTATGAATTTAAATGTAATTTTTGAATATAAATAAAGTCTAACTAATCCTAAAGCATTCTCATTATGTTTAGGATTAATGCTAGTTTCAGCCATCTTGTTAAAATCCCAACTCTCGTTCTTGTTGACCGTAACCTTAGTTTGTTTTGTACTCTCGTGCGAAAAAAGTTTGATTAAATTAAGAAACTAAACCCGGAAAAATAAGTTTTATAAAAACTAACACCAATTATTTATGAATCACGTCATTTCGATGATCCTTACATACAGATACCTAAGGGATTAGCTTGACATGGATACGCTAACATACATGGTAATTGGGGAATCAAACATGTGATTAGACATAAATAAATAAAACACAAATCAAAATAAGACCTGGATTGCGAATTAAGAACTGGCATTGAATCTTGATTATTCAATTAAAATAATGTCGGTACGCTTTGGCAATGAATAACCATTACAATTGAATCCCAAAAGCGTAAATAATAAAGCGGAATAGTCCCGGATGTGGAGAAACTATCACTTTTACAAAGTAAGAAAACTGCCTAAATAAATTCTGACTAAAATTAATCGTCGCTTGAAAACTGGAAGAAGAGCGTGTCCTAAGCGTGTCTGAGAGATCGTTTATATATTTTACACAATCCCTAATTTGTAGCAAAGGTGGGTTGATTCGTGGCTACAAAAGTGGAGAAAAAGGTGGAAGACTAGGTTGTGGCGGTTGCCACAACCCTAGCCTTTGAATGATAAACGAGCGCCACCTTTTTAGAATTGGGCGCCACCTCTTAAGGCTTGGTGGTGGGTGCCACCTCCTCCTTGGGTCAATGTGGAGGGCGCCACACACCTTAGATAATGGGCGCCACAAGCCCATTTGCTTTGGTGGCCCATTATCTCTTATAAAACTCCATTTTCTTCGCTTTTTCTTTCCTTTTTGCTATTTTCCATTTAGTTTTCTATAAACCTTTTAATCGATAAATACCTGCAATAAACATAAAATACTGCGTAATAATAAGTGTTAATCAAGTAAAAAGCAAGGCATATGGAGCCAAAAATACGATACTTTTTCGCGTTATCAAGTATACCCTTAATTATTCCTTCTATCACCTCAGGGAACCATTCATAAGTTTCACTATCAATTATCTACCCTCAATCACAAGTTGCTCACCCTAGTGACATAGTATTCCTTTGACATCGAAATACAGTTTTCTTTGGAATTCCATATACACCCTTTAAGGACGATATAGTGGCAGTCCGTATTTGTCCCTAGAGTTGTTTGGCTAATACCCAGACATTCAATTCCTTCTTTTTTGGCCAAATATAAAATAGTGGCAACCATGTTGTTCCACGTATCATTTAACGTCGTTTCCCTTTATGGTACAAATCCCATTTCTCGTATGGATTCCAATAGAATTTTACTTTCGATTTCAAACTATACTTCTTCAGTCACTTATTACCAAATCCTTCGATTCTGTGACTTTGGTCACTTCATTCCATTCATCTCCATGATGTATTCATACTCTGCCTTCATTCACTCCATGTGATAAATCAGTATTATTTGAGCCAAACACACTACCTCTTTGTGCTCCGTCTTGCGTCATCTTGTGAACGAAGAGATGTTTGGGTCATACCCCCAAACACTTATTTCATTCTCCATCTCTCTTATGTATTCGTTGATGACATCTAGTATACAATAGATATGGTGTATAGCTGGTGCCTTTAGGAAATGCGTCAAAATGAATTCGACTTTTTCCTCACCAACTTCGAAGGTTAGCTTGCCTTTCTTAACATCTATGATAGCTCCGGTTGTAGCTATGAGTGGTCTTCCTAATATGATAGGGATGTTAGAATCCCCTTTTATATCCATGATTATAAAATCAGTAGGAATATAGAATTGTCCTATGCACACCAGAACGTTTTCTAGCATACCTACGGGAAATTTAACAAAATGATATGCAAGTTGTACGAACATTCTCGTAGGTGTTAGTTCTCCCATTTTTAGCCTTTCGCATATGGACAAGGGCATTAAACTAATACTGGCTCCTAAGTCGCATAGTGCTTTGTCGATGACAAACTTTCCGATTACACAGGGTATGGAGAAACTACTTGGGTCTTTCAGCTTAGGAGGCATATTGTTTTGTATTATGGCGCTACACTCAGCAGTAAGTGTGACGGTTTCGTTATACTATATCTTCTTCTTGTTAGATAAGATTTCTTTGAGGAACTTAGCATATTAGGACATTTGAGTTATGGCTTATGTAAAGGGTATTGTAATATTCAATTGTTTTAGAAGCTCTACGATATGTTTAAATTGTCCTACACTTTTAGATTTAACAAGTCTTTGAGGATAAGGGATAGGGGGTTTATATGGTGGTGGAGGAACATAAGGTTCTTCTTTCTTCCTTCTCAGTTACCTTACCTGGGTCTTGATGCATGGATGGGTTTTGAGTTCTAGGGTTGGTCGGTTCGTCTAGTTCTGTCCCACTTTGTAGTATAATAGCATTTGAATGGCCTTTAGGATTTGGTTGCGGCTGTCCAAGAAATGTGCCTGCAGGAGAAGCAGTAGGTGTTTGTTGTTGAGCCACTTGCGAGATTTGTGTTTCCAACATTTTGTTGTGGGTGGCTACTGCGTCTACCTTGTTTGCTAACTGCTTGATTTGCTCACTAGTGTGTATGTTATGATTTAGGAAATCCTTATTTGTTTGGGCTTGGGTAGATATTAAGTTTTCCATCATTATTTCTATGTTTGATTTCCTAAGAGCATTTTGAGTATTTGAGGCAGCTTTGTGATATCCTGGTGGTACAGTTGGTGTTTAGTTAGGTGCATACGATGCATTATTGTTTTTGTATGAAAAGTTAGGATGGTTCTTCCAACCTGGGTTATAAGTGTTTGAGTAAGGGTTTCCTTGAGCATAGTTCACCTGGGCTGTGGAGGTTCTTGTCAAGAGTTGACATTCTGAGGATGTATACCCTTGAACTCCGCATATCTCACAGTTTGGTGCAACGGCAACCACGGTGGCTGCTGGTGTTATGGTCAAGCTATCTATCTCCTAAGTCAGAGCATCTACCTTGGTGTTGACATGGTCAAGTCTGCTTAATTCGTACATGCCGCCCTTCGGGTGAGGATTCTCTACAGAGGTTCTTTCACTTCCCCATTGGTAATGATTATGGGCCATACATTCGACCAGTTGATAGACCTCATTGTATGGTTTATCTATCAGTGCGCTACCTGCGGCGGCGTCTATTGTCAATCTTGTATTGTATAAGAGACCGTTATAAAAGGTGTGAATGATCAACCATTCTTCTAGACTGTGATATGGACAAATCCTCATCATGTCTTTGTATCTCTCCCAAGCTTCAAAAAGTGATTCATTATCCTTTTGTTTAAACACGTTTATTTGGGCTCTTAGCATAGCTGTCTTATTAGGTGGGAAATATCGGGCTAAGAAGACTTTCTTCAACTCGTTCCACGTAGTGACAAATTTGGATGGTAGAGACTAGAGCCAAGCTCTAGCTCTATCTATTAATAAAAATGGGAAAAGACAGAGTCTTATAGCTTTTGGTTTGAAACCATTCGTTTTTATTGAGTTTGACCATACTCCTAAACCAGAATGCTTGGCTCTCGCGGTCTCACTATGAATTTAAATGTAATTTTTGAATATAAATAAAGTCTAATTAATCCTAAAGCATTCTCGTTATGTTTAGGATTAATGCCTAGTTTCAGCCATCTTGTTAAAATCCCAACTCTCGTTCTTGTTGACCGTAACCTTAGTTTGTTTTGTACTCTCGTACGAAAAAAGTTTGATTAAATTAAGAAACTAAAACCGAAAAAATAAGTTTTATAAAAACTAACACCAATTATTTATGAATCACGTCATTTCGACGATCTTTACATACTGATACCTAAGGGTTTAGCTTGACATGGATACGGTAACATACATGGTAATTAGGGAATCAAACATGCGATTAAACATAAATAAATAAAACACAAATCAAAATAAGACCTGGATTGCGAATTAAGAACTGGAACTGAATCTTGATTATTCAATTAAAATAATGTCGGTACGCTTTGGCAATGAATAACCATTACAATTGAATCCCAAAACCGTAAATAATAAAGCGGAATAGTCCCCGATGTGGAGAAACTATCACTTTTACAAAGTAAGAAAACTGCCTAAATAAATTCTGACTAGAATTAATCGTTGCTTGAAAACTCGAAGAAGAGCGTGTCCTGAGCGTGTCTGAGAGATCGTTTATATATTTTACACAATCCCTAATTTGTAGTTAAGGTGGGTGGATTCGTGGCTACAAAAGTGGAGAAAAAGGTGGAAGACTAGATTGTGGCAGTTGCCACAACCCTAGCCTTTGAATGAGAAACGAGCGGCACCCTTTTAGGATTGGGCGCCACCTCTTAAGGCTTGGTTGGCGCCACCTCCTCCTTAGGTCAATGTGGCGGGCGCCACACACCCTAAATAATGGGCGCCACATGCCCATTTGCTTTGGTGGCCCATTCTCTCTTATAAAACTCCATTTTCTTCGCTTTTTCTTTCCTTTTTGCTATTTTTCATTTTGTTTTCTATAAACCTTATAATCGATAAATACCTGCAATAAACATAAAAATATTGTGTAATAATAAGTGTTAATCAAGTAAAAAGCAATGCATATGGAGCCAAAAATACGATACTTTTTCGTGTTATCAAGCATACCCTTAATTATTCCTTCTATCAACTTAGGGAACCATTCATAACTTTCACTATCAATTATCTACCCTCGATCACAAATCGCTCACCCTAGTGACATACTATTCCTTTGACATCGAAATACAGTTTTCTTTGGAATTCCATATACACCCGTTGGTGTAAGCCCTAGAGGCCAATACTTTTGGTACTTGTATCGAATTATTTATTAATAATAAAAGGCATTTTCTTTATTATGTTTGATTAATAATGTCCCTAGAATAGCTAGTCCGTTTAATGTATGAGGTATGACTTAATCATGAGATCACATTAAACATAATGACATTATTCTTAAAGTATCCATAGTCGAGCTTTATTGTGAAGTGGGATAACATTAAAGCATTAAGACTATTATGTTTGTAGACTGATGATCATATCTCATGGATCATGGATAAAGAGTTATCAAGTCTTAAACATAGGTATGAATATTAAGAGTAATATTAATACCGGATTGACCCGCTATGAGAATACTATATAGAAAGTTATGCAAAGTGTCATAAGTTACGCTCATGGTGATAATGGTGTATACCACTCTTCGACCTGAAACCACTATGGACCCTAGATGTAGAGTCGAGTGCTTTGTTGCTGATCCAACATTGTCCGTAACTGGATAACCATGAAGACAGTTGATGGGTAATCCACGAAGCATGCTGAGGGACATGAGTGACCTAGATGGAATTTGCCCATCCTGCGTAACAGGATAAATGTCTATGGGCCCAATATTGAACTGGACAAGGATGACACGGTCTATACCTTGTGTTCAATATAGACATAAGGGCAAAGGGGTAATTATACACATAATTATTATCACAGAAGGACTTGTCATATCACATGACATTTTCGTGACTTGGGTAGCAGTGATGTGTTGCTAGATACCACTCACTGTTTATTATGTTAAATGCGTGATTTAATATAATTGCCAACGCCGCGAAAACCTATAGGGTCACACACAAAGGACGGATTGATGAGAGATAGAGTAACTAAGGAACACCGTAAGGTATGGTGTACTTATGTAGAATACGAAATATGGTAAGGTACCAAATACTTAAGTGATTTTGGCATATTATGAGATATGGGCCAAAATACACTTAAGTGGGCTTTTTAGCTTGAAGCCCACACAAGTGGTTCTATAAATAGAATCCCTTGGGTAGAAGCGTTGTCACTCAACTCAAGTGAACTCTAATTGGAATTTTGTTTCCCTCTCTCTCTCACTCAAAGGCTTCATTCATAACAGCTAGCACTGTGATTGAAGGAATCCGTTCGTATGGACTGAGTAGAGACGTTGTCATCGTTCAACGTTTGTGATCGCCACAAGAGGTAACGATTCAATCACTGATCATGCCCATTCGTAAGGATCACTAAATGGAGAAATTATTAAATTCTGCTGCGCCTTGGATGGCAATTCTCCTTCAATGGTATCAGAGCCACTTACGAAACCATGAATCTGATAACTATTTATTTTCTGTATTAATACGATTAAAGACAGAGTGAATCAAAGATTAAATTGAGATCAATTAAGTTATATATGTGATATATATAATCCTGATGGAAAATACATTATATATGATATAATGTTCTCGTTTCGTTCATTCAAACACTCAATGGTTGTTTTCCTTTGAGCGATCAATGGTCGTTTACTTTTTGATCCGATGTTAGTATGGTGAAGCAATGACATATTGATCAATCATACTGAATAAATAATCGAGATGTGTTTGACGGTCTGAAATTGGTGCATCAGGGTTAGTGACGGCACAAGGGTTGTGTTGTCAGAGAGTTATGCGATTGGGGTTGTGACTGCACAAGAGTTGTGCTTTCTAAACACTTTTTGGAACAGTGTTAACCGATTAATGCATATGGTTAACCGGTTAACGCATTTGGTTAACCGGTTAACGCAAGACGAAAAACAGTTTTCCAAGAGATTTTCAAACAGTGTTAACCGGTTAACGCATTTGGTTAACCGGTTAACGCAAGGCAGAAAACAATTTTTGAACAGATTTCAAACAGTGTTAACCGGTTAACGCATATGGTTAACCGGTTAACGCAAGGCAAAATTCACCCGTTCGGCTAACTCAGTGCTTTAAAGTATCAAGTGTTGATGCGAAAAGTGACGTCGATTTTAAATGAATTGTTCAATAAAAATTTCGGCCAGGGGCGCTGCCCCCTTGACCCCCGTCCGCTGACCGGCCAGCGGACCCTTGGCTAACTCTGCGTAGTGTGATCGGTTGTCGAAATTTAATTTGGTTTTAATTAATTAAAAGAATTAAAATTGATAATAATAATAATGTGTTTATTATTGTCTTGTGGTGATCGGTTATGGCCTTAGTTTTCCTTTATTTTGTTTTGGTTTTTTAAAATACGACCTGCGTGTCGTGCCTCTCTTTTAATCTCTCAATGTAACTTCTTTTCTCATCTCACTCCCTCGTATGTAAAACGAGTTTCTTTTATGTGATGTAATGTTATGAAGAAAGCAAAGAAGTCAGTGCCAAAGGAGGACAACCTTGAAGATATTTCTTGGAGAAGCTTAGATCGTTCTTAGGTTAGCTTAGGTTCTCTCATTGGCTTGGGAGAACAATTGCGCTAGGGGCCATAACTGTTTCATTATGTATGTATGTATGTTGATGCTTGTGAATGTATGTTGATGCATGTGAGAGGCGATTTATATGATAAATAAGCCGGTGAGATCAGAAAAATTGCAATTCTCTCAAATTAAATATTAAGTTTATGCTTTCCAAGTTTTAACACTCATCAAGACTAGTATCGGATAATGTAGGTTTCGCCTACGCGAGGTGCATGTTCTATATTAGTAAGGTGAGATGGGATAATTGTAATATCCAACTGCTAAAACGATGGGTCAAACTTAATTATAATAATATTATATATGTCTGGAAGCAAGAGTTAGGAATGATCCATATGATGGATTGGAATAAGGAGTTATTCACCCAACTGGAATTTTCAAGAGTTGTATGAGATACAACTAGAAAGAGTTCCTACCTAAATAACCTAGTTTTGTGTAATCCACCTACGCGGACTTAGAACGAAGTGAAATATCGATCTCGACCCACTAGAAAATCTTCCAACGATATTTTCTGAATCAAATGATGAGGGTCATTTGTTTTGAGTAAAATAGTGGGAGCATATTTGATTAAAGGCCTAATTAAATATGTCAATGATATTTATATTTTCATTAATCCTTATGTAGATTATCATGAAAGCAAACACCTCTAACAACATCTTGGGATCAATCCTTGACAAAGAAAAATTGTCTGGGACAAATTTTCTGGATTGGCACTGAAACCTGAGGATTGTCCTCAAACATGATAAAAAGCTGTATGTCTTGGAGAAACCTGTTGCTGAAGAGGAACCTCCTAGTTCTGCACCTAAGGCAGAAAGAGATGCTTATAAGAAGCATGTCGATGATGCCAATGAAACTGCTTGTCTCATGCTAGCTACCATGAACTCAGAATTGCAAAAGCAACATGAGAACATGGCAGCGTTCGATATGATCGAACACCAGAAGATGCTCTATCAAGAGCAAGCAAGGCATGAGAGGTTTGAATTTTCAAAAGCCCTTTTTCAAGGCAAGTTAGCTGAGGGAGCCCCTGTAGGTCCCTATGTACTCAAGATGATTGGGTATGTGGAAAACCTTGAGAGATTGGGTTTTCCCATCGGAAAGGAACTTGCGACTGATTTGATCTTGCAATCATTGCCAGATGGGTTCAGTCAATTTGTCCTAAATTTCAATATGAATGATATGGACAAATCGCTTCCTGAACTGCTCGCCATGTTAAGAACTGCCGAGCAGAATCTGAAGTCAAAAGGGAAGTCAATTCTGATGATCGGAAATGGAAAGAGACAGAACAAAAGGCCCACTAAGCAGGGTGATAAAGGGAAAGGCAAGGAAGTTTCCAAACCCAAACCCACTGTTGCTGCATTAAAGCCTAGTGGAGCCATAGAAAAAGAAGGCACTTGCTTCCATTGCGTTAAGACCGGACACTGGAAGAGAAACTTCCCAAAGTACCTGGAAGATAAGAAGAATGGAGTAGAGACTTCAACTTCAGGTATTTTTGTTATTGAAATTAATTTATCTACTTCTGCATCATGGGTATTAGATACTGGATGCGGTTCTCACATTTGTACCAATGTGCAGGGACTAAAAAGGAGTAGAGATTTGGAAAAAGGTGAAGTCGACCTACGAGTTGGCTATGGAGCAAAGGTTACTGCTTTAGCCGTAGGAACTTATGTATTGACTTTACCTAATGGTTTAATAATTCAGTTAGAGAACTGTTATTATGTACCTGCAATTAGCAGGAATATTATTTCCATTTCTTGTTTGGACAAGTTTGGTTTTTCATTTATAATAAAGAACAATTGTTTAATTGGTTTTACATTAATACTAAAAGGATGAAACCTAATGAGTTAAATCCAACTCACCTTTGGCATTGTCGATTAGGCCACATAAATGAGAAACGCATTTCCAAACTCCATAAAGATGGATTGTTGGACTCTTTTGATTATGAATCATATGAGACATGCATATCTTGTTTAATTGGAAAGATGACAAAGTCTCCATTCACAGGAAAAGGTGAAAGAGATAATGATCTTTTGGCCCTCATACATACTGATGTATGTGGACCACTGAACATGCCAGCCAGAGGAGGTTTTCAGTACTTCATCACATTTACTGATGATTTCAGTAGATATGGTTATGTGTATTTAATGAAACACAAATCATAGTCCTTTGAAGAGTTCAAGGAATTCAAGAATGAAGTACAAAACCAACTAGGTAAGAATATTAAAACTCTTCGATCAGATCGAGGTGGTGAGTATTTAAGCCTAGAGTTTAATGACCATCTGAAAGAGTGTGGGATCCTATCCTAACTTACTCCTCCTGGAACACCCCAATGGAATGGTGTATCTGAGAGAAGAAATCGAACCCTGTTGGACATGGTCCGATCCATGATGAGTCACGCCGATCTTCCAAACTCCTTTTGAGGACATGCACTATTGACATCAGCTTACACACTTAACCATGTTCCATCCAAAAGGGTTGAAAAGACACCATATGAGATATGGAGTGGTAAGGAACCACATATGTCTTACATGAAGATTTGGGGTTGCGAAGTTTATGTGAAACGACAAATTTCAACTAAGCTTGAGCCAAAATCTGACAAATGCTTATTTGTGAGGTATCCTAAAGAAACAAGAGGGTATCACTTCTACAATCCTTCTGAGGGCAAAGTGTTTGTCGCTCGAATTGGAGTTTTCCTAGAAAAGGATTTTATTTCCAAAGGAATCAGTGGGAGGAAAGTAGAGCTTGAAGAAATTCAAGAATCAAAAGGCATTGATACACCTATGGATGAATAAGAGCAGGAAACACAAATAGTTGTGTAAGAGCAACCTGCTCAAGTAGAACAAGACCAGCGTAGGTCAGGCAGGATACGTCACCTACCTGAGATATATCGATATCTGATCAAGGTGATGTATTACTCATGGATTCATCAAAAACGAAGATGAGCCTTGTGTCTACAAGAAGGTTAATGGGAGCATGATCGTGTTCCTGGTATTATATGTAGATGACATATTACTCATTGGAAACGATATCCTATACTTTGATCACCTTGGTTGGGGAAATGCTTTTCTATGAAGGACCTAGGTGAAGCAGCCTATAAATTAGGAATCAGAATCTATAGAGATAGATCACAAAATGCTTGGCCTAAGTCAGAGTACATAGACAAAGTGTCGAAACGCTTTAATATGAATGGTTCCAATGGTTATGTGTTTTGCTTAAATGGTGGCGCTGTGAGCTAGAAAAGTTCAAAGCAAGATATAGTTGTTGATTCTACAACCGAGGCTGAGTATATTGCTGCCTCAAGTGCAGCAAAGGAAGCTGTTTGGATCAAAAAGGTTCATTAGTGAACTTGGCATAGTCCCTAGCATTGTGGATCCCATTGGTCTCTATTGTGATAACAATGGTGCTATCGAATAAGCTAAGGAGCCTAGATCTCATCAACGATCCAATTACAAACTTAGGCGTTATCACCTCATTCGAGATAGAGGAGATGTGAAAATATGTAGAGTACCAACACTTGACAATATTGTTGACCCACTAACAAAGCCTCTTGCACAGCAGAAGCATGATGGCCATACTAGATCAATGTGCATTAGGGGTATGCCTGATTGGCTCTAGTGCTAGTGGGAGATTGTTAGTGTAAGCCCTAGAGGCCAATACTTTTGGTACTTGTATCGAATTATTTATTAATAATAAAAGGCATTTTCTTTATTATATTTGATTAATAAAGTCCCTAGAATAGCTAGTCCGTTTAATGTATCAAGTATGACTTAATCATGAGATGACATTAAAAATAAGGACACTATTCTTAAAGTATCCATAGTCGAGCTTTATTGTGAAGTGGGATAACATTAAAGCATTAAGACTATTATGTTTGTAGACTGATGATCACATCTCATGGATCATGGATAAAGAGTTATCAAGTCTTAAACATAGGTATGAATATTAAGAGTAATATTTATACCGGATTGACCCACTACGAAAATACTATATAGAAAGTTATGCAAAGTGTCATAAGTTATTCTCATGGTGATAATGGTGTATACCACTCTTCGACCTGAAACCACTATGGACCCTAGATGTAGAGTCGAGTGCTTTGTTGCTGATCCAACATTGTCCGTAACTGGATAACCATGAAGACAGTTGATGGGTAATCCACGAAGCATGCTGAGGGACATGAGTGACCTAGATGGAATTTGCCCATCCTGCGTAACAGGATAAATGTCTATGGGCCCAATATTGAACTGGACAAGGATGACACGGTCTATACCTTGTGTTCCATATAGACATAAGGGCAAAGGGGTAATTATACACATAATTATTATCACAGAAGGACTTGTCAGATCGCATGACATTTTCATGACTTGGGTAGTAGTGATGTGTTGCTAGATACCGCTCACTGTTTATTATGTTAAATGCGTGATTTAATATAATTGCCAACGCCGCGAAAACCTTTAGGGTCACACACAAAAGACGGATTGATGAGAGATAGAGTAACTAAGGAACACCGTAAGGTACGGTATACTTAAGTAGAATACGAAATATGGTAAGGTACCAAATACTTAAGTGATTTTGGCATATTATGAGATATGGGCCAAAATACACTTAAGTGGGCTTTTTAGCTTGAAGCCCACACAAGTGGTTTTATAAATAGAACCCCTTGGGTAGAAGCATTGTCACTCAACTCAAGTGAACTCTAAATGGAATTTCGTTTCCCTCTCTCTCTCACTCAAAGCCTTCATTCAAAACAGTTAGCACTGCGTTTGAAGGAATCCGTTCGTGTGGACTGAGTAGAGACGTTGTCATCGTTCGACGTTCGTGATCTCCACAAGAGGTAACGATTCTATCACTGATCATGCCCATTCGTAAGGATCACTAAATGGAGAAATTTTTAAATTCCGCTGCGCCTTGGATGGCAATTCTCCTTCAATAGTGGCAGTCCGTATTTGTCCCTAGAGTTTTTTGGCTAATACTCAGACATTTAATTCCTTCTTTTTTGGCCAAATATCAGATAGTGGCAACCGTGTTGTTCCACGTATCATTTAACGTCGTTTCCCTTTATGGTACAAATCCCATTTCTCGTATGGATTCCAATAGAATTTCACTTTCAATTTCAAACTATACTTCTTCAGTCACTTATTACCAAATCCTTCGATTCTGTGACTTTGGTCACTTCATTCCATTCATCTCCATGATGTATTCATACTCTGCCTTCATTCACTCCGTGTGATATACCAGTATTATTTGAGCCAAATACACTACCTCTCTGTGCTCCATCTTGCGTCATCTTGTGACCCAAGAGATGTTTGGGTCATACCCCCAAACACTTATTTCTTCATATTTTCGGCATTACCCTATAGCGGCAGCCATGCTATCCCACATACTGGTAAGAGCCACCTTACTCTTGGGTTCATGTTTTCACCCTTGTTGGAGTTCAAAACACTATCCTTTGGTTTAGACCATACTTTGATCACAACTTCTTTTCATTTCCTACAACTAGTTGTTTGAAGTACGGGGCTCTGAATTCCTCGTTGCACTATGAGGATAAGTAGGCATGAGAGCCCTAATCCTCACCGAGCATTTTATCTATTTCTTTTCTTTTTCCCTCATTATTTTGTGAGTATCCTTTAGATCACACCTTTTCGAGAGAGAATAATCAAAATGGAGCCTATGGAGTACCATGGATGTTTGGGGTGCTAATACATTTGCCTTGCATAACCGACTTCCTTACCCAGCATATCTCTTTCCCTCAGGTTTTATCGATGGTGACAATGTTGTATGTTCGAGCGTACAATATGTTCGGGTATATTTCGACTAGCTTCAGTTTGGGATGCTTCATTGCTTGGAGTACTTTCTAGTCGCTAAAAGGAGTCGAACCTAGTTTAGGATGTTTCCTCTCTAGTTTTAGGTGTTTCTCTTTATACCTTACTCTCTTTATATTATTCATCATTTACTGCTTTACGTTTTTGCATTTCCTGTTACATTGGATATTTGTATATGTTATTGTTGGGATGGGGTTGATACTATATGAGTGAAGCTCTATACCTGAGCTTAGTATACACATAGGATAGACTCATGGATAATCATGTACACCTACGTTTCACGCATTGGGTTGTCACGAGAACCACACCCATACTAGATTCACTTGGAAGTATTTTTCTCCTATGAGCATTGACTACGGCAAGGTATTTTTATTTCGAGTCGATGACTCTGGGAGACCTTCTAGGGACCACCTTGAAGCATAGTCCATACCTGTGAGGGGGATATGAGTTTTTCTTGCAGGAAACCATAAACTCCACCTACCTTGATACTCATATTACGTCGAACTTTTGAACTTACAGCAAATGGCATATACAGATTATTCTAAATGTATTAGAGTTTTGAATATGCATTATCTATATCATTCCATCATGCATTATCAGTCATCATGACAAATCTTTTTGCATATACATTTCTTTCCAAGAATCCAAGAGCCTAGTTTGTTGACTAAGCATCTAAGACGAATCATGACTTCTGAGAGAAAGAGCACTCACATTTACAAGTTTGTAGAGCCTCAGTTGATTGTTTTGAGAGGATTAGGGGCACGTCTCGTTCTTGGAAGCAGAGATGAATTCAAGAAGGCTTATGGAAATCTCCTATGAATGTTGAACACTGAAATCAATACCGTTGTTGTGCACACTCTAGTGCAATTCTATGACCCTCCGTTGAGATGCTTTACGTTCCGAGATTATCATTTGGCACCCATATTGGAAGAGTATTCACATATTCCAGGTATTGGGATCAAGAACCGAGTGCCTTATGTCTGCACTAAGGAACTCCCCAAATACCAAGTCCTTGTTGAAGCCCTCCACATAAGGAAGAAGGAAGTTGAGTTGAACCTAAAACCTAAGGGTGGATGTCATGGGTTTACCTTAAAGTTTCTTGTTAATAAAGCTACTACGTTCACCAAAGGTGAGAGTTGGACGACTTTCAACGCCATTCTAGCTCTACTTATCTTTGGGATCGTACTGTTTCCAAACATGGAAGAATTTGTGAACATGACCATGGTGGTTGTGTTATTTGTAGCGTCAACCCTCGAGGATGTGTAATTGTTAAGATGGATATTCAAAAACTGATGGATGAAAATGTTATTCAAATTCAACAATCCAGGTATATGAGGAATGATTTATTTGTCATTATGCTAGTGTTCAAGACCCTCAAGCGGGTAGTTATTCAATTTGATAGCAGCATCAGAAATGTCAACAGATTGGTATCGTCATTGGTTATACGGTTAGCGGGCCCCATCCCCTATTCATATGATAAAGTAGTGCCTTATAAGTACAAATGCCACCATGATTGAGAATGGGCAAGTGGTTCATCTTCCCACTGCAAATTCAATTGTGAGCATTGCAGATGTCGTAAAGGTGACCATAGTGGTCGAGTGTTTGATTCGGTTGTGGATGATGTTTCTGTGGGTAAGAAAGCAGAAGTTCCTACAATTGATTCGGTTAGTGCTCCAACTTGTCTGTCTGGTTAATCTAGCAGGTGTAAGGCTAATGATGATGATCATGATGAGGTACTTCATTTGATCAAGGGAAGAGAGTTCAATGTTGTGGGCAGTTGCTTCAGACATCGTCCAAGATTTTTGTATTGTCATTATTGATGAACTCTGAAGCAGATAGAGAAGCTTTGCAGAAAGTGTTGGAGCAAGCCTACGAGGAACATGAAGTTACTCTGGATCAGTTTGACCATATTGTTGCCAACATCACTTCATTTAATAATTTTAGCTTTTGTGATGAGGAACTTCCTGAGGAAGGTAGAAATCATAACTAGGCGCTCCATATTTCAATTAAATACAAAGAGGATGCTTTGTATAACATATTGGTTGATATTGGTTCATCATTGGATGTATTGCCCACGTCAAGGCGCTCCGATGAGGTACAGTGGCATGGTTGTTAAAGCATTTGACGGTTCCCGAAAAACTGTCATTCGAGAGGTGGGCCTTCTGGTTAAGATAGGTTTGAGTGATTTTAAAATTACTTTTCAAGTAATGGATATTCACCCGGCCTACACCTGTTTGTTGGGAAGGCCATGGATCCATGAAGCTGGCGCTGTGGCATCTACTCGGCATCAGAAATTGAATTTTTTTAAGAACGGTAAGCTTGTCATTGTTGTTGGAGAGAAAGCATTTCTAGTGAGCCATTTGTCATCCTTCACCTATGTGCAACCCGAAGAAGAAATTGGAATTCCATTCCAAGCCTTGACTGTTGCTGATGAGTTGTAGAAGACTAGGGCACCCTTGTCTTCTCTGATGGAGGCCAAAAACGTTATTCAGGATGGTAGCACCGACAAATGGGGTTGCATTATAGAAGTTATTGAGAACAAGAATAGAGCAGGGCTGGGATTTCAGCAAGGGCCGTTCAACGGAAACGTCAAAGCTATGAAAGAAGTTTTATGTAATGGGGGGTTCATTCACATGGATGATCAACACTCAACTGCAATTATTGAAGTTAATGATGAAGACGAAGCTTGTGTCAACTTTGTGACACGTGGCTAGACTTCTAACAATTGGATTGTTGTAGACGTTCTTGTTCTTATGCACCGTTCAAAGTAATTTGTTTTATTGTTTAAGAAAAATCCTTCTCCTATGCCTAAGGGAGAAATGAAACATTGTTGGGAATTTTCAATATTATCATCAATAAAAATACAACATATCTTCGATGTTTGTTTTTACTTTTTGCTTTTTATGAAAATGGTAATAAAAAAAAACATAAATAAATAATAATCTTTCTATCTGCATAATGTTTGTTTGCTCTCGACTTCTCTAAAATTAAAATATCAAATCATTATGCAGGTTGATACCTAAACCAATTGAACATAATGATCCTACTCCCTCTCCAAACTTTGATTTCCCTGTGTTTGAAGCTGAGGAAGAGAATGATGATGAAGAAGTGTATGATGAGTTATCATGTTTGCTTGAGAAGGAGGAAAAATCCATTCAACTGTTTGAAAAGCATATTAAATTAGTCAACTTCGGTTCTGATGATGATTTGAAGGAAGTCAGGATTGGGTCTCAACTTTGCCCAGAAGCTAATAAGGGGTTGGTTGAACTTCTTCGAGAATATTCTGATGTGTTTGCTTGGTCCTATCAAGAATGCCTGGTTGGGATTTTGAGATTGTGGATCATAGATTGCCTTTGAAGCCTGAATGCCCGCCGGTCAAGTAGAAGTTGAGAAGAACTCATCCCGATTATAAGGCCAGTCTGAAAGATGATTTCCCTCTACCACACATTGATATGTTGGTAGACAATACAGCTAAATTCAAAGTCTTTTCATTTATGGATGGATTTTCCAGTTATAATCATATTAAGATGGCACCCGAAGATATGGAGAAGACCATATTAATTACACCCTGAGGAACATTCTGTTATAGAGTGATGACTTTCGGTTTAAATAATATTGGTGCAACGTACCATAGATATATGTCCACTCTTTTCCATGATATGACACATAACGAGATTGAAGTCTATGTTGATGATATGATTGCCAAATCAAAGACTAAAGAAGGCCATGATAAGTATAAACTCCGCTTAAATCCCAATAAGTGCACTTTTGGTGTTCGCTTTGGTAAGTTGTTAGTCTTTATTATCAGTGAGAAGGGTATTAAAGTTGATCCTTCCAAGGTCAAAGCATTACAAGAGATGCTTGCGCCCAACACTGAGAAGCAAGTCAGATGTTTTCTTGGCCGCTTGAACTATATCCCAAGATTTATATCGCATATGACTGCCACATGTGCGCTTATATTCAAGCTTCTTCGGAAAGATTAGTCTTCTAATTGGACTGAGGATTCCCAAAAAGCTTTCATCAGTATCAAAGAATATCTTCTTGAGCCTCCAATTTTGTCTCCGCCTGTTGAAGGAAGACCTTTGATCATTATATATGATTGTGCTTGAAGAGAATATGGGTTGTGTTCTTGGTCAGCAAGATAAATCTGGGAAGAAAGAATATGAAATTTACTACCTCAGTAAGAAGTTCACCAATTGTGAGACTCAGTATTCTATGCTTGAGAAGACATGATACACAGTGGCTTGGGATGCTAAGCATTTACAACTAGATTAACCATCGAATGTAAGAACAATATGGCTGAGTATGAAGCTTGCATTATGGGGCTTAAAGAGGCCATTGATCTCAGAATTAAATATCTTGACGTCTATGGAGATTCAACTTTGGTTGTGAATCAAATCAAAGGTGAATGGGAGACGAATCAACCCGGTTTGATACCATGTAGATATTATGAGAGGTGAATTTCAACTTTCTTTATAATGGTTGAGTTTCATCATATCCCTGGAGATGAAAAGCCGATGGCAGATGCTCTTGCAATGTTGGCTTCCATGATTATGGTGAAAATTTGGAATGAAGTTCCCAATTTAACTATGATGCGTCTTGATAGGCCAACTCATGTATTTGCTGTTGAAGAAGTCAAAGATGAAAATCCATGGTATTATGATATCAAGTGTTTCCTTCAAAGTCATATTTACCCATCTGGGCCATCTTTGAAAGATAAGAAGACTTTGAGGAGATTAGCTTGCAACTTCTACTTGAATGGTGATGTGCTTTATAAGAGAAATTTCGATATGGTTTTCCTCAGATACTTGGATAGACACGAAGTAGACCTATTAATGACTGAAGTCCATGAAGGTTCCTTTGGTACTCATTCCAATGGACATGTTATTGTGAAGAAAATGTTGAGAGCAGGTTACTATTTGCAGACAAAGGAATCTGATTGTTGCAAGTTCGTGAAGAAATGCCATAAGTGTCAAATTTATGCAGATAAGATTCATGTACCTTCGACACTATTGAATGTCATTTCCTCTCTATGGCCTTTCTCCGTGTGGGGAACTGATATGATTGGTATGATTGAGTCCAAAGCTTCGAATGAACATCGTTTCATTTTGGTGGCTATTGATTGCTTCACAAAATAGGTTGCAGGAACATCGTATGCAAATGTGACCAAGCAAGTTGTTGTAAGGTTTATCAAGAATCATATTATATGTCGTTATGCTGCGAACAAGAATATCAAGAAGATTATCTAGAAGATGGTTGTGACATACATAGATTGGCAAAAGGTGCTCCCATTTTCTTTGCATGGGCACCGTACATTCGTCCACACTTTAATAGGGGCTACCCCTTTCTCTCTTGTCTATGACATGGAAGTTGTACTCCCTTTAAAGGTTGAGATCCCATCATTGCATGTGCTAATGGAAGCCAAGTTGATAGAAGCTGAATGGTGTCAGACCAAGCTTGATCAGTTATATTTTATTGAAGAGAAGAGATTGACTTCCATGTGTCTTGGTCAATTGTATTAATAGAGAATGAAGAAAGCTTTTGATATGAAGGTCAAGCCTCATGTGTTCCGAGAGGGTGACTTCGTGCTCAAGAAAATTTTGTCTTTCAAACCTGATTCTAGGGGCAAATGGACTCCTAATTATGAAGGCCCATATGTTGTTAAGAGAGCCTTTTCAGGCGGTGCATTGGTTCTTATGACTATGGATGGTGAAGAGTTCTCTCATCCTGTAAATGTCGATGAAGTCAAGAAACACTTCACCTAGATAAAGAAAAGAACAACTCGGTAAGTTGAAAACCCGAAAGGGTGGCTTAGGCAAAAATGAGTGTCTCGGTGAATTGAAAATCCGAAAGGGCGACCTAGGAAAACGTTAGAAACATAAAATAGAAAAAATTATCTTGGTAGATTAAGTACCCCACCTCGGGGCAATCTAGGCAAAAATTATGGATTATGGCAACTGCATTCGGCCAATCCTGACCCTTGAAGCAGTTTTGAACTGTCATTTGGCTTTGATTGATCATTCTAACCTAAAGACAAGCACACACTAGATTTCAAAGTTGATAGGTAGAGTAGTGGTCATTGTATTCAATGTAGCCCTTTTCCATGTAAATTACCATTTTTCAAACCTTGTAAAAATCCATGGAGTCCCTCCATTTGCGGACTACCATTCTATTAAATAAAATTGAGCTTTTATCCAATTGTTTCTTATTCTTATTGTTTTTGCTTTAAAATTGAATATTTAAGATGATAATTTTTGAAATAAATAAATCAATGAACAATAATTTTTCTTAAATAGTAAGGCATTTACTTTAAGAACAATCAATTTCAAAAAGGAATGTCAAAAACAATCTAAAGAACAGTTCGTCATTCATCCCCAACATGGTTGATAAATGGCTCCCCAAGTAATATATCATCCCCAATAGAGTTGATAGGTTAATCCCCAAAAAGATCATTTTGATCTCTCTAGTAATGCTGATGTGTTGTTCTCTTTGTAGTTCATCATATGTCCCCAGCTGAGACTTTATGATTTTCAGTCTCAGTCTGAATTTTGTGCCTTTGCATGAGCTATGGATCTCCGTGAAACCTTTATTTGGTTTTCAGATCCCCAATACCTTTATTTGGTTGTTGCATAGTCGTGACAGTTTCTCCCCTGTGTGAGTTTGTAGATTCGGTTGATATATTTTGTACCTTGGAATTGGTTTATTTCTCTATCTCCAAGAAGAGTGTGATGACTATTATTTTCCTCTTAAGGAAGTTGTTGTTGATCTTTGTATCCTCGTGTGGCCTTTGATTTGTCCTGACAGATTGTTGAATCCCCAGTAAAACCCCATAGAGATGTTTATGGATGGGATCTCCAGTACGTCGTTTGATTCTCCCCCACTCATAGTTTTTTACCTCTTGTTGTGACTCAAAACCCCCCAGCGGAATTCCCTTTTATGATAGAAGATTTCTTCCTTCAGGCAGTATTTGGTTCTGAGCAGTATTGATAATGTCCCCTCTACGGTTGTCTCCCATTTTGATATGGTGTTGACTTAAAATTCCCCAAAGTGATGACTTGTTACTCTAATGTGGGTCCTTAGGAGATCCCTCTTTATCCTCAGCATTTTGGTTTGGATGCATGTTCTCCATGCCTCTCCGCAGTCGGAGTTGAACTTTGATTTGGATTGATATATCCTCATGCCTCCCTTGGGATATGGCTATGTTCCACCCCCAGGAATTGAATTTATTTTGAGGTAGGATTTATATCCTCGATGATTTATTCACATCCCTAGTAGGTTCTCCAGTTGGTGTTCCCATCTTGTTGAGATTAGTCGATTATCTAGTTGTGATGATTCAAATCTTCATTACATTATACATTGCTATTACATTGACCCTTTTCTGATCCCTTACTTTGGTGATGTTATTTCCCCATGCAAATTTGGTGTGTCTGTCCTCCTTTAGTGTAGAGTGTCATCCCCTTAAGGAGAAATAGTTTATCCTTTCTTCTTCCCCACTGAGTTATACCCTCGTAGATGATTGTTATTTTAGTCTCCTCCCCATTTCATTATCTAGATGGAACCAGTCCCCTTGAGCTATATCCTCATTGGGTTAAGTCTTGTTTGACTGTCTCTTTCGAGTTCTTACCTAAATAGATCTTTTGGTCCCCAAGAGTTTATTACAAATAACCGGTAATATCCTTCTTGATGATTGAGTACCTTACCTATGATAATTTACCCAGTAAATGGTAAAAGGTAATTTACTTCTTTGATTTTCTCCAATGGATTCATTTTTTCGTTTCCCTAGCAAGTTTATCCTTGATATGTTCATCTTAATTAATAAAGGATATTCTTCCTGTTTTGTATTCTACCCAGTAAAATGGTAGTTGTAATTCCTTCTTCCCCTAGAGAGTTTATCCTTGATATGTTCACTTTAACCGGTGCCAGATTTTCTCTTTTTTGTGGTATTCTACCCAGTAACCAATAGTTGTAATTCCTATTTGCGGTATTATGCCCATTAAATGGTAGATATAAATCCTATTCGTCTATTTGAGTTTATCCTGATATGTTCATCTTAACCGGTGATGAATATTCTCTCCCTGGTAATCTACCCAGTAACCGGTAGTTGTAGTTCCTATTTTTCCCCTGAAGTTTATCCTTGATATGTTCATCTTAACTGATGACGGATATTCTTCCTTTGACTTTGTCCTTGACATGTTGACTTTAACCGGTGACAAATACTCTCTCTTTGGTATTCTACCTAGTAAAAGGTGGTTGTAAATCCTATTTGGTTTCTTTTTCCCTATAGGTTATTCTTACCCAGTAACCGGTAGCGAATATTCCTCATTTTCCTCAGCGATTCATCCTTGATATGTTTACCCTAATCGGTAACAGATGTCCCTATGTCTGAGTATATTATCTTCTTACCTAGTAACATTTGGTAGATAATATATCTCTTTTACTCATGTGTTGAAGTTTTTCTTCCCCGGTTAGGTTTGGGTTCGTATTTCTATGTGATATCGAATTTGCTTTTGGCTTGAGTATTTTGGCTTTGTTTTTATCTACTCTTGTCCCTAGTAGATTCCTTTTCCCTCTAGTCCGAGTTTTCAATTGATTTATTTTCATGGAAATCCCCTCATGTCTCTAGTAGTTTTCAAGTCGTAGCCTGGCCTACATATAATTTTTATCCCAGATTCTCTGTCTCCCTAGTGGGTTTTCCGTATGGAATGGATTATGCTCTTGTGGACTTTCAGTCTCTCCGGATTATTTTCCTTTGTGTAAACATATTCCCCGTAAATATTATTTTTGCATTCATATCATATGCATCGTGGGGTCTCTTAATGACCAAATTTTTTTCTAGATCTTGTTATTTAAGTCCATTCTGCTGAGTTGATATGAAGATGTTAACCTTCATATCCTCAGCTAAAATATCCTTAAATAGGGGCAGCTGTAAGACCCCAATTTTGACCCTAAGATCGCTCATGCTTTCTCATCATTTGCATTGGCGTTGGGATGACACCTTGGTATCATGCTCCCCCCTTATTCATTTGGGTTTGAATTCAGAGAGATCACTAAGCATATTTGATTGTATCATACTTTGTTTTTTATTTGTTTACTAACCAGTAATATGTCTATATGTAGCTTTGTTTCTTTTGTAGGTATGTGTGTGTTCATCTATGCCCTACCAAGCTCATATCTAGGGTTTGACACCCTCAAGGCAAGAGGTCAATCAAGAAAAGATTCACAATGGTTCTAAATATCATATATGGATCCCCATGTTCATTAATTGTCATTTTGTACAAGAATTTATCAAGAGTTTGAAGCTTGCTTGCCTTGGAAGGCCTAATTCATCTGGATATCTTGTGTGAATTCCTCAACAAGTTTCTTCATCAATTGCTAAAATATATCAAGGGATACTCCATTATACATAACTCAAGCATATATAATTCTCCATGAGCCGCAGATATCAAAAGAACTTCAAGTTTGCAAGTTGGTTCAAGGAGGTTGACTAGTAAAGTCAACTAGTCAAATATGGGGTTCTCTAGACCCTATCTCCTATAATATTTGTCATATGAAAATGATTCCAAGATAAACTTTACTCTTTATGGCATTCCAAACAACTTTAATGTTGTCATAAAGATCTAATTGTTATTGGAAAGTAATTTTTTATGGTGAAAGATTATAGGTCATTTTGTGACCAAATTGGATAGGAATTAAATAGCTACAACTTTCAAGAAGGAACCATTTTTATTTGAAGCTCATAGGATAAATTATTCAAAGTGGAAAAGGTGATCATTTGACTTTATACTTAGAAATTTTTCAACTATGTATTATCCAACTTCCACTTCAAAATTCATCATGATCCAAACTCCAAATGGAGAATGTTTCAACAACAAAGTTGCTTCCCTTCATGTTTCCTTTCCAAATAGTCCAGAATCATGGCATTTGGATCATTTTTGAGTGACTTGCGCATGGGTACAATGCATGGCCCCATTTGAAATAATTTCATGACCCGTTTGCATTCCATATTTCATGGCTTGATGAATTGCTTTCAGCATCACATATGCACACTTTTGGACCAATTCCAATCATTCTTTGGGCCTAGCATACTCCCATGCAAGAATGCAACTTCCCATTGCTATTTATGGCAAAAATTCAAAAGGTGTGGAAAGCAATCCTCATGCTATAAATACATATCCCTTGCGCTCAAAAATGGATCCTTCTTGCCGAAGCTTTGACCTACTTCTTCCCTAACCTCCATTAAAGGATGATCTTGAGGATTTCTTCTTGATATCGAGTTTCAATTTCATTCTGTTTTGGAATTGAAACTCCAAGAAACCAAGCCTTTTAATCAGCAATATCACTTCGTGTAAGTTGGTAGAAGCAAGCCCAAGCAAATTGAGATCAAAATCGAGCTTCCTCATTGCAAACATAAGGTGAATTTTGTGAGACTTCTCTTCTTCTATTCTGCTTCAATTCTCCATCATTTCTCTTTGTTTTTGGTTGGCTGAAGTCATACCAATGTAGGCAACAAGATTGAGTTGCTTTGAGGTCAAATCGAAGCAACTCAGTTCATACTCCTCAAATTTCAATTCCATGTATCATTCAATATACTTGGAATTGGAGAATTTTGACGTCAGATTACGATTCCTGGAAATTTTATCTTCAAAATAGGCTACTCATTTTTAATTTTTATGGAAGTTGATGGTGGACCAGTCCGGTGAGGTCTTCTAGAGAAGATGACCGGAGCCCTAGCTCCGGTTGTATGGTGGCAATGTCCTATCCATCAGATCATCTCTCCAAGTTCTAATCTCATTTGTTGCTTCTGATTATCATCCATACACGTGCGTTGACTAGGGCGTGTGGTGGATAGAGTGCATGGGCCATCAAATCTGCCACCTCAATTAATGAGGCAAATCTGATGGTCCTTATTTTTTCTTATTTTATTCTATTTTCTGGTTTAATGTTTAATCTATTTATTTTGATTAATTTTTTTTATTTTCCTCTTTCATATTTTGAGTTAAAATCATTTTTTGGATTAGTTTTGATATTTTTTGTGAATTAATTAATTTGGGACTTGTTTTTAAATATTTTAAACTACTTATGACTTTCCAAAAATTATGACTTTTTTTGTCTACGGTCATTTGATCTTGTTTGACCTAGGATAAATCCTTTGGCCTTTTATTTGGTGATTTGAAGGGATTTGAGGTTTTGTCCATTCAAAAATGCATTTTGATTCATTTTTTATTTGATTTTTAATTGATTGGTTGTTTAAAAAATACTGTTGAGTCATTTTATTGACTTGGTGATGTTTGACTTTCTGTTTGGCCTTGATCATGGTTGATTTAAACTTCCATTTGATCAATACTATTGGATTTAGGGGTTTGGGGAAATGTACATTTCATCCCTCAAAATGAATGGATAGTATTGATCAGATGAAATTCCTCCTATGATCAATTTGGGTTTCTATTTCCCCTCCCCTCTTAATATTCGTCCCTATTCTTCCCAATCCACCATTGACCAATGAATTCTCTTCAAGTCAAATGCTAGTTTATCCATAAATGACTTGATGTCAGATAAATCAACATGAGCCTGACTGAGATAGGTCCTTCCCACTTTATTTTTGTATGTGGTATGTTTTAGGAGCTTGGTTCTTTGTACCAAGTCTCTAACTTGCATTAACACCAATATCTTCATTGCCCGACCTTAGATAGTCGTGACTTCAACATATGTCTAATTACGATTTCTTAACATAGATATAAATTTATCCCAAAAGGCATAACATTCTTGTAAGTGAGATCGTAAGTCTCCCATTCCTCATGGCATTATGTGAAAACATGACCTTTTTTCCATTCATGAGAGTTAGTGGCATACTTGTTGATTTATCCAAGTTGGAGCCCTTCTCATGGATGGTGTATTAGTTCATGTATAAATATTTGTGAATTGATGGTTGAGTGTTCTCCAAGGAATGACTTAAATAAATTGAACTTTTCACTAACATTTGACTACCTCCTTATAAATATTGCTTTATTTTTAAGTCATTTACTTAATGCAATTTAAATTTCAGTACCTTTATTATTCATTCGCATATACATTTCATGCAAGATGCTTATGTTTCAGTCCTTTTCACTTTGCTCACTTGAGCCATATCTTGTGATTGTATATATTATGTGTTTGTGATTTTGTCCTTTTTGTGGACTTAAGACCTTAAAATACCTAATAACAATAAACAACCTTAAAAAATATCTTGATGGACTGCTGGATTTGATCTAAACTTTTGGACTTATGATAGGCAATGTTCCTATGCTTTGAGGACTTGACCAATACCACTATTTGAGACTGAGCTATCCTTGACTGTGCCTTTCATTTGATGCAAACCTTGAGTTCTCCTGGTTCATTTGTCACCTTGTCTCTATGGTTGATTGTTATATTCTTATTATTGTTTATGTCTGATGATTGTTTCTGAGAATTCTCCAAGGAATATTTTCATCTTATACATAGGAAGACATTGAAAACTGCTAGCTATTGGAGTGCTTGCTTGGATATTATGGCTATCTTTATTTGATGCCTTGGTCTTCATGTGATTTTCTTGGATGTTTTCTGATGCTTATTGCTTTCTCAAAATTCAAAGGAAAATGGGTTTCTGTCTAAAATTCTTGTTTGTGGATTGCATCCCATTGGTCAGATCTTTTCAACTCTTAACTTTTAATTTTTGTCTAGGATAGTCTCTTCATGTCCTCTTACTTATTTAATTTCAAATCTCTCCCTCTTTTTCAAAACCTTCTTTATTTGTGATTTCAAACTCAGACATGTTTTAAATGAGTAGAAACTTTGGTCTTATGCCAACGAATTTTTAACTATTTTTCATACTCAAAATTGTAAATAAACTTAACCATATTGGCTTTAATTTCAAAATACAAAAAGAACTAACAACTTCATTCAAGTCTTTGGCCTTTTGGTGCCTTTTCCTATTAAACTTTTGTTAAAACCAATTCACCAACTTCTTTGAAATTTTTACCATGAACTATGAGGTTTTGATCCCTCATTTTTATGTCGGTACGTAGGCATAAGTTCAAAGGTCTTGTCAAACACAAATATAAATAATGAACTCTTTTGTCATCCCCTCATTTTATATTTTTATCGAACAACATTTTGACCCAAACACTTGCACACAAAAAGGGGCTCCCTAGGAGTACCTAGGACACTTTGGGTGTTAATACCTTCCCTCTATGTAACCAACCCACTTACCTGTAATCTCTGGCATTTTATTAGTTTTGATTTGAAAACTTATTATCTTTGGGTTTTGTTCGTACTTTTTCCCTTTTCTTTTGGAAATAATAAAAGCGCGGTGGCGACTCTGAATTTACCGCTACATCCTATTCCAAAGAAAGACGGAAATGTCTGCATGTGGGTTGATTATAGAGATTTGAACAAAGCCAATCAGAAATATGATTTTCCTCTGCCGCACAGTGATATGTTGGTAGACAATACATCTAAATTCAAAGTCTTTTCGTTTATGGACGAATTTTCCGGTTATAATCAGATTAAGATGGCACCCAAAGATATGGAAAAGACCACATTCGTTACACCTTAGGGAACATTTTGTTATCGAGTGATGCCCTTTGGTTTAAAGAATGCTGATGCAACATATCAGAGAGATATGATAACTCTTTTCCATGATACGATGCTCAAATAAATTGAGGTTTATGTTTATGATATAATTGCTAAATCAAGGATCGAAGAAGAACAAGTTGAGCATTTGTTGAAGCTATTCCAGCATTTGAGGAAGTATAAACTCCGCTTGAATCCCAATAAGTGTAATTTTGGTGTACGCTTTGTTAAGTTGTTGCGCTTTATTGTCAACGAGAAGGGTATTAAAGTTGATCCTGCCAAGGTCAAAGCAATACAAGATATGCATATGCCCAAAACTAAGAAGTAAGTCAGAGTTTTTCTCGTCTACTTGAACTATATCTCAAGATTTATATCGCATAGGACTGCCACATATGCACCTATATTTAAGCTCATTCGGAAAGATCAGTCTTGTGATTGGGCCAAAGATTTCCAGAATTTTTTTGACAGTATCAAAGAATATTTGCTTGAGCCTCGATTCTATCTCCGCCTGTTGAAGGAAAACCTTTGATCATGTGTTTGAAGAGAGTAGGGGTTGTGTTCTTGGTCAACAAGATGAATCTGGGAAGAAAGAATATGCAATTTACTACCTCAATAAGAAGTTCACCGATTGTGAGTCTCAGTATTCTATGCTTGAGAAGACATGTTGTGCTTTGGCTTGGGTTGCTAAGCGTTTGCGACAATAATGTTAAATCACATTACTTGGTTGATATCCAAAATGAATCCAATCAAGTACATTTTTGAGAAGCCTGCTTTAACGGGGAGGATTGCCCGTTGATAGAAGTTGTTATCTGAGTATGATATTGAATACCGAGCTCAAAAAGTTATTAAAGGTAGTATCTTGGTTGACCATTTGGCTAACCAACCTATTGAAGATTATCATTCAGTGCAATTTGATTTTCCTGTTGACGAGATTCTATATTTAAAGATGAAATATTGTGATGAACCATTGCTTGAAGAAGGGCCAAAACCTGGTTCACGTTGGGGCATGGTATTTGATGGAGCTGTTAATTTATACGGTAATGGCATTGGGGTAGTGATTATTACTCCTCAAGGCATTTATTTTCTATTTTCAACTAGATTAACCTTGAAATATTCAAATAATATGCATGAGTATGAAGATTGCATTACGGGGCTCGAAGAAGCCATTGATCATAGAATTAAAAATCTTGACGTCTATGGATATTCAACTTTGGTTGTGAATTAGATCAAAGGTGAATGGGAGACGAATCAACCCAGTTTGATACCTTATAGAGATTATGCAAGAATGATCTCAACTTTCTTTACAAATGTTAAGTTTCATCAAATTCCTCGAGATGAAAACCGGATGGAAGATGCTCCCGCAACGTAGGCTTCCATGATCATGGTGAAATTTTGGAATGAAGTTCCCAACCTGCTTGTGATGCGTCTTGATAGGCCAACTCATGTGTTTGTTCTTGAAGAGATCAAGGATGATAAGCCATGGTATTCTGATATCAAATGTTTCCTCCAAAGTCAGATTTACCCATTTGGGGAATCTTTGAAAGATAAGAAGACTTTAAGAAGATTGGCTTGCAACTTCTACCTGAATGGTGATGTGCTTTATAAGAGAAATTTCGTTATGGTTTTGCTCAGATGCGTGGATAGACATGAGGCACACCAGTTGATGACTGAACTCCATTAAGGTTCCTTTGGTACTCATCCAATGGACATACTATAGCATCATCATAACCACTTTATTTAATTAGTTCAGGTAGCAGTAAAGTAGTTCATAACAAGTCCAAAATTAGTAGGAGTGTAAACCGAACCAATAACATATCCAAACCAATTTGAAATTGACCCAAAAAATTGAACTATAGCAGAAAATACAATGCCATAACCACTAAATAAATATCCCAGTTATCAACTTGTTTTCACGTGACTTTGAGATGATTGATTAAAACTCATAAAATCTGCATTGTATTCAATTAAATCAAAATAATTTCCAGCTGGCTAAATCATGTTAGAATATAACAAACTCAAATCCAATTTCCTAATCTACCTTATCCCAAATCCCTCTATAAAACCATCAATATCCAATCATTTGAGCCCTCCTGAAAAATACCCTCTCTCAACACAATTTGAGTTAAGCTCAATTCAACTCACACGATCATTAGATCAAAATCTTCATCATACTCTCAATCCTCACAATCATTTTTTCACTCTCAAGTTCTATCACTCTCGACTACAATCAATTTCACTCATACACATTGAATCATCAACAACAACAATCACAACATTAGAGCACAATCAAAGAAGAAGAGATCAAGGTGTAGAAGAAGAAGAGTAGAGGATCTAAAGGGAGGGAATAACGGAGTTGAAGCTTATGAGAAGCATTTTTCGCCTTCATATTCATCTTCTCCAAATTTAACTCTAATTGAGGAATTCCTCATCCTCGAAGGTTGGTTAAAATTCGTTTCTCAGCATAAATCTTCTCACTGCAATGTAGTTGTTGGTTTAGGGATCCAAGACCCTATGGTTTGGGCTCCAAATTTTTATTCATATTCATTTAACTGTAGAATTTAGATTTAGGGTTCATAATCCTTTTGCCTCAGTTTAGACGTTTTTGTGAGAATCAGAGGAAAGTAAGGATGTATTAGGCTAGAGCGGAATGACGTGATGAACACAACTAAAAAGGTATGAATGATGTGATGAACAATGTAACTTGTACCAACAGAATGGTAACATTGGAAATCCACAAAGGCAAATTGGCTTTGAACCAAAGAGTAAAGAGACAAACCAACAAGTGAGGGCCCCGAGGCATGGTATCATTGTATTGGAATTAATGGAAACAAAGAGAATTAATTGTCTAGAAATAATCCAAAGAACTCTTGATACAGAGGTGGACATTCATTAGGTCATCCTAAAAATGT
Source organism: Lathyrus oleraceus (assembly GCF_024323335.1). Taxonomy (NCBI): domain Eukaryota; kingdom Viridiplantae; phylum Streptophyta; class Magnoliopsida; order Fabales; family Fabaceae; genus Lathyrus; species Lathyrus oleraceus. The sequence continues at coordinate 442,908,512 of NC_066581.1, forward strand.
TTTATATGGAACCTACGGTTAAGTTTTGATTGGCAGAAGGAAAAATATATCACTAGCTAGGGAACAAACAATTTGAGACCCTCAACGGAAGAGATCAATAAAGAAAAGGTTCACAATGGTTCTAAGTATCATATATGGATCCCCATGTTCTTCAATTTTCATTTTGTACAAGAATTCATCAAGAGTTTGAAGCTTTCTTGCCTTTGAAGCCCTAATTCATCTGGATATCTTGTGTGACTTCCTCTGCATGTTTCTTCATCAATTAGTAAAATATATCAAGGGATAGTCCATTATACATAATCTCAGGCATATATAATTCTTGATGAGCCCCAAATATCAAAAGAACTTCAAGTTTGCGAGTTGGTTCAAGGAGGTTGACAAGAAAAGTCAACTGGATATATGAAAATGATTCCAATAGAAACGTTACTCTTTAGTAGATTCCAAACAACTTTCATGTTGTCATAAAGAGCTAATTGTTCTTGGAAAGTCATTTTTTATGGTGAACGATTATAGGTCATTTTTTGTGTGCCCTAGATAGAAGGTCAACTTCTAAGGATCATAACTTTCTCATTTGTTTTGATATAGATACCATACAAGTTTCATGATCAATTTCAAGATGTCTTTTATAACGTTTCTTCTTTGAGAAATGTAAAAATCTACTTTCATGGTCATGTGCCAAGAGGAAACATTATAGGTCATTTTGGGTCATTACCATTGAACAAGCAACTTTCCACAATTTCTAAAATACATAACTCCCTCATGCAGGATTCAAATGGTGTCACGTTGTTTACCAAATTGCATAGGAATTAAAGAGCTACAACTTTAAAGAAGGAACCATTTTCATTTGAAGCTCATAGAAAAAACTATTCAAAGTGGAAAAAGTGATCATTTGACTTTATAGTTAGAAATGTTTTAACTATGTTTGATTTCTCCAACTTTCACCTCAAAATTCATCATGATCCAAACTCCAAATGGAAAATGTTTCAATAGAAAAGTTGGTCCCCTTCATGTTACCTTTCCGTAGAGTCCAAGATCATGGCATTTGGGTAATTTTTGAGTGACTTGCGCATGGGTGCAATGTGTGGACCCATTTGGAAGATTTGCATGACCAATTTGCATTCCATATTACATTGCTTCTTGAATTGCTTTCACCATCACATGTGCATAATTTTGGACCAATTCCAATCATTCATTGGGCCTAGCACACGCCCATGCAAGAATGAAACTTCCCATTGCTATTTTTGTAAAAAATTCAAAAGGTGTGGAAAGCAATCCTAATGCTATAAATACATGTCCCTTGAGCTCAGAAATGGATCCTTCTTGCCCAAGCTTTGACCTGCTTCTTTCCTAACCTCCATTAAAGGATGATCTTGAGGATTTCTTCTTGAAGTCGAGTTTCAATTTTCATTCTGTTTTAGAATTGAAACTCCAAGAATTCAAGCCTTTTGATCATCAATATCACTTTGTGGAAGTTGGTAGAAGCAAGCCTAAGCAAATTAAGATCAAAATCGAGCTTCCTAACTGCAAACAGAAGGTGAATTTTGTGAAACTTCTCTTCTTCGATTATCCTTCCATTCTCCATCATTTCACTTGGTTTTTGGTTGGCTGAAGTCATACCAATGTAGACACTAAGATTGAGTTGCTTTGAGGTCAAATCGAAGAAACTCAGTTGATACTCCTCAATTTTCAATTCCATGTATCTTTTAATATACTTGGAATTGGAGAATTTTGAGCTCAGATTTATATTCCTGGAAATTTTATCTTCTAAATAGTGTACTCACTTTTAATTTTATGGAAGTTGATGGTGGACTAGTCCGTTGAGGTCCACTAGAGAAGATGATCAGATCCCTAGCTCCGGTGGTGTGGTGGCAAGGTCATACCCATCAGATCATCTCTCCTGGTTTTAATCTCATTCGTTGCTTCTGATTATCATCCCTACACGTGCGTTGATTGAGGAGTTTGATGGATATAGCGTGTTGGCCATCATATCTGCCACCTAAATTAATGAGGGAGATCTGATGGCCCTTGTTTTTTCTAGTTTATTTTATTTTCTGATTTTCTGTTTAATCCATTTTTTTTATTAATTCATATTAAATTATTTTTTAATCCAAAAAATATGGGTCTTTCACCAAAAATATTTAAATAATTTTCTCTCGCATATTTTTGTAGCGGGGTATTCGTTACCTTTAGATTTATTGACTAAATCAAAAGTAAATCATACAATTCGAGTCGCCACCACACTTCTATTTTGTAGCGGGGTATTCGTTACCATTAGAGATATTGACTAAATCCATGATAAACCATACAAGTCGAGTCGCCACCGCACTTCTATTTATCCAAAGGAATGGTTAGAAAGCGAGCAAAAACCTAAAAGTTTTATCGAGTCAAAAACTAGTAAAAATGTCAGAGATCTGGGTAAGGGGGTTGGCTATGCAATGGGAAGGTTTTAAGCACCCCAAAACATCCTAGGTACTCCTAGGGAGCCTTTTTCATAAGTGTTGTTCTAGTCTAAAGGTTGTAGGTATATCTAAAGTACTATTTACTAAAAAGAAGGTTAAAACAAAATGACTCGCAAGGATGTCACATCCACTACCTACGTATCTCATCTGAGTATGAGAATCAGAGTCTTCGTAGCTCGGCTACATATGGGTTAAAGAGAAGTGTGCTCGGTAAGACATCGCGTCTTATGCCTACGTATCTCATCTGGAATGAGAATCAGAGCAAAACGTAGTTCGGCTAACTACGGGAACAAGGGTCTTGATTGCAACTAAGGCAAGGGAAAGGGAAGGTCTCGATCGCAACGAGGGCGAGAGAAAAGAATCGCAACAAGGGCGAAAACAAGCAAGGATTCGTTGTTAGTCGTTAGTCAAACTCGGCAAGACATCGCATCTCGTGCCTACGTATCTCATCTGAACATGAGAATCAAAGTTGTCGTAGTTCGGCTAACTAGGGGTTAAGGGTTGCCATCTGAACATGGACTTACAAAAAAGGACACCAGCTGTGTCAAAGGAGGGTGGGCAGTGTGTTCAACGTCCTAGCAGTAGGTGTCGCAGCTCGCTGAATCGAGTCTTAGGCCGTTAACTCTTTGCAATAGAATGGACTGACATGCCACAAGATCGGAGATGCACGGAAGGTCTAAAGTGGGGAAGCTCTGCTCTAGAATTCTCATGCAATATGGACCTATGTGTTAGGATTTACAAAGGGGAACATCTACCTAATGTCAGCATGCAAAGAATAAGGGAATTCTACCTATGTTATCATACAAAGGGTTCTACCTAATGGGTGTTACCTAAACAGAACAAGAGTCGACGGATGGAGCGCAAAGAGGAGTTAAGGATAAGGGTAGATGGCGATGTCGGAGGTAATCGACTTACAGGTAAATGGCGATGCCTGAGGCAATCGACTTACAAGAGGATGGATGAATGTGTACTGGTTCTGTTAAGTTTTGAAAATGATTACTCGATGTTGGATCGAGCTTTTGATCTTATTTTGAAATGGTTATCAGATGTTCGTTTTAATTCTTGTATTAACATGTGACTAAAGAAATAAAGAAATAAATAAGAATATATGCCTCATACATCATACAAGTAGGCAACAATTATCAATCAAATCGGATAAATAAACAATATATAATCAAACCAAAGATTCAAATAATGGAGAATTTAAACAATGCATGGGAGTATGAACATGTTAAATAATCAAGCAATAGAAACTATGAATGAGAGAAACAAGTATAAAAGATAACAGATGAATCAAACAGATGAAAATAAACACACAAGGGTCCACTGAATAATTTAATCAGGAAATGAGGTAAGGTCCAAATAAAATCAAGGTAAAAGGCCTCTAATACATGGCATATGAGATGAAAAGGGAGGATCAAAAGATCTCTTCAATTTCCATAAGCAATCCCTAAGTCAAACATCGATCATAAAGAAGTCAACTGAAAATTCAAGTCAACTTAAAAAATAACAAATAAATAGAAAATTAATCAAGAAAATTATGAAAAATTAAACTAAATAAGGTGGGGTCAGGACATCATCATATCCCAAAAATATTTTAAAAATAATGAAAATTGGCACGTGAGTTAATTAAAACAAAACATAGGTCAAACCAAAAGTCAATTAATAAGACTAGGTTTGAAATAAATCAAGAATAAATAGTAAATTAATCAAGAAAATTATGACAAATTAAAATAAATAAGGTGGGGTCAGGACGTCATCCTTCCCTAAAAATATTTTAAAAATAATGAAAATTGGTACCTGAATTAATTAAAATAAAACAGAAGTCAAATTAAAAGTCAACCAACCAAACTAGGTCAAAAATAAATCCAAAATAAATTGAAAATGTGAAATAAAATTCCAAGAAAAGGTCAGGTTTACTATGAGACAGTGGTCAACCTTCATCCCAAAAATCAAATGCTAACAATAATTTGAAGTCATACAAATAAAATCAATAAAAAATGTGTGTTAAAATGGACCAGTTAGAATAAATAATTAAAATAAAATATTAATATTAAAAAAATACGAAAATAAAATTATATAAAATTAAATAAAACGTTAAGAAAAGTGAAAAATATTTTTGGATAATTTTATGGACGAAGAAAATATTTTAAATAAGAAAAAGATATATGAAAATGGAAGGATTAATGGTGATGAACATGGTAAGCAAGCGTAGATATATCAAAACATGGCCATGGAAGGGATGATTACCTAATGGAAAATAGAAGTGGAATGGAAGATGAATGGAATCTGATATGTGATGAAGCTTTTCCTCCTTTCCATGAAATTCCAATGCTCCTTTAGGGTTAGCGTTTCAGCTTCTTAAATAGGGTGGATTAGGTGTTCTCATGGGCTTTTTAATAAGTGATTTATCCATAAGAATAAAAGTGTGAAGTGAGGTGTAAAATGTTGTTATTTTAGGCCAAACTTAAGTGAATGGATGTCCAATGCATGGCCAAAAGAGGTAAAAAAACGTGACTGGTTTTTGCAACATGCTTAGAAAATCTGATTGGGCCAGCCAGACCCAAAATCTGCCTAGAAAATCAAGTCATGGTGCCCACTTTAAATGAATGTACCTCTCAAACCATGGATCCAAATGAGATGATTCCAAAATGATGTGAAAGAGGACATGGCAAGGTACAATTGTTGTGAAGAAAGTATTTTCAAATAATGCCTTGAAGTGCAAGAAAACTGGCCAAGAAGTCTTGACAAATTTTGAAGATTTTGGACTTAGAAATGTTTCTAAGTGTCCTAAAAAAATGTCTCACTTTGACTAAGCATAACTTTCTCAATTCTAATCCAAATGGAGCAAACTTTATATATCTAGAAAGTTTGGAACAAGAGGAACAACTTTCATGTTGGAGAAATGTTCAAATGGAGCTTTTATCTTGATGCAAAATGGGCTTAAAGTGAGTGCAACGATCATGAAAACTTGCCCTAAATGGAGAGTCAACCATTTCCAAATTAAGTAACTTTTCCAATTCTTGATTAAATGATGAATCCATGATCCAACCTTGGTCAAATTTCACATGTAGGATCCCCTAGGCATGGATTTTGAGATTCCACTCTCAAAATGTCAGGAGTTGACTTTTCTGGCCCCATAGTTAACTTTTCCCAAACTGTCTGATTCCCAATTCCATTGATCAATTGAAGCACTTCTAGCTCAAATAAAGAGCTGATTTTTTGTATGTAGACACTTGTGGACATATTGGGGGCCATGGAAAATAATTTCACCCAAAGAATCAGAAATAAACTGATTTTATACCAAACCCTAGTTTTAGGGCAAAATGATCAAGAACTGATTGCACTGATTGCCAATGGATCTTTCTGAGATAATTGTGAATCTTCCTAGGCCAAGATGACTCTCTAATCATGACATGGATGAGATCCTCTACTTCTAACCAAACATTGCCTGTTTCAGGTAGCCATGAAACCCTAATTTCTGATTAAATCCAGATGAACACTCTGATAGCTTTGAATCCTTCACTGATGAACTGAGGACCATAATAAGATACTTGGACCCCCCTGAGACCCTTGAGACTTGTATACTTCGAAAATGAAGTCCAATTCTCAATCTTGCTTTGTGTGGGGTCCTTCTGTTAAGGAGTGATCGATCAAAACCTGATCTCCATGTCACTAATGCAGTATGCAATGAGTATGACCTAATATGATGCTAATGAAGTGTAAAACATAATCCCATGATTCTAGGAATAATGAAGGGTAAATTTTGGGGTATTACAGTTGCCGCTATTCAATCAACTGGACACCCGAAAGTAAGATAGCAGCGGCTTTCGCACTTTCGAGGTATCAAGTGATTGAATACGATAAAAGCCCGAAAATTTACACTGAAGTGAAAAAAAAGAAGTAACAATGCCTGTCAGAATCGGCCAAGAGATGGTCTTCAAAAAGAATCCGTCGGGTACGGTGAGGGTCGGTCTGAACACCAAAACAAGGAATGTTAGCTTGAATACCAAAATAAATGGTAACGTAGAAATAACCATGGCCTGGATGCCGCTCATCAATCTGAATACCGGAAATGACTTCGATATGAGCATAAGACGATACTTGATTATCAAACATCGGTCTGAACACCAGGAAACTGGCCTGAATGCCACTTCAGTCTGAATACCGGAAAAATGGCCTGAATGCCACAAGTTGCATCGACCTGAATGTCGGAAACTTCTTCGATTTGAACATCGGAAAATTGGCATGAGGGCCACTTCGGTCTGAATACCAGAAACTTGGCCTGAATGCCACAAGTTGCATCGACCTGAATGTCGGAAACTTCTTCGATCTGAACATCGAAAAACTGGCCTGAATGCCACTTCGGTCTGAATACCGGAAACATGGCCTGAATGCCAAAAGTTGCGTCGACCTGAACGTCGGAAACTTCTTCGATCTGACCATCGGAAAACTGGCCTGAATGCCACTTCGGTCTGAATACCGGAAACATGGCCTGAATGCCACAAGTTGCGTCGACCTAAACGTCGGAAACTTCTTCGATCTGAACATCGGAAAACTGGCCTGAATGCCACTTCGATCTGAATACCGAAAACTTAGCCTGAATGCCACAAGTTGCGTCGACCTGAATGTCGGAAACTTCTTCGATCTGAACATCGGAAAATTGGCCTGAATGCCACTTCGGTCTGAATACCGGAAATTTTCACGCCTGTCAGCATCGGCAAAAATAGGGAAAATGATAATTGAGGTGGCGCGTGGGCCAACGACCCCTGCTGGGAATAATAAAGATAAGTCATGAACAATCTTCAGTCTGAGTACTGGAAACAACTTCTGGCTTATCACTTGGAATACCGAGAATGCCTTATGCTTTACATGTGTATGTTTGAATTTTTCAATGGCGTAATGCTCCATGAAAATGGAAATGCTACGCAATTTGGGAGGATGCAATGCAATATGATTCTACATGCAGGGATGCGAAATGCTTGATTAGAGAGAACGCCAAGCTGAGGCAAGGAATTCTGCTGGGGAAATGATCACCATCTTCTGGACCCTGGCAAGGTTGTTGGAGATGCATAGCACAAAGAACTCTATGGGGAAATGACCCGCCACACGGTGTTCTGGCAAATAACAACATACCGAGGCTCTGACTGGGGAGAGAATGGCACTGAAAACTTGCTGCTGAGGAAAGCGACAGTGGTTCTGGCAACCATAATCTGCGACAGAGACGACTCAGCAGGGGAAGAAAACACCGATACGGTACCGAGATTCTGCTTCAAGGAAAGAGACCATGGGTCTAGCGTCGAGATCATCGATCTGGCATCGTACTCTGAGGAGCAGCCGCTTCTGCTGGGAAGATACAGTCTAGCACTGTCAACTCCGCTAGGGATATACAGTCTGGCACCGTCGACTCTATTAGGGAGTGTATAATCTGAAACAAATGCTTGGGGAAGTACAACAGTGAGAGTCTGTTGGGGATTGAAGAATCCAACGCTCGGACCAGCTCTGCAGGGATAAGATACCAAATTCCAACTGTTGAGGAAAAACATCCGCGATCATTTGATGGAGACCTTAAGGAGATGCCCCAAGTGTACCTGTTCTGAATAGACGATCCAAAGCACTTAAAATTTACAGCAATTTTCAATGTTTATTAAGCACATACCTGTAAAGCTCTTATGATTCATGATGCAATGTTTATCAAAAATTCGGACGTCATTTTTGCAAACAAAACAGTAAAATGAAAATGAACACAAAGATGTACTGAATAACATGATTTTATTGATTGAGTGGCCTCTGAATAGGTATTTACATCAGGAAACAATCCCTGGAAAGAGGTAATTTCACAACAGATAAAAACAGAAATTAATCTAATGGCAATGTGAAATGGATTTCTATCGGGTTCCAATTCTGCTATGATTTGCTCGTCTTCAAGATCCTCCAGATGATCAGCTTTCCGAAAAAGGTGATTGGATGGTTTCCTATCCTTTGGAAGTTTCCGGTTATAGACACGAGATGATATTCAAAACTACTCAGAACGCAGTCATTCGCTTAATCCCTAACTTTTGCCTGGATCGCCCTTTCGGGTTTTCAATCCACCAGGATACCTATTTTTGCCTAAGTTGCCCTTTCAGGTTTTCAACTTATCGGGTGTACAATCTTTTCATTTTTTAATCCCTAACTTTTGCCCGAACCTTTTTCATTTTCTTGGTACGTCGGGATGCCCATTTTTTTGCCTGGACTATTCTTTTTATCATCCAGCGGGTCTATTTTATGCGAAGTATTTTTTAACTACGTCTGAGTTCATAGGGGAAGTGAAGTTTTCACCATCCATAGTTGCAAGCATTAAGGCTCCACCATCAAAAACCTTGGTGACAATATATGGTCCATAATAATTAGGAGTCCACTTGCCCCTGTGATCTGTCTGAGGAGGAAAGATCCTTTTCAACACCAAATCTTTTACTTGGAAGCATCGGGGGTGCACTTTCTGATCAAAGGCTCTCTTCATCCGACTTTGATACAACTGCACATGACAAATGACTACCATTCGCTTCTCTTCCATTAGACTCAACTCATTGAACCTTATCTGAATCCATTCAGCTTCGTCTAACTCAACATCCAGCAGGACTCTTAGAGAAGGAATCTCCACTTCAACAGGTAGGACTGCTTCCATACCATACACAAGGGAATAAGAGGTTACCCCGGTCGATGTACGTACTGAAGTACCGTACCCATGCAAGGCGAAGGGTAGCATCTCATGCCAATCTCAGTACGTAACGACCATCTTTTGCACAATCTTCCTTATGTTCTTATTTGCTGCCTCAACAACACCGTTCATCTTAGGACGATAAGGGGAAGAGTTTTGATGTTGAAATAGTCGATGGCAACAAGGATGAAGCGATGCCCATTGGAAGCAGTCGGCTCAATCTTTCCAATCATATCAATGCCCCACATAGAAAATGGCCACGGCGAAGACATCACATTCAGAGGATTTGGCGGCACATGCACCTTATCAGCATAAATCTGGCATTTATGACACTTCCGAGCATATTTAAAACAATCAGATTCCATGGTCATCCAGTAATAACCCGCTCTCAACAATCTCTTAGCCATTGCATGTCCGCCGGCATGAGTACAGAAGGAGCCTTCATTAACTTCCTGCATTAACATGTCTGCTTCGTGTGTATCCACGCATCTGAGCAAAAGCATGTCGAAGTTCCTCTTATACAACACATCGTCTTTGTTCAAGAAGAAACTGCCTGATAATCTTCTCAAAGTCTTTCTATCATTGTTGGATGCCCCTGCAGTGTAATCTTGATTCTTTAGAAAGCACTTGATGTCGTGGTATCAGGGCTTGTCATCAACTACCAGTTCAGCAGCAAACACATACGCGGCCCTATCAAGGCGCATAACATTGATCCTGGGAGCATAGTTCCACCGAATCACCTTGATCATGGAGGACAGAGTATCAAGAGCATCTGCCATCTGGTTCTCATCACGAGGTATATGATACAACCTTACTGTTGTGAAGAAAGTCAACAGTCTTGTCGTGTAGTCTCTGTAGGGGACCAGATTAGGCTGGAGAGTATTCCAATCACCATTCACTTGATTGATCACTAGAGCTGAATCTCCGAAGATGTCCAGAGTCTTGATTCTCAAATCAATGGCTTGCTCGATTTCTAAGATACAAGCTTCATACTCAGCTTCCATATTGGTGCACTCAAAAGTCAGACGAGCGGTGAAAGGCATGTGGGCACCTTTCGAAGTGGTAATGACAGCACCAATTCCACTTCCTTTGGCATTGACGACCCCATTAAACATTAAAGTCCACTTTGCATCTGGATCAGGTCCCTCCTCAACAACTGGCTCTTCACAGTCTTCCATCTTGAGGAACATGATGTCTTCATCCGGAAAATCAAACTTCATCGGCTCATAATCATCAATCGGCTGCTGAGCAATATAGTCTGACAGAATACTCCCTTTGATGGCTTTCTGGGATGTATACTGGATGTCGTACTCTTTCAGTACTATTTGCCAACGAGCTACCCTTCTGGTGAGAGTTGGCTTCTCAAATATATACTTGACTGGATCCTTTTGGGAGATCAGTAAGGTCGTGTGAGTCCGCATGTATTGTCTCAATCGCTTAGCAGCCCATGCAAGTGCATAACATGTCTTTTCAAGCATTGAGTATCTCGACTCGCAATATGTGAATTTTTTACTCAGGTAGTAGATGGCATGCTCTTTCCTACTTGTCTCGTCGTGTTGACCGAGAACACAACCCATGGAATTATCAAGTACTGTCAAATACATAATCAGCGGTCTCCTTGGGACTGGAGGCATAAGGATTAGAGGATTCTGCAAATACTCTTTTATCTTCTCGAAAGCCCTTTGGCAATCATCATTCCACTTGATGGCCTGATCTTTTCTCAACAATTTGAATATTGGCTCACACGTGGCTGTTAGGTGAGAGATGAACCTTGCAATGTAGTTCAACCTTCCTAAGAAACCACTGACTTGTTTTTCTGTTCTTGGCTCAGGCATTTCTTGTATCGCTTTCACTTTGGCCGGATCCACCTCAATCCCTTTTTCACTAACAATAAAACCCAGCAGTTTTCCAGATCTCACCCCGAAAGTACACTTGTTCGGATTAAGCCTCAGCTTGAATTTCCTCAAACGCTCAAACAATTTCTGCAGATTCACCAGATGTTCTTTTTCCGTCTGAGATTTGGCAATCATATCATCAACATAAACCTCTATTTCATGATGAATCATATCATGGAAAAGAGTTACCATAGCTCGTTGATATGTTGCCCCAGCATTTTTCAGACCAAACGACATCACCTTATAGCAGAAGGTGCCTCATGGGGTTATGAAAGTTGTCTTCTCCATGTCTTCTGGTGCCATCTTAATTTGAATATATCCAGAAAAGCCATCCATGAGGGAGAATACCGAGAACTGAGCCATGTTATCCACCAAAACATCGATGTGAGGTAATGGGAAATCATCTTTAAGGCTAACTCTGTTCAGATCCCGGTAGTCAACCCACATCCGTACCTTTCCATCCTTTTTAGGTACTGGAACGATATTTGCAACCCATGGAGGATAACTTGTAACCGCTAGAAATGCTGCATCCACCTGTTTTTGCACTTCTTCCTTTATCTTGACAGCCATCTCTGGTCTTGTTCTTCTGAGCTTCTTCTTGACCGGAGGACAATCCTCTTTGAGAGGAAAACGGTGTACCACAATGTCTGTGTCAAGCCCTGGCATGTCCTGATAAGACCAAGCGAAGATGTCAACATACTCTTGTAGCAATTCAATCAGCCCCTTCTTCACATTATCTTCCAAAGCAACCCCTATCTTGATCTCTCTCTTGACGTCCTCGGTGCCAAGATTAATCACTTCAGTAGACTCTTGATGCGGTTGAATGACCCTTTCTTCATGTTTTAACAACCTGGCAAGTTCTTCAGGGAGTTCACAGTCTTCATCACCCTCTTCATCGGCTTGAAAGATTGGATTTTCAAAGTCGAAGCGAGCCATAGTAGAACTGTTATCAATAGGATCCGGTGATGTGCATATGCATGAGTGATGGTATGTGCTTATGAGTGTGAACAAGAAGTGGAAACTAAACAAAACATTGCCAAATGTTTTTTTTATTACGTCCTTTATTTATGATAAAAAATGAAAGTATCCACATAGATGAGCCCTACAATGAGTCATTACGCCCTGGGCGGAATGTAAGACTTGGACATGCATAAATGAACAAAGAAAATTACTCTTCAAGAAGAGTGACTTGGATAATCTCTTCAGAAGACCAATTTCGGAGTACTTCACCCGGGACCCTTGGACGCACCCAATTGTCGATGTCGCAATCACTATCCTCATCTTCTTTGTTGATTGCAGAGATCTGGCCATACTGAAGGATGCCAGCACTGGCAGGAAAGAGAGGATCAACATCTGCATTCTCAACAACCCCTTCAACAACCCCTTCAACAGACCTTTGGGCAGATAACTCTTCAGCTTGGAGGATACCATCGTCAAGCAAGGTCTGGATACCCTGCTGCAACTTCACACAACCCTCACTCTGTGCAACACAACCCAAACAACCGCTCCCACAGCCGGGGAAAACATCTGCCTTTAGCAAGTATTCTTTGATTTCTAACAGTGGAGTCTTCAGCTTCAACACCTCCTTAACTAGTTTGGCTTCTCCTTCAACCATGTTAACATTTGCTCCACCATGCTGCGGCATGGGATTGTTGACAACATTAGGAGCCGACGCAAAGTTAATGGCCTTTGAATCAATAAGGTCCTGAACTACGTGCTTAAAAGCTTTGCAATTCTCAATAGTGTGGCCAGGTGTCCCAGAGTGGAAATTACACCTAGCATTGGCGTCATAACCCACTGGAAGCCTGCCAACGGGAGGAGCCAAAGTGCGTAATTGCACAAGTTGCAAATGTTGAAGGTTGGGAAGCAACTGGGCATACGACATCGGAAGAGTGTCGAAACGCCTATCCATCATCCTCTGCCTCTGTTGATAAGCAGGTCTGTTACCCTTTTGTTGTTGGTATTGATTTTGTTGACGTTAAGGTTGTTGTTCTTGCACTGGTGCTGTAGCCGGAATGGTCACTGCTACAACATAAGGTTGTTGATGTTAATTCTGAGAGTTATTCCCCCGGTTACCCCTGTTCTGATAAGAAGATATGGCATTAGCATCCCCTTCTCAACTCTTCTGTCATCCTAAGAACGGCTTCTTTGACCCCGAAGATGATCCAACCCCATTTTGGATCTTACATGTCTTCAAGTAGTTCTCCACCCTCTCACTGGTAGAGACCACATCAACAAAATTCAAGGCGTTCCAACCCATCAGGCGCTCCAAATAAGATCCAGGCAGTGTGTTCATAAACATGTTGACCATCTCTTTTTCCAACATCGGAGGATGAACACGGGAAGCCAACTCTCTCCAGTGTTGAGAATACTCTTTGAAGCACTCGTTGCTCTTGAGAGACAGATTCTAGAGGTGAGTCCTGTCAGGTGCCATATCCGCATTGTACTGATATTGCTTCACAAAGGCCTCAGCCAAGTCTCTCCAGCAACGAAAATGGGCTCTGTCCAGCCTCATATACCACTCCAAGGATGCCCCAGCTAGGCTGTCTTGGAAGAAGTACATGAGCAGCTTCTCATCATCACAATACGCGATCATCTTGCGGAAGTAAGCTTGTACATGCGTCTTTGGGCAAGAGTTGCCATTGTACTTATCAAACACGAGGACTTTGAATTTTGGCGGAACTCTCACGCCTGGGACCAGCTCCAAGTCAGCAACATCCACACCAAGAGCATTATGCCCTTCCACAGCTTTCAACCTCTCTTCCAGTCTCCGAAACATAGGGTCCATACCATGGCCCATGCCAAAGTCCTCCTGAAGCAGGGGGAATTGATCCTCCTGATCATCATGGATGGGTTGTTGACCAAGGATGCCATGTGGGATTGGGATAGGCCCCAGTCCATTGGGTCCATTAGCCTCTCCAACGAGAGGATCAGCACAACCTCCGGTTGAGTAGTAGGGGGATTCCCCTGTACCAACAATCTAATCTCCTGCTGTCCCTGAGCCACTCCTTGGACCACTTCGATGAACTGATTCATCTGTATCCTCATCTCAGCGAGCTCTGCTTGTAAACCTTCCATTGCTCTCTGTTGATTCCTTCGGGTACTGTATCGATGAATGCCTGAGTTAGCTATCCTAATAATGGAATACTGTAAGACCCCAATTTTTGACCCTAAGATCCCTCATGGCATCATAACATTGCATTGCATAAGCCTCAAGGATCATTAAGCATTTTGACTTCCTTCCCCTGTGGTTGGGATCTCTTTGTGAGTGATTCTTGATCACCAAGCATGTTTTCATTGTATATCATAGCTTTTCTCATTTGTTTGCTAACTAAAATGCACAAAAATATGTCATTAACCTATGTTAATTGCAGCTTAAGCAGTCAATAGGTCAAGCATATCAAGTGGATCCTATGTGCACAAGATGAGGCATTTCCTTTAGATGAGGACCATTTGATCATAATAAAGAGCTTATATGAGCTAGGGTTTCATTTTGAAGCAAATTTACCAGGTGGTAGAGGCCCAAGTTCATCAAGGCATATTCAGGTCATCTGAGGACCATACAAGTCAATTGTGCAGTCAATTGAGGGCTATGAGTTGAGGAATGGAATTTATTCATCCTAATCATGTTCATACAAGGCCTATTCATCATGTCAAACATCTATCTTGAAGATTTTGAAGTCAAAGCTAAAGTTTCCAAAAATGGAAAGTGACCTGTAATTTCAAGTTTCCAAAAATGGCAAGTTTTTTATTCACATTCAACTTGACTTTCGAACATCAAAGAAGCTTCAAATGGATTTTTGGTGAAAATGAAAGTTGAATATCTTTCCCTCCTCTTTTCAAAAAGTCCTATATCATGATCATCTGATGAATGGTTGAGAAGTTATGCCCAAATGATCACAATGTATACATGGAAGTTCAACATGGCATAACTTTTGATTCAAAACTCCACTTTGGTCCACTCTTTTGGCAAAATTCTCCTTGTGACTAAGAGATTTCAAATAAATAATTGCCTTGCATGAAAAAAGCTCACATGATCAAGTGTCCATACAAGTGCATTTTGGAGGGAAATTTGATAATTGAATTTGGTGGATCACATGAGCAAAATTCCAATCCAATGTTGTTTATTGACTGATTTCAAATGATTTTGAACCTTGCATGGGCACTGTTCACGTCCACATTAGCCATGCATGGTCACATTTGCATTTTTGGCATCACACCTCATTTTTCCTTAATCACAATTAACCAATGCCTAATCTCAATTTCAGCATGATTACGGGACCATATATAAGCCAAATCTTAATCACAATTGAAAAGCGGATAACAGAATTTGGATCAAAAATTTCATTTCCTTCCCAATTTTCTCTCTCATCGAATCTCAAAATTCTTCACATAAACGCCAAGTTTCTTTGTAGATTCATGATCTTGGTGTAGTTTGGAGCAAGAATCAACCATTACTTTGGCCAATTCAGTTCAGAATCGTGCAGATCCAAAGCTTGAACATGAAGATGGAGTTCTGAAATTGAGCTTGATTTGAGGATTTTCAATTGCTTCTTTGTGCATAAAGCTTCACTAGAGGATTGAGGAAGAAGATCTGGAGCTGGAGGAAGCTTGAACACACGAAATCAACACACTGCATCTCAAGTAAGCTGAAATTCGATCTTCACTATTTGCTGTTTCTTGTACATAAACCTGTAGATCTTTTGACGCTGATGATTCTGATAGCTTTAGATTTGGATTTGGTTAAGTATTGCTCAAGATATGTTGATTTAAAGTTTGGTTGTTCAAAAATTTTTCGCTCGATCCGGTTGATTCATGAAGTTTTAGGCTAAATCATTATGATATTCATGCTCTTGGTTGAAAGAGCTTTCGATCCATGTATAGTTTGCAAGTTTCTGGAAAATTTTGTGATCTCCACCGGAATTCCAATCGGAGAAGACGACCGGAAACACTGTTTCGGTCGTCTAGTTCAGCTCCTTAGGGTTTGGCTTGAGCGCGCTTTGAACTTTCATTACCTGTGTTCGATTCCTTCGCCATGCGTTTTTAAATTTCTATTTGATTCCTCATTTGGATTGAAATGTTGTGTTTCATGTTAAGCGCTTCTTGGACCTTCAGTACGCGAGTTCGATACCTGGCTCGTTTTGTTTCTGAATTTTAATTGAAATTTCTCTTCATCCTGGAGCGCAGGGGTTCGAACCTGGTCTTATGCACATTCCAATTTAATTCAAACTTTGTTTTTCCATATTATTTTCATATTATTTCATTTTGTTCATTCAACTTCAAAAAATCACTAAAAATAGTAGATTAATCCAAATTGATCCTAATTTTTTTTCACATTCTTGTTTGGATGTCTAGTTTTTTGTAGCGTTTATTTCATGATTTGTTTGTTTCTGGATTTTAAATTGTGATTGTTTGATTGAACATGATGCCATATTGATATGTTGTATTCATTTGTTTGTGAAATGATCATGGTTTATCCAATGGATTTGAAATTTGACATGCTTGATCCTAACATGTGATGTGATTTTTAGGATTTGGTTTGAGTATTTTATCATATGCCATTACTGTTTTGGACACATGAACATATGTTGTAACAATTTGTGTCACATATTTGATGTTGCATTTGTGCATTTTCATTTACATATTATTTGAGCTCTTCTGGACCTAATTTTTGCATGATGCTTGTTCATAACATGTTGAGTTCACATAAAAAATTTCATAGCCATTGGATGCTTTTCTGTTTTGATTGGGATTTTCTATTTTTGATGTCCAATTTTGATCACATTGCTTGCCTTTGCTTTACATGAATTCTTTGATGCTTTTTCCTTATGATTTGATCTTGGTCCTTTTGAGGATATCTTATGACATGTTTGAACTTGCTTTATGCAAAAGGTTGGCTTCTGTTTTGGTCATTTGATTTGGTTTTGACCTATTCTTTGCACTAGTTGTTTTGTACATATCTAACTATGCTTTGTGTTTCAGGTTTGGACACTTTACCATTGATGATTGGATTTGATCTCACCTTTTGAGATGCCAATACCTTTGATTACTAACTCTTGTTATGTTGTAAGTCCATTGATGTGATGAACTCATTTGAGTGCTTGCACTTGTGACTTACCTTGTGTATAACTGTGGATGACTGTTGTTTGTCTGTTGGTTTTCTGAATACACTATTAACTGTTTAAGCTTTTGTACAGGTACATTAGTTGCTAGCTTTGCTCTTGCTTGAGCTTTGATTTATGGTTGATACACCACTGAGGTAGCTTAGCCTTCTTACTCCATGTAGTCTGGAAGTCATGTCACCTTTTTGGCAGGCATTTGGCTGAAGTCCTCCTTATGAGGCTCTGATTGTGATTGTTTACATTTGTGCCAAAGACCTCTAAATGAGGCATGTTACTTGATAAGTCCTCCTAAGTGAAGAGGCAATTGACAGATAGAAGGGATTAGCAATCAATCCCCTGTTATTCAGTGAGTCGTTCATTATGCTCGCACAACGTGCTGATGCTCTTGAACATGACCCAAGATCTTTGTATCGAGTCAGTCAAGTGGAATAGGGTCCCTCTTTCTGGATCCCCACACTTTCTTTGATTTGAGCTCACCCAGGCCAGGGTTAAGAGCATGAGGTCTAATCCTCATTACCACATTTCATCAGCTTCACCCTAACTCTTAATGTTAGTGGTTAAGAGCTCACAGATTACCATTACAGTTTGGCTTGTTTGTCGAGGTTGATATGACCCCTCTTGACTAAAGCCCAACCATTTGTCTGAGCCTCTTGTTTGTATATAGAGTGTGATGCTTGGTTCCTTGTTTGCTTACTTGTGAACCTTTCATGTGTTTGTTTATCATGCATTCTACTTGCTTGCTTGTTTGAGGAGTTAGATATAAGTCCATCTATTGGCATTTTGTTTCCTGTTTGTTTTGAGGAGTTAGATGTAAGTCCATCTGTTGGCATTCTGTTTCCTGTTTGTTCTTGTGGAGTTAGATGTAAGTCCATCTATATGCATTCTGTTTCCAGTTTTGTTTTGAGGAGTTGGATGTAAGTCCATTGATTGGTATTCTGTTTCCAGTTTTGTTGTTAGGAGTTGGATGTAAGTCCATTGATTGGCATTCTGTTTCCTCTTTCTGTGGTTCTCTTATGAGACTTGTTTATATGCTTTTACCTTGTGTTACCTTATTCCAAAGGAACTTACTTGGATCATCTCTATGATCTCGAGAAAGGAACTCCTATCGTTGGTTTTAACCCTCACCTCTTGCATGCTTAACCTTGATCTTTTTCATCCTTAACCCTAAACCAAAAACTTTTGTGCAAACATTTTGACTTGTTTTCAACATTAGAAACCTAGGCCTTATGCCTTTGATTTTCAAACTTCTTTTCATAACACTCATTGTGAATTGAATCTCTAAGTCAACTTTGACCATTTTTGTACATACTTCTAATTGATTAATGCAACTCACTCAAATGTGTTTCTTTGTGGCTCCATGTCCATTTCTTAATCAAATTTTTCAGGTTGAGTGTTCTCCCTTTGATAACAAAAGACCTTAGGGCTTTTGGACCAATCAATCCACTCACTTGTTTTGAAATTTGTTACCCGAACTACGGGGTTTTGATCCTTATCTTTCATGAGAGGGTACGTAGGCAATGGGTTCATCCATCCAAACACAAAAATGTAAATAAACTTGTATATTCTTCTCTCATCTCTTCAATCATGTTTGCACAAAATAATTTCATAAACCATAACCTTTGCAACAAGATGTGAAAAGGGCTCCCTAGGATTACCTATGATGTTGTGGGTGCCTAACACCTTCCCATGACATAACCAACCCCCTTACCCAGATCTCTGTCTTTTACTAGTTTTGTTTGTAAAACTTTCTAGGTTTTTGTTCGCTTTCTAACCATTCCTTTGGACAAATAGAAGTGCGGTGGCGACTCGAATTTGTATGATTTACCTTGGATCTAGTTAATATTTCCAATGGTAACGAATACACCGCTACAGAAAAGTGGCGACTCTGTTGAGGAAAACTTTCCTAGTGGGTTTGCCTACTTTTCACACTTTGTTGTATTATATTTGTATGTTGTTTATGACATATTTTTGGTGCTATTTGGGATTACTGTATTGATTGTAATGCTTGAATTGCTTGATATATCAATTGCTTGCTTTGCTTGGCGATCTCTGTGAGATGAGTTCTATACCCGAACTGGAGTGCACCTTAGCATAGGAGAATGGCATAGTCTCGTCGACTTGCGTGGAGTTATTCCTTAGCAAGTTGACTTGCGAGTCCGTTCACTTGGTGGAGGTCATGTTGGGATAATAATGTCACACAAGTCATTTGTGGTTAGACATTATCTTTCCAATATGTGCCTTAGAAGCCAAGGACCTTAGTTTACCAAGCCCATCTTGGCCTATTTTTAGGACGTAGTGCGGAGGTCGTTCAAATGTAAGATTTGATACGATTGTTACGCGATACTACACTCATAAGAGTCTCTCTTGAGAATATTTTTGGAATACGAGTATTCGTTCCTCCGATAATATTCGAAAGATGGGATGATGACTATGGGAACCTCTGGTAGAACATGCTCGGCAGGTTTAAACCCTAGTACACTCCCTTTGGGTGGTTCTTAACCAAGACTCCATGCTCGTGACTCGCAACAAACCCGTGATTCATGGTTGATCCGTTCACACATCCTTAATATCAATGGAACATGGGTGTTGATAAGGTGTAAACCATAATCCACCAAAATGGATGATTGATATTAAGGATGATTGAGTCGTTCATATATCGTTAATATCAATGGAACTTGGGTGTCGATAAGGTGAAAACCATAATCCACCAAAATGGATGATTGATATTAAGGATAATACGAGCCATCCCATAACCTTTGTCTGGTGTGCTTTGCTTGATCCTTGAGTGTGATTGTTGCATTCATGCATTCATGCATTCATCTGCATCCATATCATCAGATAAAAAAAGAAAATTTTCAAGGAACTTAAGGGGTTTATTTGCAAAAATTTCAGATATGCAAAGACAAAAAAGGCATACAAAGAAGTACAGCTTCAGACAACCTGATCTGAAAGAGTTAAGGAATCTAACATCCTATGTACTAGATCCCTTGGGTGTCAAAGCTCGTTTCGGGAAACTTCTTCCTCTTCTGACTACTCAGGTTGATGGGTACTTTGGTGCAATTTTATGATCCTCTGTATCACTGCTTCATTTTTCCAGATTTTCAGCTGTTGCCTACCCTTGAGGAGTACACTTATCTGGTGGGTATACCGATTCTGGATCAGTTGCCGTTCAGTGGCTTGGAGAGTATTCCTACTTCTCAAGAGATAGCTGACATGTTGCACATAGATGAATCCTTGGTTAAAGCTCATATGACTACCAAAGGTGGAATTCAAGGTCTCCCTTCTGAGTTCCTCATCACTCAACCTACTGTTTATGGGAAGGCCATGAGTGAGGATGCCTTTGAAGCCATATTTGTACTTCTCATCTATGGATTGGTATTGTTCCCCATCATCGACAAATTCGTGGATGTGAACGCTATTAGGATCTTCTCTGCTCTTAATCCCGTTCCGACTCTGTTGGGTGATACCTATTTCTCTTTGCATCTGAGGAATGCAAAGGGTGGTGGCGCTATTGTGTGTTGTTTGCCTCTGTTGTATAAGTGGTTTATTTCTCACTTACCTCAGACGGTCTCTTTCAAGGAGAACAAGGGATGTCTACGGTGGTCCACGAGACTTATGTCTCTCACTAATGATGATATCACTTGGTATAACCGTGTATATGATGGAGTGCAGATCATTGATTCTTGTGGTGAATTCTCCAATGTGCCTCTTCTTGGTACATGTGGTGGGATTAGCTACAACCCTATTTTAGCACGTCGTCAGCTTGGGTTCCCCCTAAAGGATAAACCT
This sequence comes from Lathyrus oleraceus, assembly GCF_024323335.1. Taxonomy (NCBI): domain Eukaryota; kingdom Viridiplantae; phylum Streptophyta; class Magnoliopsida; order Fabales; family Fabaceae; genus Lathyrus; species Lathyrus oleraceus. The sequence continues at coordinate 442,929,477 of NC_066581.1, forward strand.
AATAACATTATGTTAGAAGGTGTGTTCTTTCAGGAGGGTAAAGATCCCTAAGGCTTGAAGGGCAGAATGGTTCGCGCCTGGCGTAAGATCCATAAGAAAGGCAGGAATGAGTTGGGTCCTAAGAATTGCATTGCTTTGGAGCCATACACTGCTTGGGTAAAGAAGAGAGCATCTGAGTATCTCATGCCTTACGACTATCCGAGACCTACACCTTTGGTTGTGGCTTGGCCTTCAACCCTCCCTAACCAAGGAGTAGAGGAGTTGAGAGACGAAGACCTTTCACATGCCTGGATCCGTGAAAGAGAGGAGTTGCTTCAACAGATTAAGGAGAAGGATGCTATGATCGAGTTCCTCGAGCATCAGGTGATTGACGATCCTGATGATGCATGGACTTCTGTACTTCCTCAGTCTTCCAAGTTCTGGAAAAGGAGGTATGACAGACTCGCCAAAGAGTAGGCGGATATGGAAGCAGCCTATGAGAGAGAGGTGAAGAGGCTTCGTGCAGCTTATCTTCCGGTGTCCCGAGCTTCTAGGGATCCATAGGATGATTATTTTCCTTTTCTCTTGTAATATGATTGACAATGTTGTACTTCTTTTCTCAGATATATTTGATGAGATATTTCCATATGCGATAAAATGCTTAATATTTCAAAATTTGCAAATAAAACCCTAAAAGTTCCTCTGAATAAAAAACAAATCATATGCACAAGCATTACATGCATCATATGCATAAGCAGGTTTTGTTCCGGTCTCCTGTCCTGTGATCTGACTGTGTGCTCTTCATTTATTTTGAAGACAAGCTGACTCACCGGTACTACACCAGAGCCAACTTTTCGAGACTGATGGATCACCTAGAGCAAGAGAACCGTGAACTCAAGGAGGAAGTTTCCAGACTGAGTGCTTTGGTGGAATCTTTCCTGGCAGCCCAGAACCAGCATTCTCTGAGATTGTCTCCTCTACTGTGCCTGCTGCCAGTGCCCATTTTGTGCCAACAGCCATGCCAGCCGGGTTTCCGTTCGGGATGCCTCCCAGCTTTATGCCCGATATTCCTGCTTCGATGCCGGCATCTAGCCTGGTCCTTGTTGTTCCTCCTCCTGTCGTGCATACCGTTCCTAGGGTAGACGACACCATCTATCATTCTGAGCCGTCTGAGGGCCCAAATGTTCATGAGAAGATGGACGCTATGAATGACCAATTTCTTGAGCTACGCAAGGAATTGAAAAATCTTCGAGGAAAAGACCTCTTTGGAAAATCTGCTGCCGAGCTGTGTTTAGTTCCCGGTGTTAAAATTCCTGTGAAATTCAAAGTCCCAGACTTTGAGAAATACAAGGGGAACACCTGCCCTCTCAGCCACGTGGTCATGTATGCCAGGAAAATGTCAACTCAAACGGATAATGATCAGCTACTCATCCATTATTTTCAGGACAGTCTATCCAGTGCTGCACTGCGTTGGTATATGAGTTTGGACAGTGCGAACATCCGTTCCTTCAATGATCCTGGCGAAGCCTTCGTCAAGCAGTACAAGTACAACGTGGATATGGCTCCCGATCGGGATCAGCTCAGGGCCATGTCCCAGCGGATGATTGCTAGCGCTCCTTCGGACTTCACCGAGATGGTGAACATGGGGATGCGTCTAGAGGAAGGAGTCCGTGAAGGACGGCTAACCAAAGATGAAGGCTCTTCTACGAAACGATATGGGGCGTTTGCGAAGAAGAAAGATGGAGAGGCACATGCTGTGCAATCCCATGTGAAATCCAGAAGACCCTCTGCAAAGAGGAAGACCGCGCGTCTAGCCGGTAACCAGCACCAGGTGGCTCATATAGCACCTGTTTTTAGAGATAATGCACAATATCAAATCACAAACAGCAATCAACTCAGCAATGTCAACAACAACATCGTCCTCAACAGCAGGCCTACCAGCCTCGCAATAGTAATAAAGCCAGCACAAGTTATGAGAGGAAGAAGATCACTTTTGATCCGATTCCGGTGTCATATGCAGAACTGTATCCCTCTTTGATAGAGCAGAAATTGATTACTCCCAGAGACCCACCGACTATACCTGTTAACCCTCAGTGGTGGTACAAGCCTGATCAGCATTGTGTGTATCATTCGGGTGCTCCTGGCCACGACGTGGATAACTGCTTTCAGTTGAAGAATAAGGTTCAAGACCTTATGAGATGTGGAATTTTGTGCTTTGAGGACATAGGTCCTAATGTTAAAAAGAACCCATTGCCCGAGCATGGGAAATCTGTTAACATGGTCCAGGGTTGCCCTGGCAAATACAAGGTCAAATATTTTAGCCATATTCGACAATCTCTTGTTGAGTTGCACCGGTTGCTGTGTGAGTACAGTCATCTGGAGCATGATCATGATAAGTGCCGAATTTGCTCTGCTAACAGATTGGGTTGTCGCCTAGTGCGCAAAGATCTTCAGGAATTGCTGGACGAGGGGACCATCGAGATCCTTCAGAACCGGAATGTTGACGAAGACGAGCCAGAAGTCAACGTCATTTCACCAGTGTTTCGAGTGCCCGAACCTGTTATTATTAAATATGATGGTAGCAAACAGAAGGTTTCTCCTTCCCTGATTATCAAGCCTGCCGGTCCAGTGCCGTATTCTTTTGAGAAGGCAATCCCATTCTGTTACAATGCTGTGGCTGTGGAAAATGGGAAAGAAGTGCCTTTGCCTTCATCCTCTGTGGTGAATATTGTTGATGTGAGCAGATTGACCCGTAGCGGTCGCGTGTTTTCAACGCCGAAGCCTCATGCTAAGGCTGACTCTGTTGAGCGTCCGGTTGGGAATGCAGTGAATTCTCCGAACCCGACACTTGTTGTTAAACCCTCCTCTGTACAAAATACTCCTACTTCTGTTGGCCCTAGTGGCAATTTGAATGAAGACTGTGATGAGATGCTGAGGCTCATCAAGAAGAGTGAGTATAGTGTTGTAGACCAGCTTCTACAAACACCATCCAAGATCTCCGTGCTGTCATTACTTCTGAATTCAGAACCGCATAGAGAGGCTCTGCAGAAAGTCTTGGATGTGGCTTATGTTGATCATGACGTCACTATAGAACAGTTTGATAGCATTGCTGCAAACATTACTGCTTGTAACTCTTTGAGTTTCTGTGACTCTGATCTCCCTGAGGAGGGAAGAGACCACAACTTGGCTTTACATATTTCCATGAATTGTAAAGACGACGCCATGTCCAACGTGCTGGTGGACACTGGGTCATCCTTAAATGTATTGCCGAAATTCACTCTCTCTAGATTGTGATATCAAGGGCCTCCCATGAGGCAGAGTGGAGTTGTTGTGAAAGCTTTTGATGGGTCGCGTAAGACTGTGATTGGGGAAGTTGATCTCCCAATCAAGTTTGGCGAAAGTGATTTCTAGGTTACCTTCCAGGTTATGGATATCCACCCATCTTATAGCTGTCTCCTTGGAAGACCATAGATTCATGAGGCTGGCGCCGTGACATCCACCCTACACCAGAAGCTGAAATTTGTGAAGAACAAGAAACTGGTTGTGGTAGGGGGAGAAAAGGCTCTCCTGGTTAGCCACTTGTCTTCCTTCTCATACATAGATGCTGGGGATGAAGTTGGAACGCCTTTCCAAGCTTTATCTATAGCTGAGCCTGTTGAGAAGAGAACTCCTTCATTTGCTTCCTATCGAGATGTGAAACTGGCCATTGAATGTGGTGCAGTTGCTGGTCTAGGAAAAATGATTGAGCTTGAAGACAACAAATCCCGGGCTGGCATTGGCTTTTCTTTTGGGGTCTTCAATGAGAAAGGGTTGTTCAAGAGTGGAGGTTTTATCCAAACTGGTCAGAGTGAGGAAGCTACTGCTGTCTTGGAAGAGGATGCAGAGGATTCTGACAACTTTGTCATCCCTGGTGGGATCTGCAACAATTGGGTCGTTGTGGATGTTCCTACAGTCATTCATAAATCAAAGTAATAATCACTTTGTTTAAAAACCCTTCTCCCATGCCAAAAGGAGAAGTGATGACATTGTTGGCAATATTTAATACAATGATGTTTTCATTCAATAAATTCATGTTAAATGTTTGTTTTTCCAATTGTTTTCACTTTTTGCTTTTTGCATGAAATTGGTGATCACAAAAAACCTAAAAACAAGAATAAAAGCAATCTTTTCATCTGCATAATGATTGCTTTGTTTGATTTCTAAAAAGCTTTTCATATCCAAAATCATTATGCAGGTTGATTTCTAAACCCATTGAACATAATGATCCAACGCCATCTCCCAATTTTGGGTTCTCAGTATTCGAAGCAGAGGAAGATGATGTTGAAGGGATTCCTGATGAGATTACCCGTCTTCTTGAGCATGAAAAGAAGATCATTCAGCCGCATCTTGAGAACCCGTAAACAGTCAAATTGGGGTTTTACAAATGTAAAAAAAAGGAGGGGTGAAAAACAAAATCAAAAATCAAAATCCAAAAAAAAATAAAAAGAAGAAAATGACACCCTCAGAAGCCAAGTTGACTGATGCTGAATGGATTCAGAGTCGTTACGACCAACTGAATCTGATCAAAGAGAAGCAATTTACTGCCATGTGCCATGGTCAATTATATCAGCAGAGAATGAAGAAAGCATTCGATAAGAAGGTCAAGCCTCGTGTGTTCCGAGAAGGTGACCTTATGCTCAAGAAAGTCTTGTCTTTCGCGCCCGATTCCAAGGGCAAATGGACTCCAAACTACGAGGGTCCATATGTTATTAAGAGAGCCTTTTCAGGCGGTGCTTTGATGCTTACAACTATGGATAGGGAGGACTTCACTCGTCCTGTGAATTCAGATGCAGTCAAGAAATACTTCGCCTAAAATAAAAACAGAATAGCTCGCTAAGTTGAAAACCCGAAAGGGCGGCTTAGGCAAAAATGAGCGTCTCGGTGGATTGAAAACCCGAAAGGGTGATCCAGGAAAAAATTAGAGACATTGAAAAAACGAATATTTGCATCCCGCTAGATTGAGTACCTCACCCTGGGGCAATCTAGGCAAAAAATTAGGGATTTGGCAAGTAACTGCATCTAGACAAGACTGTGTTCTACATCTGTCATCCGCCAGAAATTCTTGATTCGTCGTCAACTGAAGCTTCGAATACATCGAATTCGGAATTGGTGGAGAAATGGTCATTATGTTCAATGTAGCCCTTTTCCAATATATATCACCAATTTCAAACTTGTACAGATCTATGGAGTCTTGCCATTTGCAGGCTACCATTCCATCAAATAAATTTGAGCTTTTATCCAATTATTTGCACTCTTATTTGTTTTTATTCAACAAATGTTTTGCATGTTTTAATTGATAAAATATAATTGTTTTCAAAATAAACAATTTTTTCTTTTTTTTTTCACAAATTGTTTTTTAACAAAGTGAACATTCACGATGATAAAAGATACTTAGGAGATCCGCAGTGCTCTCCCAAGGGTGGTATAATTCCCAACAGGGTAAGACATTTGTTCATATCTCGGGCATAACTGTATCTTTTTCCTGTAGAACCTTTTTATGGTTTCTCCCCAGCGAGGTCGCCCAGTGGAGTGTTGGTTGAAGTTATTCACCTTCATTTCTCCGGCATCGCAGCATTCTGTTCTCCTTGCCAGTTGTGATTTTCCTTGGTGGATTTGGTATTTGGTGGTGGATCCCCAAATTTCGTTCTCTCCCTCGGATAAATCCCCAGTAGAGTGCTGTTTGAACACTTTTGTGGTTCATCCCCAGTAGAGTGTTGTTTGAACACTTTTGTGGTTCATCCCCAGTAGAGTGTTGTTTGAACACTATTGTGGGTCAGTTCCCAAGCAGAGTGTTTGTTGAAGACTTTAACTTTCCTCTCTCCAGCATCGCAGCATTCTGTTCTCCTCGTCAGGTGTGATTTCCTTTGGAAGATTCGGTATTTGGTGGATTGATATCCCAATACTCCTTCATTTCCTCGGATAGATCCCTAGCGGAGTTGTTGGCATGATGAACTTTATCTATGCCGATCTATCCCCATCAGAGATCTGGTTGCTTCCTGGTATCTCTGATCCCCAGCGTGAGTTACTGTTGAGGCGGTTTCTGCCTGTGCAATGAACTCTTTTCTCTGGTTGTGACTGATGATCCCTCCGGAGCCTCTTGTGTCCTTCCTCCCCTGCAGGGATGTTGTTGTCCCCTGATATCTCAGTCTCCGACAGATCTCTTTTTCTCTCTAGTGATTTTGGCTTCCCTCTTGAAGGGTAGTACCGAGTGGTTGATTCCTGGACCTATGTGTGTTAGACATGTCTGTTTGTCAGCATTTGTCATACATAAATCATGCATATACGCATAATCATAACATTCAGATATTCATGTTGCATCTTTTGCCATATATCTTTTGATGGTTGTCTCCTGCTAATTGGTGATATAGATCTCCCTAGTAGATCTCCCCAAGCAGATGTTGGTCTGTCTGATCTCTCCATATAGAGTCAGCCCCTTAAGCAGAAAGTGTTTACCCTTTCCTTCTGCATTCCCCACTGAGTTATATCCTCGTGGATGACGGTTGTTTCCGTTCCCTCCCAACACATATATTGGGATGGGTTTCCCTATTGAGTTATTTCCTCATTTGGATGAGTCTTGATTCAGTTGCCTTTTTGGTTCGATCCTAAATTGGTTCCTTGTGGTTGTCTCTTGTGCGTCCCTGTGGTATAAATGAATAGTGGCTCACTAACCGGCACTCATTCATCTTATCCTCAGCGGAATTTGTGGCCTTCTACCTACTAACCGGTAGTTCTAAGTACTATGTTTTGGTCTTCTACCTACTAACCGGTAGTTGTAAATCCTACACTCTTTTGTCTCCCCATCGGAGTCTGCGGTCTTCTACCTACTAACCGGTAGTTGTAAATCCTATTTTCTCACCTTGATCCTCAGCAGATTTTTTTGTGGTCTTCTACCTACTAACTGGTAGATGTAAACCCTATTTTCTCCCCTTTGCAGAGTTAACCCTTGTGCTCATCCTAGTCGATGACGGTTACTTTTCCGTGGTTTTCTATCCCAGTATCCGGTAGATGTAATCCCCTCTTTGCGGTTATCATTATCCAATATTCGGTCTTGATATTCCCTCCTTCTTGTGGATAATTGCTCTGACTAAGCAATTTTATCCTCAGCGGGTCCTCTTTCATTCACCGTTTGCCGGTAATGTTTGTTGTCCCCTTTTGATTCGTCATCATTATATACCTAGTCTGGTATCCCGATGCCTTTCTTTTCGGTTGATTTATCCTTTAACAACCTACAACCCGGTTATGGATAGTCTTCCATGCGAGTATACTATCTACGTTTTGACGGCAATAGATAATATATCTCATGTGCTCTTCAGTCGAAGTTTTGTCCTTCCCCAACTGAGTAAGATTCGTATTTCCTTGTGGAATCGAATGTCCATCCTTTAACAAGATTGTTTTCCAGCTCTCTTCAGGATGATGAGTGTTTTGGAACACACACCAATTCACGATTTCGGTCGATTTATCCTTTAACAACCTACAACCCGGTTATGGATAGTCTTCCATGCGAGTATACTATCTACGTTTTGACGGCAATAGATAATATATCTCATGCGCTCTTCAGTCGAAGTTTTGTCCTTCCCCAGTTGAGTAAGATTTGTATTCCTTGTGGAATCGAATGTCCATCCTTTAACAAGTTTGCTTTTCGCTCTCTTCCAGGATGATGAGTGTTTTGGAATACACACCAATTCACGATTTTGATTGATTTATCCTTTAACAACCTACAACCCGGTTATGGATAATCTTCCGTGCGAGTATATTATCTACGTTTTGACGGAAATAGATAATATATCTCATGCACTCTTTGGTTGAAGCCTTTGTTTGTTTCCCCAACTGAGTAAGATTCGTATTTCCTTGTGGAATCGAATGTCAATCCTTTAACAAGATTGTTTTCCAGCTCTCTTCCAGGATGATGAGTGTTTTGGAACACACACCAATTCACGATTTCGGTCGATTTATCCTTTAACAACCTACAACCCGGGTATGGATAGTCTTCCATGCGAGTATACTATCTACGTTTTAACGGCAATAGATAATATATCTCATGCGCTCTTCAGTCAAAGTTTTGTCCTTCCCCAGTTGAGTAAGATTTGTATTCCTTGTGGAATCGAATGTCCATCCTTTAACAAGTTTTCTTTTCGCTCTCTTCCAGGATGATGAGGGTTTTGGAACACACACCAATTCACAATTTCAGTTGATTTATCCTTTAACAACCTACAACCCGGTTATGGATAATCTTCCGTGCGAGTATATTATCTACGTTTTGACGGTAATAGATAATATATCTCATGCACTCTTTGGTTGAAGCCTTTGTTTGTTTCCCCAACTGAATAGGATTCGTATTTCCTTGTGGAATCAAATATCCATCCTTTAACAAGATTGTTTTCCAGCTCTCTTCAGGATGATGAGTGTTTTGGAACACACACCAATTCACACCTTGGTCGGTCACCAATTATATACCCAGCAACAGGTATCCCTGGTGCTCCTTCCTTTCTGCTCCCTATTATGACCTTGGTCCCCTGTGGAATCAGATTTTCCTGAGTCGAAATATACCTTTTTCAGGTTTTCCTCAGGTGTTTTTGGATGATTGATATCTCTCACCCGTATACCGGTCTTAGATATTCATTCTTCCCGAGCTTGTTATTCTCTCACCCAGTAACCGGTGTTCAGATCACATGTCTCTTTGAGCTTGTTACCCAGTAACCGGTAACATCCTACCCTTTTTGCTTCCCCAGGAGAGTCTTTTCTAGACAATCCCCGGTGAGGTCCTTCGTGGATAGTTGTTGCTATGTTGGCGTTTTCCTCAATATGTGCATCTTCCCCGACAGGGATGTGTTGTTCAATTTTTTTCCCCAACCCGAGTCCGGATTTTTACCCGAAGTTTTCCTCCGCTTGAGTTTTTCCATTGGATTTATTCCCATTGGAATTCTTTTCCTAGTTTCAAGTCGTGACTTGCTCACGCATTTTTTTCTTTATTCCCCGGTAAAGTCTCCAGTTTTGAGTCGTGACTTGCTCACGCTTTTTCTTCTTTTTATCCCCTTGAGAGTCCCCGTTAGAGTCTCTATTCCTGGTGAGTGTATTACTACGATGGATTGTCAGTTCTCCGGATGTCTTTTCTTCTTTGTGGATGCATATCCCCACAAAGTTGTTTATTTTACATGCATACATCTGCATCATGAGGTCTCTTAGGGACCTAAATTTGTCTCTTTGTTATTATTTAAGCACATTCTATCTCGTCGAGACGAAGATTTTAACCTTCACTTCTCCGGCTAGAATGACCTTAAATAGGGGCATCTGTAAGACCCCAATTTTTGACCCTAAGATCCCTCATGGCATCATAACATTGCATTGCATAAGCCTCAAGGATCATTGAGCATTTTAACTTCCTTCCCCTGTGGTTGGGATCTCTTTGTGAGTGATTCTTGATAACCAAGCATGTCTGCATTGTATATCATTGCTTTTCTCATTTGTTTGCTAACTAAAATGCACAAAAATATGTCATTAACCTGTGTTAATTGCAGCTTAAGCAGTCAACAGGTCAAGCATATCAAGTGGATCCTATGTGCACAAGATGAGGCATTTCCTTGAGATGAGGACCATTTGATCATTCTAAAGAGCTTATATGAGCTAGGGTTTCATTTTGAAGCAAATTTACCAGGTGGTAGAGGCCCAAGTTCATCAAGGCATATTCAGGTCATCTGAGGACCATACAAGTCAACTGTGCAGTCAATTGAGGGCTATGAGTTGAGGAATGGAATTTCTTCATCCTAATCATGTTCATACAAGGCCTATTCATCATGTAAAACATCTATCTTGAAGATTTTGAAGTCAAAGCAAAAGTTTCCAAAAATGGAAAGTGACCTGTAATTTCAAGTTTCCAAAAATGGCAAGTTTTTGATTCACATTCAACTTGACTTTCCAACATCAAAGAAGCTTCAAATGGATTTTTTGTGAACATGAAAGTTGAAGATATTTCTCTCCTCTTTTCAAAAAGTCCTATATCATGATCATCTGATGAATGGTTGAGAAGTTATGCCCAAATGATCACAAAGTATACATGGAAGTTCAACATGGCATAACTTTTGATTCAAAACTCCAATTTGGTCCACTCTTTTGGCAAAATTCTCCTTGTGACCAAGAGATTTCAAATAAATAATTGCCTTGCATGAAAAAAGCTCACATGATCAAGTGTCCATACAAGTGCATTTTGGAGGGAAATTTGATAATTGAATTTGGTGGATCACATGAGCAAAATTCCAATCCAATGTTGTTTATTGACTGATTTCAAATGATTTTGAACCTTGCATGGGCACTGTTCACGTCCACATTAGCCATGCATGGTCATATTTGCATTTTTGGCATCACACCTCATTTTTCCTTAATCACAATTAACCAATGCCTAATCTCAATTTCAGCATGATTAAGGGACCATATATAAGCCAAATCTTAATCACAATTGAAAAGCGGATAACAGAATTTGGATCAAAAATTTCATTTCCTTCCCAATTTTCTCTCTCATCGAATCTCAAAATTCTTCACACAAACGCCAAGTTTCTTTGTAGATTCATGATCTTGGGTAGTTTGGAGCAAGAATCAACCATTACTTTGGCCAATTCAGTTCAGAATCGTGCAGATCCAAAGCTTGAACATGAAGATGGAGTTCTGAAATTGAGCTTGATTTGAGGATTTTCAATTGCTTCTTTGTGCATAAAGCTTCACTAGAGGATTGAGGAAGAAGATCTGGAGCTGGAGGAAGCTTGAACACACGAAATCAACACACTACATCTCAAGTAAGCTGAAATTCGATCTTCACTATTTGCTGTTTCTTGTACATAAACCTATAGATCTTTTGACGCTGATGATTCTGATAGCTTTAGATTTGGATTTGGTTAAGTATTGCTCAAGATATGTTGATTTAAAGTTTGGTTGTTCAAAATTTTTTCGCTCGATCCTTTTGATTCATGAAGTTTTAGGCTAAATCATTATGATATTCATGCTCCTGGTTGAAAGAGCTTCCGATCCATGTATAGTTTGCAAGTTTCTGGAAAATTTTGTGATCTCCACCGGAATTCCAATCGGAGAAGACGACCGGAAACACTGTTTCGGCCATCTAGTTCAGCTCCTTAGGGTTTGGCTTGAGCGCGCTTTGAACCTTCATTACCTGTGTTCGATTCCTTCGCCATGCGTTTTTAAATTTCTATTTGATTCCTCATTTGGATTGAAATGCTGCGTTTCATGTTAAGCGCTTCTTGGACCTTCAGTACGCGAGTTCGATACCTGGCTCGTTTTGTTTCTGAATTTTAATTGAATTTTCTCTTCATCCTGGAGCGCAGGGGTTCGAACCTGGTCTTATGCACATTCCAATTTAATTCAAACTTTGTTTTTCCATATTATTTTCATATTATTTCATTTTGTTCATTCAACTTCAAAAAATCACTAAAAATAGTAGATTAATCCAAATTGATCCTAATTTTTTTTCACATTCTTGTTTGGATGTCTAGTCTTTTGTAGCGTTTATTTCATGATTTGTTTGTTTCTGGATTTTAAATTGTGATTGTTTGATTGAACATGATGCCATATTGATATGTTGGATTCATTTGTTTGTGAAATGATCATGGTTTATAGAGTGTGATGCTTGGTTCCTTGTTTGCTTACTTGTGAACCTTTCATGTGTTTGTTTATCATGCATTCTACTTGCTTGCTTGATTGAGGAGTTAGATATAAGTCCATCTATTGGCATTCTGTTTCCTGTTTGTTTTGAGGAGTTAGATGTAAGTCCATCTGTTGGCATTTTGTTTCCTGTCTGTTCTTGTGGAGTTAGATGTAAGTCCATCTATATGCATTCTGTTTCCAGTTTTGTTTTGAGGAGTTGGATGTAAGTCCATTGATTGGTATTCTGTTTCCAGTTTTGTTGTTAGGAGTTGGATGTAAGTCCATTGATTGGCATTCTGTTTCCTCTTTCTGTGGTTCTCTTATGAGACTTGTTTATATGCTTTTACCTTGTGTTACCTTATTCCAAAGGAACTTACTTGGATCATCTCTATGATCTCGAGAAAGGAACTCCTATCGTTGGTTTTAACCCTCACCTCTTGCATGCTTAACCTTGATCTTTTTCATCCTTAACCCTAAACCAAAAACTTTTGTGCAAACATTTTGACTTGTTTTCAACATTAGAAACCTAGGCCTTATGCCTTTGATTTTCAAACTTCTTTTCATAACACTCATTGTGAATTGAATCTCTAAGTCAACTTTGACCATTTTTGTACATACTTCTAATTGATTAATGCAACTCACTCAAATGTGTTTCTTTGTGGCTCCATGTCCACTTCTTAATCAAATTTTTCAGGTTGAGTGTTCTCCCTTTGATAACAAAAGACCTTAGGGCTTTTGGACCAATCAATCCACTCACTTGTTTTGAAATTTGTTACCCGAACTACGGGGTTTTGATCCTTATCTTTCATGAGAGGGTACGTAGGCAATGGGTTCATCCATCCAAACACAAAAATGTAAATAAACTTGTATATTCTTCTCTCATCTCTTCAATCATGTTTGCACAAAATAATTTCATAAACCATAACCTTTGCAACAAGATGTGAAAAGGGCTCCCTAGGAGTACCTATGATGTTGTGGGTGCCTAACACCTTCCCATGACATAACCAACCCCCTTACCCAGATCTCTGTCTTTTATTAGTTTTGTTTGTAAAACTTTCTAGGATTTTGTTCGCTTTCTAACCATTCCTTTGGATAAATAGAAGTGCGGTGGCGACTCAACTTTGTATGATTTACCTTGGATCTAGTTAATATTTCCAATGGTAACGAATACACCGCTACAAATACCAAACAAGATGAGAACAGTGCGGAGGTACCTGTTATGCAAGACATGCTAATGAATATGCAAATGCAATGACATGTTTATCAATTTCAAAGGGTACTCTACCCCTTGATTCCAGTCTCACATTAGATAAACAGTGTAAGAAAACCCCGACTAGAATCAAGAAGAAGATATAAACCCCTAGGAATAGATAAACATGATGCACGCAATGCTTATGATTTAATTTTTATATTAGAGGAACTTTAGAGTCTTATTTGCAAATTTTGGAAATATTAAACGTTTATCACATACGAAAATATCACGTCAATTAATATTTGGAAATGTTTTTACGCTAAAGAAGTACAGTCTTGGTAACCAAATACAATACAAGAGAGAAGGAAAATATACATCCTATGGATCCCTAGAAGCAATCGTCCAAAGCCCTCGAGACCGGAAGATAAGTTGCACGAAGCCTATTCACCTGTCTCTCATAGGCTGCCTCCATATCTACCTTCTCTTTTGTGAGTCGATCATACTTCCTCTTCCAAAACTTGGAAGACTGAGGAAGTAGAGAAGTCAATGCATCATCAGGATGATCAATAACCTGGTGCTCAAGGAACTCTATCAAAGCATCCTTCTCTCTGATCTTCTGACGCAACTCCTGTCGTTCACGGATCCAAGCACGCGAACAGTCTTCGTCTCTCAACTCCTTTACTCCTTGGCTAGGGACGGTTGAAGTCCCAGCCACAACCAAAGGTGTGGGTCTTGGATACTCATAAGGCATGAGGTACTCGGAAGCTCTCCTCCTAACCCAAGAGGTATAGGGTTCCAAAGCGATACAGTTCTTCGGACCTAGCTCCTTCCTTCCTTTCTTATGGATTTGGCGCCAAGCGCAGACCATCCTGCCCTTCAATCCTTAGGAATCTTTACCCTCCTGAAAGAACACACCCTCTAACAGAATGTTATTGGGTTTATCCTTTAGGGGGAACCCAAGCTGACGACGTGCCAAAATAGGGTTATAGTTAATTCCACCGCATCTACCAAGAAGAGGTACATTGGAGAATTCACCGCAAGAGTCGATAATTTGCACACCATCATATACACGGTTGTACCAAAAGATATCATCATTAGTGAAAGACATAAGTTTCGTGGACCACCGTAGACATCCTTTGTTCTCCTTGAAGGCGAGCGTCTGAGGCAAGTGCGAAATAAACCACTTGTACAACAGAGGCAAACAACACACAATGGTACCACTGCCCTTTGCATTCCTCATATGCAAAGAGAAATAAGTGTCACCCAACAGAGTTGGAACGGGATTAAGAGTAGAGAAAATCCTAATGGCGTTCACATCCACAAACTTGTGGATGTTGGGGAATAACACTAGCCCATAGATGAGAAGTACAAATATGGCCTCAAAGGCTTCCTCACTCATGGCCTTCCCAAACATAGTAGCTTGATCAATGAGGAAATCAGACGAGAGACCTTGAATTCCACCTTTGGTAGTCATATGAGCACCAATAATAGATTCATCTATACGCAACAGATGAGGAATCTCTTGAGAAGAAGGAACTCTCTCCAAGCCACTGAACGACAACTGGTCTAGGATAGGTATGCCCACAAGATAGGCATACTCCTCAAGCGTGGGCAAAAGCTGGAAATCTAGAAAAGTGAAGCAACGGTACAAGGGATCATAGAACTGCACCAACACACTCATTAGACCTTCATCCACTTGAGTAGCCAGAATAGACAGAAGCTTCCCATGACGAGCCTTGAATTCCAAGGGATCTAATACATAGGATGTCAAACTCCTTAACTCTTTCAAGTCGGGTTGTCTGAAACTGTACTTCTTCGTATTCCTTCTTTTCTTATCCATGTCTGAAAATGTGCAAATAGACCTCTTAAGTTCCTTGAAAGTTTTCTCATTGTTGATGATATGGATGTGTATGAATGCATGAATGCATGGATGCAACAATCACACTCAAGGATCAAGCAAATCACACCACACAAAGGTCATGGGATGGATCAAGTCATCCTTAATATCAATCATCCATTTTGGTGGATTATGGTTTACACCTTATCAACACCCAAGTTCCATTGATATTAAGGATACACAAGAACGGATCAACCACGAATCAAGGGTTTGTTGCGAGTCGCGAGCATGGAGTATTGGTTAAGAACCACCCAAAGGGAGTGTACTATGGTCAACAAGACTATGCCATTCTCCTATCCTAAGTGCACTCGAGTTCGGGTATAGAACTCATCTCACGAAGATCACCAAGCATACAAGGAATTAATATTCAAACAATTCAATCATTACATACAATATAGTAATCCCAAATTGCACAAAAATATGTCACAAAGCAATATACCATACAATACAACAAATATGAAAAGTAGGCAAAACCCACTAGGCAAATGATAGTCCCCAGCAGAGTCGCCACTTTTCTGTAGCGGGGTATTCGTTACCATTAGAGATATTGACTAAATCCAAGGTAAACCATACAAGTCGAGTTGCCACCGCACTTCTATTTATCTAAAGGAATGGTTAGAAAGCGAACAAAAACCTAAAACTTTTATCGAGTCAAAAACTAGTAAAAATGTCAGAGATCTGGGTAAGGGGGTTGGTTATGTAATGGGAAGGTTTTAAGCACCCCAAAACATCCTAGGTACTCCTAGGGAGCCCTTTTCATAAGTGTTGTTCTAGTCTAAAGGGTGTAGGTATATCTAAAGTACTATTTACTAAAAGGAAGGTTAAAAGAAAATGACTCGCAAGGATGTTGCATCCACTGCCTACGTATCTCATCTGAGTATGAGAATCAGAGTCTTCATAGCTCGGCTACCTATGGGTTAAAGAGAAGTGTGCTCGGTAAGACATCACGTCTTATGCCTACGTATCTCATCTAGAATGAGAATCAAAGCAAAACGTAGTTCGGCTCACTACGGGAACAAGGGTCTCGATTGCAACTAGGGCAAGAGAAAGGGAAGGTCTTGATCACAACGAGGGCGAGAGAAAAGAATCGCAACCAGGTGTAGCACCTCAAATTTGCACTTCCCATTTGTACATTCATTTCATTTTTAGGTCATTAACATTGCATAGTACATTGCATTTCATCAGTCAAAACTGGTTAGGAGGAGCTTACATGACCCAAGGTTCATTTTGATGCAATTTGGCCAAGTGCTAGAGGCTCAAAGTCCACAGTGCAGTTTCAGGCCATCTGGGCCCATAAAAGTCAACAGGTCAAGCATAACGCACGGTGGCGGCT
This sequence comes from Lathyrus oleraceus, assembly GCF_024323335.1. Taxonomy (NCBI): domain Eukaryota; kingdom Viridiplantae; phylum Streptophyta; class Magnoliopsida; order Fabales; family Fabaceae; genus Lathyrus; species Lathyrus oleraceus. The sequence goes on from NC_066581.1 coordinate 442,945,563, forward strand.
CTGTGTCTTTTCCCGTCGGTTTTTCGCGTAATGCTCCACCAGGGCGACTCTGCTGGGGAGAATGTGAAGCCGACCTCTTGCTGGTCCATCTTCCCTAAGCGAGTCAATCCTAACACTCTTTAGGATAGTTGTGGTTGCTTTTACTGCTTATTTATTGCATTCATTTTTATTATGCTGTGATTGTATATACTTGCATAGATACTTGCATAGATACTTGCATGCATCATACTGTCATCATATTGGATTCTGTACAGGTTGGTTTCTCTGATTTGGGGTGGGTGTTATGAGTGAGGCCCAATACCCAGGCCTGAGTATACACCTAGGATTAGCGTGGTCTCATGTTTCTTCACATGTTGTACGACATGATGAGGAGACGTGTCACCACAGCCGGACGAGGTTCATTTGAGAGAGTCCTTCCGTTTGGAGATATTCCACTCAGGTTGGGTTATCTCATCTGAGCTATTGACTTCGGTGACCGTTCTTTCCCGGATCTTTGGTTTAGATAATCTTAAGAGAGCTGCAACGGCACACCCGAAAGGGCAAACCCGTTGAGTATCTTTGCCCGATTGTCGAGACCATTATCCGCATTAGGATGACCTTGTTAGAATTCACCTATGAGGGGAGGGTTTGGTCCTTACAGATGCCAGTTCCGTCAGTGATTCTGTGATGGTGACCTTGGTTAAGGCGGATTTATGGATCTTTATTTTTTGAGACGCTGGAGGTTTGACCCTGGTATTGATCAGAGGGTTCCGTTTATTTCGGATCCCTGGGCTGAATTTGAGGATACTTGCTCAGATGGTGATTTGGTTCTGAAGTTTGGGTAACAGATGACCTTGGGTTCCAGTTGATTTGGATCTATGGTTTCCGGTGCCGAGTTCATGCCGAAGTTTTGATCCTGTGCCGTGTGATACTCAACCAACCGGACATGGCTTCATCATTTGCATCATAGCATGTTTATTTTCAAAAAAAATTATGAAAAAAAAAGAAGTTAACCCGCATATGTATATCCTTTTCAGGATCATTCATGATAAACAGCATACGCATCATGCGCATCATATACATATCATCTTGCATTACAGGTGTTCTTGAACGAGACTTCTCACTCTGGTTCCTGTTTTAGGCAGGATTGGTGATCAACGTCCGCACCGCTACGCTACCAGACTGAATCAACAGAGGAATATGGATCAAGTTCAAGTTGAGTTAGCAGAGATGAGGGCTAACATGGCCCAATTCATGACCATGATGCAAGGGGTCGTTCAAGGGCAAGAGGAGCTGCGTGCCTTAGCCCAGAGATAGGAAGCTGTGATTCCACCTGCCAGCCGTGCTTCACCAGTGGGTGTCCCTGTGAGTGATAACTCTGCTGCTGCCACCGTCCCTGTCAATGATTATGTTGTGGGTGATGAGTTGAGGGGTATCAGAATCAATGGACAGCCTCTTGCTGCAGAGACTGTTAATGTCAGAGCAACCCGTGCTCCAGTGCGCCATCCTGCTCTGCTGGTTGACCGGCAGGAAGATATGTTCACCCTGCTCAGTGATGAAGACGATGTGGGAAGAATTGAAGAGAGGGATAGAAAAGTTGATGCCCTAGCTGAGAAAGTCGGTGCTATGGAATGTTAGAACTCTTTGGGGTTCGATGTTACGAATATGGGTTTGGTGGATGGATTGAGGATTCCTTATAAGTTTAAGGCGCCATCTTTTGACAAATATAATGGCACTTCTTGTCCTCGCACCCATGTCCAAGCTTACTATAGAAAAATCTCCGCATATACTGACGATGAGAAGATGCGGATGTACTTTTTCCAGGATAGCTTGTCTAGAGCTTCCTTGGATTGGTACATGGAGTTGAAGAGGGAGTCCATTAGAAGTTGGAGGGATTTGGGTGAAGCCTTTTTAAGGCAATATAAGCTCAACATGGATATGGCTCTGAGCCGAACTCAGTTACAGAACTTGTGTCAGAAGTCTGGTGAAAGCTTCAAGGAGTACGCCCAGAGATGGTGTGAATTAGCTGCAAGGGTGCAACCTCCTATGCTGGAGAGGGAGTTGACCGATATGTTCATCGGGACTTTGCAAGGTGTGTTTATGGACCATATGGGGAGTTGCCCGTTCGGTAGCTTTTCTGACGTTGTTATCTGTGGAGAGAGGACAGAGAGCCTTATTAAAGCAGGGAAGATTCAGGACGCTGGTTCCTCGTCTTCCAGTTCAAAGAAGCCATTTTCTGGGGCACCTCGCAGGAGGGAAGGTGAAACTAATGTTGTGTATCATAGAAGAAATTCAAGCAGAGGGCAATACCGTCAGGTTGCTTCTGTGACCATCCCAGCACCCCAATCTCAACCTCAGTAACAACAACAAAGAGCTCCATAACAACACCAACAACAACAACAACGCCCGTTTCAACCAAGGCAGAGGACGCCCGAGCGTCATTTTGATCCGCTACCAATGATGTATGCTGAGTTGCTTCCCGAACTGCTCAGATTGAAATTCGTCGAGCTTTGCACCATGGCTCCGTTGACAAGAATTCCTGCTGGGTATGATGCCAATGTTCGCAGTGTGTTCAACCTCCTAGCAGTAGGTGTCGTAGCTCGCTGAATCGAGTCTTAGGCAGTTACCTCTTTGTAATAGAACAGACTGACATGCCACAAGATCGGAGACGCACGGAAGGCCTAAAAGTGGGGAAGCCCTGCTCTAGAGTTATCATGCAATATGGACCTATGTGTTAGGATTTACAAAGGGGAACATCTACCTAATGTCAGCATGCAAAGAATAAGGGAATTCTACCCATGTTATCATACAAAGGGTTCTACCTAATGGGTGCTACCTAAAAGGAATAAGAGTCGACGGATGGAGTGCGGAGAGGAGTTACGGATAAGGGTAGATGGCGATGCCAGAGGCAATCGAATTACAGGTAGATGGCGATGCCTGAGGGAATCTACTTACAAGAGGATGGATGAATGTGTGCTGGTTCTGTTAAGTTTTGAAAATGATTACTCGATGTTGGATCGAGCTTTTGATCTTATTTTGAAATGGTTATCGGATGTTCGTTTTAATTCTTGTATTAACAGGTGACAAAAGAAATAAAGAAATAAATATTATACACTTTATGGGAGAGGGGTACATTTGTTATAAATGGGGATTGTTCATGGCAAACAAACAATAAGAATATATGCCTCATACATCATACAAGTAGGCAATAATTATCAATCAGATTGGATAAATAAACAATATATAAATAAACCAAAGAATCAAATAATGGAACATTTAAATAATGCATGGGAGTATAAACATGTTAAATAATCAAGCAATAGAAAGCATGAATGAGAGAAACAAGTATAAAAGATAACAGATGAATCAAACAGATGAAAATATAAACACGAAGGGTCCACTGAATAATTTAATCAGGAAATGAGGTAAGGACCAAATAAAATCAAGGTAAAAGGCCTCTAATACATGGCATATGAGATGAAAAGGGAGGATCAAAAGATCTCTTCAATTGCCATAAGCAATCCCTAAGTCAAACATCGATCATAAAGAAGTCAACTGAAAATTCAAGTCAACTTAAAAAATAACAAATAAATAGCAAATTAATCAAGAAAATTAAGAAAAATTAAACTAAATAAGGTGGGGTCAGGACATCATCATCCCCCAAAAAGATTTTAAAAATAATGAAAATTGGTACCTGAATTAATTAAAATAAAACAGAAGTCAAATTAAAAGTCAACCAACCAAACTAGGTCAAAAATAAATCCAAAGTAAATAGAAAACGTGAAATAAAATTCCAAGAAAAGTCAGGTTGACCATGAGACAGTGGTCAACCTTCATCCCAAAAATCAAATGCTAACAATAATTTTAAGTCATAAAAATAAAATCAATAAAAAAAGTGTGTTAAAATGGACCAGTTAGAATAAATAATTAAAATAAAATATTAATATTAAAAAAATACGAAAATAAAAATTATATAAAAACATGGTAAGAAAGCGTAGATATATCAAAACATGGCCATGGAAGAGATGATTACCTAATGGAAAATAGAAGTGGAATAGAAGAGGAATGGAATCTGATATGTGATGAAGTTTTGCCTCCTTGCCACGAAATTCCAATGCTCCTTTAGGGTTAGAGTTTCAGCTTCTTAAATAGGGTGGATTAGGTGTTCTCATGGGCTTTTAATAAGTGATTTATCCATAAGAATAAAAGTGTGAAGTGAGGTATAAAATGTTGTTATTTTGGGCCAAACTTAAGTGAATGGATGTCCAATGCATGGCCAAAAGAGGTAAAAAACGTGACTGGTTTGTGCAGCATGTTTAGAAAATCTGATTGGGCCAGCCAGGCCCAAAATCTGCCTAGAAAATCAAGTCATAATGCCCACTTTAAATGAATGTATCTCTCAAACCATGGATCCAAATGAGATGATTCCAAAAGGATGTGAAAGAGGACATGGTAAGGTACAATTGTTGTGAAGAAAGTAGTTTCAAATAATGCCTTGAAGTGCAAGAAAACTGGCCAAGAAGTCTTGACAAATTTTGAAGATTTTGGACTTAGAAATTTTTCGAAGTGTCCTAAAAAATTGTCTCACTTTGACTAAGCATAACTTTCTCAATTCTAATCCAAATGGAGAAAACTTTATATCTCTAGAAAGCTTGGAACAAGAGGAACAAATTTCATGTTGGGGAAATGTTCAAATGGAGCTTTTATCTAAATGCAAAATAGGCTTAAAGTGAGTGCAACGATCATGAAAACTTGCCCTAAATGGAAAGTCAACCATTTCCAAATTAAGTAACTTTTCCAATTCCTGATTAAATGATGAATCCATGATCCAACCTTGATCAAATTTCACATGTAGGATCCCCTAGGCATGGATTTTGAGATTCCACTCTCAAAATGTCAAGACTTGACTTTTCTGGCCCCACAGTTGACTTTTCCCAAACTGTCTAATTCCCGATTCCATTTATCAATTGACGCACTTCTAGCTCGAATAAAGAGCTGATTTTTTGTATGTAGACCCTTGTGGACATATGGAGGTCCATGGAAAAGAGTCTCACCCAAAGAATTAGAAATAAACTGATTTTATACCAAACCCTAGTTTTAGGGCAAAATGATTAGGAACTGATTACACTGATTGCCAATGGATCTTTCTGAGATAATTGTGAATCTTCCTAGGCCAAGATGCCTCTCTAATCATGAGATGGATGAGATCCTCTACTTCCAACCAAACATTGCTTGTTGCAGGTAGCCATGAAACCCTAATTTCTGATTAAATCCAGATGAACACTCTTATAACTTTGAATCCTTCACTGATGAACTGAGGACCATAATAAGATACTTGGACCCCCCTGAGACCCTTGAGACTTGTATACTTAGAAAATGAAGTCCAATTCTCAATCTTGCTTTGTGTGGTCTCCTTCTGTTAAGGAGTGATCGATCAAAACCTGATCTCCATGTCACTAATGCAGTATGCAATGAGTATGACCTAATGTGATGCTAATGAAGTGTAAAACATAATCCCATGCTTCCAGGAAAAATGAAGGGTAAATTTTGGGGTATTACATATTTATCCAAAGGAAAGGTTAGAAAGCGAACAAAAACCGAGAAGTTTTATCAAATCAAAAACTAATAAAAATGTCAAAGATCTGGGTAAGGGGGTTGGTTATGCAATGGGAAGGTTTTAAGCACCCAAAATATCTTTAGTACTCTAAGGGAGCCCTTTTTGCAAATGTTGTATGGTAGGTTGGTATTTGTGAAAATATTTGTGCAGACATGATTGGGGAGATGAGAAAAGAATATACAAATTATTTACAATTTTTGTTGTTTGAATGGATAAACCCATTGCCTACGTACAATCACAAAGGTAGGATCAAAACCTCGTAGTTCGGGGTAAAAATCTTAAAATAAGTTGGTGAATTGATTGGTCAAAAGCCTTAAGGTCTTTTGTTATCAAAAGGAGAAAACTCAACCTAAACCACAATCCACCATGTGAGGAGAGCTTCAAGATACTAGTGAGGGATCCACCCTATAATAAGTATGGAAGAGTTATAGTACAATCACTAAGGATAAGGTGAGTTTTACATCAACCACTATGATAACTCAAACCTAATAGCTAATGTTTATGAAAAGCTTTGGCAAAGGTGGCCATTGGAACCACAAAATAATTTGAAGTGAGTTGGGATTTACCAATTAGAAGTATTCACAAAATAATGTCAAAGTTGACTTAAGGTTCAATTCAAAATAAGTGTTATGAAAAGAGTTTGAAAAATCAAAGGCATAGTGCCTAGGTTTCTAATTTTGAAAGCAATGTCCATGTTTGCCCAAAAAGTTTGGCTTGGGTTAGAGTGGGGAGAAGAAGAGAAGGGCTAGGTCCTAAACATCCAAAGATGAGAGAAGAGAAATAAAACCACTTGGAGTTCCCTTCCTGAGATCATAAAGATGATCCAAGTTGCTCCTTTCCTTTGGACTTAGCAAGCAATAAGCAATTAACTCAAGCAATCAAGCAAATATTCAATCAAGCTCCTAGGATACTCCAATTTGGATTTGTCTCTCTTATCTTGGATGCTCATGACAATGGTCCTTCTAATTAGCTCAAGTTTGGGATCCCTATCACACAAGAACAAACAAATCAAAAAGTTCCACAATGCAATAGAAAGAATGGACAAGAGTTAGTTTAGAATAGGGGTCCTTTCAATTCAACTTTCAAGATTAAGCATTCTAAAGGCATGAGGCCTAGTTGCTCTTCAACATATTTAGCATTCTAAAGGCATGAGGCCTAGTTGCTCTTGAAACTCCATTTAGCATAGGTAAGGTCCTAATTCTAATTCCTTTCTCCTTTTTGCATTGGTTCACACAAACAAAACAAAACAAATACAAGGCAAAATATATACACAATAATGTGCTTAAGTGAGCAAAAGGAAAATGCCATAAACATAAACATCAGCTCAAGTGAGCAAAGGGCAAAGACAATATGAATAAATGAGCAAGAAATTAAATTGCATTAAAGTAACTTTCAAGAATTAAATGCTTAAATTAAATGTTAGCAATTAGTAGTTAGTGTTAGTGTGCCATAAGGCAATTTAGCGCTATGTTAAGCAATCGTAAGTGGACTAATGTATTAGTCACACCTATCTGAGGCCGGTCAATAAAACTATAGGCAAATAAACACAAGTTAGAGACCATGACTAGTAAGCCAAGCTCGTACAATTTGCCATGCCAAAAGAAAAGAAGAATGACCTTGTATGTATTTTAGGTTTTTTTCTTGACCAAGAAGCAACCTATCTTTGACACAAATCAATTCACTTGATCTTTGATCAAGATGAATTTTATTTGGATCAAAGAAGGGTAAGCCTCTCATATGTCAAGGCTAACCACAAATCATTAACTCATTGGTAAAAAGGAAAAGAAGAAGATGAAGATGGAAATGGAATGTACAAAGTTGAAATTCAAAAGACATAACCAAAATAAATATCAAACATGAATGGAATCAACATCAATCAATGGTAAACAGAAGTGAAATGAAGATTGGAAGTCAAGAAAGGTCAAACATATTTTTGGTATTTTTTGGAATTAAAATAATACATGAATTAAAATGAACAAATAAAGGTCAAACTTCAAATCCAATTCAAAACAACTTGGATAAGTCCAATTGGATCATCATAAGTCCAACATGGTCAAACAAGGTTTGACAAATTTTCTCAACATTTTTTGAAAAGAGAAACTAATTTTAAACAATTAAAAATGAAGAAAAATAACATAATTGGACTAAAATCTCAAATAAATCTCAAATCCATTAAGAAATTGATGAGAATATTTTTCAGAGATTCATCATCATCCAAAGATGTTAAGAAAATATTTTTGGCATTTTTGAATATCAAAAAGTATTTTAAATCAATTAAAAACAAACAGAAATAAAATAATTCACAAAAAATATTAAATGGAATCACAAAAATAATTCAAAAACATTTTATGAAACTAGAATTTAAGAGAAAAATTTGGCAATTGGTCCCATATTTTTGTGATTCCAAATAAAGAAGTTATGAATTTTTCAAATAATGGACTAAAAGAAATTAAAACAGAAATTAAAAAATAGCAAAAATCCACAAGCGTTGGATCAACGCTCCTTAATTGACGTGGTTGGTCAGATGGCTATGAAGCGCGCACTCATTGTGTGGATGAGTCAACTACGAAACACATTACATTAAATAAAGTCATAACAATCAACAACCAAGATTAGATCTGGAACACTGGATCCATGGGCCAAGGTTTGGACGCGTGGGGACGGTGGTGGAAACCACCGCCTTCTCCGGTGAGAAGGCCAGAAAATACCACCAGTTGCAGGTTTTACAACCTCAACCATAGCACGTGATCCATATACCATTCGAAAGTTGGGGTGATGTACATCACCCCTGTGACCTTAGTTTCTTCTCAAGATTCTTATGGAGGACGAAATCTGAGGTAGAAATATGAGGTATTTAATATGAAATAACTAATTCTCAAAATTAAAACCACAAATCAATTGCCTCTCACATGAGGACTTCAGAAATGCCAACCAAACCAAGCAATGCACAATATTCCAAGATATTCGAATCAAAACAGTTATGAGATAAACCTTTGAAGTGAAGCTTGTGTGAGCTTGATCCAATCCAATCCTTGAGTGTCGCTTGATCTTCAAGTAACAAGGAAGCAAGGCTAAGGAATTAGAAGCTAAAGATCAACCAGGGAAGTTGAAATTTAAGCTTGAAAAGTGAAGAGAAAATTTAGAATTCCTTTGAGTGAGGGTTGGGGAATCAGTTGAGCAGAGCTTCAGGCGCCTTCAGGTTGAGAAATGAGCAAGGCAAGGCATTCTATTTATAGCCACAGCTGATGCAAGGCATGATCAAACTCGTGTGTGCATGAACTTGGGTCCTCCATGCATGGGCCTGTACAGGCGCATGTGAGGCCCAAAAGCAATTGCAATCGAGTGCTGAACACTAATGAATGAAGTTTGGACGTGCATATGGCAATGCATAAGCTTGTGCATGGAAATTTAACATGTTATGCATAAATGATCACAAAACTTCACCTCTTCGAAAATGCCAATTGAAAAATCCAAACACAAGCATGTGGGTAATGGTTGGAAAGGTCTTGACATAAGGAACAAATGTTATGTTGAACGAAAATTCATTTGGAGTTTGGAAAATATTGAAAACTGGCCATGAAGTTCAAGGTACAAAACATGTATTTGAAAATTTTGCCAAAATGGACCAACTTCAAGCCCTTCTGTTTAAATTATGTAAGCCTCAAATGACAAAACATTAAACAACAAAGTTGTAGATCTTTTAAAGAAAATAAATTTGGACTTAAATTTTGCATCATTTGGATTTTTGATGAGAAAGTTATGGGCACTTGAAGTTGGACTTTTTTACATTTCAATAGCTTTTGTCCAAAGTGACCTATAATGTTTTGTATTATCACATGTACTTATTTTGGGATTATGAAAATTTTTCCAACATAAAAATTTAATTAGACATCTTAAAATTTCCAATTCACTTGGTATCACATCAAAATCATAAAAAATGAAGGAGTTAGGTCCTTGGGAAGTTGACCCAAAATTGGGGTTTCAGTCAAAATGACCTATAATGTTTTGAAATGAATGATGACCTTCCAAGTTTCAAATGAAATGTTTATGAACATGAAAATTGTTCATATGGTTATTAAGAACATTTTTTCTCTTGGGGTCATCTTCATTTGAATAACACATCAAATTTTAGGTCTCAGTGGATTTCAAAATAGTTAGATGATTTGACTGATCAACTTCTCAAAGCCAAACATCAAATCTTTATGAGTAAATGATTGAGGACACTCACATAGGCTGAAATATGCATAAAATTATGAATTAAAGAACTTCCCTTTATTGTATTTGATCATAGGTTGAGGTTGCTTCATGTGCAAGGCACATTCAATGCACAATTGAATTAGGGTTTCCTTGGGAAACAATCCTCAAGCCCTTTGGTTTATCTTGATCAAATTGTCAAATTTAGATACTTGGGAGGCATATATGATGATTTAGAGTTTTGTGAACCATTGTCATGCTTGCTTTCATCTTCATCTGGCCACTTCAATGGGCATAGGGTCTTCCTAGGAGCCTTGGATCACATGGTTGCTTGAGCTTCAGAACAAAAGAAAGTTAGTGACATATTTTTGTGCTTTTGGTTAATAAACAAAATAAGAAAATAAATAATATACAATTCAAGCATGCTTGGTGGTCTCAAACCAACTCACACAAGTCCCAACCCTAGGGTAAAGGAGCCAATATGCTATGATCCTTGAGGCAATGCAATGAGCAAATGATATGATTCCATGAGGGATCTTAGGGTTAAAATTAGGGTCTTACAGATGCCCCTATTTAAGGTCATTATAGCCGGAGATATGAAGGTTAAAATCTTCGTCTCGACGAGTTAGAATGGGCTTAAATAATAACAAAGAGATGAATTTTGGTCCCTAAGAGACCTCATGATGAAAATGTGTGTATGCAAAAATTAATACTTTGTGGGGTATATGTCCACAAAGGAAAAGAAATCGGGAGAAACTGAAAATCCATAACAGTAACACACTCTCTATGGAGACAGAGACTCTGAGGGGGAAATAAAGGGTAAAATGCATGAGCAGGTCACGACTTAAAACTTCCTGGGAGACACGAAGAGATTCCATGAAAATAAATCAATGGAAAGACTCGAGTTGACGCAAAGATGCATGTATTGGGGAATATGCCAATACAACAAACTATCCACAAGGGATACTTCGGATAAAAATCCAGACTCGGTTGGGGAATATCCAATAAGGAATTCAGCCGAGGAAGAAACAATGAGATATTACCAGTTACTAGGTAATAAACTCAAAAAGAGACATGTGATCAAAACACCGGTATGAGGGTGAAAGAACAACACGCTCGGGGAGAAAGAATATCTAAGACCGGTATAAGGGTGAGAGATATCAATCATCCAAAAACATCTGAGGAAGACCCGAAAGGTATATTTCAACTCAGGAAAATCTGACTCCACAGGGGACAAAAAGTCATAATAGGGAGCAGAAGGAAGGAACACCAGGGATACCGGTTACTAGGCATATAATAAGTGACCAACCAGACGTGAATTGGGGAATATTTCCAAAACACTCATCATCCAAAAGGAGGGCTGAAAAAAGAAAAATCGATTACAGGATGGACATTCGATTCCATAAGGAAATACGAATCTTACTCGACTGGGGAAGAAAAAGACTTCGACCGAAGAGCGCATGAGATATATTATCTATTACCGTTAGAACGTAGATAACATACTCGCATGGAAGATTATCCACAACCGGTTACTGGGTTAATAAAGGACAAATCGACCGAAAAGAATGGATAATCGGGATACCGGGTACTGGGTATAAAATGATGACAAATCAAGGAGAGAAACAATCATTACCAAACAAGGGTAAATGAAACATGACTCGCTGGGGATACATTGACAAAAGCAATGATCCGAGAGATTTATCACCGGTTACTGGGTGGTATACTCAAAAAAACCGAAGGAATATCAATACCGAAAATTGGATAAAGATAACCAACAAATAGGGGATTACATCTACCAAATACTTGGTAGAAAACCACAGACGGGAGTACCCGTCATCGGTTAGGATTAACAAAATCAAGGGTTAACTCTGCAAGGGAACAAAATGGGGTTTACAACTACCAGTTACTGGGTAGAACACCACAGAAATAGGACTTACAACTATCGGTTACTGGGTAGAAAGCCAGAACATCCGTTGGGGAGAGAATGAACAATTAATGTTTACTGAGCAATTGGTCACCTGAACCACAGGGAACTGCAAGGGGAAATATCAAGGAAGGAGTCAGTCTAGGAACAAACGAGAGAGACGCAATGAAACAAGACTCAACCCAATGAGGTTATAACTCAGGGGAGTAATTCCATCCCAATATATATTTTGGGAGGAAACTGAAACAATAATCATCCACGAGGACATAACTTAGTGGGGAATATGGAAGAAAAGATAAACATTTCTGCCTATGGGGCTGACTCTATATGGAGAGATCAGACACAAACATCTACTTGGGGAATAACACTTCACTAACTAGCAGGAGATAACAAGCAACCATATATATGGCAAAGAATGCAACATGAATATCTGAATGCTATGATTATGCACGTATATGCATGGTTTATGTATGATCAATGCTGACAAACAGACATATCTAACACAAACAGGTCCAAGATTCAATTGGACAAACATCCGGTACAACATCTCACGAGAGAAGGCCAGGCCCACAGGAGAAAATCCAATCCGGTGGGGGAAACCAATACCAGGAAACACCAATCACAACTGAGGATCGAGTAGCGTTGCCGCTAGGGACAAAGACCACTACTAGGGGAACAAGCAGGATCACCGGGGATCAGAGACCGCTGTTGGGGATAAGCAAAGGGTTGCATCCACCAAAGCTGGGGATCTTCCAACAATATGCAGAATATGGATAAGATCGGTCATAGAAGAAATCTACTAGGGATCTTATCAGGGGGATAATATGAAATTTTATGGGGAACAACCACCAAACAGAAACACATCAATCAAACATTCACTTCTAAACACGGAAGGAATATCTCTGCTGCGGAGAAGGAACCAAAATCAGTCCACTGGGGGAAGGAAATAACACATCTTCCTTGAAAGTTCTAACACCAAACTAGAATCAGGTAAAGTCTGAGTTGGGAAGCTATAGAGCCACTTCCAGGGAACTCAACACGGATAAGATTCATCATAGAAGAAACTTTACTGGGGAACTTATCAGGGGAGAGGATATGAAACTCTATGGGGAACAACCACCAAATAGAAATTCCAATAATCAACACATTTCCTCATATCTGATGGCGAAACGCCTCTGCCGAGGAGAAGGAGACAACCGCTCCGCTGGGGGAAGGAACTAAACATCTTCAACACCAGCCCTGCTAGGAGGAAACTATCCAAGAAGGAGGAAGAAATTATATCAGGCTCGGATAAGGAAACTCCACTGGGGAAAGACTGTTGACGACTGAACTGAGGATAACCTGTAGGCGATCAGCTGGAGATAATCTGATGGCGAACCAACTGAGGGGAAGTCTAATGTGAGTAACCCTAATGAGAATGAGTGATAAGCCAACTTGCTGGGGGGAAAAATTGTATGCGAATCCGCTGGGGATAGGCTACAAACCAACTTGCTGAAAATTTCCACTCATGCTGGGAATTCCTACTAAACTCTGCGGGAGATATCCACTCATAATGAGGGAAGACCAACTTCCTTGAAAAGATAGCATATCAACTTTTATCACTCTATAGGGGATTTTAGGCCAGTCCACACAAGGGATGACAACCATATATTTGATAAAACACAGATGCTAGACTCAGACTCTCTAAGGAGTTGAGGATATTAGAAGATCAAGACCAAAATTCCAGACTTTCTAGGGAGTTTGGCGGTGTATCACCCCTCTCTGCACTCACTGAGGAGACAAACCTGAAAGATGATGAAAAGGATAAAAATATGCTAGGAATATGAACAAATATCTTACCCTTTTGGAAATCGTACTATCCTTGGGAGAGCACTGAAGACATTCCATTTATCCTTTCAGTCATTGTGAATGTTCACTTTGTTTAAAAACAGTTTATAAAAAACTTTATTTGTTTAAAACAATGATATTTATCAATTAAAACATTCAAACATTTGTTAAACATAAACAAATAAGAGTGCAAAGAATTGGATAAAGGCTCAAATTTATTTGATAGGATGGTAGTCTTCAAATGGCAAGACTCCATGGATCTTTACAAGTTTGAAATTGGTGATATATATTGGAAAAAGGGCTACATTGAACATAATGACCATTTCTCCACCAACTCTGAATCCAGTGTATTTGAAGCTTCAGTTGACGATGATTGAGCGAGAATCTTTGACAGATGACAGATGTAGAACAAAGTCTTGTCAGGATGCAGTTACTTGCCAAATCCCTAATTTTTGCCTAGATTTCCCCAAGGTGAGGTACTCAATCTAGCGGGATATATATATATATATATATATTCATTTTTTTATGTCTCTAACTTTTTCCTAGATCTCCCTTTCGGGTTTTCAATCCACCGAGACGCTCATTTTTGCCTAAGTCGCCCTTTCGGGTTTTCAACATAGCGAGCTATTCTGTTTTTATTTTAGGCGAAGTATTTCTTGAGTGCATCTGAATTCACAGGACGAGTGAAATCCTCCCCATCCATAGTTGTAAGTATCAAAGCACCGCCTGAAAAGGCTCTCTTAACAACATATGGACCTTCATAGTTTGGAGTCCACTTGCCCCTGGAATCGGGCGCGAAAGACAAAACTTTCTTGAGCACGAGGTCACCTTCTCGGAACACACGAGGCTTGACCTTCTTATCAAAGGCTTTCTTCATCCTTTGCTGATATAACTGACCATGGCACATGGCAGTCAATCTCTTCTCTTCTATCAAATCCAGTTGGTCACAAGGTTTCTGAACCCATTCAGCCTCAGTCAACTTGGCTTCCATCAAGACTCTCATTGATGGGATCTCAACCTCCACGGGGAGCACAACCTCCATGCCATATACAAGGGAGAAACGGGTTGCCCCTGTTGAAGTGCGGACAGATGTACGATAGCCATGCAAAGCAAATGGCAAAATACCATGCCAATCTTTGTATGTAACAACCATCTTCTGAATAATCTTCTTGATGTTCTTGTTAGCAGCTTCAACAGACCCATTCATCTTGGGTCTATAAGGAGAAGAATTATGATGCGCAACTCTAAACTCGCTACATAGCTCTTTCATCATCTTGTTGTTTAAGTTAGATCCATTATCAGTAATGATCTTATCTGGCACACCATAACGGCATATAAGTTGATTCTTGATAAACTTCACAACCACCTACCTGGTCACATTCGCATATGATGTCGCTTCAACCCACTTGGTGAAGTAATCAATAGCTACGAGAATAAATTTGTGATCGTTCGACGCCTTTGGCTCTATCATGTCAATCATGTCAATTCCCCACATAGATAAAGGCCATGGTGATGAAATCACATTCAGAAGTGTTGGGGGAAGATGAATCTTATCCGCATAAATCTGACACTTATGGCATTTCTTCACATATTTACAGCAGTCAGATTCGATTGTCAGCCAATAGTAGCCTGCTCTTAACATCTTCTTTGTCATGGCATGTCCATTGGAATGAGTACCAAATGAACCCTCATGAACTTCAGCCATCAACAGGTCTGCTTCGTGTCTATCCACGCATCTGAGCAAAACCATGTCAAAATTTCTTTTATAAAGCACATCTCCATTTAGGTAGGAACTTCCAAATAGTCTCCTCAAAGTTGTCCTTTCTTTAACAGATGCCCCAGGCGGGTAAGTCTGACTTTGAAGAAAACATTTTATATTAAGATACCAAGGCTTATCATCTTTCACTTCTTCAACTGCAAATACATGAGATGGTCTATCCAAGCGCATCACAGTAATATTGGGGACTTCATTTCAGAATTTCACCACAATCATCGAAGCGAGTGTAGCAAGAGCATCTACCATCTGATTCTCATCTCGAGGAATATGATGGAAGTCAACCTCTGTAAAGAAATTTGAAATCCTCCTCGCATAATCTCTGTATGGGATGAGGCCAGGCTGATTCGTCTCCCATTCACCTTTAATCTGATTAACAACAAGGGTCGAATCACCATAAACATCGAGATGCTTGATCCTAAGATCAATGCACTCTTCCAAACCCTTAATACAGGCCTCATACTCCGCCATATTATTCGTGCATTTGAAAGTTAGCCTTGTGGTAAAAGGAAAATGTGTGCCCTGAGGAGTAATAATCACTGCCCCAATACCATTTCCATATTGATTTATAGCGCCATCGAACACCATGCCCCATCGGGAACCAGGCTCTGGCCCTTCATCGAGCGTAGGCTCATTTCAATCTTTCATCTTCAAATACTAAATCTCCTCGTCAGGGAAGTCGTACTGAACAGACTGATAATCCTCAATTGGTTGATGTGCCAGGTGGTCAGCCAAGATACTACCTTTAATAGCCTTCTGAGCTCGATACTAAATATCATACTCAGACAACAACATCTGCCAACGGGAAATCCTCCCAGTTAAAGCAGGCTTCTCAAAGATATCAACCAAGTCATATGATTCAACATATACTGGCGTAATATATACACAATAAACACAAGGCAAAATATATACACAATAATGTGCTCAAGTGAGCAAAAGGCAAATGGCATAAACATAAACATGAGCTCAAGTGAGCAAAGGGCAAAAACAATATGAATAATTAAGCAATCGTAGGTGGACTAATGTAGTAGTCACAACTATCTGAGGCCGGTCAATAAAACTATAGGCAAATAAACACAAGTTAGAGACCATGACTAGTAAGCCAAGCTCCTACAACTTGCCATGCCAAAAGAAAAGAAGAATGACCTTGTATGGATTTTAGGTTTTTTGCTTGACCAAGAAGCAATGTATCTTTGACACAAAGCAATTCACTTGATCTTTGATCAAGATGAATTTGATTTGGATCAAAGAAGGTTAAGCCTCTCATATGTCAAGGCTAACCACAAATCATTAACTCATTGGTCAAAAGAAAAAGAAAAAGATGAAGATGGAAATGGAATGTACAAAGTTGAAATTCAAAAGACATACCCAAAATAGATTGATCAAACATGAATGGAATCAACATCAATCAATTGGAAACAGAAGTGAAATGAAGATTGGAAGTTAAGAAAGGTCAAACATATTTTTGGTATTTTTTTCATATAAGATAATACATGAAATAAAATGAACAAATAAAGGTCAAACTTCAAATCCAATTCAAATCAACTTGGATAAGTCCAATTGGATCATCATAAGTCTAACATGGTCAAACAAGGTTTGACAAATTTTCTCAACATTTTTTGAAAACAAAAACTAATTTTAAATAATTAAAAATGAAGAAAAATAACATAATTGGACTAAAATCTCAAATCAATTAAGAATTTGATGAGAATATTTTTCTCAGATTCATCATCATCCAAAGATGTTAAGAAAATATTTTTGGCAGATTGTGTATCCCCGATGAGGCATCACAAAGTGTCTGATTCCCTACTAAGAATTCTGCCTCTCATTATGACCAAGATCCCCAGTGGAGTTCCATCTTCTGATAGAAGATTTCTTCATTCAGACTTTATATTTGATCTTGAGAAATATTAATGTTATCCCCTGCAGGGTTGTCTCCCATTTTATATGGTATTGACCTAATATTCTCTACAGTGTTGACTTGTTGCTTTGAAATATATATATATATATATATATATATATATATATATATATATATATATATATATATATAGATATATATATATATATATATATATATATATATATATATATATATATATATATATATATATATATATATATATATATATATATATATATATATATATATATATATATATATATATATATATATATATATATATATATATATATATATATATATATAGAGAGAGAGAGAGAGAGAGAGAGAGAGATAGATAGATAGATAGATAGATAGATAGATAGATAGATATCCTCAGCTTGAGATGTGGATCTCTCTTATCCTTATTATTTTGGTTGATATTTTTCAGTAGTGCTTTTGTCCCCCGTGAAGTTGCCAGGCTGTATTTACTCCTCTCACAGAGAGTTTGAGTTCTAAGCAAGATCTTTGTCAATCCTAGCTTATCCCCTATAAATTTGTCCTCCTCTTTTGATAGTTGAGTTTAACTTTGGATGTGTTTTGATCCTTTTGATATCTACTAATATATATATATATATATATATATATATATATATATATATATATATATATATATATATATATATATATATATATATATATATATATATATATATATATATATATATATATATATATATATGTGTGTGTGTGTGTGTGTGTGTGTGTTTTTTCATCTCCTCAGAGCGCTGAGTTTTCAAACATTTTTGATCGGATTTCATGTTCTCCATGATTTCCCCCAACTAGAGTTGATCTTTGATTTTGGATTGTTATATCCTCAGTCTCCCTTGAGCTATTGTTGCGTGTCATCCCCATGATTTGAATTTATTTTGAGCTAATATTTTTATCCTCGATGATTTATTTTAATCCTTAGCAGGTTCTCCAGTTGGTGGTCCCATCTTGAGATTAGCAGAGTATCTAGTTGTAATGATTCTCATGTTTGTATCCCTTGTGCTCTTTTGTCAGCATAATCATATACATACTCATGGATATTCATGCATAAACATAGCATCAGATATTCCATTGTGCATTTTGTCGGATTGACCTTTTTTCTCATCCCCTACTTTGGTGATACTATTTACCCAATGTAATTTGGTGTGTCTGTCCTCTTTTGATTGTAGAGTGTCATCCCCTTAAGCAGAAAGAGTTTATCCTTCTCCTTACCCATTGAGTTATTACCTCGTGGATGATTGTTATTCCAGTTTCCACCCTAGTTCATTATCTGGATGGACCACTCCCCTTGAGTTATATCCTCATCGGGTTGAGTCTTGTTTGACTGTTTCTTTCTAGTTCTTACCTAGATAGATCTTTTGGTCGTTGAGAGTTTATTACCTAGTAACCAGTAATATCCTTCTTGATGGTTGAGTCCTTTTCGTGTGATTTACCCAGTAACTAGTAAAAGGTAATTTACTTCTTTGATTTCCCCAGCAGATTCGTCTTTTTCGTTTCCCCAGTAAGTTTATCCTTGATATGTTCATCTTAACCGGTGACGGATATTCTTCATGTTTGGTGTTCTACCCAATAAAAAAGTTAGTTTTAAATCCTTCCTTCCCCAGAAAGTCTATCCATGATATGTTCATTCTAACCGGTGACAGATATTCTCTTATTTGGTATTCTTCCCAGTAAATGGTAGATATAAATCCTATTCTCCCCTTTGAGCTTATCCTTGATATCTTCACTTTAATCGGTGACGGATACTCTCTTTTGCGGACTTCTACCCAGTAAAAAGGTAGTTGTAAATCATATTTTTCCCAGTATTTTATCCTTGATATGTTCACATTAACTGGTGACGGATATTCTTCGCGTTGAGTTTATCCTTGATATGTTCACTTTAACCGGTGACAGATATTCTCTTTTTGGTCTTATACCCAGTAAAAAGGTAGTTGTAATTCCTATTTGGTTTCTTTTTCCCCAGTAGGTTATTCTTACCCAGTAACCGGTAATGAATATTCCTCATTTTCCCTCAGTCAGTCCTCCATGATATGTTTACCCTAACTGGTAATGGATGTCCCTCTGGCTGAGTATATTATCTCTCTACCTAGCAACCAGTTGTAGATAATATATCTCTTTTACTCCTGTCTTGAATTTTTTATTCCCCAATTGAGTTTGGGTTCGTATTTCTTTGTGAAATCGATTTTCCTTTTGCTTGAGCATTTCGGCTTTGTTCTGATCTACTCTCTTCCCCTGCGGATGTCTTCTGTTGTGTTAGTGTTATCCCAATGCATGTTGACTTCCTTTTTTCCCAAAACCGAGTATTTCCATTGATTTATTTTCATGGATATCCTCTCGTGTCCCCAATAGTTTGAGATTCGTAGCCTATCCTACATATACCTTTTATCCCTATAGTCTTTATCTCCCCAGTGAGTTTTCATTATGGAATACATTATGCTCCTGTGGACTTTCAGTCTCTCCGGATTCTATTCCTTTGTGGCAATATATTCCCCACAAAGAATATTTTTGCATTCATTTCATATGCATTATCAGGTCTCCTAGGGACCAAAATTTGTTTCTAGATGTTGTTATTTAAGTCCATTATATCGAGTTGATACGAAGATTTTAAACTTCACATCCTCGAATAGAATGTCCTTAAATAGGGGCAGCTGTAAGACCCCAATTTTGACCATAAGATCCCTCATGTTATCTCATCATTTGCATTGGCTTTGGGATCACACTTTGGTATTCTCCTCCTCACCTTCTTCATTGGGTTTGCATTGGGAGAGATCACGAAGCACTTTTGATTGTATCATAATTTGTTTTTCTTTATTTACTAACCAAAATACCAAAAATATGTCTAGTGTAGTTTCATTTCATTTGTAGGTAGTGTGTGCATCCACATGTGCCTCATCAAGCTCATATCTAGGGTTTGAGACCCTAGGTGCAAGATATCAATCAAGGAAAGGTTCACATTGGTTCTAAGCATCATATATGGATCCCCATGTTCTTTATTAGTCATTTTGATGAAGAATTCATCAAGAGTTGTAAGCTTGTTTGCCTTGGAAGCCCTAATTCATCTAGGTATCTTGTGTGACTTCCTCAGCAAGTTTCTTAAACAATTGGTCAAATATTTCAAATTATACTTCATTATACATCATTTCGAGCATATGTGATCCTCCATGATCCCCAAAGACCAAAAGAACTTCAAATTTTCAAGTTGGTTCAAAGAGGTTGACCAGAGAAAGTAAACTCGTCAAACCTAGGGCTCCCTAGACCGTATCTCCTATAATTTTTGTCATATGAAAATTATTCGAAGATAAATTATACTCTTTATGACATTCCAAACAACTCTTATATTGTCATCAAGAGCTAATTTTTCTTGGAAAGTCATTTTGTATGGTGAAAGATTATAGGCCATTTTGTCTATGCCCTAGATAGAATTTAAAGATTCTAGGCCATTTTGTCTAAGCCCTAGATAGAATTTAAAGATTCTAGGCCATGTTGTCTATGCCCTAGATAGAATTCCAATAACCATAACTTGCTCAATTTGTTTGATATGAAAACCATCCAAATTTCATGATCAATTTAAAGATGTCTTCTCCAACTTCTATTCTTTGAGAAATGTCAAATTCTACTTGCAAGGGAATGTACTAAGAGGAAACATTATATGTCATTTTGGGCCATCATCATTGAACAAGCCATTTTCCTTAACTTCTAAAATCCATAACTACCTCATGCAAGATTAAAATTGTGTCAACGTTATTTTCAAATGGAAGAGGATTGTAATAGCTACAACTTTTAAGATAGAACCATTTTCATCTAAATCTTATAGAAAAATTTATTCAAGGTGGAAAAAGTCGTCATTTGACTTTTAACTTAGAAATTTTTCATCTATGTTTGATTCTTCCAACTTCCACCTCAAAATTCCTAATGATCCAAGCTCCAATTGGAAACCGTTTCAACATAAAAGTTGCTCCCCTTCATGTTAGCTTTCCATAAAGTCGATGATCATGGCATTTGGATTATTTTTGAGTGACTTGTGCATGGGTGTAATGCATGGCCCCATTTGAAAACTTTCATGATTATTTTTCAATTCACATTGCATGGCCTCATGTTAAAGTTGCAACATCATTTGAACACAAATATGGACATGTTTACATCATTTCATGGTCCATGTGCACGCCCGTGCAAGCATGCAACCTCACATTGCTATTTTTGGCATTTATTTGAAAGAGTGTGAAAAGAAATCATGGCTATAAAAACATTGCATTGCTGCTCAGAATGAAGATCTCTTGGCCCCGACATTCATCCTACAACTCTCCCACCCTCAATTGATAGGATAACCTTGAAGATTTAATTTGAAATAGAGCTTCAATTGCCCTTTTGTTTTGGGATTGAAACTTCAAGGATCCAAGTCATTTGATCATCGCATTCACTTCTTGCAAGTTTGTAGAAGCAAGGCAAGCCAAATTGGAAGAGAGATCGAGCTCAATTGCATCAAACAAAAGGTGATTTTTGTGAATTTTCTCTTCTTCTATTCTCCCTTAATACTCCACCATTTTGATTGATCTTTGGTTGTCTGAAGAGCTACCAATGAAGGTAACAAGATTGAGTTGCTTTGAGGTCAAATCGAAGCAACTCAGTTCATACTCCTCAATTTTCAATTATAGTGAGAATTGGGAAAATTTGAGGGAAAATTCGAGTTCCTGGCATTTTTCTCTTCAAAATAGTGTATGCATCTTTAATTTTTATGACCGTTGATGGTGGACCAGTCCGGTGAGATCCACCGGAGAAGATGACTGGGGCCCTAGCTCCGGTGGTGTGTTGGCATCGGTTCCATCCCTCCGATCCTCTCCCACGTTTTAGTCACGACCCTTGGTTTTAATTACCCATGTTGTTATGCATTGGCTCAAGTGTTTGGAAGGCACTAAGTGCATGGTCTTCAGATTTGCCACCTCAATTAATGAGGGAGATCTCATTGCCCTTGTTATTTTCCTTTTCTGATTTTTATTTTTAATACCTTTATTTTGTTTAATTCATATAAATTTCATTTTTTTAATCCAAAAAATATGGGACTTTTACCAAAAATCTTTAAATATTTTCCTCTTTCATATTTTGAATTAAAATCATTTTTTTGGATAAACTTTGATATTTTTTGTGAACTAAATGATTTTGACTTGTTTTTAAATATTTTAAAATACTTCTGACTTTACAAGAATTCTCAATTTTTTTAACTAAGGTCCTTTGACCTTGTTTGACCTAGGATAAATTTCTTAGCCATCTATTTGGTGGTTTGAAGGGATTTGAGGTTTTACTTTTTAAAAATGCATTTTATTTCATTTTTTAAAATTGATTTCTAATTGTTTAAATGTTTAAAAATATTGTTGAGCCATTTGATTGACCTTGTGTTGTTTCATCTTCTGTTTGGCCTTGATCATGATTTATTTGAACTTCCATTTGATCAATAATATTGGATTTAAGGGTTGATGAAATATACATTTCATCCCTCTAAATGAATGGATAATATTGATCAGATGAAATTCCTCCTATGGTCAATTTGGGTTTCCATTTCCATTACCCTCTTTATCTTCATCACTTTTCTTCCCCAATCCATCATTGACCAATGATTTCTCTACAAGTAAAATGCTAGTCGATTCATGAATGACCATGTGTCAAATGAATCAACATGAGCCTAATTGAGATAGGTACATCCCATTGTATTTTTCTGTGTGGTATGCTTTTAGGAGCTTGGTGTTTTATACCATGACTATAATAAGCATTAACACCAATATTTTTAGTGCTCGTCCTCAAATAGTTGTAACTTCTACATAAGTCCAATTACGATTGCTTGACATAAAGTTAAATCTGTACCAAAAGGCATATCATTCTTCTAAGCGAGATTGTAAGTCTCCCATTCTTCATGGAATTATGTGAAAACTTGATCCTTTTTCCATTTATTAGAGCTAGTGGCATACTTGTTGATTTATTCAAGTTGGATCCCTTTTCATAGATGATGTCTTGGTTCATGTCTTCATACTTGTGAATGAATAGTTGAGTGTTCTCTAAAGAGTGACTTAAACAAATTGAACTCTTCACTATCATTTGACTAACTCCATTTATTATTTTCTTTACTTTTATGTCATTTACTTAATGCAATTTAAATTTTAGTACCTTTATCATTCATTTCCATTTACATTCATGCATGATGTTTATATTTCATTCATTTTCACTTTGCTCACTTGAGCCATATCATTTGTGCTTGTACAGATTGTGTGCTTGTAATTTTGTTCTGTTTGTGGTATTATGACCATAAATACCTAATAACAACAAAAACCCAAAAAAATATATGGGTGGATGTTGGACCTCTGCCCTTGACTTGATCTGAAGTCTTGGACTTAGAAGTAGGAAACAATCCTATGCTTTGTAGGACTTTGGCACTACCATTATTTGAGTTCCCCTTTGGGTTGCTTGTTACTTTGATCTTGTGATCATTCACTACTTCATAAAATGGGTGAAGGCAGTCTCGTATGGGAATGTTACAAAGCAAGTAGTGGCGCGCTTCTTGAAGAAGGAAATTATATGCTGTTATGGGGTCCAAAATAAAATCATTATTGATAATGGGTATAACCTCAATAATAGGACGATGAAGGAGTTATGCATAGACTTTAAGATCAAACACCATAATTCTTCACCATACCGTCCAAAGATGAATGGCATCATTGAGGAAGCTAATAAGAACATCAAAAATATCGTTAAAAAAATGGTACAAACATACAAGGACTGGCTTGAAATGCTCTCATTTGCTTTGCATGGCTATCGTACTTCAATATGCACCTCCACTAGCGAAAGCCATTTCTCTCTTGTGTATGGCATGGATGCAGTACTGCCCATCAAAGTAAGGATTATTTCTTTGAGGATTTTAACGGATGTCAAATTTGATGAAGCCGAATGGGTACAAGCCAAATTGGATCAGCTTAACCTCATCGACGAGTAATGCCTGGCAGCTGTATGCCATGGTCAGCTATATCAAAGGTAGTTAAAGAGGGCTTTTGACAAGAAGGTTCGCCCCTGAAATCTCGAGGTTGGAGACCTGGTAATAAGAAAGATTCTGGAGATTCATACTAATCTTTGGGGAAAATGGACGCCTAATTGCGAAGGATCATATATTGTGTGAAAGGTCCTCTCCAGAGGGGCCTTAATCTTATGAACTATGGACGGTGACGGTCTCCCATTCTCAGTAAACATAGACGTGGTAAAAAAGTACTTCGCCTAATAAATCCGCTAAGTTGATCACTCTAAGAGGCAACTTAGGCAAAAATTGGTATCCCGGTGGACCACAAAAAGAAGGGTCCAGGTAAAAATTAGGGATAAAACCTACAAAAATAAAAGACCCTGCAAAATTGATCATCCCAAGGGGAAGCTTAGGCAAAAAAAAAGATATCCCAATAGATTGAAAACCCGAAAGGGCTGTCTAGGAAAAAATAGGGATTTGAAAGGCAAGAAGTTACAATCTACGTAGGATTCATACATCTGTCACTACAAACATGGGAACCTAAAAGGGGAAGAGTCGATCCAATCACCTTATTCTAAGGCGAAGAAATAGGATCTCTAAGGATATAAGGATTATAGCAGGATGGGAACTCAATGGATATTCAAGCCATTGCCATTGTATTTTCCATTTTTTTCTTTTTGCAATTACCTCTTTAAGGAATTGCTTCCTATTGTAAATTACCCATTTATGGGTTCTTCATCAATACAAAGGTGTTTTCATTCAGATATGCTCAATATTTTTTTACTTTTTTTGCTTGTTTGCAAGGATGAATTTATTTGTTAGTAAATAATGTTTTGAAAACTTTAGGAAATAACAATAAAGTATTCAAAATGAACATGAAGCTACTTTTTTCTCAAATGTCCCTGAAGGTTAATCATGATTTTCAAACAATGGGTTTTAGTACACAAGGAATTTATATTAATCCTTGGGCTCATCTTAGCTTGGAAGATCTTCAGGATGGGTGGTAGTTAGCTCATTGGCTCTAACCTAGCTTGGACGCTCTAGAGGATGTAGATCTTGCTGAGACATTCTCATGATGTCCAAGGAGACCATGATGTCGAGAAGTCAGATCCTCAGCATGGGAAAAATTTATCTTGCTGAGGAGTCATTGCTACCTCTAGCATGAGATACATCTCCTTACCATCTTCCTTCTTAACTTTGTTAGGAGTGTCTCACTGCCTTTTGCACGAGAAATTTTTTCTACTTACATACGTCTTTCTTAACCTCTTGTTAAGAAGTTTCTCGGTACCTTTCGTATGAGAAATCCCTTCCAGTTTTCTTCTTAAAATTTTGTTTAGAAGTTTCTCACTACCTTTTGTATGAGAATCCCCAACAAAACTTGTGTCTAAAATCTCATTACCTTTTGTACGAGAACTACATTCCCTATTTCTTCTTAACCTTTTGGTTAAGGAATTCTCTCATTATATTTTGTATCATAGGTTCAAATCCAGACCGCTTCTTAACCTTTTGGTTAAGGAATTTTCTCATCACCTTTTGCGTGAGAAATTTATCTACCTTTCTTTCTAAGCTTTTGTTAGGAAATTCTGATTTCTCTATTACTAAGGAGTCGTTGCTACCTTACGTATGAGAAAGAACCATATCCCCAGCGAAGTCGTCCTTCGCCCTCATTTTCTTCTTAATCTTTCATTTAGAATTTTCTCATTGCCTTTCACATGAGAAGTTACAGTCACCTTAATGTGTTTCCTTAGTCATTTGCTGAGATTGTCATATGACTCACGCGTGAGAAAGTATTATACCATTTGCTTTCTTTTTGCAGTCTTCCTCTACCTTTTGTAGCAGGAATTTTACCCATTTCTCAATCAAGTTGCTTGCCTTTTGCATGACGGCTCTCTACCTTTTGCAAAATATTTCATTTTTATCATAGTTCATTGCGGCTATACAGAACCATGGTAGCATCTTCATAACCACCTTATTTAATTAGTTCAGGTAGCAGTAAAGCATTTCATAACAAGTCCAAACTTTGTAGGAGTGTAAACCAAACCAATAACATATCCAAACCAAATTGAAATTGAGCCAAAAATTTGAACTATAGCAGAAAATACAATGCCATAACCACTACAGAAATATCCCTGTTATCAACATGTTTTCACGTGTCTTTGAGATGATTGATTAAAATTCA
Source organism: Lathyrus oleraceus (assembly GCF_024323335.1). Lineage (NCBI taxonomy): Eukaryota > Viridiplantae > Streptophyta > Magnoliopsida > Fabales > Fabaceae > Lathyrus > Lathyrus oleraceus. Next base: position 442,971,984 of record NC_066581.1, read on the forward strand.
TAAAATCTACATTTTATTAAATTAAATCATAACAATTTCCAGCTGAATAAATCATGTTAGAATCTAACAAACTCATATCCAAATTCCAAATCTACCCTATCCCAAATCCCTCTATAAGTCCATCAATATCCAATCATTTGATTGAGCTCAATTCAATTCACACGATCATTAGATCAGAATATTCATCATACTCTCAATCCTCACAATCATTTTTACACTATCAATTCTATCATTCTCTACTACAATCAGATTCACTCATACACATTGAATTATCAGCAACAAGAATCACAACACTACAACACAATCAAGGAAGAAGAGATCAAGGTGTAGAAGAAGAAAAGTAGAGGATCAAAAGGGAAGGAATATTGGAGTTGAAGCTTACATGAAGCATTTTTCACCTTCATATTCATCTTCTCCAAATTTAACTCTAATTGAGGAATTCCTCATCCTCGAAGGCTAGTTAAAATTCGTTTCTCCGCATAAATCTTCTCACTGCAATGTAGCTGTTGGTTTAGGGAGCCAAAACCCAATGGTTTGGACTCCAAATTGTTATTCATATTCATTTTATTGGAGAATTCAGATTTAGGGTTCATAATCCTTTTACCTCTGTTTGTACGTGTGTGTGAGAATCAGAGGAAAGTAAGGATGTATTAGGGTAGAGCAGAATGAGGCGGGGAGGATGGTGTGATATTCCGTTTGGTTGAACTTCCGTCGCCGCCGGAGGAGATTCTAGCACGGCGGAGAGGGTATTTTTTCAAACCATTGATGTTTGAGGGCTTGAATCTTTTTGAATATGATTGGTGGAATTGAAGTGGCAGATTGAACCCTTCCTTCACCTTCATGTGTGTGTTTGGGCTAAGCATGTTGATTCGGAAAATAGAAAGTGTACTATTTTGCCAATGTAGTAATAATATGGTCGTTTCCCAAATATTGATCTTGAGGACTGCGCATCAATATGAGTTTAAATTGTGATTCAATTGAACTAAACAAATAATTGAGAGTTTGTAATAAGTCACTGTATAATGGAATGAGAGATGAAAGAAGAATAAATCTTTTTCACAATTTATAATATTATGCCAAGGATGGTGTATGAATATCTCCTTAAACAGTTCAAAATTGCAATTATCGGATTTCAAAATTGTTTCCTCCTAAGACCTTAGAGGGAAACCTTTGGTCATTCATTCTAATCTCTAAGTCCTTAGGAGATTAAAATGGAACCAAGCCTTTGGAAATAACAAGATGTAACCGGTAACCAGAGGGTATCGCTAGCTCTTTGTGATATCTACTACAGTTTCACTATGCAAAAACCTTAACAATTCCAATCCCGCAAATTGTTAACCATATAACAATCCTTATTTTTCTGATAATGAAAGCATTAAAAACATTGCACAATGAAATTGATAAACAAACATAATATTAAGGAAATTATAAATTCATAGTCATTACACGATCAATTCAGGGACACCCCCCATGGCATTGGGGGGTTTAGCCACTCATATAATTCAAATAAGATACAATATAAAATTTAGACATTACAAGAATAAGGGAATCACGTTGATCTTCAATCGCATCCGCTATTGAAGGACCTCTGTTCTACGCAACTCTTGATCGTTCCAATCTCAATCGTACCAATTTTTTATCGTCTAAAAAGTCCCCGTTCTCAGTCTCCAAAAGTCCCCTAAATAGTTATTGAACAAATATTTGATGTAGTAAATGTCTACAATGCCCTCCGGGATCAATAATGCCAAAACACTGGAAAAAATAGAAGATGAAGTTTCCAAGCCAACACTAGCCGTGTCAGGAAAGATGGCCGACCGTGTTGGCTTACTGATGCATAACCTCCAACACGCCCCTTCCAGGGTTGCTGACACGGGCACCCATGTCAGCTCCCTGCTTTAGCACCTGACTGTCCTTCCCCTGACACGGGTCGTGTTGGGCAACACGGGTGGCCGTGTCAGGGCTACTGCACTTCAATTTTCTTCTTCCGACGAGCCTGGAACAACTGATTCCCTTGGCGCGTGTTTGGATATTCTTGCTTACACCTGAAACCAATCAAACTACCATAAGGAGATATAAAATGGAGTATAATGACGTAAACCAAAGATAATAATAAAAAACGAATAGAAATTAAACGTCTAATTTACTAAACAAAATAACATAAACAGGTAGAATACCGATTTCATGAATTTGTGTCGAATGAGTGTCAGAAAACAAGTAGAATTGGAGACCGATCACAATCCAAACTTATTTCATTGTTTTTCCTCAAGTAATGCTCGGGACAACAGGACAGTCACCCCCAAATTCGCTTCCACAATACTATTGTGATCTTTCGCGATTCCCTTTTCACTTTTTGTTCACTGTTTTACTCTTCCTGGCTTTCGATGTTTTGCTACACTTTCACATTGACGCACCTTTTTACCTGTAGCTTTTCACACTCTCACCAAATCTCTCGAGGTCAAAGTGTTTTCACTCAAAAAAATAGAACATGCAAAGTCAACTCTTAGGTTTGAATAACAAATATCTTCATAACAAAAACATACACACACATTATTTAAGGGCTTTTTAGGTTGTAATGGGGCTTAGGTGCAAGGTGGGATAAAAACAAGGAAACTAGTGGTTTAGGCTCAGATTCCGTGTTGTTATCCTCATCACTGTGTTCAATCGTTTAATTAAGAGGTTTTCCTTTTGGACACCGTTATTATTAGGATTCATTGGCTCTTATTTTTCTCTTTTTTTTATGCGTTCTTTTGAGCCCGATTTTTGCCAACCTCAATATTTCTATATAAGTGCTTTATTTTACTTCTCACAATTTTTTCATTTTTTTTTTGAAGTTTCACAGTTTTCTATTTTTTTTCAACTACACTTATCTAGTTCTCACTAGTGTCCCAACCCCAAACTTAGGATTTTCCACAAATCAGTAGTCAACAACACTTATCCAAGCAAGGTAAGGTACTATTTGGGATTACGGTTATTTAGAGCGGTTTAAAAACAAACAACAGGGGATATGGCTCGAATTGGGTAAACGAAGGGTAATAATGACAGGTTGGTTGGAAAGGCTCGGGGTTAAAACAAAAAAATGCCTTAGTGTGTACCTGTGTGTTATGAAATTCCAATATCTACTTACGCAAACTCAGAGTGACAGAGACATACTTGAAAAGCTCTCATGATGATAAGTGTTTGGCTTTTTGTAATTCTCACCATGTTTTGTATAGCATACAGGATTCCAAGATACCTCTCAGTGTGATGTAGCTTCGTCTTTGCTTCGGGTACAAAGTATTCATGTATAGTCCAGTGACAGAACATCGCGTCCGATTATTCAGATCAGCAACATCAACTTTCGGGGGTTTCTAGAAGCAAGTAGACGGGTGTATCTTTCATCCAATAGTTGCAAGCCTCATCATTCATCAGGCATGAATATCCTCTATTAGTAACACACAAAATACCACACAACTAATTACTTAAACAAAAATAATAAAATTCTAAAAATAATTAGAAAAATAATAACCCCCCCCCCCCCCACACACTTGAACCAAGCATTGTCCATAATGTTTAATCCAAGATAGAGGGGGGACTCACACAACCTCACTGCGGTGGAGGAAATTGCAACATCAGACGTTACATCATCACATGCATCTCATCCATAACAGTCCCTTGACGAGCTTGCTATATTCCCTAGAGTGTTTGCTCTACTCGGAGATCGCTGATCTCAGTATGCACCCACGACCATTAGTCTGGTGTCATATATGATGGTTCGGCACCTGTATGCATGGTGTCCTCATGCGGAGGGACAAAATGCTCCTGCACCTCTTCCTCTTGTTGGTCACCTGCAACAAATGGGTCAGCATTGTGCTCGTCCATATCGTCTTAGATGACACTCTCATATATCCAATTAGCAGTGTTGGAAATGCTTATTCTTGCAGAGTCAGGAAGCGCCACAATAAGAAAACTATAACTCATCAAAGCATAATAATTAAAGATTTGGGATATCATACCTTATTGAACCAGCGCGTTCATGTCTAGCTTATTCTTACCTAACACTAGTGTCTCATTTAGTGCAGTAGGGTCATAACCGAAATGGTGGGGAATCTGTGTGATTATGCCACCAATGGAAATTTCCCCCTGAGCCGCTCTGTCCACTCTACCGAGGTAGTTCGTTGCAAATGTTGCAACGCTCACAGGAACTCTGTTTGCCATGGAAAACAGAAAGAAAAGCCCCCTTTGGGTAGCTACACATGTACTATCACCCCTATCGAAGAGCGTGAAAGCTAGTACCTTATAAGCATACCTGATGTCGCACCTCGAAAAATGAGAACACGACTTAGTGAAGCGCAATCGCACGCTCGCATGATGGACTAAACAGAGTCGTCACCGAACTTTATTTAGTCCTAAAAAGGAAAGGGGAAATATCGATAAAACCCAAGAAAACATGGCAATGATTATGGTCGTCACAACCAAATCAGGGTTCGGGAGTCGATTACGCAAGGGGAAGGTATTAGCACCCCTCACGTCCGTTCTACTCAACGGGAATCATTAGGTTTATTGTGCACGTTAGTGTTAGCTTAGAAATGTTATGCTTTCTCAAGTTATTATGAGGGAAAGAATAATAGGATCAAAAGAAAAGAGAAGATGTTGTTGGATTTTTTTGCAATGAAGGAGACTAAACCTAAGTTTTTTTTAATGGGCCTGACAAGATTTACAATCCTGCTCCTACGTATCTCCGGGTGCAACAGAGAACTCAATGCTTACGTAGTTCTGGGTAGAAAATGTTTGTTTGTTGGTCGATTTTACCGAAAGCTATATTGTATTAATCGATGAAAAACATTGTTTTACCCAAAACAGATGAGGAGCGGACGTATACCACACATCGAATGGATTTACAAATCAACATTAAGAAAAACGTCACTTATCTCAACTCAACCATTATGGACGAAGCATTGCTATACATCGCCTTAAGACAAGGTATCTTTCGTTTATGAAAAGGTTTTTCTAATCAATCGCACGGCGGCGAAAAAAAGCTTGATTGGTTGGATGTATTTTTGGGCTTGAAAGATGAATATTTATGACTTGCAAGCTCTTACAACTTGGGTCTAATACTCGGGACTACGTCTGAACCTTTCACCCAGATAATCTTTTTCTTTCAATTTTATTGAGAGAAGACGTTTGAATATTTACCTATATTTTTTAAGAGAAGACGAATACACAAGGCTTACAAGCTCTTACAACTTGAGCCTAATATTCGGGATTACGACTAAATATTCCATCCAGATAATCTTTTCCTTCCAATTTTATTGAGAAACAACATTTGAATATTTACAAATATTTTGAAGAGAATACGAATACATATGGCTTACAAGCTCTTACAACTTGGGCCTAATATTCGGGATTACGACTGGACATTCCATCCAGGGTAATCTTTTTCTTCAGATTTTATTTATGAAAATGATTTGAATATTGGAGTGTTTTGAAGAGAAGATGAATACTTATGGCTTGCAAGCTCTTACAACTTTGGCCTAATATTCGGGATTACGACGGGATATTCCATCCAGCAAATCTTTTTCTTCCAACTTACTTATGAAAATGATTTGAATATTAGAACATTTTGAAGAGAAGACGAATACATATGGCTTACAAGCTCTTACAACTTAGGCCTAATATTCGGGATTACGATTGGATATTTCATCCAGGTAATCTTTTTTTTTCAATTTTACTTATGAAAAATTTAAAAGAAAAAGATAATGTAAAGGTTTGAGATTAAAATGATCGAAGTATGGAAGTTTGAAATCAAAAGATATTGAAGGGATACCTTCACAAAGACTTGATGTAACAGGACCCCAATATAAGTCGATTATAAAATAATAAATAAATATATAAATAAATAAATAAGTTCCCATTTTTTTACGCTTAAAAAATAAAAACAAATGAAAATAGAACAAAAACACAGACGTGGGAAATAAAGGAAGTCTCCACCACCAGGCCAAGAGTAGCCATTTCGAAGAAAAATGTGTTTGTTAATACACATACAAATTATATAAAAAAACAAAATTAAAGAAGGGATTTGAGCCAAGGGTGACCGAATGGGCCTCTTGAAATAAAAGATGTTGGTTCCTGGGCGGGTCAGACCTGACCCAACTTTGATATTACTAAAACCTTGAAAGAAAACCCTAAAAAACACATCCAAAACGGCCGCTTAAAAAAAGTCTCAGAAGAAGAAACAAAAAACTCCAATGAATATCTCCTTCCTCACTGTGATCCCCAGTTCGGTTCAACGATCCTCAACTCAACGATTTGGTTGTTCCCTCACCATGAGTCCGGTCGGACAAACTGCGATTTCGCCATCTCTCTCACGAATCTAGTCGAACAAACCGTGATTCCGCCGTCCCCTCTCAACAGCTCCGACGATTATCTTAGTTTTAAAAAAATGCCTCCTCCGACGGTAATTCCACAAACCGTTTCGTCGTCGTTGAACTTGACACCGTTAAACAAGACTTCGACCCTGATAACAACCACATGGGACTTGACATAAACAACGTTCGTTCCAACGTTCCAAGGTTACAGTTCCTCTCGATTTTGAAATCACTCTGAAAGTTTCTAGGATATACGCTTTATGGGTTGAATACTACGGTGACCGGAAAAACATTGATGTCTACATGGAGAAACCTTCAAAAGATTCACTTACAGTGGAAAAACCGGTTAAACCAATTTTAACTTCGGGTCTCGATCTAAAATAGGTTATGAATCACGACTCATATTTTTGGGTTTTCTGCTTCAACGGGAAACTTTGTTGAACTTAGGATTCTCTTATTTTGGATTTTCTACTTCAACGGGAAACTTTGCTGAACTAAGGATTGGTTTAGGTGTTGGTGTTCCTGTTTTGGTTTTTTCAATTCAGGATGTTCTTGGTGGCTAAAAAAAATTGATGTTCTTGGTTTTTTCAAGTGTGCATAGCCAATCCCCCTGATTATTTCCTTACTGTTGATTTTATATGGGGAATTTAGGGTTTCAAAATTGATGTTTATTGATGGAAAGGGAAGGAATCAAAAGTGTTTTAAGTTGCTGCAATATAGCTTGTCTATTTTTATGAAACAATTGTTTTCTACCGTTGATATTTTTATAGATACAGTGATATGTCTAAACTCTTGCTTTTGTCTCTTTACTTTGTATCACCCTATAGCATGCTAATTCTGCTATTCTTCACATACAGGTTTATACAGGACAAAACTTGTGCTCAAAGAATCAAAGGTGTTACTGCTATGGTCAATAATAGTAACCTGCAAATTTGAAGGGTCCCCCACATGGAAATAACTTTGTATAATATTACTGTAAATAAATGTACAATTTTATCATATTTTTTTTGAAATCCTTTTATTTAGGTTGGTTTTAGTTATTAAAACATTAAAAATGAATTTCTAAGAAAATGACTTTTTTTTTAATTACTTTATTTTTTCTTTATGATGTAGACAAAAAGTAACATAAAAACTATTTTTTTTAAATAAAATAAAGATAATCTATTTTTTTTATAATGTTACAAAATATTTAAATAAATTCAAATAAAATGAATAAATTGTAAAACCAAGTAAAAATTATGAAACAAAATATAAAACAAAATGTAAAATAAGTTGTAAAACAAATTGTAGAAAGAAAAAAAAAGAATTAACATTATTATTTTTTTTAAAATTCATATCTTAATTTGTGAAACAAAAGTTAATTTGAGAATGCAAACATATAAATCTTCCGTGACGAAAATCTATAAACCTCACTATAATGCAATGACATGGTAAATGAATGTAATGCAATGACATGGTAAATGAAGATCCTATTTTTCATGTGAATTGGTGAATAGAAAAAATTCTAATGAAAATTAAATAAATGCCACTGAAATAAAATTTTAAAAAATGGAATAATTTATGTCAATGAATGGATGCGAATTGATAAATACAAATGCTTGAAATGTAAATTAATGCCTTTAGGCAGGGCGAAATTTAGGGTATGACACCTGAAATAAGGGTTCTGAATTCCAGATGCTTTATCCCCCTTTACAACAGAATAGGTTTTCTCCGTGGTGGCCAACCAAAAAGTTTTAGCATCATAGCTATCCAGAACTGCTCCGGGGCCATACAGGAGTAAATAGAGAATCTCACCCAGCTACTCAACTTTCAACTCATGGTCAACATTATATAACCTGAAATGCATCGTCCCACCCTAGTACATTGCGGTACATGTCCATCCTTACTTCAACTTGAACTCAATAGTGCTCAAAAATTCTAAAGTAATGCACTCATATGTAGGCGCCTCACAGTGCACAAATTCAAGCATGCTTAACACATGAAACATCCTATCCAATTCCTCAGACATACCCAGTTGAACTAAAGTGTCAGAGCATAAATACCTCGTTGGTGTTATCTTACGCTTGACGGCTCAGCCTCCGTTTGCTTTCCCTTAGCAATTCGCTTAGGCGGCATGATTGGTTCCTGCAAAAATTTATGAACAAAAATAATGTATGGAATAAGTAGAAAAGATTTTCGTGTACTTATATAGGATGGAGAGTAGAGAAACTTTCGTGAAGTGAGTCGGAGATTCTGACGACGTATGGTGGTAAAGGAGTGAGCTTTGGTAGAAGATGTTATGGAGAAAAATGGAAAGAAAATGGAGGAAGAAGGAAGGTTTAGTGAAAATGGGAGAGAGAATAGGTAAAAATATGATTAAAGAGATTAAATGTGAGTAAAATGGGTTTTAATTAGTGAAAAATCCGTGTGGGGGACACAAAAATCAATATGGACGAAGCATTGCTATACATCGCCTTAAGACAAGGTATCTTTCGTTTATGAAAAGGTTTTTCTAATCAATCGCACGACGCCGAAAAAAGTTTGATTGGTTGGATGTATTTTTGGGCTTGAAAGATGAATATTTATGACTTGCAAGCTGTTACAACTTGGGTCTAATACTCTGGACTACGTTGAACCTTTCACCCAGATAATCTTTTTCTTTCAATTTTATTGAGAGAAGACGTTTGAATATTTACCTATATTTTTGAAGAGAAGACGAATACACAAGGCTTACAAGCTCTTACAACTTGAGCCTAATATTCGAGATTACGACTAAATATTCCATCCAGATAATCTTTTTCTTCCAATTTTATTGAGAAACAACATTTGAATATTTACAAATATTTTGAAGAGAATACGAATACATATGGCTTACAAGCTCTTACAACCTGGGCCTAATATTCGGGATTACGACTGGACATTCCATCCAGGGTAATCTTTTTCTTCAGATTTTATTTATGAAAATGATTTGAATATTGGAGTGTTTTGAAGAGAAAATGAATACTTATGGCTTGCAAGCTCTTACAACTTTGGCCTAATATTCGGGATTACGACTGGATATTCCATCCAGCAAATCTTTTTCTTCCAACTTTCTTATGAAAATGATTTGAATATTAGAACATTTTGAAGAGAAGACGATTACATATGGCTTACAAGCTCTTACAACTTAGGCCTAATATTCGGGATTACGATTGGATATTTCATCCGGGTAATCTTTTTCTTTCGATTTTACTTATGAAAAATTTAAAAGAAAAAGATAATGTAAAGGTTTGAGATTAAAATGATCGAAGTATGGAAGTTTGAAATCAAAAGATATTGAAGGGATACCTTCACAAAGACTTGATGTAACAGGACCCCAATATAAGTCGATTATAAAATAATAAATAAATATATAAATAAATAAATATATAAATAAATAAATAAGTTCCCATTTTTTTACGCTTAAAAAATAAAAACAAATGAAAATAGAACAAAAACACAGACGTGGGAAATAAAGGAAGTCTCCACCACCAGGCCAAGAGTAGCCATTTGGAAGAAAAATGTGTTCGTTAATACACATACAAATTATATAAAAAAAAGGGATTTGGGCCAAGGGTGACCGAATGGGCCTCTTGGAATAAAAGATGTTGGTTCCTGGGCGGGTCAGACCTGACCCAACTTTGATATTACTAAAACCTTGAAAGAAAACCCTAAAAAACACATCCAAAACGGCCGCTTAAAAAAAGTCTCAGAAGAAGAAACAAAAAACTCCAATGAATATCTCCTTCCTCACTGTGATCCCCAGTTCGGTTCAACGATCCTCAACTCAACGATTTGGTTGTTCCCTCACCATGAGTCGGGTCGGACAAACTGCGATTTCGCCATCTCTCTCACGAATCTGGTCGAACAAACCGCGATTCCGCCGTCCCCTCTCAACAGCTCCGACGATTATCTTAGTTTTAAAAAAATGCCTCCTCCGACGGTAATTCCACAAACCGTTTCGTCGTCGTTGAACTTGACACCGTTAAACAAGACTTCGACCCTGATAACAACCAGATGGGACTTGACATAAACAACGTTCGTTCCAAGGTTACAGTTCCTCTCGATTTTGAAATCACTCTGAAAGTCTCTAGGATATACGCTTTATGGGTTGAATACTACGGTGACCGGAAAAACATTGATGTCTACATGGAGAAACCTTCAAAAGATTCACTTACAGTGGAAAAACCGGTTAAACCAATTTTAACTTCGGGTCTCGATCTAAAATAGGTTATGAATCACGACTCATATTTTTGGGTTTTCTGCTTCAACGGGAAACTTTGTTGAACTTAGGATTCTCTTATTTTGGATTTTCTACTTCAACGGGAAACTTTGCTGAACTAAGGATTGGTTTAGGTGTTGGTGTTCCTGTTTTGGTTTTTTCAATTCAGGATGTTCTTGGTGGCTAAAAAAAATTGATGTTCTTGGTTTTTTCAAGTGTGCATAGCCAATCCCCCTGATTATTTCCTTACTGTTGATTTTATATGGGGAATTTAGGGTTTCAAAATTGATGTTTATTGATGGAAAGGGAAGGAATCAAAAGTGTTTTAAGTTGCTGCAATATAGCTTGTCTATTTTTATGAAACAATTGTTTTCTACCGTTGATATTTTTATAGATACAGTGATATGTCTAAACTCTTGCTTTTGTCTCTTTACTTTGTATCACCCTATAGCATGCTAATTCTGCTATTCTTCACATACAGGTTTATACAGGACAAAACTTGTGCTCAAAGAATCAAAGGTGTTACTGCTATGGTCAATAATAGTAACCTGTAAATTTGAAGGGTCCCCCACATGGAAATAACTTTGTATAATATTACTGTAAATAAATGTACAATTTTATCATTTTTTTTTTGAAATCCTTTTATTTAGGTTGGTTTTAGTTATTAAAACATTAAAAATGAATTTCTAAGAAAATGACTTTTTTTTTAATTACTTTATTTTTTCTTTATGATGTAGACAAAAAGTAACATAAAAACTATTTTTTTTAAATAAAATAAAGATAATCTATTTTTTTTATAATGTTACAAAATATTTAAATAAATTCAAATAAAATGAATAAATTGTAAAACCAAGTAAAAATTGTGAAACAAAATATAAAACAAAATGTAAAATAAGTTGTAAAACAAATTGTAGAAAGAAAAAAAAAGAATTAACATTATTATTTTTTTTAAAATTCATATCTTAATTTGTGAAACAAAAGTTAATTTGAGAATGCAAACATATAAATCTTCCGTGACAAAAATCTATAAACCTCACTATAATGCAATGACATGGTAAATGAATGTAATGCAATGACATGGTAAATGAAGATCCTATTTTTCATGGGAATTGGTGAATAGAAAAAATTCTAATGAAAATTAAATAAATGCCACTGAAATAAAATTTTAAAAAATGGAATAATTTATGTCAATGAATGGATGCGAATTGATAAATACAAATGCTTGAAATGTAAATTAATGCCTTTAGGCAGGGCGAAATTTAGGGTATGACACCTGAAATAAGGGTTCTGAATTCCAGATGCTTTATCCCCCTTTACAACATAATAGGTTTTCTCCGTGGTGGCCAACCAAAAAGTTTTAGCATCATAGCTATCCAGAACTGCTCCGGGGCCATACAGGAGTAAATAGAGAATCTCACCCAGCTACTCAACTTTCAACTCATGGTCAACATTATATAACCTGAAATGCATCGTCCCACCCTAGTACATTGCGGTACATGTCCATCCTTACTTCAACTTGAACTCAATAGTGCTCAAAAATTCTAAAGTAATGCACTCATATGTAGGCGCCTCACAGTGCACAAATTCAAGCATGCTTAACACATGAAACATCCTATCCAATTCCTCAGACATACCCAGTTGAACTAAAGTGTCAGAGCATAAATACCTCGTTGGTGTTATCTTACGCTTGACGGCTCAGCCTCCGTTTGCTTTCCCTTAGCAATTCGCTTAGGCGGCATGATTGGTTCCTGCAAAAATTTATGAACAAAAATAATGTATGGAATAAGTAGAAAAGATTGTCGTGTACTTATATAGGATGGAGAGTAGAGAAACTTTCGTGAAGTGAGTCGGAGATTCTGACGACGTATGGTGGTAAAGGAGTGAGCTTTGGTAGAAGATGTTATGGAGAAAAATGGAAAGAAAATGGAGGAAGAAGGAAGGTTTAGTGAAAATGGGAGAGAGAATAGGTAAAAATATGATTAAAGAGATTAAATGTGAGTAAAATGGGTTTTAATTAGTGAAAAATCCGTGTGGGGGACACAAAAATCAATATGGACGAAGCATTGCTATACATCGCCTTAAGACAAGGTATCTTTCGTTTATGAAAAGGTTTTTCTAATCAATCGCACGACGCCGAAAAAAAGTTTGATTGGTTGGATGTATTTTTGGGCTTGAAAGATGAATATTTATGACTTGCAAGCTGTTACAACTTGGGTCTAATACTCTGGACTACGTTGAACCTTTCACCCAGATAATCTTTTTCTTTCAATTTTATTGAGAGAAGACGTTTGAATATTTACCTATATTTTTGAAGAGAAGACGAATACACAAGGCTTACAAGCTCTTACAACTTGAGCCTAATATTCGAGATTACGACTAAATATTCCATCCAGATAATCTTTTTCTTCCAATTTTATTGAGAAACAACATTTGAATATTTACAAATATTTTGAAGAGAATACGAATACATATGGCTTACAAGCTCTTACATCCTGGGCCTAATATTCGGGATTACGACTGGACATTCCATCCAGGGTAATCTTTTTCTTCAGATTTTATTTATGAAAATGATTTGAATATTGGAGTGTTTTGAAGAGAAAATGAATACTTATGGCTTGCAAGCTCTTACAACTTTGGCCTAATATTCGGGATTACGACTGGATATTCCATCCAGCAAATCTTTTTCTTCCAACTTTCTTATGAAAATGATTTGAATATTAGAACATTTTGAAGAGAAGACGAATACATATGGCTTACAAGCTCTTACAACTTAGGCCTAATATTCGGGATTACGATTGGATATTTCATCCGGGTAATCTTTTTCTTTCGATTTTACTTATGAAAAATTTAAAAGAAAAAGATAATGTAAAGGTTTGAGATTAAAATGATCGAAGTATGGAAGTTTGAAATCAAAAGATATTGAAGGGATACCTTCACAAAGACTTGATGTAACAGGACCCCAATATAAGTCGATTATAAAATAATAAATAAATATATAAATAAATAAATATATAAATAAATAAATAAGTTCCCATTTTTTTACGCTTAAAAAATAAAAACAAATGAAAATAGAACAAAAACACAGACGTGGGAAATAAAGGAAGTCTCCACCACCAGGCCAAGAGTAGCCATTTGGAAGAAAAATGTGTTCGTTAATACACATACAAATTATATAAAAAAAAGGGATTTGGGCCAAGGGTGACCGAATGGGCCTCTTGGAATAAAAGATGTTGGTTCCTGGGCGGGTCAGACCTGACCCAACTTTGATATTACTAAAACCTTGAAAGAAAACCCTAAAAAACACATCCAAAACGGCCGCTTAAAAAAAGTCTCAGAAGAAGAAACAAAAAACTCCAATGAATATCTCCTTCCTCACTGTGATCCCCAGTTCGGTTCAACGATCCTCAACTCAACGATTTGGTTGTTCCCTCACCATGAGTCGGGTCGGACAAACTGCGATTTCGCCATCTCTCTCACGAATCTGGTCGAACAAACCGCGATTCCGCCGTCCCCTCTCAACAGCTCCGACGATTATCTTAGTTTTAAAAAAATGCCTCCTCCGACGGTAATTCCACAAACCGTTTCGTCGTCGTTGAACTTGACACCGTTAAACAAGACTTCGACCCTGATAACAACCAGATGGGACTTGACATAAACAACGTTCGTTCCAAGGTTACAGTTCCTCTCGATTTTGAAATCACTCTGAAAGTCTCTAGGATATACGCTTTATGGGTTGAATACTACGGTGACCGGAAAAACATTGATGTCTACATGGAGAAACCTTCAAAAGATTCACTTACAGTGGAAAAACCGGTTAAACCATTTTAACTTCGGGTCTCGATCTAAAATAGGTTATGAATCACGACTCATATTTTTGGGTTTTCTGCTTCAACGGGAAACTTTGTTGAACTTAGGATTCTCTTATTTTGGATTTTCTACTTCAACGGGAAACTTTGCTGAACTAAGGATTGGTTTAGGTGTTGGTGTTCCTGTTTTGGTTTTTTCAATTCAGGATGTTCTTGGTGGCTAAAAAAATTGATGTTCTTGGTTTTTTCAAGTGTGCATAGCCAATCCCCCTGATTATTTCCTTACTGTTGATTTTATATGGGGAATTTAGGGTTTCAAAATTGATGTTTATTGATGGAAAGGGAAGGAATCAAAAGTGTTTTAAGTTGCTGCAATATAGCTTGTCTATTTTTATGAAACAATTGTTTTCTACCGTTGATATTTTTATAGATACAGTGATATGTCTAAACTCTTGCTTTTGTCTCTTTACTTTGTATCACCCTATAGCATGCTAATTCTGCTATTCTTCACATACAGGTTTATACAGGACAAAACTTGTGCTCAAAGAATCAAAGGTGTTACTGCTATGGTCAATAATAGTAACCTGCAAATTTGAAGGGTCCCCCACATGGAAATAACTTTGTATAATATTACTGTAAATAAATGTACAATTTTATCATTTTTTTTTTGAAATCCTTTTATTTAGGTTGGTTTTAGTTATTAAAACATTAAAAATGAATTTCTAAGAAAATGACTTTTTTTTTAATTACTTTATTTTTTCTTTATGATGTAGACAAAAAGTAACATAAAAACTATTTTTTTTAAATAAAATAAAGATAATCTATTTTTTTTATAATGTTACAAAATATTTAAATAAATTCAAATAAAATGAATAAATTGTAAAACCAAGTAAAAATTGTGAAACAGAATATAAAACAAAATGTAAAATAAGTTGTAAAACAAATTGTAGAAAGAAAAAAAAAGAATTAACATTATTATTTTTTTTAAAATTCATATCTTAATTTGTGAAACAAAAGTTAATTTGAGAATGCAAACATATAAATCTTCCGTGACAAAAATCTATAAACCTCACTATAATGCAATGACATGGTAAATGAATGTAATGCAATGACATGGTAAATGAAGATCCTATTTTTCATGGGAATTGGTGAATAGAAAAAATTCTAATGAAAATTAAATAAATGCCACTGAAATAAAATTTTAAAAAATGGAATAATTTATGTCAATGAATGGATGCGAATTGATAAATACAAATGCTTGAAATGTAAATTAATGCCTTTAGGCAGGGCGAAATTTAGGGTATGACACCTGAAATAAGGGTTCTGAATTCCAGATGCTTTATCCCCCTTTACAACATAATAGGTTTTCTCCGTGGTGGCCAACCAAAAAGTTTTAGCATCATAGCTATCCAGAACTGCTCCGGGGCCATACATGAGTAAATAGAGAATCTCACCCAGCTACTCAACTTTCAACTCATGGTCAACATTATATAACCTGAAATGCATCGTCCCACCCTAGTACATTGCGGTACATGTCCATCCTTTCTTCAACTTGAACTCAATAGTGCTCAAAAATTCTAAAGTAATGCACTCATATGTAGGCGCCTCACAGTGCACAAATTCAAGCATGCTTAACACATGAAACATCCTATCCAATTCCTCAGACATACCCAGTTGAGCTAAAGTGTCAGAGCATAAATACCTCGTTGGTGTTATCTTACGCTTGACGGCTCAGCCTCCGTTTGCTTTCCCTTAGCAATTCGCTTAGGCGGCATGATTGGTTCCTGCAAAAAATTATGAAAAAAAATAATGTATGGAATAAGTAGAAAAGATTGTCGTGTACTTGTATAGGATGGAGAGTAGAGAAACTTTCGTGAAGTGAGTCGGAGATTCTGACGACGTATGGTGGTAAAGGAGTGAGCTTTGGTAGAAGATGTTATGGAGAAAAATGGAAAGAGAATGGAGGAAGAAGGAAGGTTTAGTGAAAATGGGAGAGAGAATAGGTAAAAATATGATTAAAGAGATTAAATGTGAGTAAAATGGGTTTTAAATTGGTGAAAAATCCGTGTGGGGGACACAAAAATCAATATGGACGAAGCATTGCTTTACATGGCCTTAAGACAAGGTATCTTTCGTTTATGAAAAGGTTTTTCTAATCAATCGCACGACGGCGAAAAAAAGTTTGATTGGTTGGATGTATTTTTGGGCTTGAAAGATGAATATTTATGCAGATAAAATTCATGTTCCTCTGATATTGTTGAATGTCATTTCCTCTCCATGGCCCTTCTCCATGTGGGGAATTGATATGATTGGCATGATTGAGCCTAAAGCTTTGAATGGACATCATTTCATTCTGGTGGCTTCTGTAAGCAAGAGGAAGAGAAAGCAAGTAAATCCAGATCAAGATCAAGTGAATTTGGATCAACTCGAAGGTGATTTTTTAGAAACTTCATCTCTTCGATTCTCTCTTAATTCCTCACCTTTCTTTGTGATCTATGGTTGGCTGAAGTCCTATCAATGTAGATAAGAGGATTGAGTTGCTTTAAGGTTAAATCGAAGCAACTCAGTTCATGATCCTCAAAATTCAAATCCCTGTATCTTTTATATACTTGGAATTGGAGAAAATTGAGGTCAAGTTTGAGCTCCTGAGGAATTTTTCTTTAAATCCATGTATTTGTTTTTCATTTTGGTGATGGTTGATGGTGGACCAGTCCGGTGAGGTCCACCGGAAAAGAAGACTGGAGCCTTAGTTCCGGTGATGTGTTGTCCTACCTCTCAGCCACATGATCCATTCAAAATGTTTTAATCTCAGCCTTTGGTTCTGATTACCACACATACAACGCGCTTGACTTGGTGCATGGTGGAACGTGTGTGCGTGGTCATTACATCTGCCACCTCAATTAATTAGGCATATCTGATGGCCCCTGATTTTCCTTATTTTTTTATTTTCCATTTCATTTTGTTATTTTGATCAATTCATATTAATTTCATTTTTAATCCAAAAATATGGGACTTTCACCAAAAATCCTTAAATATTTTCCTCTTTCATTTTCTGAATTAAAATTATTTTTTGGATTAATTTTGATATTTCTCATGAATTAATTGTTTTGTTGCATATTTTTAATTGTTTAAAAAGACTTCTGACTTTTCAAATATTAGGAATTTTTTTGTCTAAGGTCCTTTGACCTTGTTTGATCTAGGATAAATCTCTTGGCCATTTATTTGGTGTTTTTAAGAGGTTTTAGGCTTTGGCCAAACTAAATTTAATTTAAATGCATTTTTAATTTGATTTTTAATTGATTAATTGTATAAAAATTATGTTGAGCCTTTTTTATTGACTTGTGATGTTGGACTATGTGTTTGGGCCTTGGTCAAGGTTGATTTGACATTTGTTAAAGTAAAATCATTGAATTTAGGGGATTGATGAAATGTACATTTCATCTCCCAAAATGAATGAACAATTTTAATTTGATAAAATTCCTCCCATGACCAATTTGTGTTTCTCTCATCTCCCCTCCCTCTTCATCTTCATTCCCATTCTCTCCCATCCTTTTTATTGACCAATGAGATCTCAATACCCTAAGGTTAATTGGTTCATCAATAACCATGTGTTAGATGAACCAATACAAGTATGGATGAGATAGGTCCAATGAAATCTCAATATCCTAAGGCTATTTGGTTCATTATACTATGTCTATAACATTCATTAACACCAAAATTTTCATTTCCCGGCCTCAGATAGTTGTGACTTCTACATAACTCCAATTACGATTGCTTAACATAGAGCTAAATTTGACTCTAAAGGCATAGCATTCTAGTAAGTGAGATGGTAAGTCTCCCCCTTTTATGGTATTGTATGGAAACTTGGTCTTTTTTCCTTCCTATGGAAGATATCTTGGTTCAAGGATCCATGCTTGTGAATAGAGGGTTGAGTGTTCCCCAAAGAATGACTTAATCAATTGAAAAGCAAAACTCCACTAACATTTAATCAACTAACATTTGACTAACTTGTATTAATATTGCTTTTACTTTCAAGTCATTTATCTTTACGCAATTTATTTTTTAAGTCATTTACCATTCATTTGTCATTTACATAGAATTTAAATTGTTTATGTTTATGTCATTTTCACTTTGCTCACTTGAGCCATATATTGTGATTGCCTATATTTGCTTGTGTGTCGTGTTTGTGTTTGTGATCTTAAGACCTTAAAATACTCAATAAACAACAAAAACCCTAAAAAAAATTGTGTGGACTGTTGGATTTGATCTGAGCTTTTGGTCTTAGAATTACAAAACGCCCAAAAGTTTGAATGGATGTTAGTTATTTTTGTCTTTTGAAATTTTAAGTCAATATGATTAGATTTATTTACAAGTTTGATTTAAGAAAAGAGTTTAAAAAAATTTATTGGCATAAGGCCAAAGTTACTATTTTGAAATAAAGTCTAAGTTTTGAAATCAGAAGCAAAGAAAGTTTTTGAAAAGGGGGAGAGATTTTGAAATTTAAGAAGTGGGAGGAGATGAAGAGACTAATCCTAAGCATAAAATTAAAATTTAAGAGTTAAAAAGATCTGACCAATGGGATGCAATCCAACATACAAGAATGTCACATAGAAAACCCACTTTTCCTTTGGACTTTGAATCAAGCAATATCAAAAAACACTTAGCAATATCAGACATCATGAAGATCAAGGCATCAAATAAAGATGGCCACGTCCCAAGCAAGCAAGTCCATATCTAGAAGTCTTCTTTGTCTTCTCATGTATCAGATGAAATACTTCTTGATTTTTGCTCAGAATTAGGTGTGACATAGCTTCGGAAGCTTACACTATTTGGGTAAAGAAGAGAGCTTTGGAGCTGAAGATGCCTTATGCTTATGAAAGACCTATGTCTCTAGTTGTGGCTGAGCCATCAATTCTCTCTAACCAAGATATAGAGGAGTTGGAAGACACACTCATCAATATGAGCAAGAGAGAGATATGTGGGAAGAGACATTCCATGCTTTGAGCCAGACGCATGAAGAGTTGCAGCTTGAGTTGAAAGACAAGAACGTGCTTGTTGAGTTTCTTGAAGATCGAGCAGAGAAGAGATAGAGAGAGCCAGCGGGTCTATCTTCCTCTAGTATGCCTCAGTCTTCCGGTGCTTGGAAGAAGATTGTTGATCAGCTAGTTCTTGAGAAGGCTCAGATAAAGACATCTCTTGAGTCTGAGATTTGACGCATCCGAAGGAAGTACGCACCCACAACCTAATCATCTGATATCGTTGCTAAAGGATCCTTAGGATGATAGTTTCCTTTTCTTTTGTATTTGTATTTTGGTTTCTAAAATTGTACTCAGTGTAATCCTTCCAAATTTTATGAATAAAAAGAGTTTTTTATTGTCAATCAAATTGTTGTTGTTATTATTATATATTTGGAAATAGTACATCATAGGTTCCTTGAAATTAAAAACAATCAAAAACATTGCATTTCATGCATCATTTGAATAGCAGGTTTTCTTCCGCCAGATGTTTTATCGGTTCTTCTTCTGTGTATCAGCCAAGCTAACTCACCGTTATAACACTCATGCTAATCAACCAAAGATCATGGAGCATCTAGAGCAAGAGAACCGGGAACTGAAGGACGAGATTTCCAGGTTAACGACACTGATGGAATCTGTCATTGTTTCATAGAACTAGTCATCACCAATTCCCTTTTAGTGGTAAATTCATGACCATCAAGCTATCGATAAGCTAGACGTCATTAAAACCATAGTCGCCACCACGCTTTTATTGTTTCCAAGGGAAAAGGGAAAAGTACGAATAAAACTCAAAGATAAGAAGTTTTCAAATCAAAATTAATAAAATTCCAGAGATTATAGGTAAGGGGGTTAGTTACACAAAGGGAAGGTGTTAGGACCCAAAGTGTCCTAGGAACTCCTAGGGAGCCCTTTTTTTTGTGCATATGTCCTAGGAACTCGTGGTATCAATTTCAAAGTGAATGAGTTGCTTTTAACAAAATTTTAAGTTTAACAAAGGCACAAGAGGCCTAAAAAGGATTGGATGAGTTTTAGTTATTTTTGGCTTTTTGATATTTTAAGTCAAGTATAGTTATGTTTATTTACAAGTTTGTTTAAGAAAAAGAGTTTGAAAATGCAATGGTGTAAGACCCCAATTTTGTCCCTAAGATCCCTCATGGCATCATATCATTGCATTGCATAGCCTCAAGGATCATTTGAGCATCTTGGCTTCCTTTCCCTTTGGGTGGGATCTCCTGTGAGTGGTTTGAGATCACCAGGCATGCTTGCACTATATATCATTTTCTTTTCTTGTTTTAATCACTAACCAAAAGCACAAAAATATGTCATTAACATTTTGTTTTGCAGTCTAAGCAAGCATCAGGTCAAGGCTTTCAAGGAATTCCTTTGTGCATTGAATTGAGGTATCTTCCTTGAGATGAGGACCACATGGTATTATATTGAGCTTATATGAGCTAGGGTCCATTTTGAAGCAAATTCCCCAAGTGGTGAAGGCTCAAGTTCATCAGTCATGTCAAGGTCATCTAAGGACCCATAGAACCAACTGTGCAGTCTACTAAGGGCTTTGAGGTGGAAGAAATGATTTGAAACATCCCATTCATGTTCAAACAAGGCCTATTCATCATGTAAAACATCTATCTTGAAGGATTTGAAGTCATTGCAAAAGTTTCCAAAAATGGAAAGTGACTTGTAATTTCAAGTTTCCAAAAATGGCAAGTTTTTGGTCCATATTCAACTTGACTTTCCAACATCAAAGAAGCTTCAAATGAATTTTTGGTGAACATGAAAGTTGAATATCTTTCTCTCCCATTTCCAAAAAGTCTCATTTCATGATCACCTGATAAAGGGTTGAGAAGTTATGACCAAATGATCACAAAGCATGCATGGAAGTTCAACATAGCATAACTTTTGATTCAAAACTCCAAATTGGTCCACTCTTTTTGCAAATTGCTCCTTATGACCAATACTTTCCAAATGAATCATTGCCTTGCATGGAAGAAGCTCATATGATCATTTGTTCATACATGTGCATTTTGGAGGGAAATTTGATAATTCAAAATTGGATGATCATACAAGCCAAATACCAATTCCATCTTGATTATTGAATGATTTTAAGTGAAAACAAGGCTCAGCATGGCACTGTTCACGTGTGGCATGTACATGCTAAGCACACTTGCCAATTTTGCAAAACACCTTACATCTCCTTAATCTTGATTAGCCATTGCCTAATTAGATTAACAGCATCGTTAAGAGATCATTTATAAGCTAAATCATAACTGTTTTTCAAAAAAGAAGCATTTGAGATCTGAAAAATTCACATTCCCTCCAAAAACTCTGTCTCTTGGAAATCCAAAATTCATCACACAAACCTTGATATTCTTTGCACAATCATGATCATGGAACATCATTGAGTAGGAATCCACGTTTGGTTTGAAGAATTCTATCAAGAATCAAGCAGATTCAGAGGTTAAAGGAAGTTGATCTGGAGCTGGAGGAAGCTTGAGCACGTGAATTCATCCACTGCCATCTCAAGTAAGGTAAAATTCAATCCTCTTATTTTGCCAATTTCTTGCCATAAACATGTAGAGCCTGTTACACTGAGCATGCTGATATGATTTGTTTTGAAATTGGACGAGAATTGAGCTTGTTATGTTGATTTAAAGTTTGGATGTTGAATATGTTTTTGCTCGATCCGTAGAATCCATGAGGTTTTAGGTTGTATGAATGTGATATTCAGGATCCTGGTGAGAAGAGCTTTTGATCCATATAAGATTTGTAAATTTCTGGAAAAAATTCATTGGAGCTCCACCTCAGACGGCCGGAGAAGACGGTTGCTCCGCCGTCTGTAATTCTTAGGGTTTTTTGGTCCACGTGTGTTTCCACGTTGCGCTGGCATGGCTATTTCGTTGGTTCACATTCACTTGACTGATCCACGCGTGTTTGACCACGCTTATCTGTCTGCCAGCGCATTAATGATGCACAGCGTTTTGATTCAGGCGCCTTTGATCCTTCAGTGCTTGCGTTCGATCCTTGGCATTGCATTGTTTCTGATTTTATTTTGAATATTCTCTTGATCCTGGCGTGCGTGTGTTCGATTCTCTGCTTGTGTGTTTCTGAATTTTTATTTGAATTCTCATTCTGGACCTGGTGTGCGTGAGTTCGATCCCTGGTGCTGCATGTTTTCTGAATTTATTTCATTTGAATTCTCTTTTCCCTTGGAGCGTGTGTTCGAACCTGGCTGGATGCATATTCTGAATTTTATTCAAATTTCATTTTCCATCCATTATTTCATTTTATTTCATTTTATTTCTTCATTTTAGAAAAATCATTAAAAATTGAAAAATGCTTCAAATTGATCCCAATTTTTTTTCACATTCTTGTTTTGACCTCTAGTTTTTTATAGCATTTATTTCATGATTCTTTTGTTGCTGGTTTATTAATGTGTGATTTTTGATTGAACCTTGTAGCCAAATTGATATGTCATGATAAATGCTTTGTGAAATGCTCATCTTTAATCCAATAGATCTGAAACCTGGTTTGCTTAATCTTCACATGTGATATGACTTTTGAGCTTTGGTTTGAGATTTTTATCATATGCTATCACTGTTTTAGACACATAAAGATATGCTGTGACAATGTGTGTCACATTTTTGGTATTCAATTTGTGCATTTTTGTTTACCTATCATTTGAACTCTTCTGTATCTAATTTTTTGCATAATGTTTGTTCATAACATAATGAGCTCACATAAAAAATTTCATGATCATTGGATGCTTTTCTATTTTGATTTGGATTTTCTAACTTGGATGTCCATATTGTGCACATTTGCTTGCCTTTGCTTTACATTGATCATTTGATGTCTTTATCTTATGAATGGATGTTGGTCCTTTTGAGGACATCTTATGACATGTTTGAACTTGCTTTGTGCAAAAGATTGAATTCTGTTTTGATCATTTGATTTGGTTTTGAACCTAGTCTTTGTACTAGTGTTTTGTACATAAACTAATTGTGCTTTGTGTTTCAGGTTTGGACATTTAGCATTGATGATTTGGTTTGGTCTCACTTTGTGAGATACAAATGATTTGAATTCTAACACATTACTGTTTTGTAGGATTCTAAATGATAGGCTTGAGCTCATTGCTTCATTTGATTGCTTGACCATTGCTCATTGACTTGTGTAACAGTTCCATTGTTTGTCTGTTTGTTTTCTGATTGAGATATTAACTGTTTAGCTTTTGTACAGGTACATTTAGTTGCTAGCTTTTAGCTCTTGCTTGAGCTTTGGATTATGGTTGATACACCACTTAGGTAGCTACTCTCTTACTCCATGTAGTCTGGAATTCCTGTTACCTTTTGGCAGGCATTTTGGCTGAAGTCCTTTATGAGGCTCTGTTTGTGATTGTTTACATTTGTTCCAAAGACCTCTAAATGAGTCATGTTACTTGATAAGTCCTCCTAAGTGAAGAGGCAATTGACAGATAGAAGGGATTAGCAATCAATTCCCTGTTATTCAGTGAGTCGTTCATTATGCTCGCACTACGTGCTGATGCTCTTGAACAAGTACCCAAGATCTTGTCCAGTGTCTGTCAAGTGGAATAGGATCCCACATTCTGGATCCCCATGCTTTCTTTATCATAAGCTCACCCAGGCCAAGGTTAAGAGCATGAGGTCTCATCCTCATTTCCATATTTGATCAGCTTCACCCTAACTCTCAATGTTAGTGGTTAAGAGCTCACAGCTTACCATTATAGTTTGGCTTGTTTGTCGAGGTTGATATGACCCCTCTTGACTAAAGCCCACCTATTTGATTGAGCCTCTTGTTTGTATATAGTGTGTGATGCATTGTTTGCTTGATTGCTTTGCATGTGTTTGCTTTTGCTCATTTTTTTGTTGTTGAGGAGTTAGATATAAGTCCATCTATTAGCATTTTGTTTCCTGTTTGTTTTGAGGAGTTAGATATAAGTCCATCTATTGGCATTTTGTTTCCTGTTTGTTTTGAGGAGTTGGATGTAAGCCCATCTATTGGCATTTTGTTTACAGTTTTGTTGTTAGGAGTTGGATGTAAGTCCATTGATTGGCATTCTGTTTCCTCTTTCTGTGGTTCTCTTATGAGACTTGCTTATTGCTTCTACCTTGTGTTGCCTAATTCCAAAGGAACTTACTTGGATCATCTCTATGATCTCGAGAAAGGAACTCCTATTGTTGGTTTTATCCCTTAACCATCACCCTTAACCTTTTCTCTCCATCTTAACCCAAAACCGAAAAACTTTTGTGCAAACATTTGACTTGTTTTCAACATTAGAAACCTAAGCTTTAGGCTTTTGATTTTCAAACTTTCTTTTCATAATACTCATTTTGAATTGAATCTTTAAATCAACTTTGACCATTTTTATACATACTTCTAATTGGTTAATGCAACCCACTCAAATGTCTCTTTTGTGGCTCCATGTCCACTTCTTAATCAAACTTTTCATAACCTTTAGCTATTAGGTTTGAGTTATCTTTGTGGTAGATATAATACTCACCTATATCCTTAGTGATGGACAATAAGTCTTCCATGCTTATTATAGGGCTAACCCCTCACTAGCATGTCGAAGCTATCCTCACATGGTGGACTTGTGGTTTTTCAGGTCGAGTTTTCTCCCTTTGATAACAAAAGACCTTAGGGCTTTTAGACCAATCAATCCACTCACTATTTTGAAATCTTTTACCCGAACTACGGGGTTTTGATCCTTATCTTTCATGAGAGGGTACGTAGGCAATGGGTTCGTCCATCCAAACACAAAATGTAAATAAACTTGTATATTCTTTTCTCATCTCTTCAATCATGTTTGCACAAAATAATCTCATAAATAATAACCTTTTGCAACAAGCGTGAAAAGGACTACCTAGGAGTACCTAGGATGCATTGGGTGCCTAACACCTTCCCTTTTTATAACCAACCCCCTTACCCAGATCTCTGTCTTTTACTAGTTTTGTTTGTAAAACTTTATAGGTTTTTGTTCGCTTTCTAACCATTCCTTTGGATAAATAGAAGTGTTGTGGCGACTCGACTTTGTATGATTTACCTTGGATTTAGTTAATATCTCCAATGGTAACGAATACACCGCTACAGAAAAATGGCGACTCTGCTGGGGATACAGTTTTCCCTAGTGGGTTTTGCCAACTTTTCACACTTGTTGTATTATATTGTTTATGACATATTTTTGTGCAATTTGGGATTACTGTATTGTTTGTAATGCTTGAATTGCTTGATATATCAATTGCTTGTATGCTTGGTGATCTTTGCGAGATGAGTTCTATACCCGAACTCGAGTGCACCTTAGGATAGGAGAATGGCGTGGTCTCGTCGACTTATGTGGAGTTATTCCTTAGCAAGTTGACTTGCGAGTCCATTCACTTGGTGGAGGTCATGTTAGGATAATAATGTCACACAAGTAAGTTGTGGTTAGACATTACTCTTTCCAATATGTGCCTTAGAAGCCAAGGACCTTAGTTTACCAAGCCCATCTTGGCCTATTTTTAGGACGTAGTGCGGAGGTCGTTCAAATGTAAGATTTGACACGATTGTTACGCGATACTACACTCATAAGAGTCTCTCTTGAGGATATTTTTGGAATACGAGTAGTCGTTTCTCCGATAATATCCGAAAGATGGGATGATGACTATGGGAACCTCTGGTAGAACATGTCTGGCAGGTTTAAACCCTAGTACACTCCCTTTGGGTGGTTCTTAACCGAGACTCCATGCTCGTGACTCGCAACAAACCCTTGATTCATGGTTGATCCATTCATACATCCTTAATATCAATGGAACTTGGGTGTTGATAAGGTGTAAACCATAATCCACCAAAATGGATAATTAATATTAAGGATAATATGAGCCATCCCATGACCTTTGTCTGGTGTGCTTTGCTTGATCCTTGAGTGTGATTGTTGCATTCATGCATTCATGCATTCATCTGCATCCATATCATCAGATAAAAAGAAAATTTTCAAGGAACTTAAGGGGTTTATTTGCAAAACTTTAAGACAAATGGAAAGACAAAGAAGGACTACAAAGAAGTACAGCTTCAGACAACCCGATCTGAAAGAGTTAAGGAAACTGACATCCTATGTACTAGATCCCTTGGGTTTCAAAGCTCGCTTCGGGAAACTGCTTCCTCTTCTGACTACTCAGGTTGATGAAGGGTTGATGAGTACGTTGGCACAGTTTTATGATCCTCTGTACCGTTGCTTCTCTTTTCCGGACTTTCAGATGTTGCCTACCCTTGAGGAGTATGCTTATCTAGTGGGCATACCGATTCTAGATCAGATGTCGTTCAGTGGCTTGGAGAGTATTCCTACTTCTCAAGAGATAGCTGACCTGTTGCGCATAGATGAATCTCTGATTCGTGCTCATATGACTACCAAAGGTGGAATTCAAGGTCTCCCTTCTGAGTTCCTCATCTCTCAAGCTACTGTTTATGGGAAGGCCATGAGTGAGGATGCTTTTGAAGCCATATTTGTACTTCTCATCTATGGATTGGTATTGTTCCCCAACATCGACAAATTCGTGGATGTGAATGCTATTAGGATCTTCTCTGCTCTTAATCCCGTTCCTACTCTCTTGGGTGATACCTATTTCTCTTTGCATCTGAGGAATGCAAAGGGTGGTGGCGCTATTGTGTGATGTTTGCCTCTGTTGTATAAGTGGTTTATTTCTCACTTACCTCAGACGCTCGCCTTCAAGGAGAACAAGGGATGTCTACAGTGATCCACGAGACTAATGTCTCTCACTAATGATGATATCTCTTGGTATAACCATGTATATGACAGTGTGCAGATTATCGACTCTTGTGGTGAATTCTCCAATGTGCCTCTTCTTGGTACATGTGGTGGGATTAGCTACAACCCTGTTTTAGCACGCCGTCAGCTTGGGTTCCCCCTAAAGGATAAACCTAATAACATTCTGTTAGAGGGTGTGTTCTTTCAGGAGGATAAAGATCCCCAAGGCTTGAAGGGCAGAATGGTTCGCGCTTGGCGCAAGATCCATAAGAAAGGCAGGAATGAGTTGGGTCCTAAGAATTGCATTTCTTTTGAGCCATACACTGCTTGGGTAAGGAAGAGAGCATCTAAGTATCTCATGCCTTACGATTATCCGAGACCTACACCTTTGGTTGAGGATGGGCCTTCAACCCTCCCTAACCAAGGAGTAGAGGAGTTGAGAGACGAAGACCTTTCACGTGCCTGGATCCGTGAAAGGGAAGAGTTGCTTCAACAGATTAAGGAGAAAGATGCTCTGATCGAGTTCCTCGAGCATCAGGTCATCGATGATCCTGACGATGCATGGACTTCTCTACTTCCTCAGTCTTCCAAGTTCTGGAAAAGGAGGTATGACCGACTCGCCAAAGAGAAGGCGGATATGGAAGCAGCTTACGAGAGAGAGGTGAAGAGGCTTCGTGCAGCTTATCTTCCGGTGTCCCGAGCTTCTAGGGATCCATAGGATGTTTATTTTCCTTTTCTCTTGTAATGATTGACAATGCTGTACTTCTTTTCTCAGATATATTTGATGAAATATTTCCATATGCGATAAAATGCTTAATATTTCCAAAATTTGCAAATAAAACCCTAAAGTTCCTTCGAAACAAAAACAAATCATGTGCACAAGCATTGCATGCATCATATGCATAAGCAGGTGTTGTTCTCAGCCTCTGGTCTTGTGGTCTAACTATGTGCTCTTCATTTATTTTGAAGACAAGCTGCCGTCCTCCTCTGTTGTGAGCATTGCTGATGTCAGTGGGTTAACCCGTAGCGGTCGTGTGTTTTCTGCACCCCCGAAGCCTCAGGCTGTTGCTGATTCTGTTGAGCGTCCGGTTGGGAATACGGTGAATTCTTCGAACCCGACACTTGTTGTTAAACCCTCCTCTGTGCAAAAGACTCCTGCTTCTGTTGGCCCTAGTGGCAATTTGAAAGAAGACTGTGATGAGATGCTAAAGCTCATCAAGAAGAGTGAGTACAGTGTTGTAGACCAGCTTCTACAAACACCATCCAAGATTTCTGTGTTATCATTGCTTCTGAATTCAGAACCGCATAGAGAAGCTCTGCAGAAAGTCTTGGATGTGGCATATGCTGATCACGATGTCACAATAGAACAGTTCGACAGCATTGTTGCAAACATTACTGCTTGTAACACTTTGAGTTTCTGTGACTCTGATCTCCCTGAGGAGGGAAGAGACCACAACTTGGCATTACACATTTCCATGAATTACAAAGACGACGCCATGTCCAACGTGTTGGTGGACACTGGGTCATCCCTGAATGTATTGCCAAAATCAACTCTCTCGAGATTGTGATTTCAAGGGCCTCCCATGAGGCAGAGTGGAGTTGTTGTGAAAGCTTTCGATGGGTCGCGTAAGACTGTGATTGGGGAAGTTGATCTCCCAATCAAGATTGGACCAAGTGATTTCCAGATTACCTTCCAAGTTATGGATATCCACCCATCCTATAGCTGTCTCTTAGGCAGACCATGGATTCACGAGGCTGGCGCCGTGACATCCACCCTACACCAGAAGCTGAAATTCGTGAAGAACAAGAAACTGGTAGTGGTAGGGGGAGAAAAGGCTCTCTTGGTTAGCCACTTGTCTTCCTTCTCATACATAGATGCTGAGGATGAAGTTGGAACTCCTTTCCAAGCTTTATCTATAGTTGAGCCTGTTGAGAAGAGAACTCCTTCATTTGCTTCCTATCGAGATGCGAAATTGGCCATTGAGTGTGGTGCAATTGCTGGTTTAGGAAAAATGATCGAGCTTGAAGACAATAAGTCCCGGGCTGGCATTGGCTTTTCTTCTGGGGTCTTCAATGAGAAAGGGTTGTTCAAGAGTGGAGGTTTCATCCACACCGGTCAAGATGAAGATGTTGCTGCTGTTCTGGAAGAAGATGCAGAGGATTCCGACAATTTTGTCATCCCTAGTGGGATCTGCAACAATTGGGTCGCTGTGGATGTTCCTACAGTCATTCATAAATCAAAGTAATAATCACTTTGTTTAAAAACCCTTCTCCCATGCCAAAAGGAGAAGTGATGACATTGTTGGCAACATTTAATACAATGATGTTTTCATTCAATAAATTCATGCTAAATGTTTGTTTTTCCAATTATTTTCACTTTTTGCTTTTTGCATGAAATTGGTGATCACAAAAAACCCTGAACAAGAATAAAATCAATTTTTTCATCTGCATAATGATTGCCTTGTTTGATTTCTAAAAAGCTTTCATATCTATAATCATTATGCAGGTTGATATCTAAACCCATTGAACATAATGATCCAACGCCATCTCCCAATTTTGAATTCCCTGTATTCGAGGCAGAGGAAGATGATGTTGACAAGATTCCTGACGAGATTACCCGTCTTCTTGGCATAAAAAGAAGATCATTCAGCCGCATCTTGAAAACCTGGAAAGAGTCAAATTGGGGTTTTACAAATGTAATAAAAAAAGGGGGTGAAAAATCAATCAAAAAAAAATCAAAAAAAAAAAAAGAAGAAGAAATATAAAGAAAAAATAAAGGAAAAAATGGCGCCCTCAAACCCCAAGTTGACTGATGCTGAATGGGTTCAGAGTCGTTATGACCAACTGAATTTGATCGAAGAGAAGCGATTGACTGCCATGTGTCATGGTCAGTTATATCAGTAGAGAATGAAGAAAGCATTCGATAAGAAGGTCAAGCCTCGTGTGTTCCGAGAAGGTGACCTTGTGCTCAAGAAAGTCTTGTCTTTCACGCCCGATTCCAGGGGCAAGTGGACTCCAAATTACGAGGGTCCATATGTTGTCAAGAGAGCCTTTTCTGGCGGTGCTTTGATGCTTACAGCTATGGATGGGGAGGATTCCACTCGTCCTGTGAATTCAGATGCAGTCAAGAAATACTTCGCCTAGAAAGAAAAACAGAATAGCTCGCTAAGCTGAAAACCCAAAAGGGCGGCTTAGGCAAAAATGAGCGTCTCGGTGGATTGAACCCGAAAGTGCGATCCAGGCAAAAGTTAGATACATAAAAAAGATATTGGCATCCCGCTAGATTGAGTACCTCA
The DNA here is from genome assembly GCF_024323335.1 of Lathyrus oleraceus. Lineage (NCBI taxonomy): Eukaryota > Viridiplantae > Streptophyta > Magnoliopsida > Fabales > Fabaceae > Lathyrus > Lathyrus oleraceus. The sequence continues at coordinate 443,002,426 of NC_066581.1, forward strand.
CCCTGGGGCAATCTAGGCAAAAATTAGGGATTTGGCAAGTAACTGCATCTTGACAAGACTGTGTTCTACATCTGTCATCCGTCAAAGATTCTATTCATTTGTCGTCAACTAAAGCTTCGAATACATCGAATCCGGAATTGGTGGAGAAATGGTCATTATGTTCAATGTAGCCCTTTTCCGATATATATCACCAATTTCAAACTTGTAAAAATCTATGGAGTCTTGCCATTTGTAGGCTACCATTCCATCAAATAAACTTGAGCCTTTATCCAATTATTTGCACTCTGATTTGTTTCTATTCAACAAATGTTTTGCATGTTTCAATTGATAAAATATCATTGTTTTAAACAAACGAATTTTTCACAAACTGTTTGTAAACAAAGTGAACATTCACGATGATAAAAAGATACTTAGGAGATCCTCAGTGCTCTCCTAAGGGTGGTATGATTCCCAACAGGGTAAGACATTTATTCATATCCTTGGCATTTGTTGGTATCATCTTCCTCTGGAACCTTCTGTGGTTTTTTCTTCCGTGCAGAGTGCCTTTCTTGGCTTCTTCCCTCAGCCAAGTGTTGGGAGGGTTCATCCCTTTTCACTTCAGCAGAGCAGTATCTTTCTCTTCTCGGATGTGTATCTCTGGAAGACTTGTTTTGGTAGTGGGCCCCCAGAATCCCTTTATCTATCGGGAAGACTCCCCAGTAGAGCTGCTCATGTGATAGAAGTGTTCTTATATTAACTCCTATCCCCGGTTGGAATGTTCATTGAATCCTCCCCTAGCAGAAGAGCAGTGGTACTTCCCTCTTCAGGAGATGTGCCCTCGTTGGAAGGTTCAGTATTTGGTGGTTGCTCCCCAGATTTCCTTCATTTCCTTAGATAGATCCTCAACGGAGTTGTTGATGTGTCGGATCTTATCTTTTACGATGTTATCCCCTGCCGAGATATTGCTGTTTCCTGGCATATCTAAATCCCCAGCTAGAGTGGGTGGTCTGTTGGACCTTATCTTTTATGGTGTTATCTCTAGTAGAGTTATTGTTGTTCCCTGGTATCTCTGATCCACAACAGAGTTGTTGGTATGGTGGATCTTATCTGTGATGACAGTTTCCCCAACCAGAGATTGCTTTTGTGGCAGATGCTACTTGCACAATTAAGCACTTCTCCCCAGCTGAGACTGATGATTCATCCTTGCGATGATTTTTTGATTTCACTGCTTCCCCAACAGACGGGTATGATCTCCTTGGTGAGTTTGGTACTTGGTGGTTGATCACCGGTTTCCTCTTTTATCCCTCAGTAGGATTCCAAAGTAGAGTTGTTGTTGGATTCCCCGGTAGAGTTGCTACAGTATCCCCAATAGAGTTGCTTGTGTGTCAAATTCTACTCGTGCGTTCTGTTTTCCTCAGCAGTGTCTGCATGTGCACTGACTCTTTTCCCTAACCAGATTGATTGATGATCCATCACTCAGAGATTTTGTGATTTCCTGATATCTCTGGTTTCTCCTGCAAGATCTTTGCTTCCTAGCATCTCGAATCTCCAGCAAATTGGATACTCTCCATCGGAGTTTCTGGCTTTCTCTCTTGAGAAGTAGTACCGGACGTTTGATTCCTGGGCCTGTTTGTTTTAGATATGTCTGTTTGTCAGCATTCATCATACATAAACCACACATATACATGCATACTTATAACATTCAGATATTCATGTTGCATTTTTTGCCATATATCTATTGTTTGTTGTCTCCTGCTATCTGGTGGTATATCTCCCCAAGCAGATGGGTGTGTCTGATCCTTCAATATAGGTCAGCCCCATAAGCAGAAAGTGTTATCTTTCATGCCATTTCCCCACTGAGTTCTATCCTCGTGATGACGGTTGTTTCCGTGTCCTCCCAACACACACATTGGGATGGATTTCCCTATTGAGTTATATCCTCATTAGGATGAGTCTTGATTTAGTTTGCCTTTTTGGTTTGACCCTAAATTGGCCCTTGGAGACTGTTTTTTGGTGTTCCCCAGTAAGGTCGCCAATATTATTCACCTTATCCTCAGTGGATTTCTTTGGCTTCTACTCACTAACCGGTAGTTGTAAGTCCTATATCTTTGGTTTCTACCCAGCATATGGTAGTTGTAAATCCTACTTTCATCCCCTGGCAGAGGTAACCTTTGTGGTTTATTCTGGTTGATGGCGAATTTTTGTGGTCTTCTACCCAGCATTCGGTAGTAGTAAGTCCTATTGTTTCTCCCTCCGCATCGGAGTCCGTGCTTCCCCGCAGTATAAATGAATAACTGCTCAGTAATCGGCAATCATTCATCTTATCCCCAGTGGAGTTTGCGGTCTTCTACCCCGTATCCGGTAGTTTTAAGTCCCGGGCTGGCATTGGCTTTTCTTATGGGGTGTTCAATGAGAAAGGGTTGTTCAAGAGTGGAGGTTTCATCCACACCGGTCAAGATGAAGATGTTGCTGCTGTTCTGGAAGAAGATGCAGAGGATTTCGACAATTTTGTCATCCCTGGTGGGATCTGCAACAATTGGGTCGCTGTGGATGTTCCTACAGTCATTCATAAATCAAAGTAATAATCACTTTGTTTAAAAACCCTTCTCCCATGCCAAAAGGAGAAGTGATGACATTGTTGGCAACATTTAATACAATGATGTTTTCATTCAATAAATTCATGCTAAATGTTTGTTTTTCCAATTATTTTCACTTTTTGCTTTTTGCATGAAATTGGTGATTACAAAAAACCCTAAACAAGAATAAAATCAATTTTTTCATATGCATAATGATTGCCTTGTTTGATTTCTAAAAAGCTTTCATATCCAAAATCATTATGCAGGTTGATATCTAAACCCATTGAACATAATGGTCCAACGACATCTCCCAATTTTGAATTCCCTGTATTCGAGGCAGAGGAAGATGATGTTGACAAGATTCCTGACGAGATTACCCGTCTTCTTGAGCATAAAAAGAAGATCATTCAGCCGCATCTTGAAAACCTGGAAACAGTCAAATTGGGGTTTTACAAATGTAATAAAAAAAGGGGGTGAAAAATCAATCAAAAAAAATCAAAAAAAAAAAAAGAAGAAGAAATGTAAAGAAAAAATAAAGGAAAAAATGGCGCCCTCAAACCCCAAGTTGACTGATGTTGAATGGGTTCAGAGTCGTTATGACCAACTGAATTTGATCGAAGAGAAGCGATTGACTGCCATGTGTCATGGTCAGTTTTATATCAGCAGAGAATGAAGAAAGCATTCGATAAGAAGGTCAAGCCTCGTGTGTTCCGAGAAGGTGACCTTGTGCTCAAGAAAGTCTTGTCTTTCGCGCCCGATTCCAGGGCAAGTGGACTCCAAATTACGAGGGTCCATATGTTGTCAAGAGAGCCTTTTCAGGCGGTGCTTTGATGTTTACAACTATGGATGGGGAGGATTTCACTCGTCCTGTGAATTCAGATGCAGTAAAGAAATACTTCGCCTAGAAAGAAAAACAGAATAGCTCGCTAAGTTGAAAACCCAAAAGGGCGGCTTAGGCAAAAATGAGCGTCTCGGTGGATTGAAAACCCGAAAGGGCGATCTAGGCAAAAGTTAGAGACATAAAAAAGATATTGGCATCCCACTAGATTGAGTACCTCCCCTTGGGGCAATCTAGGAAAAAATTAGGGATTTGGCAAGTAACTTCATATTAACAAGACTGTGTTCTACATCTGTCATCCGTCAAAGATTCTATTCATTCGTCGTCAACTGAAGCTTCGAATACATCGAATCCGGAATTGGTGGAGAAATGGTCATTATGTTCAATGTAGCCCTTTTCCGATATATATCACCAATTTCAATCTTGTAAAAATCTATGGAGTCTTTCCATTTGCAGGCTACCATTCCATCAAATAAACCTGAGCCTTTATCCAATTATTTGCACTCTGATTTGTTTCTATTCAACAAATGTTTTGCATGTTTCAATTGATAAAATATCATTATTTTAAACAAACGAATTTTTCACAAACTGTTTGTAAACAAAGTGAACATTCACGATGATAAAAAGATACTTAGGAGATCCTCAGTGCTCTCCCAAGGGTGGTATGATTCCCAACAGGGTAAGACATTTATTCATATCCTTGGCATTTGTTGGTATCCTCTTCCTCTGGAACCTTCTGTGGTTTTTTCTCCCGTGCAGAGTGCCTTTCTTGGCTTCTTCCCTCAGCCAAGTGTTGGGAGGATTCATCCCTTTTCACTTCAGTAGAGCGGTATCTTTCTCTTCTCGGATGTCAATCTCTGGAAGACTTGTTTCGGTAGTGGGCCCCCAGAATCCCTTTATCCATCGGGGAGACTCCCCAGTAGAGCTGCTCATGTGATAGAACTGTTCTTATATTAACTCCTATCCCCGGTTGGAATGTTCATTGATTCCTCCCCTAGCAGAAGAGCAGTGGTACTTCCCTCTTCAGCAGATGTGCCCTCGTTGGAAGGTTCAGTATTTGGTGGTTGCTCCCCAGATTTTCCTTCATTTCCTCAGATAGATCCTCAACGGAGTTGTTGATGTGTCGGATCTTATCTTTTACGATGTTATCCCTTGCCGAGATATTGCTGTTTCCTGGCATATCTAAATCCCCAGCTAGAGTGGGTGGTCTGTTGGACCTTATCTTTTATGGTGTTATCTCAAGTAGAGATATTGTTGTTCCCTGGTATCTCTGATCCACAACAGAGTTGTTGGTATGGTGGATCTTATCTGTGATGACAGTTTCCCCAACCAGAGATTGCTTTTGTGACAGATGCTACTTGCACAATTAAGCACTTCTCCCCAGCTGAGACTGATGATTCATCCTTGCGATGATTTTGTGATTTCACTGCTTCCCCAACAGACGGGTATGATCTCCTTGGTGAGTTTGGTACTTGGTGGTTGATCACCGGTTTCCTCTTTTATCCCTCAGTAGGATTCCAAAGTAGAGTTGCTGTTGGATTCCCCAGTAGAGTTGCTACAGTATCCCCAGTAGAGTTGCTTGTGTGTCAAATTCTACTCGTGCGTTCTGTTCTCCTCAGCAGTGTCTGCATGTGCACTGACTCTTTTCCCTAACCAGATTGATTGATGATCCATCACTCAGAGATTTTATGATTTCCTGATATCTCTGGTTTCTCCTGCAAGATCTTTGCTTCCTAGCATCTCGGATCTCCAGCAAATTGGATACTCTCCATCGGAGTTTTTGGCTTTCTCTCTTGAGAAGTAGTACCGGACATTTGATTCCTGGGCCTGTTTGTGTTAGATATGTCTGTTTGTCAGCACTCATCATACATAAACCACACATATACATGCATACTTATAACATTCAGATATTCATGTTGCATTTTTTGCCATATATCTATTGTTTGTTGTCTCCTGCTATCTGGTGGTATATCTCCCCAAGCAGATGGGTGTGTCTGATCCTTCAATATAGAGTCAGCCCCATAAGCAGAAAGTGTTATCTTTCATGCCATTTCCCCACTGAGTTCTATCCTCGTGGATGACGGTTGTTTCCGTGTCCTCCCAACACACACATTGGGATGGATTTCCCTATTGAGTTATATCCTCATTAGGATGAGTCTTGATTTAGTTTGCCTTTTTGGTTTGATCCTAAATTGGCCCTTGGAGACTGTTTTTTGGTGTTCCCCAGTAAGGTCGCCAATATTATTCACCTTATCCTCGGTGGATTTCTTTGGCTTCTACTCACTAACCGGTAGTTGTAAGTCCTATATCTTTGGTTTCTACCCAGCATATGGTAGTTGTAAATCCTACTTTCATCCCGTGGAAGAGGTAACCTTTGTGGTTTATTCTGGTTGATGGCGAATTTTTGTGGTCTTCTACCCAGCATTCGATAGTAGTAAGTCCTATTGTTTCTCCCTCCGCATCGGAGTTTGTGCTTCCCCGCGGTATAAATGAATAACTGCTCAGTAATCGGAAATCATTCATCTTATCCCCAGTGGAGTTTGCGGTCTTCTACCCTGTATCCGGTAGTTGTAAACCCTATCCTTATCCTCAGCTGAGTTTGTAGTCTTCTACCCAGCATTCGGTAGTTGTAAATCCTAATTTCTCCTCTGTTCAGAGTTAACCCTTGTTGTTCATCCCAACCGATGACGGTTACTCTTCCGTGGTTTTCTACCCAGTCTTCGGTAGATGTAATCCCCTCTTTGTTGGTTATCATTATCCCGTATTCGGTATTGATATTCCTTCTTGTGGATGTTTGCTCTGAGTAAGCAAATTTATCCCCGTCGGGTCCTCTTTCATTTACCGTTTGTCGGTGATGTTTGTTGCTTCCCTTTGATTAGCCATCATTATATACCTAGTTTTGGTATCTCGATGCCTTTCTTTTTGGTCGATATATCCTTTGTTAACCTACAACCCGGTTATGGATAATCTTCCATGCGAGTATATTATCTACGTTTTGACGGCAATAGATAATATATCTCATGCACTCTTCGGTCGAAGCCTTTTGTGTTTCCCCAGTTGAGTAAGATTTGTTGTCCCTTTGCGGAATCAAATATTCATTCTACCCCATTTTGTTTGGATAGTTGCCTTGTCTGCGCAATTTATCCCCAGTGATTCATCTCTCGTCTACCCTATTGTTGTTGGTAACGATTGTTTCTCCTTTGATTGGTTATCATTACATACCTAGTTTGGTATCCCGATGCCTTTCTTTTCGGTCAATTTATCCTTTGCTAACCTACTACCCGGTTATGGATAATCTTCCATGCAAGTATATTATCTACGTTTTGACGGCTATAGATAATATATCTCATGCACTCTTTGGTCGAAGTCTTTTGTTGTTCTTCCCCAATTGAGTAAGATTCGTATTCCTCGTGGAATCGAATGTCCTTCCTATAAACAAGTCCGCTTTTCTAGCTTTCTTCAGGGTGATGAGTGTTTTGGCACATAAACCAATTCACGTTTCGGTCGATTTATCCTTTGTTAACCTACAACCCGGTTGTGGATAATCTTCCATGCGAGTATATTATCTACGTTTTGACGGCTATAGATAATATGTCTCATGCACTCTTTTGTTGAAGCCTTGCGGTCTTCCCTAGTTGAGTAAGATTCGTATTCCTTGTGGAATCAAATGTCCATCCTATAAACAAGTTTGCTTTTCCAGCTTTCTTCAGGATGATGAGTGTTTTGGCACACACACCAATTCACGCCTTGGTCGGTCACCTATTATATACCTACTACCCGGTATCCCTGGTGTTCCTTCCTTTCTGCTCCCTATTATGACCTCGGTCCCCTGTGGAGTCAGATTTTCCTGAGTTGAAACATACCTTTTTCAGGTCTTCCTCAGATGATTTGGTCGATTGATATCTCTCACCCGTACACCGGTCTTAGATATTCATTCTTCCCGAGCTTGTTACCCACTAACCGGTAACACCTTATCCTTTTGCTTCCCTTGGAGAGTCTCTTAGATTTCCCCAGCGGAGTTGTTGTTGTGATTTGCCTTTTGTGGTGTTGGCGTATTCCCCAATACATGCATTTTCCCCGGCAGAGTTGTCTTGTCATCTCTTTCCCCACCCCGAGTCCGGATTTTCATCCGAGGTATCCATTATGGATAGTTTTGCTGTGTTGGCGTTTTCCCCAGCACATGCATCTTTGAGTCAGCTTGAGTCTTTCCATCAGACTTATTTCCTTTTGGAATTCTTTTCCCCGGTGTCAAGTCGTGACTTGCTCACGCAGTTTCAGTCCTTTACTCCCCAGTAAAGTCTCCAGCTTGAAGTCGTGTCCTGCTCACGCATTTTTTCTTTTTCTTATCACCATAAGAGTCTCGTTAGAGTCTTTGTTCCATCAGCGAGTGTATTACTCCTATGGATTTTCTATTTCTCCTGATTTCTTTTCTTCTTTGTGGACACATATCCCCACAGAGATAGTTTGTTTTGCATACATACATTTGCATCATGAGGTCTCTCAGGGACCAAAATTTGCCTCTTTGTTGTTATTTAAGCCCATTCTACCTCGTCGAGACGAAGACGTTAACCTTCATTTCTCCATCTAGAATGATCTTAAATAAGGGCATCTGTAAGACCCCAATTTTGTCCCTAAGATCCCTCATGGCATCATATCATTGCATTGCATTGCCTCAAGGATCATTTAAGCATCTTGGCTTCCTTTCCCTTTGGGTGGGATCTCCTGTGAGTGGTTTGAGATCACCAGGCATGCTTGCACTATATATCATTTGCTTTTCTTGTTTTATTCACTAACCAAACGCACAAAAATATGTCATTAACATTTTGTTTTGCAGTCTAAGCAAGCATCAGGTCAAGGCTTTCAAGGAATTTCTTTGTGCATTGAATTGAGGTATCTTCCTTGAGATGAGGACCACATGGTATTATATTGAGCTTATATGAGCTAGGGTCCATTTTGAAGCAAATTCCCCAAGTGGTCAAGGCTCAAGTTCATCAGTCATGTCAAGGTCATCTGAGGACCCATAGAACCAACTGTGCAGTCTACTGAGGGCTTTAAGGTGGAAGAAATGATTTGAAACATCCCATTCATGTTCAAACAAGGCCTATTCATCATGTCAAAGATCTATCTTGAAGATTTTGAAGTCATTGCAAAAGTTTCCAAAAATGGAAAGTGACCTGTAATTTCAAGTTTCCAAAAATGGTAAGTTTTTGGTCCATATTCAACATGACTTTCCAACATCAAATAAGCTTCAAATGAACTTTTGGTGAACAAGAAAGTTGAAGATATTTCTCTCCCATTTCTAAAAATTCCTATTTCATGATCACCTGATGAAGGGTTGAGAAGTTATGACCAAATGATCACAAAGCATGCATGGAAGTTCAACATAGCATAACTTTTGATTCAAAACTCCAAATTGGTCCACTCTTTTTGCAAATTGCTCCTTATGACCAATACTTTCCAAATTAATCATTGCCTTGCATGGAAGAAGCTCATATGATCATTTGTTCATACATGTGCATTTTGGAGGGAAATTTGATAATTCAAAATTGGATGATCATACAAGCCAAATACCAATTCCATCTTGATTATTGAATGATTTTAAGTGAAAACAAGGCTCAGCATGGCACTGTTCACGTGTGGCATGTACATGCTAAGCACACTTGCCAATTTTGCAAAACACCTTACATCTCCTTAATCTTGTTAGCCATTGCCTAATTGGATTAACAGCATCATTAAGAGATCATATATAAGCTAAATCATAACTGTTTTTCAAAAAAGAAGCATTTGATATCTGAAAAATTCACATTCCCTCCAAAAACTCTCTCTCTTGGAAATCCAAAATTCTTCACACAAACCTTGATTTTCTTTGCACAATCATGATCATGGAACATCACTGATTAGGAATCCACGTTTGGTTTGAAGAATTCTATCAAGAATCAAGCAGATCGAGCACATGAGCATGTCCATGGACTTCTGAAATTGAGCTTGATTCAGGTTGTTTCAAGTGGTAATTCTTGTGCAAAGCTTCATTAGAGGTTAAAGGAAGTTGATCTGGAGCTGGAGGAAGCTTGAGCACGCGAATTCATCCACTGCCATCTCAAGTAAGGTGAAATTCGATCCTCTTATTTTGCCAATTTCTTGCCATAAACATGTAGAGCCTGTTATACTGAGCATGTTGATATGATTTATTTTGAAATTGGACGAGAATTGAGCTTGTTATGTTGATTTAAAGTTTGGATGTTGAATATGTTTTTGCTCGATGCGTAGAATCCATGAGGTTTTAGGTTGTATGAATGTGATATTCGTGATCCTGGTGAGAAGAGCTTTTGATCCATATAAGATTTGTAGATTTATGGAAAAAATTCATTGGAGCTCCACCGCAGACGGCCGGAGAAGACGGTTGCTCCGCCGTCTGCAATTCTTAGGGTTTTTTGGTCCACGTGTGTTTCCACGTTGCGCTGGCATGGCTATTTCGTTGGTTCACTTTCACTTGACTAATCCACGCAGCGTTTTGATTCAGGCGCCTTTGATCCTTCAGTGCTTGCATTCGATCCTTGGCATTGCATTGTTTCTGGATTTATTTTGAATATTCTCTTGATCCTGGCGTGCGTGTGTTCGATTCTCTGCTTGTGTGTTTCTGAATTTTTATTTGAATTCTCATTCTGGACCTGGTGTGCGTGAGTTCGATCCCTGGTGCTGCATGTTTTCTAAATTTATTTCATTTGAATTCTCTTTTCCCTTGGAGCGTGTGTTCGAACCTGGCTGGATGCATATTCTGAATTTTATTCAAATTTCATTTTCCATCCATTATTTCATTTTATTTCTTCATTTTAGAAAAATCATTAAAAATTGAAAAATGCTTCAAATTGATCCCAATTTTTTTTCACATTCTTGTTTTGACCTATAGTTTTTTATAGCATTTATTTCATGATTTGTTTGTTGCTGGCTTATTAAATTGTGATTTTTGATTGAACCTTGTTGCCAAATTGATATGTCATGATAAATGCTTAGTGTAATGCTCATCTTTAATCCAATTGATCTGAAATTTGGTGTGATTAATCTTCACATGTGATATGATTTTTGAGCTTTGGTTTGAGATTTTTATCATATGCTATCACTGTTTTAGACACATAAAGATATGGTGTGACAATGTGTGTCACATTTTTGGTATTCAATTTGTGCATTTTTGTTTACCTATCATTTGAACTCTTCTGTATCTAATTTTTTGCATGATGTTTGTTCATAACATGATGAGTTCACATAAAAAAATTCATGATCATTGGATGCTTTTCTGTTTTGAGTTGGATTTTCTAACTTGGATGTCCATATTGTGCACATTTGCTTGCCTTTGCTTTACATTGATCATTTGATGCCTTTATCTTATGAATGGATGTTGGTCCTTTTGAGGACATCTGATGACATGTTTGAACTTGCTTTGTGCAAAAGATTGACTTCTGTTTTGATCATTTGATTTGGTTATGAACCTAGTCTTTGTACTAGTGTTTTGTACATTAACTAATTGTGCTTTGTGTTTCAGGTTTGGACATTTAGCATTGATGATTTGGTTTGGTCTCACTTTGTGAGATACAAATGATTTGAATTCTAACACATTGCTGTTTTGTAGGATTCTAAATGATAGGCTTGAGCTCATTGCTTCATTTGATTGCTTGACCATTGCTCATTGACTTGTGTAACAGTTCCACTATTTGTCTGTTTGTTTTCTGACTGAGATATTAATTGTTTAGCTTTTGTACAGGTACATTTAGTTGCTAGCTTTTAGCTCTTGCTTGAGCTTTAGATTATGGTTGATACACCACTTAGGTAGCTACTCTCTTACTCCATGTAGTCTGGAAGTCCTGTTACCTTTTGCAGACATTTTGGCTGAAGTTCTCCTTATGAGGCTCTGTTTGTGATTGTTTACATTTGTGCCAAAAACCTTTAATGAGGCATGTTACTTGATAAGGGGTTGAATCTAGCCTCAATTCATCCTAACTCCAAGTATATTGAGAGGTACAAGGGGTTGAAATTTGAGGTGCACGATCTGAGTTGCTTCGATTTGACCTCAAAAGAAACTCAAACTTGTTGCCTACATTGGTAGGACTACAGACAACCAAAGATCCAAGAGAATTATGGAGAATTGAGTGAGAATCGAAGAGATGAAATTTTATGGAAAATACCTTAAATGCAGGTCTGAATTCGATTGTTCTTGCTTTAGCTTGTGCTTGATCTTGCTCAGAATGCTTGCATGAGTATAATAGAATGATCAAATGGCTTTGGATCCTTGGAGATTTGAATCTCAAGACAGTGAGATTTAAACTTAAATTCCAATGGAAATTATCAAGGTTGTCCTCTGAAATGGAAGGGGTTGAATGCTTGGGATAAAAGATGGCGCACAGGGGTCCTCAATTTTGATCCTAAAGGCCTCTATTTATAGCCAATTCAAATGATATTTGCACACTTGAATTGAACTTCCAAAATTAGCAATGTGTGATGCATGGGTGCATGGGCGTGTACATGCCCATGAAATCACTCCATCTTATCCATAATCAAGTATAAGCATTACTGAAGTCATGTTGGAATGCTAGGCAATTATGCATGGAAGTGTGAAGTTCAATCTTGCCAAATGATGATGCAATGTTCAAGCCATGCCCAACCCATTCAAATCTTGTCCAAAATGGATGAAATTGGACTTTTGGAAAGGTTAGATCAAGAGGAACAACTTTCATGTTGAATACTTTTTCATTTTAAGCTTGTATCATGATGAATTTTGAGGTGGAAGTTTGGAAAATTAAACATTACAACAAAATTTCTAAGTGTCAAGCCATATGTTCATTTATTCCACCTTCGCGAACTTTTTATGTGAGCTTAAAATGAGAAATGTTCCTTCATCAAAGTTGTAGCTCGCTCAAAGTAATTCAAAAAGGACACAAGTTTGACCTTATTTGGATTTAATATGAAGGAGTTATGCATTTTTGAAGTTGAGGAAAATCATTTGTTCAATGGCATTGGTCCAAAATGACCTATAATATCCTCATATCACATGCTCATAAAAGTTGAATTAGCTCTTCCTCCAAACATCAAAGTTGAATTATACATCTTTAATTTGATTGTGCAACTTGGAAATCTTTTATCTCATAAACATTGAGCAAGTTATGGGCGTGGGAAGTTGACTTCCAAATTAGAGCTTAGACAAAATGACCTATAATCTTTCACCATAAAAAATGTCTTTCCAAGCAAAACTAACTCTAGTCATCAACATGAAAGTTATTTGGAATGTAATTTAAAGTAACGTTTCTCTTGGAATCATTTTCATATGATAAATGGTGTAGGAGATAGGGTCTAAGGAACCCTAGATTTGATCAGATGAATTCCTCTAGTCAACCACCATCAACCAACTTGCTGGCTTGCAATTATCTTCACATTTTGGACTCATGGGAGATCATATATGCATAATATTATGAAATTTTAAGTATCCCTTGAAATATTTGATCAATTGTTAAAGAAGCTTGTTGAAGAAGTCACACAAGACACCCAGATGAACTAGGGTTTCCCAGGCAAACCAATTCCAAACTCTTGATGAATTCTTGATTAAAAATACAAGTGAAGCTCATGGGGATCTGTAAGACCCCAAATATTTACCCTAAGATCCCTCATGCAATTTCATCATAAGCATTAGCATTGGGATCATACCTTGGCATCCTCCTGACCCCTCTTTCATTGGGTTTGTTTTGAGAGAGATCACCAAGAACTATATGATTGTATCATACTTGTATTTTATCATTTTTCACTAACCAAAATACAAAAAATATGTCTTTGTATTTGCCTAACTCTTTTGTAGGTAGGGCATGATCCCATTGATCTATCAAGTTTACATCTAGGATTTCAGACCATCATGAACAAAGAACACAACCATGGATTGATACAAGGATGGTCACAAGAATAATATATGATTCCCAATGATTTCTACATGTTATTTTGGTCAAGCTTTCTTCAAGAGTTTGAGGGTGATTTGCCTTGGAAACCCTAGTTTGACTGGGTATCTTGAGTAACTTCTCCAACAAGCTATCTCACCGTTTGATCAAATTTTCTAAGGGAGAGTTGAAAATTCATCATCTTATGCGTATATGATCTACCATGAGCCTATAAAGTCAAGAGAATTGAATATTAGCAAGTTGGTTGATGGTGGTTGGCCAGATGAATTCATCTGATCAAAACTGGGTCTCCCTAGACCATATCTCCTACACTTTTCACCATATGAAAATGATTACAAGATAAAACTTACTCTAAATGACATTCCAAACAACTTCCATGTTGATACCTAGAGCTAGTTTTGCTTGGAAAATCATTTTCTATGTTGAAACATTATAGGTCATTTTGTCTAAACCATAATTTGAAACTCAACTTCCCAAGGCCATAACTTACTCAATTTTTATGAGATGAAATATTTCCAAGTTGAATAATCAAATTAAATATGTCTAATTCAACTTTGATGGTTGGAGGGAGAGCTAATTCAACTTTTATGAGCATGTGATATGAGGCTACATTATAAGTCACTTTTGACCTATACCATTGAACAAGTGATTTTTCCAACCTTCAAAAATGCATAACTCTATCATTTCAAATCCAAATGACATGAAATTTGTGACCATTTTGAATGTTTTTGAAAGAGATACAACTTGATGAATACACTTTTCTCATTTGAAGCTCACATAAAAAGTTAAGCAAGGTGGAATATTGAGATATATGGCTTGACGCTTAGAAAAAATTTCAACATGTTGAAATTTCCAAACTTCCACTTCAAAAGTCAACATGATACACTCTTCAAAGGGAAACGTTTTGAACACGAAAGTTATTCCTCTTGATCTAACCTTTCCAAAAAGTCAAATTTCATCCATTTTGGACAAGATTTGATAGGGCTGTGCAAGGATTGAACATTGCATCATCATTTGGCAAAGATCAAACTTCAAGTTTCCATGTACACTTTCCTTGCAATCCAAGTTGATTTTAGACGCTCTCACACTCAACTGTGGACCTAAAGCAATGATCTCATGGGCCTGTACACACCCATGCACCCATGCATCATCCATTGCCAATTTTGGAAAGTCATTTCGAAGGTGCAAATATCACATGATTCAGCTATAAGTAGAGTTCCATATGCTCAGAATTTAACACACATTCACGCTAGCTTTAATCCTAGACCCTAACCCTTCCATTTGAGAGGATAATCCTGAGAATTTCATCTTGAAACTGAGTTTGAATCTCACTGTTTTGATATTCAAAACTCCAGGGATCCAAGACCTTTTGTCCATTTCATTCTACTTCTGCAAACATTCTGAGTGAGATCAAGCATGAGCCAAGGCAAGAACAGTTGAATCCAGACATGCATTGAAGGTATTTTCTAGAAAATTTCATCTCTTCGATTCTCTCTCAATATTACTCAATTCTCTTGATTCTTTGGTTGTATGAAGTCCTACCAATGTAGGCAAGAAGATTGAGTTGCTTAGAGGTCAAATCGAAGCAACTCAGTTAACATACCTCAAAATTCAACTCCTCATATCTTTCTATATGTGAGGAGTTAGTTAAAATTGAGGTCAGATTCGTGCTCTACGCCATTTTTTCTTTTAGATCATGTCCTCCTTTTTCATTTTTTTTGATGGTGATGAGTGAACCAGTCCGACCAAGGTCACCGGAGAAGATGATCGGCCTTTGGACGCCGATGATGTGTTGGCATGGTTCAGAGCCATTGATCCCTTTTAAATTGTTTTAATCTTGTGCGTTGTTTCTAATTACCATGTTTGTGCCGCGTTGACTGAAGTCTACCATGGAACGCCCGCTGGTGGCCACTTGATCTACCACCTCAATTAATGAGGGAGATCAAGTGGTTCACGTTTTTTTTTATTATTTGAATTTCATTTTAATTGCTTTATTTTCATTAATTCATATTAATTTTAATATTGATCCAAAAAATATGAGAGTTTCACCCAATAATTTCAAATAATTTCCTCTTTCATATTCTGAATTAAAATTATTTTTTGGATCATTATTAATATTTTTGATAATTTAATTTATTTTGAATTTGTTTTTAATTGTTTAAAAAGACTTTTAAGTCTTTAAAAATTCTGAAATTTTTTCTCCAAGGTCCTTTGACCTTGTTTGACCTATGATAAATCTCATTGCCATTTATTTGGTGTTTTGATGCGGTTTAAGGAATATGACAAACCATATTTAATTTAAATGTATTATTTTAGTATTTTTAATTTGAATAAATTCCAAATAATTTTGTTGACCAATTGTGATGACTTGTTTGTGTTTGACTCTTGTTGTTGGGCCTTGGTCAAGGTTGATTTAACTTTGTCAAATTAATATCATTGGATTTAGGGGATTGATGGAATGCATATTCCATCTCCCAAAATGAATGGATGATATTAATTTGGTAAAAGTCCTCCTTTGGCCTATTTGTGTTTTGATTCATTCCCCTCCCACTTCATCTCATTCCCTTTCTTTATGCATTCATCTCATTTGGCCTATGATATCTCAAAGTCCTAAAGCTAGTTGATTGAAAAATTAACATGAGTATGGATGAGATTAGGCCACACCTTTTGCATATTCTTTTTGTGTGTGGTATGTTCCATGAGCATAGTCCATAATACTATGTCTCTAACATGCATTAACACCAAAATTCTATTGCCCGACCTCAAATAGTTGTGACTTCTACATAAGTCCAATTATGATTGCTTAACATAGCGCTAAATTTGTGACATAAAAGGCATAACATTCTAGTTAGTGAGATTGTAAGTCTCCCCTCTTTCATGGTATTGTATGGAAACTTTGCCTTTTTTCCTTCCTTTGGAAGATGTCTTGGTTCAAGGATCCATGCTTGTGATAAGTGGGTTGAGTGTTCTCCAAAGAATGTCTAAGAATGAAAAGCAAAAGCAAAACAATACTAACTTCTTACCTATTAACAACCTTTTAATTTCAAGCCATTTACTTTAATGTCATTTAATTCTAGCGTTTATACATTTCCCATTGTTCATATCATTCTAATTGTTTATGTTAATTCAATTTTCACTTTGTCCACTTGGACCATATTGTGTGATATATTTTTTGTGTGTATATTTGCTTGTTTGTGCGGTCTTTGACCATTAATGTACATAATAACAACAAAAACCCTAAAAAACTTTTGTGTGGATTGTTGGCTTGATCCTGGACAAATGGACTTAGAACTTAGGCAACATTCCTTTGCTAAAGGACTTGGCCAATGCTAACTTGTTGAGAAACCAAGTGCTTGCAATTTGAAACTTCATCTGATACATCATTCAAGATCACTCTGAGTTCATCTGCAACATGATCATTGTGAAGCTGTTATTTTGAACCTGTGACTTGTGAAATTCATTTGTTACATGGGCTATCTTGAAGAAGATCATGGAATGGAGAAGATTGGATGTGGCTATCTTTATTTGACGCCTTTTCTCTTCAAGATAATATAATTGTGCATTTGTGTGTTGCTTGATTCTAAAAGTCCAAGGGAATTTTGGGTTTCTATTGACATTTTTGTCTATTGGATTGCTACTCATTTAGTCAGATCATTTCAACTCTAAACTTTCAATTTTGTACATAGGATTAGTCTCTTCAACTTCTCTCCATTTCTTTAATTTCAAAATCTCTCCCTCCCTTTTCAAAATCTTCTTTGATTGAACTTATTTTGTTCTAACTTTGACCACTTTGCAAAAAGATAGAAACTTCGGCCTTATGCCATTGTATATTCAAACTTCTTTTCTTAAATCAAACTTGTAAATAAACTTAACTATACTTGACTTAAACTTTCGAAAATCCAAAAAGAACTAACTCATTCAAGCCATTTTTAGGCCTTTGTGCCTTTTGAACTTAATTTTTGTTAAAATCAATGCATCCACTTTGAAATTTGTATCATGAACTACGAGGTTTTGATCCCTCATTTTTATGTTGGTACGTAGGCACAAGACCGATGGTCTTGCCAAACACAAAAATATAATTAATGAATTATTTTCTCATCCCCCATTCTATTTGTTTGTAAACATCATTTTTGTACCAAATACATATGCACACAAAAAGGGCTCCATAGGAGTACCTAGGACACTTTGGGTGCTAACACCTTCCCTCTTTGTAACCAACCCCCTTACCTGTAATCTTTGACATTTTATTAGTTTTGATTTGAAAACTTCTTACTTTTGGTTTTTGTTTGTACTTTTTCCCTTTTCCCCTTGGAAACAATAAAAGCGCGGTGGCGACTCTTGTTATTTGATCTCTAGTTTATCCATAGCTTAATGATCTTGAATTTACCGCTACAGAAATTAAGTGGCGACTCTGCTGGGGAGTAGTCTCCAGTGGGTTTAGCCTACTTTTTGTGTGTATATATTTGTATATATGTGATGTTTGTATATATGTATGTGTGATATAATCTGCTTATTCTGCTTGGGGATCTCTGAGTGGTGAGATAAGTTCTAACCCAAACTTGAGTGCAATTAAGATAGCAGGATGGTATAGTCATGTTTGACTTGTGTGGAGTAGTCGTTAACAAGTTGGCTTGAGATCCATCTGCTCAGTGGAGACTCTTTTGGATTTGGAAATGTCACACAAGTATTTGTGGTTAGGCATTACTATCTCTAATTTGGGTCTGAGAAGATGAGGACCGTAGAACATTTACCCCCTCTTGGCCTATTTAAGACGTAGTGGGGAAACTGTTCAAGTGTAGACTTGATAACAGTTGTTACGCGATACTACACTCAGACGAGTTTCTCTTGAGAATATTATGGGTCGATGAGTCAGTCATCTTAACCTGTCCTGACTTGAAATAGTTATGGAAGCTAGCATCTTTTGTATTAGATCCCTTGGACTTCAAACAACGTCATGGGAAGCTTCTATCTATCTTATCTGCTGATGTGGTTAAATGACTTTTGAATGTGCTAGTGCAGTTCTATGATCCTCTTTACCGTTGTTTCACTTTCCCAGATTTTTAGCTTTTGCCTACCTTGGAGGAGTATTCTCATCTTTTGGGGATACTGTTTCTAGTAGGGTACCTTTTAGTGGATTGGAGGAGATTCCCCGATCTAGTATTATTGCTGAAGCTCTTCACTTGAAGAAGTTTGAGATAGAGGCTCATTGGGTGAAGAAAGGAGGGTTATTTGGGTTGCCATCTGATTTCCTCATCAAGGAAGCTACTGCTTTTGCTCAAGCTGGTAGTATGGATGCTTTTGAAGCTATCTTTGTGTTGCTCATTTATGTATTAGCTTTGTTCCCTGACATTGACGATTTTGTTGATGTTAACGCCCTTAGAATTTTCTTGATTGGGAATCCTGTGCCTACTTTGTTGGGTGATATGTATTTCTCTTTGCATCTAAGGAATTCTAAGGGTGGTGGAACTATCATCTGTTGCATTCCTCTTCTGTACAAGTGGTTGATTTCACACTTGCCTTAGACACCTACTTTATGGAGAACAAACAATGTCTAAGGTTGTCTCAGAGACTTATGTCTCTCAATAATGATGATATAGTTTGGTATGATCCGTCTTTAAGCAGTTTGGAGATTATTGATAGTTGTGGTGAATTCTCTAATGTGTCTCTCATTGGTACACAAGGAGGAACTAACTACAACCCCGCTTTGGCTCGTCGTCAACATGGGTTCCCCTTGAGAGACAAACCTAATAACACTTTGTTAGAAGGTCTTTTCTATCAAGAAGGTAAACATCCCTGTCGCAACTGGGTGCGAAAAAAACAACCGGTGAGGAAAAAGAAAACAGAAGAGTCGCCACCGTTCGTTATTTATCCCAAAGGAGGGAAAGAAAACGATTGAAGAAAACCTGAGGAAAAGGAAAAGACAAGGTCTCGCAACCAAAGCTTGGGTTCGGTAGTCGATTATGCGAAGGGAAGGTATTAGCACCCCTACGCATCTGTAGTATTCTACGGGATCCACTCTTGTTGTTCTAGTCTAAAAGGTGTAGGTATATCTAATGTACTATCTGCTAAAAGAAGGTTAAAAGAAAATGAAAATGAGAATCAGAGTCTTCGTAGCTCGGCTACCTATGGGTTAAAGAGAAGTGTGCTCGCTAAGACATCACGTCTTATGCCTACGTATTTCATCTGGAATGAGAATCAGAGCAAAACGTAGTTCAGCTAACTACGGGAACAAAGGGTCTCGATTGCAAGTAGGGCAAGAGAAAGGGAAGGACTCGATCGCAACAAGGGCGAGAGAAAAGAATCGCAACAAGGGCAAAAGCAAGCAAGGATTAGTTGTTAGTTGTCAGTCAAACTCGGCAAGACAACGCGTCTCGTGCCTACGTATCTCATCTGAACATGAGAATCAGAGTTGCCGTAGTTCGGCAAACTAGGGGTTAAGGGTTGCCATTCGAACATGGACTTACAAAAGAGGACACCAGCTGTGTCAAAGGAAAGTGGGCAATGTGTTCAACGTCCTAGCAGTAGGTGTTGCAGCTCGCTGAATCGAGTCTTAGGCAGGTACCTATTTGCAATAGAACGGACTGACATGCCACAAGATCGGAGACGCGCGGAAGGTCTAAAATTGGGGAAGCTCTGCCCTAGTGTTGCCATGCAATGTGGACCCATGTGTTAGGATTTACAAAGGGGAACATCTACCTAATGTTAGCATGCAAAGAAAAAGGGAATTCTACCTATGTTATCATACAAAGGGTTCTACCTAATGGGTGCTACCTAAACGGAACAAGAGTCGACGGATGGAGCAGGAAGAGGAGCCACGGATAAGGATAAATGGCGATTCCTAAGGCAATCGACTTACAGGTAGATGGCGATGCATGAAGCAATCGACTTACAAAAGGATAGATGAATACGTGCTGGTTCTGTTAAGTTTTGAAAAATGATTACTCGACGTTGGATCGAGCTTTTGATCTTGTTTTGAAATGATTATCGGATGTTCGTTTTAATTCTTGTATTAACAGATGAATAAAGAATGAAAGAATAAACATTATACACTTCATAGGAGAGGGGTACATTTGTTATGAATGGGGATGGTTCGTGGCAATTAAACAATAAGAATATATGCCTCATATATCATACAAGTAGGCAACAATTGTTAATTAGATCGGATAAGTAAACAGGTATATAATCCAATCAAAGAATCAGATAATGAAGCAATGGATCATTAAACAATGCATGGGAAGTATGAACATGTTACACAATCAAACAATAGAAGCATGGATGAAAGGAACAAGTATGAAAGATAACAGAAGAATCAGACAGATGAAAATATGCACAAAAAGGTTCACTGAAGTAATTTAATCAAGAAATGAGGTAAGGATCAAATAAAATCAATATGAAAGGCCTCTAATATATGGCATATGAGATGAACAAGGGAGGATCAAAAGATCTCTTCAATTGCCCTAAGCAATCCCTAAGTCAAACATCAATCATAAAGAAGTCAACTGAAAATCAAGTCAAATTAATAAATATCAAATAAATAGCAAATTAAAATGTAATATCCAACTTTTATTGTTTGATAAATGTCAAAATCTACTTGCAAGGGCATGTTCCAAGAGGAAACATTATAGGTCATTTTGGGCCATTACCATTGAAAACGCAATTTTCCTCAACATCTAAAATCCATAACCCCCTCATGAAAGATTCAAATGATGTAAAATTTTAACCAAATTAAATAGGAATGAAAGAGCTACAACTTTTATGAATTAACCATTTTCATTTGAAGCTCATAGAAAAAGTTATTCAAGGTGGAAGAAGTGGTCATTTGACTTTATACTTAGAAAATTTTCAACCATGTTCGATTTCTCCAACTTCCACTTGAAAATTCATCATGATCCAAGTTCCAAATGGAAAAGTCTTCAACACTAAAGTTGTTCCCCTTGATGTCACCTTTCCAAAGCATTAAAGATCACTTCATTTGGGTAATAATTGAGGGACTTGCGCATGGATACTTTACATGGCTTGTTGGTAACTTTTAAATTCAATGTCCAATACATTTGCATGGATCCATGTTATGACATCAGTGGCATTATGTACATGCACCTATGCACTTGAATTTCTTTTTTTTGCTCAAAATTCAAATGCTGTGAATATCACTTTCCATGGCCTATATAATGAACTCATTGCACTCAGATTGAAGGAGGGCCTTGCCCAAGCCTTAACAAGCAAATCTCGAAACCTCATTCCATATAATACCTTGAGGACTTCATAGAAATTGAGCTTCTAGTTCAAATTATGTTTGTGAACTAGAACTCCAAGGATTCATAGCCATTTTTATCTCAATCAATCACTTCAAAAAAGAGGAGGAAGAACCAAGTGGAATTGTATTGAGATCAAGCCAAATCACTGTAACCCGAAGGTGATTTTTCAAAATTTTCAAGCCTTCGATTCTCTCTCATTTCTCCATAATTGACTTGTTTATTGGTTGTCTGAAGTCCTACCAATGTAGGCAACAAGATTGAGTTTCTTTGAGGTCAAATCGAAGTAACTCGAATCATGTACCTCAAAATTCAATTTGTCGTATCTTTCAATATACTTGGAATTAAGAAAAACTGAGGCCAAATTCGAGCTCCTGGGTATTTTCTCTTTAAATTAGTATATCCACTTTTTATTTTGGTGAACTTTCGTGGTGGACCAGTCCGATGAGGTCCACCGAAGAAGATGACCGGAGCTAGGGCTCCGTTGATGTGTTGGCATGCATCTAACCATCTGATCATGTGGAAATGTTTTAATTTGACTCATCCCTTCTGATTACCATATGTGTGATGTGTTGACTCAGGCTCACCATGGAACGCGTGCGCTTGGCCATCAAATATGTCACCTCAATTAATGAGGGAGATCGGATGGCCCTTGTTTTTTCTATTTTCTTTTTAATTTATGATTTTACTTTTAATCAATTTATTTTGTTTAATTCATATTAATTTCACTTTAATCCAAAAAATATGGGACTTTCTTCAAAAATATTTAAATATTTTCCTCTTCCATATTTTGATTTAAAATCATTTTTTGGATTAATTTTAATATTTTTCATGAATTAAATGAACTTCGACTTGTTTTAAATATTTTTAAAATGCTTCTGACTTTCCAAAAATTGTGAAATGTTTTTGTATAAGGTCTTTTAACCTTGTTTGAACTAGGATAAATCCCTTGGCCATTTATTTGGTGTTTTGAAGGGATTTGAGGTTTTGTCCATTTAAAATTGCATTTTTTAAATCATTTTAAAATTATTTATTAATTGAATGATTGTTTAAAAAAATTGTGTTGAGCTATTTTTGTGGTCTTGTGATGCTTGACTTTCTGTTTGGCCTTGGTCATGGTTGATTTGACTTTCATTTGACCAATACTATTGGATTTAAGGGATTGATGTAATGTATATTTCATCTCCCAAAATGAATGGATAGTATTTATCAGATGAAACTCCTCCTATTATCAATTTGGGTTTCTATTTCCCCTTCCCTTTTCATCTTCATCCATATTCTTCCCCAATCAATCATTGATCGATGAATTCTCTTCATGTCTAATGCTAGTTGATTCATCAATTACCTTGTGTCAGATGAATCAACATGAGCCCGACTGAGATAAATCCCTCCCATTATTTTTTTAGTGTGTGGTGTGTTTTAGGAGTTTGGTTCTTTTTACAAAATCTCTAACATGCATTAACACCTATATCTTTATTGCTCGGCCTCAGATAGTTGTGACTTCTACATAAGTCCAATTATTATTACTTAACATAGAGCTAAATTTGATTACAAGGCATACCATTCTAGTAAGTGAGATTGTAAGTCTCTCATTCTTTATGGAATTGTGTGAAAACTTGACCTTTTTTCCATTCATGAGAGCTAGTGACATACTTGTTAATTTATCCAAGTTGGAGTCCTTCTCATGGATGATGTTTGGGTTCATGGATTCATACTTGTGAATGAATGGTTGAGTATTCTTCAAAGAATGACTTAATCAATTAAAACTCTTCACTAACATTTGAATAACCATTGACTAACTTTTTATTAATGTTACTTTACTTTCAAGTCATTTACTTTATGCATTTTACATTTCAATACCTTTATCATTCATCTGCCATTTACATTTCATGCAACTTGTTTATGTTTCAGTCCTTTTCACTCTGCTCATTTGAGTGATATCATGTGATTGTATATATTGTTTGCTTGTGATTTTCTTAAAACACCTAATAACAACAAAAACCCTAAAAGATATCTTGGTGGATTGTTGGACTTGATCTGAACTTTTGGACTTAGGATAGGGAACCTTCTTATGCACTCAGGACTTGGCCAATGTCATTATCTAGGACTGAGCTATCCTTGATTATGCCTTTCATCTGATCCAAGCCTTGATTTACATTTGGGTTCATCTGTCACTTTTTATTTGTGCTTAATGATCATACTGTTATTGTAAGACCCCAATTTTGACCCTAAGATCCCTCATGTTATCTCATCATATGCATTGGCTTTGGGATCACACCTTGGCATCCTTCTAACCCCTAATTCATTGGTTTTCATTGGGAGAGGTCACCAAGCATATTTGATTGTATCATACTTTGTTTTCATTATCTACTAACCAAAATACCAAAAATATGTCAATGTATAGTTTGTTGCTTTGGTCGGTAGTGTGTGTGTTCACCCAAGCTATATCCAGTTCATATCTAGGGTTTGAGACCCTCGATGCAAGGAGTTCAATCAAGAAATGGTTCACATTGGCTCTAGACATCATATATGGATCCCCATGATCTTCACATGTCATATTGATCAAGAAACCATCAAGAGTTTGAAGCTTGTTTGTCTTGGAAACCCTAATTTATTTGGGTATCTTGTGTGACTTCTTCAGCAAGTTTCTTCATCATTTGATCAAATATTTCAAGGGATACTTTATATTACATCATACTACACATATATGATCCTCCATGAGTCCCAAAAATCAAGATAATATCAAGCTATCAAGATGGTTCATGGCGGTTGACCAGAGAAAGTCAACTGGTCAAAATTGGGGTTCCCTAGACCCTATCTCCTACACTTTGTGTCATATGAAAATGATTCCAAGAGAAAATTTACTCAAACGGACATTCCAAACAACTTTCATGTTTAAGTCAAGAGCTAGTTTTTCTTGGAAAGTCATTTTTTATGGTGAACGATTATAGGTCGTTTTGTCTGAACCCTAGTTTGGAGGTCAACTTCTCAAGACCATAACTTGCTCAATTTTTTATGATATGAAAGCCATTAAAATTTCATGATCAAATTCAAGATATATACTTCAACTTTGATGTTTAGAGAAAGTTCAAATTCAACTTGCAAATTAATGTGCCAAGAGGAAACATTATAGGTCATTTTGGGCCATTACCATTGAACAAGTGATTTTCCTCAACTTCTAAAATGCATAACTCCTTCATGCCAAATCCAAATGAGGTCATATTTGTTACAAAATTGAATAGGTTTGAAAGATATACAACTTTGATGAAGGAACTTTTTCCATTTGAAGTCCATAGAAAAAGTTATTAAAGGTGGAAGAAGTGAACATTTGACTTGGTACTTAAAAAAATTCAAACATGTTTGATTTTCTAAACTTCCACCTCAAAATTCATCATGATCCAAGCTTCAAATGAAAACATGTTCAACGTGAAAGTTGTTCCCCTTTATCTCACATTTCCAAAAAGTCCAAGGTCATATCATTCGACCAAATGATGAAGGACTTGCACATGGGTTCTTTTCAAAGGATCAATTGGGTGATTTTCACCTTCAAATTTCAAACATAAATGCATGGCCATATGACATGATTTAAGCATGACTCTCAAGAATTTTTGGACCTTATAGCATCACTTTATGGGCCTATCACACGCCCATGCAAGCATGCATTGAAATTGGTAAATTTGGAGAAATTTGGAAGTGTGTGGAAATGAATCTCTTGGCCTATAAATACAACCCCTCATGCTCATAATTGAGGACCTCGTGCCCAAGCTTTAGACCTACAATCCAAACCCTCACCATTAAAGGAGAATCTTGATGGTTTTCATTTGAAAATCGAGCTTCAAATCTCATTCTGTTTTGAGATTGAAACTCCAAGAGTCCAAGCCACTTTATGATCTTAATCACTTCCTACAACCTTCTGAAACAAAGCCAAGCATAATTGGAATCAAGATCAAGCAAGGTTGAAGCTCCCTCGAAGGTAATTTTTCAGAATTTTCATCTCTTCGATTCTCCCTCAATTATTCACTATTCTTTGTGATTTTTGGTTGGCTGAAGTCCTACCAATATAGGCAAGAAGATTGAGTTGCTTTGAGGTCAAATCGAAGCAACTCGGTTCATGATCCTCAAAATTCAAATCCCTGTATCTTTTCATATACTTGGAATTGGAGAAAATTGAGGCCAGATTCGAACTCATGAGCTTTTTTTCTTTAAATCCATGTCCTTGTTTTTCATTTTTGTGATGGTTGATGGTAGACCAGTCTTGTGAGGTTCACCGGAGAAGAAGACCAGAGCCCTAGCTCCGGTGGTGTGTTGTCACGCCTCTTAACCAACAGATTTGTTCAAAAAAATTTAATCATGGCATTTGGTTTTAAATACCAAGTTTGCAACGAGTTGACTGCAGTGCACCATGGAACACGCGCGCTTGGCCATCAGATATGCCACCTCAATTAATGAGGGAGATCTGATGACCCTTGTTTTTTTGTATTTTCTGATTTTTCATTTAATCCATTTATTTTGATTAATTCATATTAATTTCATTTTTAATCTAAAAAATATGGGACTTTCACCTAAAATCTTTAAATATTTTCCTCTTTCATTTTTTGGATTAATTTTAATATTTTTCATGAATTAATTGTTTTTGTGCATATTTTTAATTGTTTAAAAATACTTCTGACTTTTCAAAAATCATAAAAAAAATTGTCTAAGGTTCTTTGACCTTGTTTGACCTTGGATAAATCTCTTGGCCATTTATTTTGTGTTTTGAAGAGATTTTAGGTTTTGACCAAATTAAATTGAATTTAAATGCATTTTTAATTTGATTTTTAATTGATTAATTGTGTAAAAATTATGTTGAGCCTTTTTTATTGACTTGTGATGTTTGACTATGTGTTTGGGCCTTGGTCAAGGTTGATTTGACTTTTGTTGAGTAAAAATTATTGGATTTAGGGGATTGATGAAATGTACATTTCATCTCCCAAAATGAATGAATGATTTTAATTTGATAAAATTCCTCCCATGACCAATTTGTGTTTCTCTCATCTCCCCTCCCTCTTCATCTTCAATCCCGTTCTTTCTCGTCCCTTTCATTCACCAATGAAATCTCCAAATCCTAAGGCTAATTGGTTCTTCAATAACCTTGTGTTAGATGAACCAATACAAGTATGGATGAGATAGTTCCAACCTTTGGATCTTTTTATTTTAGTGTATGGTATGTTCTAGGATTTTGGTTCATTATACCAAAACTCTAACATGCATTAACACCTAAATTTTTATTGCCCGACCTCAGATAGTTGTAACTTTTACATAAGTCTAATTACGATTACTTAACATGGAGCTTAATTTGATACCAAAAGCATAGTATTCTAGTAAGTGAGATTGTAAGTATCCCATCTTTCATGGTATTGTGTGGAAACTTTACCTTTTTTCCTTCCTTTGGAAGATGTCTTGGTCCAAAGATCCATGCTTGTGGATAGATGCTTGAGTGTTCTCCAAAGAATGCCTTACTCAATTGAAAAGAAAAATATCACTAACATCTAATTAACTAACATTTGACTAACTTGTATTAATATTGCTTTACTTTCAAGTCATTATTTTATACAATTTAATTTCAAGTCATTTACCATTCATCTGTCATTTACATATCATTTAACTTGTTTATGATTATGTCATTTTTACTTTGCTCATTTTAGCCATATATATATATATATATATATATATATATATATATATATATATATATATATATATTTGTGTATTTTGTTTGTGTTTATGGTCTTGGGACCTTAAGATACCTAATAAACAACAAAAACCCCTAAAAAAGATGTTTGTGTGGACTGTTGGGTTTGATATGAACTTTTGGACCTAGGATTAGGCAAAATTCCATATGCAAAAGGACTTGGCCAATGCCAACATTTCTGAGACCAAGTTATTGTGATTTGAGCTTTCGTCTGATGCAAGTATTGGGATTCACTTGAATTCATCTGCTACATGGTCTTGATGTAACTGTTATTTTGATCTCATGCCTAATGCCTTATTATGAGTTAATCAAGGAGTATGTCATAAGATACATGAGAAGACAAAGAAGACTTCTAGCTATGGGATTTTCTTACTTGGATGTGGCCATCTTTATTTTATGCCTTGATCTTCATGATGCTTACTATTGCTAATTGCTTGCTGATTATTGCTTGATTCAAAGTCCAAAGGGAAAGCGGGTTTTCTATATGACATTCTTGTCTGTTGGATTGCATCCCATTGGCCAGATCTTTTCAACTTTTAACTTTTAATTTTATGCTTAGGCTAGCCTCTTCATCTCCTCCCACTTCTTAAATTTCAAAATTTCTCCCTCTTTTCAAAAACTTTATTTGCTTGCGATTTCAAAACTAAGACCTTATTTCAAAATAGAAACTCTGGCCTTATGCCGTTGAATTTTTTTAACTCTTTTCTTAAATCAAACTTGTAAATAAACTTAACCATATTGATTTAAAATTTCAAAAGAAAAAAAGAACTAACACTCATTCAAACTCTTGGGCCCCTTTGTGCCTATTTTAACTTAAATTTTGATTAAAAGCAATCCACTCACTTTGAAATTGATACCACAAACTACGAGGTTTTGATCCCTCATTTTTATGTTGGTATGTAGGCACAAGTCCGAAGGTCTTGTCAAACACAAAAATATAACTAATGAATTCTTTTCTCATCCCCATACTCTACTTGTTTCAAACATCTTTTATACCAAAAATACATACACACATGAAAAAGGGCTCCCTAGGAGTACCTAGGAAACTATGGCATTTTATTAGTTTTGATTTGAAAACTTTTTATCTTTGGGTTTTGTTCGTACTTTTCCCTTTTCCTTTGGAAACAATAAAAGCGCGGTGGTGACTCTGGTTTTATTGATGTTAAGTTTATCCATAACTTAAGGGTAATGAATTTACCGCTACGGAAATTAAGTGGCGACTTTGCTGGGGAGTAGTCCTCAATGGGTTTAGCCTACTTTTTTATGTGTATATAATTGTTTGTATACTTGTTTGTATGATATAATCTGCTTGTTGTGCTTGGTGATCTGTGAGTGGTGAGATAAGTTCTAACCCGAACTTGAGTGCAATTAAGATAGGAGGATGGTATAGTCATGTTCGACTTGTGTGGAGTAGTCCTTAACAAGTTGACTTGAGACCCATCTACTAAGTGGAGACCCTTTTGGAGTTACTAATGTCACACAAGTTATTTGTGGTTAGGCATTACTTTCTCTGATTTGGGGTTCGGGAAGCTGAGAACCGTAGAACATTCAACCCAACTTTGCCTATTTAGGATGTAGTGCAGAGACTATTCAGGTGTAGATCTAATAACAGTTGTTACGCGATACTACACTCAGACGAGTTTCTCTTGAGAATATTACGGGTTGATGAGTGAGTCATCCTAACCTGTAATATCCGATAGATGGAATTAAGACTCTGGGAACTTTTTAGAACATGATCTATAGGTTTTTATCCTTAGTACACTCCTTTGGGATGGTTCTTAACCTGACTTCATGCTCGTGACTCACAACAAACCCTTTGATCCTTGGTTGATCCGATCAAGTCTTGTCAATATCAATGGAACTTGGGTGTTGATAAGGTGAAAACCATAATCCACCAAAACGGATGATTGATCTTGACAATGACTTGATCCATCCCTTGACCTTTTTTTGTTTTCCTTGTGTGTGATCCATTGTTTATGATTGTTGCATTCATGCATTCATACGCATCATAACATTCATCACAAAAATAATTTCAAGGAACTAATATCTTATTTGCAAATATTTTCAAACCATGGATTGTGGACGAAGGAACACTAAGAAGTACAATTCCAGATGTCCTGATTTGAAAGAGCTAAGGAAGTTTTCATCCTTTGTATTAGATCCCTTGGACTTCAAGCAACGTCATGGGAAGCTTCTATCTATGTTATCTACTGATGTGGTTGAAGGACTCTTGAGTGTGTTGGTTCAATTTTATCACCCTCTCTACCGTTGCTTCACTTTTCCCGATTATCAGCTTATGCCTATGTTAGAGGAGTATGCCGATCTCTTAGGAATACCTAATTCTGAGAAGGTGCCTTTTAGTGGATTGGAGGAGATTCCCAGATCTCATATCTTAGATGAATCTCTTCATCTGAAGAATTCTGAGATTGAGGCTCATTGGGTGAAGAAAGGAGGAATGTTTGGGTTGACTTATGAGTTCCTCATAGGGAAAGCTATTGTATTTTCTCAAGTCGATAGTGTGGATGCTTTTGAATTCATCTTTGTGTTGCTCATCTATGGTTTGGCTTTGTTCCCTAACATTGACGGTTTTGTTGATGCTAACGCGATTAGAATATTCTTGATTGGGAATCTTGTGCCTACTCTGTTAGGTGATATGTACTTCTCTTTGCATTTGAGGAATCCTAAAGGTGGTGGGACTATTGTGTGTTGTGTTCCTCTTCTGTACAAGTGGTTTATTTCGCACTTGCCTCAGACGCCTGCTTTTTTGGAAAACAAACAATGTCTACGGTGGTCCTAGAGACTTATGTCTATCACTAATGATGATATTGTTTGGTATGATTCTGAATTCATTAGCTTGGATATTATTGATAGTTATGGTGAATTCTCTAATGTGCCTCTCATTGGTACATAAGGAGGAATCAATTACAACCTTGCCTTGGCTCGTCGTCAACTTGGGTTCCCTTTGAGAGACAAACCTAATAACACCCAGTTAGAAGGTCTTTTCTATCAACAAGGTAACGATCCCCAACATTTGAAGTAGAGGTTGATACATGCTTGGCATAATGTGCATAAGAAAGGAAGATCTAAGCTTGGTCCGGGAAATTGTGTAGTTTTGGAAGCTTACACTACTTGGGTGAAAAAGAGAGCTTTGGAGTTTAAGATGTCGTATCCTTGCGAAAGACCTATGTCTTTGGTTGTGGATGAGCCATCAACTCTCCCTAACCAATATGTAGAGAAGTTGGAAGACGCGCTCACTAAGTGTAGTGGGGTATTCGTTACCATTAGAGATATTGACTAAATCCAAGGTAAACCATACAAGTCGAGTCACCACCGCACTTCTATTTATCCAAAGGAATGGTTAAAAAGCGAACAAAAACCTAAAAGTTTTATCGAATCAAAAACTAGTAAAAATGTCAGAGATCGGGGTATGGGGGTTGGTTATGCAATGGGAAGGTTTTAAGCACCCAAAATATCCTAGGTACTCCTAGGGAGCCCTTTTCACATTTGTTGTAAGGTTGATATTTTGTGAAAATTTGTTTGTGCAAACATGATTGAAGAGATGAGAAGAGAATATACAAGTTATTTACATTTTGTGTTTGGATGGATAAACCCATTGCCTACGTACCATCTTTAAAAAAAGATTAGGATCAAAACCTCGTAGTTCGGGGTAAAAATCTCAAAATGAGTTGGTGAATTGATTGGTCCAAAAGCCTTAAGGTCTTTGGTTATCCAAGGGAGAAAACTCAACCTAAAAACCACAAATCCACCATATGAGGATAGCTTCAACATGCTAGTGAGGGGTTAACCCTATAATAAGCATGGAAGACTCATTGCCCATCACTAAGGATATAGGTGAGTATTACATCTATCTCAAGGATAACTCAAACCTAATAGCTAAAGGTTATAAAAAATTTTGATTAAGGAAGTGGCCATTGAAACCACAAAAAGACATTTGAATGGGTTATATTTACCAATGAAAGGTATGTACAAAATATGGTCAAAGTTGATTTAAAAGTTCAATTCAAAATAAGTGTTATGAAAAGAAAGTTTGAAAATCAAAAGCATAAGGCTTAGGTTTCTAATGTTTGAAAAGAAGTGTTAAATGTTTGCACAAAAGTTTTGGCTTGGGTTAGAGTGGAGGGAAGAAAAAGAGTGGCTAAAGTCCTAATCATACAAGAGCTAAGGGATAAGAAACAAGACCACAAATGGAGTTCCTCTCTTGAGATCATATTGATTATCCAAGCGGCTCCCATCCTTTGGAATTTGCAAGCAAAATAAGTGTAAGCTCAAGCAATCAACATAACCAAACAAGCTCCTTAGGAGATCCCCAATGTATCTTGTGTCTTTCACTTTGGATGAATAAATGGCAACGGTTCTTCAATTTGAACTCTCATAGGATCCCCTAGCACAAAAGCACACACATCAAAAGTTCCATGAAGTAAATCAAGAATGGACAAGAGTGAGTTTAGAGGTTTGGTCCTTCTAATCCATCTTCAACATTAAGGTCCTTTTACTCCAATTTGCATAGGGAAAGTCCTAGAAACTAAGTCCATTTGTCCATTTCTTTGCCTTTGGTCCACAACAATCAAAACAAAACACAAGCAAAATAATATATACACAATTATATGCTCAAGTGAGCAAAAGGCAAATTGCATTAGCATAAACATGTGCTCGAGTGAGCAAAGAGCAAAAGCAAATGAATAATATGTGCAAGAATAGTAAATTGCATAAATGTAAAGAGCAAGAAGTAAATGTTAATGGTTAATGGTTAGTGTTAGTAGTTAGTGTGCCATAAGGCAAATTTAGCGCTATGTTAAGCAATCATAATTTGACTTATGTAAATGTCACAACTATTTGAGGTTGGTCAATAATAATGTAGGCAACAACACAAGTTAGAGGTCTTGATTAGTGAATCAAACTCCAACAACTTGTCATGCCAAAAAGAAAATGAGAAATGATCTTGTATTGATTTAGGTCCTTTGCATGATTTAGAAAGCAATGTATCCTTAATGCAAAGCCATTCACTTGATCCATGATCAAGATGAATTAGATTTGAATCAAGGAAGATTAAACCTCCCTAATCAATGCTAACCACCAATCTTTAACTCATTGATCAAAAAAAGAAAAAGAAGAAGGAGAAGAAGAAGAAAGAAATGAAGAAATAAAGTGCATTAAATGAAATGGTATGTATCAATCAACAAGTGTTGACCAAAGATAGAGGAGATCAAGGTTAAACAATAGAAAACAGAAGCAAAATGAATATTAGAAGTCAAGAATTAAACAAAATATTTTTGGCATTTTTAATATTTAAAATAAAACTTGAATTAAAATATTAAAGAAAGGTCAAACTTCAAACTCACTTCAAATCAACTTTGAAAAGTCCAAGTGAATTATCCCAAGTTCAACAAGGTCAAACAAAGTTTGACAAAAAGTTTCAGCATTTTTAAAAATCAGAAACTATTTTTAATCAATTAAAAATGAATAAAAAATAACCTAATTGAACTAAAATCTCAAATAAATCTCAAATCAATTAGTAAATTGATCAGAATATTTTTCATAGATCTATCATCATTCAAAGAGGTTGAGAAAATATTTTTATATTTTTTGAATATCAAAAACTATTTAAATTGAATTAAAAATAACCAGAAAAGAGAAAAATATTAAAAAATACAAATGATAAAATAAAAAAAAATAAAAATCATTTTTAGAAAGTAGAAAATAAAAGAGAAATAATGCAATTGGTCCCATAAATTTTGGACCAATAATGAAAGAGATATGAATTTTAGTAAATGAAATGGAATTAAAAAATGAAATGGAAATTAAAATCAGAAATGGAAAATATGAAAAATCCACACGCGTTGGATTATGTCTCATTAAATGACGTGGAAGATCCAATGGCATTGGCATGCGCGCGCACCATGAACCTCAGTCAATGAGTAACATAATGAATTAAATAAAGTCATGACATCCAATGGACCTGATTAGATTTGGAAGCATGATCCAACGACAGTGACTTAATCTGGCAAACGGACGGTGGCCAGCGCCACGGTCTTCTCCAGCTAGCTCCGGTGAGAGCTCAGAATTGCAGAAGAAAAAATGTGCATGAAAACGCACGATCCAGGTACCCTTCGAAAGGTGAAGTGATGTACATCACTCCTATGCCACTCAATTCCACTCTAGATCCCTATTAAGAGAGAAATCAGAGATGGAACTTTGGTGGTGTTCAACTGAACTTGCTTGATTTCAAAAATTAAGAACACAATAATGATGCCTCTATACAGAGGACTTCAGATCACACACAATCAAGGCAAATTGAGCAATATATGAAGTGTTTCGAAGCAAAATGCAGTTGAGCAAAACCTTTGGATTGTGAAGAATTGAGTCACGATCTTTGATTCCTTTTGCAAACAGAAGCTTCAATGGATCAAGGTGAAGAGGTTTAGGAACTATGGATCTTAAAAATCAATCAATGCAATTGAATTTCAGATCTGAAATTTTTAGAGGAAAATGAGATTTGTTCCTTTGGTAGGGGTGTGGATTCAATTCAGCAGCGGTTTAGGTGCCATTAGGTTGAAGAATTGTGAAGCTATGGCATGGTATTTATAGATGGAGATGGCTGAATGCATGAGCTAACTCGTGTGCATGGGAGAAGAGGGCCTCCATGCATGGGCCTATACAGGCGCATGGAGGGCCCAATTCTGATTGGAATTGATTAATATACATCACCAAATGAGAAATGGACGTGCAGGTTGAGTGTTAATGGTTCATGCAATGTGTTTGAAATGAATTTCCAAAAATGCACCTAATTCTTCATGTCTTCGAAAATGATGCTTCCAAACTCCAAATGCAATCTTATGAGTAATGGTTAGAAAGCTTGTTGCATAAGGAACAAATGCTATGTTGATCAAAACTCCAATTGGGCCTTGGAAATTAATGAAATTTGAGCTTGAAGTATAGGGTGCAAAACATGCATATGTGAAGTTTCCAAATTTGGCCAATGTTCAAGCCCCTCTGTTTCAATGATGCAAGCTCCACATGATAAAATCTTAAACATGAAAGTTGTAGATCTTTTCAAGGAAATAAATTTAGACTTAAATTTTGCATCATTTGGATTTTTGATGAAGAAGGTATGGACACTTGAAGTTGGACTTTTTCACATTTCAATGCATTTGGTCCAAAGTGACCTATAATGTTTTGCATTATCACATGTATTTATTTTGAGATTTTGAAATTTTGCTCAACATAACATTTGACTTAGACACAATAAGCTTTCCAATGCATTAAGTCTCATCCAAAAATCATGAAAAATGAATGTGTTATGTTCTTGGGAAGTTGACCTAAAATTACGGTTTCAGTTAAAATGACCTATAATGTCTTGGAATGGATGATGACCTTCCAAGCTTCAAATAAATTTTTGATGAAAATTAAAGTTATTCATATTGTTCTTAAGAACATTGTTGCTCTTGGGGTCATCTCCATTTGACTAACACATAAAAAGTTAGGTCTCAGTGTATTTCAAAATAGTCAGATGAATTGACTGATCAACTTCTCAAGTCCACAATTCATATCTTAATGAATTGATGATTGAGGACACTCAAATAAGTTCAACTATGCATGAAATGATGAATTAAATAACTTCCCTTGATTGTATTTTACCATGGGCTGAGGTTGCTTCATGAATAAGGCACGGTTGATGAACAGATGAATTAGGGTTTCCTTGGGAAACAAGCCTCTAACCCCTTGACTTGCTTTGATCAAAATGATGAATTGAGATTCTTGGGAGGCATATTTGATGGATGAGAGCTTTGGGAACCATTACCATGCTTGCTTTCATCTTCTCTTGACCATATCATTGCACAAAGGATCTCCTATAAGCTTTGGATCTTGTGACTGCTCAAGCTACAAACAAGGGATGTTAGTGACATATTTTTGTGCTTTTGGTTAGTAAATAAAAATGAGAAAAGCAATAATATACAATTCAAGCATGCTTGGTGATCTCAAACCACTCACAAGAGAGATCCCACCCAAAGGGAAGGAGCCAAGATGCTTATGATCCTTGAGGCTATGCAAATGCCATGTTATGATGCCATGAGGGATCTTAGGGCCAATATTAGGGTCTTACAGATGCCCCTATTTAAGGTCATTATAGCCGGAGAAGTGAAGGTTAAAATCTTCGTCTCGACGAGGTAGAATGGGCTTAAATAATAACAAAGAGACGAATTTTGGTCCCTAAGAGACCTCATGATGCAAATGTATGTATGCAAAAGGGTAATACTTTGTGGGGATATGTGTCCACAAAGAAGAAAAGAAATCCGGAGAAACCGACAATCCATATGAGTAGCTCACTCCATGGGACAGACACTCTGGGACTCTTATGGGGATAGAAAAGAGATAAATTGGACGAACAGGTCACGACTTAGAACTCGTTGAGAGACACGAGAGGGGTTCCAATGGAAGGACTCAAGCTGGCTCAAAGGTGCATGTATTGGGGAATATGCCAATACAGCGGAACTATCCACAAAGGATACTTTGGATAAAAATCCGGACTCAGATGGGAAAAATCCACTAAGGGACTTCACTGGGGAAAGTCCAAACAGGACTCATCTAAGGAAACAACAGGACGAGGTATTACTGGTTACTGGGTAATAAGCTCAAAGAGACATGTGATCAGAACACCGGTATAATGGCGAGAGAAAAACATGCTCAGGGAGAATGAATATCTAAGACCGGTATAAAGGTGAAAGATATCAAACATCCGAAATCATCTTAGGAAAACCTAAAAAGGTATATTTTAACTCAGGAACAATCTGACTCCACAGGGGACAAAAGTCATAATAGGGAGCAGAAGGAAAGGAACACCAGGAATACCGGTTACTGGGCATATAATAGGTGACCAACCAAGGCGTGAAATGGGGAATATTTCTAAGACACTCATCGTCCAAAAGAGGGCTAAAAAGCAAACTCGATTATAGGACGGGCATTCGATTCCACAAAAGGGGGTACGAATCTTACTCAACTGGGGAAGGACAAAAGACTTCGACCAAAGAGCGCATGAGATATATTATCTATTACCGTCAGAACGTAGATAACATACTCGCATGAAAGATTATCCACAACCGGTTACTGGGTTAATAAAGGATAAATCGACCGAACAGAAAGGATATCAGGATACCGAAAACCCGGTATAAAAATGATGACCAATCCAAGAGAGAAACGATCATTTCCGACAAAAGGCAAATGAAAGATGACTCGCTGGGGATACATTGACAAAAGCAATGATCCGAGAGATATATCACCGGTTACCGGGAGATATACTCAAAAAGGGTGAAGGACTATCAATGCCGAATATTGGACAAAGATAACCGTCAAGGGGGGATTACATCTACCAAATATTGGGTAGAAAACCACGGAAGAGTAACCATCATCGGTTAGGATGAACAAAATAAGGTTAACTCTACAAGGGGATAAAAATAGGTTTTACAACTACCGGTATAAGGGTAGAAAACCACAGGCTCTGCCGTGGAAAAGATGGATAATTACTGGTTACTGAGCAATCATTCATCTGAACTACAGGGAATCGCAGGAAAAAAGACACGAGAAGCCAATCTAGGATCAAACTAGAGAGGCACGATGAAACAAGACTTGTCCCTATGAGGATATAACTCAATGGGGAATTCCATCCCAATATGTGTGTTGGGAGGAAACAGAAACAACCATCATCCACGGGGATATAACTCGGTGGGGACTATGGAAGAAAGGATAAACACTTTCTGCTTATAGGGCTGACTCTACATGGAGAGATCAAACCCAAACATCTGCTTGGGGAAGCATATTACCAACTAGCAGGAGATAACAAACAAAGATATATGGCAAACAATGCAACATGGATATCGGAATGTTAAAATTATGTATATATGCGTGGTTTACATATGATGAATGCTGACAAACAGACATTTCTAACCCAAACAGGTTCAACGGTCAATTGACAAACATCCGGTACTACATCTCAAGAGAGAAAGCTAGGCCCAGTGGAAAATATCCAATCTGATGAGGGGCAAGAGATACCAGGAAACAAAGATCTCTGCAGGGGAATGAATATCATCCATTCCAACTGGGGACAGGATCATCGCACAGATGAACTCCGTCGTAGAAGCAACTCTACTGGGGAAATTATTAGAGGAGGGGATGGATCTCTGGGGAACAACCATCAATCAGAAGCTTCCAAAGATCACCAAATACTTCCCTACCAAAGAGATCACATCTGCTGAAGAGGAAGGATCACTATCTTTACCAAACACTCTGCTCGAGAGAAAAACCACAAAAGGCTCCGGAGGAAGAGGACACAAGCATGCCAGGAATATGAACAAATGGCTTACCCTGTTGAGAATCATACCATCTTTGGGAGAGCACTGAAGACATCCCTAGTATCTTTTTTATCATTGTGAATGTTCACTTTGATTAAAAACAAGTTATGAAAAATTTAATTATTTAAAACAATGATATTTCTCAATTAAAACATGCAAAATATTTGTTGAATGAAAAAACAAATAAGAGTGCAAATAATTGGATAAAGGCTCAACTTTATTTGATGGAATGGTAGTCTGCAAATGGCAAGACTTCATAGATCTTTACAAATTTGAAATTGGTGATATATATTGGAAAAGGGCTACATTGAACATAATGACCATTTCTCCACCAACTCTGAATCTGATGTATTCGAAGCTTCAGTTGATGATGACTGAGCGAGAATCTCTGACAGATGACAATTTATAGGACAAAGTCTTGTCAGGATGCAGTTACTTGCCAAATCCCTAATTTTTGCCTAGATTGCCCCAGGATGAGGTACTCAATCTAGCGGGATACATATTCATTTTTTATGTCTCTAACTTTTGCCTAGATCGCCCTTTCGGGTTTTCAATCCACCGAGACGCTCATTTTTGCCTAAGCCGCCCTTTCGGGTTTTCAACTTAGCGAGCTATTCTGTTTTTATTTTTAGGCGAAGTATTTCTTGACTGCATCTGAATTCACAGGACGAGTGAAATCCTCCCCATCCATAGTTGTAAGTATCAAAGCACCGCCTGAAAAGGCTCTCTTGACAACATATGGACCTTCATAGTTTGGAGTCCACTTGCCCTTGGAATCGGGCGCGAAAGACAAGACTTTCTTGAGCACAAGGTCACCCTCTCGAAACACACGAGGCTTGACCTTCTTATCAAAGGCTTTCTTCATCCTTTGCTGATATAACTGACCATGGCACATGGTAGTCAATCTCTTCTCTTCAATCAAATTCAGCTGGTCAAAACGAATCTGAACCCATTCAACATCAGTCAACTTAGCTTCCATCAAGACTCTCATTGATGGGATCTCCACCTCTACTTGGAGCACAGCCTCCATGCCATAAACAAGAGAGAAAGGGGTTGCCCCTGTTGAAGTGCGGACAGACGTACGATATCCATGCAAGGCAAATGGCAGCATCTCATGCCAATCCTTGTACATAACAACCATCTTCTGGATAATCTTCTAGATGTTCTTATTAGCAGTTTCAACAGCCCCATTCATCTTGGGTCTGTAAGGAGAAGAATTATGATGTGCGATCTTGAACTCGCTACACAGCTCTTTCATCATTTTGTTGTTCAAGTTAGATTCATTATCAATAATGATCTTGTCTGGCACACCATATCGGCATATGAGTTGATTCTTGATAAACTTCACAACCACCTACCTGGTCACGTTTGCATATGACGCCGCTTCCACCCACTTGGTGAAGTAATCAATTGCTACGAGAATAAATCTGTGACTGTTGGACGCTTTTGGCTCTATCATGCCAATCATGTCAATTCCGCACATGGAGAAAGGCCATGGTGATGAAATCACATTCAGAAGTGTCGGGGGAATATGAATCTTATCCGCATAAATCTGACACTTGTGGCATTTCTTCATATATTTGCAGCAATCAGACTCCATTGTCAGCCAATAGTAGCCCGCTCTCAACATCTTTCTAGCCATGGAATGTCCATTGGAATGAGTACCAAATGAACCCTCATGGACTTCAGTCATTAACAGGTCTGCTTCGTGTCTATCCACGTATCTGAGCAGAACCATGTCAAAATTCCTCTTATAAAGCACATCGTCATTGAGGTAGAAACTGCCTGACAATCTCCTCAAAGTCCTCTTGTCTTTCACAGATGCCCCAGGCGGGTAAATCTGGCTCTGAGGAAAGCATTTGATATCATAATACCATGGCTTATTATCTTGTACCTCTTCTACTGCAAATACATGAGTTGGTCTATCCAAGCGCATCACTGTGATATTGGGAACTTCATTCCAAAGTCTAACCACAATCATCGAAGCAAGTGTAGCGAGAGCATCTGCCATCCGATTCTCATCTCGAGGAATATGATGGAAGTCAACCTCAGTAAATAACGTTGAAATCCTCCTCGCATAATCTCTATATGGGATGAGGCCAGGCTTATTTGTTTCCCATTCACCCTTAATCTGATTAACAACGAGGGCCGAATCACCATAAACATTGAGATGCTTGATCCTAAGATCAATACATTCTTCCAATCCCATAATACAAGCCTCATGTTCCACCATATTATTCGCGCATTGGAGAGTTAGCCTTGCTGTAAAAGGAAAATGTGTGCCC
Organism: Lathyrus oleraceus; assembly: GCF_024323335.1. NCBI lineage: Eukaryota > Viridiplantae > Streptophyta > Magnoliopsida > Fabales > Fabaceae > Lathyrus > Lathyrus oleraceus. The sequence continues at coordinate 443,042,383 of NC_066581.1, forward strand.
TGAGGAGTGATAATCACTGCCCCAATACCATTTCCATATTGATTCACAGCGCCATCAAACACCATACTCCATCTGGAACCAGGCTCTGGCCCTTCATCAAGGGTAGGCTCATCACAATCTTTCATTTTCAAATCTAGAATCTCCTCATCTGGGAAGTCATACTGAACTGACTGATAATCCTTGATTGGTTGATGTGCCAAGTGGTCAGCCAAGATACTACCTTTAATTGTTTTATGAGCTCGATACTCAATATCATACTCAGATAACAACATCTACCAACGGGCAATCCTCCCAGTTAAAGCAGGCTTCTCAAAGATATACTTAATTGGATCAATTTTGGATATCAACCAAGTCATATGATTCAACATATACTGGCGTAAGCGCTTAGCAGCCCAAGCCAAAGCACAACATGTCTTCTCAAGCATTGAGTATCGAGAATCACAATCAGTGAACTTCTTACTCAGGTAGTAGATAGCATACTCTTTCTTTCCTGATTCGTCTTGCTGACCAAGGACACAACCCATAGAGTCTTCAAGAACTGTCAGATACATAATCAACGGTCTCCCTTCCACAGGCGGGGACAGAGTCGGAGGCTCAGTCAAATACTCTTTAATACTATCAAAAGCCTTTTGGCAATCCTCAGTCAATCATGAGACTGATCTTTCCGGAGGAGCTTGAATATTGGCGCGCATGTGGCAGTCATATGGGATATGAATCTGGAAATATAATTCAAGCGGCCAAGAAAACCTCGGACTTGCTTCTCAGTTTTGGGCGCAGGCATCTCTTGTATTGCTTTGACCTTTGCAGGATCAACCTCAATACCTCTTTCGCTGACAATAAAGCCCAATAACTTGTCGGAACGGACTCCAAATGTACACTTGTTGGGATTCAGACGAAGCTTATACTTCCTCAGACGCTGAAAAAGCTTTAACAAGTGCTCTACATGTTCAACTTCCATTCTTGACTTTGCAATCATATCATCAACATACACCTCGATCTCCTTGTGCATCATATCATGAAACAAGGTAGTCATAGCTCATTGATACGTGGCTCCGGCTTTCTTCAACCCGAAGGGTATCACTCGATAACAGAATGTTCCCCAAGGTGTGATGAATGTTGTCTTCTCCATATCCTCGGGTGCCATTTTGATCTGATTATATCCAGAAAATCCGTCCATAAATGAGAAGACATTGAATTTAGCTGTATTATCTACCAACATATCAATATGTGGTAGAGGGAAATCATCTTTTGGACTAGCTTTATTCAAGTCTCTAAAATCCACACACATTCGGACTTTTCCATCCTTCTTAGGCACGGGCACAATATTGGCCACCCATTGAGGATATGTAGAAGTCACCAGAAACCCCGCATCAATTTGCTTCAGAACTTCCACTTTGATCTTCACTGCCATATCGGGATGAGTTCTTCTGAGCTTCTGCTTCACAGGCGCGCACTCAGGCTTCAAAGGCAGGAAATGTTGTACGATATCTGTATCTAGACCAGGCATATCTTCATAAGACTAGGAAAAGACATCGACGTATTCTCGTAGCAACTCAATCAACCCCTTCTTAACAGATTCTTCAAGGAGTGCCCCAATCTTCACCTCTCGCACACAATCTTCAGACCCCAAGTTGACTGTTTCCAAATTCTCAAGATGTGACTGAATGACCTTCTCTTCATGCTCAAGTAGGCGGGTAATCTCATCAGGAATCTCTTCAACATCATCCTCTTCCGCCTCAAATACAGGGAATTCAAAGTTGGGAGATGGTGTTAGATCATTATGTTCAATGGGTTTGATCAACCTGCATAATGATTTTGGATATAAAAGATTTTAGAATTAAAACAATTCAAATCATTATGCAGATGAAAAGATTGATTTTATTCTTATTTTTAGGGTTTTATGTGATCACCAATTTCATGCAAAAGCGAAAAAGGAAAATAATTGGAAAAACAAACATTTAACATGGATTTATTGAATGAAAATATCATTGTATTTATGCGCCAACAATGTCATCACTTCTCCTTTTGGCATGGGAGAAGGGTTTTCAAACACAATGAACATTACTTTGACTTATGGATAACTGTCGGAATATCAACAGCGACTCAATTATTGCAGATCCCTCCAGGGACGATGAAGTTGCTAGAATCCTATTCATCCTCTTCCAGAATGGTAGCAGCCTCTTCATCTTGACCGGTGTGGATAAATCCACCACTCTTGAACATCCCTTGCTTGTTGAAGACACCAGAAGAATAGCATATGCCAGCCCGGGATTTGTTGTCTTCCAACTTAATCATTTGCCCCAATCCAGCAGTTGCACCATGCTCAATGGCCAACTTAGCATCTTTATAGGAAGCAAATGAAGAAGTTCCCTTCTTAATAGGTTCAGCAATAGATAAAGCTTGGAACGGAGTTCCAACTTCATCCCCATCATCTATATAAGAGAAGGAAGACAAATGGCTAACCAGGAGAGCCTTTTCTCCCCCTACCACCACCAGCTTCTTATTTTTCACAAACTTCAGTTTCTGGTGTAGGGTGGATGTCACGGCACCTGCCTCGTGAATCCATGGTCTGCCTAAGAGACAGCTATACGATGGGTGAATGTCCATAACCTGGAAGGTAATATGGAAATCACTTGGTCCGATTTTGACTGGGAGATCAACCTCTCCAATCACAGTTTTGTGAGACCCATCGAAAGCCTTCACAACTACCCCACTCTACCTCGTGGGAGGCCCCTGATATGATAAATTTGCAAGAGTGGATTTTGGAAATACATTCAATGATGACCTAGTGTCCACCAGCACATTGGACATTGCGTCATCTTTGCAGCTCATAGATATGTGTAATGCCAGGTTGTGGTCTCTTCCCTCCTCGGGGAGATCAGCATCACAAAAACTTAAATTGTTACAAGCAGTAATGTTTGCAACAATACTGTCGAATTGTTCAATCGTGACGTCGTGATCCACATACGCCACATCCAACACCTTCTGCAGAGCTTCTCGGTGTGGTTCTGAATTCATCAGCAAGGATAATACAGAGATTTTGGATGGCGTTTGTAGAAGCTGATCTACAACATTGTACTCACTTCTCTTGATGAGCCTCAGCATCTCATCACAGTCTTCTTTCATGTTGCCACTCGGGCTAACAGAGACAAAAGTTTTCAACATAGAGGTAGGTTTAGCAGCAAGTACCGGATTCGGAGCGTTCACAGCATTCCCAATCGGGCGTTCAGCATAATCAGCAGTATCATTCCTTCGAGCATCAGCTTGCGGCTTTGGCGGAGCCGAGAAAACATGACCGCTGCGGGCCAGGCCGCTGACGTCGGCAATATTAACAACAGATGAAGAGGGCAGGGGAACTTCTTTCCCATTCTCCAATGCTACAACATTGTAGCGATAGGGGACCGCCTTCTCAGAAGAATACGGTACAGGGTCGGCTGGCTTAATGGTCAAAGCAGGAGAAACCTTCTGCTTGCTACCATCATACTTGATGATAACAGGCTCGGGGATTCGGAATACTGGAGAAATTACGTTGACTTCATCAGCATCTTCGTCAACATTTCTATTTTGAAGGATCTCATTGACTCCCTCATCCAGCATTTCTTGAACATCTTTACGCACCTGGAGACAACCTCTTTGATTAACAGAACAGACTCGGCATCTATCGTGGTCGTGCTCGTAATAACTATAATCACACAGCAAACGATGCATCTCAACCAGAGATTGTCAAATATGACTGACGTATTTGACTTTGTACTTGCCAGGGCAGCCCTAGACCATGTTGACAGATTTCCCATGCTCGGGCAATGGGTTCTTTTTCACGTTAGGACCTACGTCCTCGAAACAGAGAATACCACATCTTACAAGGTCTTGAACCTTGGTCTTCAAAGGGTAGCAATTTTCCACGTCGTGGCCGGGAGCACCGGAATGATAAACACAGTGTAATTCGGGGTTATAACACCACTAGGGGTTAGTAGGTATATCCGGTGGGTCTCTTGGCGTAATCAACTTCCTCTCTATCAAAGAGGGATATAATTTTGCATATGTCATCGGAATAGGATCGAAGGTGACCCTTTTCCTCTCGTAACTTGTGCTGGTTTGATTACTGTTTCGAGGCTGGTAGGCCTGCTGATGAGGACGGTGTTGTTGTTATTGATATTGCGGATGTGGTTGTTGCTGATTATTGTTGTGTTGCTGATATTGCTGATTATCTCTGAAGACAGGTGTTATATGAGCCACCTGGTGCTGGTTACCGGCAGGACGACGGTCTTCCTCCTCACAAAGGGTCTTCTTGGTTTCATATGGGAGGTCACAGCATGTTCCTCGCCATCTTTCTTCTTTGAAAATGCCCCATAACGTTTGGTAGAAGAGCCTTCTTCTCTGGTTAGGCGCCCTTCCCTGACCCCTTCTTCCAGTCGCATCCCCATGTTCACCATCTCGGTGAAGTCAGAAGGAGCGCTGGCAATCATCCGCTCATAATAAAAAGAACTCAAGGTCTTCAAAAAGATCTTGGTCATCTCTTTTTCTTCTAGCGGGGGCACGACCTGTGCTGCTACCTCTCACCACCTCTGGGCATACTCTTTGAATGTTTCCTTGTCCTTCTAGGACATGGCCCTCAATTGATCCCTATCGGGAGCCATATCCACATTGTATTTGTATTGCTTGACGAAGGCCTCGCCAAGGTCGTTGAAGGATCGGATGTTCGTACTGTCCAAGCCCATATACCAACGTAGGGCAGCACCGAACAAACTGTCTTGAAAGTAGTGGATGAGCAGTTGGTCGATGTCGGTCTGAGTCGACATTTTCCTGGCATACATGACCAGGTGGTTGAGAGGGAAAGTATTTCCCTTGTATTTTTCAAAGTCAGGGACCTTGAATTTCATAGGGATCTTCACATTAGGAACCAAGTAGAGTTCGACAATAGACTTGCCAAAAGGATCCTTTCCTCGAAGGGTTTTCAATTCCTTGCGGAGCTCAAGAAATTGATCGTTCATAGAGTCCATCTTTTCATAGACATCTGGGCCCTCAGATGGCTCAGAATGATAGATGGTGTCGTCTACTCTGGGCATAGTATGCACGATAGAAGGAGGAACAGCAAGGACCGGACTAGATGCCCGCAGAGAAGTAAAAGTGGGGGCAGGACCCTCAGGCATGAAATTAGGAGGCATCCCCCACGGGAATCCGGTTGGCATGGTCGTTGGAGCAAAGTGTGCACTGGCCGCAAGCACAATTGAAGAGACAAATCTCAAAAATGATTGTTCTGTGGGGAGGAGTTGAAGGTGTCGAAGAAGACTGGCTCTGGGCAGCCATGAATGACTCCATCAGGGCAGTCAATCTGGCCACTTCCTCCTTCAGCTCACGGTTCGTTTGTTCTAAATGATCCATCAGTCTTGAAATGTTGGCTCTAGTGTAGTACCGGTGAGTCAGCTTGTCTTCAAAATAAATGAAGAACACAGAGTTAGACCATAGAACAAGAAGCCTAGAACATATATGATTTGTTTTTATTTATCAGAGGAACTTTTAGAGTTCTATTTGCAAATATTGGAAATATTAAACATTTATCACATATGGAAATATCTCATCAATAATATCTGGAAATATTTTTACACCAAAGAAGTACAGTCTTGGTAATCCAATACAAAGCAAGAGAGAAGGAAAATGAACATCCTATGGATCCCTAGAAGCAGTCATCTAAAGCTCTGGACACAGGAAGATAAGATGCACGAAGCCTCTTCACCTCCCTCTCGTAGGCTTCCTCCATATCTGCCTTCTCTTTGGCAAGTTGATCGTACTTCCTTTTCCAAAACTTGGAAGACTGAGGAAGTAGAGAAGTCCATGCATCATCAGGATCATCAATAACCTGATGCTCAAGGAACTATATCAAAGCATCCTTCTCCTTGATCTGCTGAAGCAACTCCTCTCGTTCATGGATCCAAGCACGTGAACGGTCTTCGTCTCTCAACTGCTCTACTCCTTGGTCAGGGAGGGTTGAAGGCCCAGCCACAACTAAAGGTGTAGGTCTCGGATACTCCTTTCCTCCTAACCCAAGAAGTATAAGGCTCCAAAGCGATACATTTCTTCGGACCCGCTCCTTCCTCCCTTTCCTATGGATCTTGCGCCAAGCGCGGACCATCCTGCCCTTCAAGCCTTGGGGATCTTTACCCTCCTGAAAGAACACACCCTCTAACAGAATGTTATTGGGTTTATCCTTTAGGGGGAACCCAAGCTGACGACGTGCCAAAATAGGGTGTAGTTAATCCCACCACATGTACCAAGAAGAGGCACATTGGAGAATTCACCACAAGAGTCGATAATCTACACACCATCATACACACGGTTGTACCAAAAGATATCATCATTGGTGAGAGACAGAAGTCCCGTGGACCACCGTAGACATCCTTTGTTCTCCTTGAAGGCGACCGTCTGCGGCAAGTGAGAAATAAACCACTTGTACAACAGAGCCAAACAACACACAATAGTACCACCACCCTTTGCATTCCTCATATGCAAAGAAAAGTAAGTGTCACCCAACAGAGTCGGAACGGGATTAAGAGTAGAGAAAATCCTAATAGCGTTCACATCCACGAACTTGTCGATGTTGGGGAATAACACTATCCCATAGATGAGAAGTACGAATATGGCCTCAAAGGCGTCCTCACTCATGGCCTTCCCGTACATAGTAGCTTGAGCAATGAGGAACTCAGAAGGGAGACCTTGAATTCCACCTTTGGTAGTCATATGCGCACCAACCAGAGATTCATCCATATTCAACATAGCAGCTATCTCTTGAGAAGCAGGAATACTCTCTAAGCCACTGAATGGCAACTGGTCTAGAATAGGTATACCCACAAGGTAGGCATACTCCTCAAGCGTGGGCAAAAGCTGAAAATCCGGATATGTGAAGCAACGGTACAAGGGATCATAAAACTGCACCAATACACTCATCAATCCCTCGTCCACTTGAGTAGTCAGAATAGACAGAAGCTTCCCAAAACGAGCCTTGAAACCCAAGGGATCTAATACATAGGATGTCAAATTCCTTAGCTCTTTCAAGTCGGGTTGTCTAAAATTGTACTTCTTTGTATTCCTTCTTTATCTTTCCATGTCTGAAAATTTTCAAATAGACCTCTTAAGTTCCTTGAAAATTTTCTTATTATTGATGATATGGATGCAAATGGGTGCATGAATGCAACAATCACACTCAAGGATCAAGCAAAGCACACCAAACAAAGGTCATGGGATAGATCATGGCATCCTTAATATCAATCATCCATTTTGGTGGATTATGGTTTACACCTTATCAGCACCCAAGTTCCATTGATATTAAGGACACATGAACGGATCAACCATGAATCAAGGGTTTCTTGCAAGTCACGAGCATGGAGTCTGGGTTAAGAACCACCCAAAGGGAGTGTACTAGGGTTTAAACCTGCCAAACATGTTCTACAAGAGGTTCCCATAGTCATGATCCCATCTTTCGGATATTATCGGATAAACGACTACTCGTATTCCAAAAATATTCTCAAGAGAGACTCTTATGAGTGTAGTATCACGTAACAATCGTATCAAATCTTACACTTGAACGACCTTCGCACTACATCCTAAGAATAGGCCAAGATGGGCTTGGTAAACTAAGGTCCTTGGCTTCTAAGGTCTATATTGGAAAGAGTAATGTCTAACCATAACTACTTGTGTGACATTATTGATCCCAACATGACCTCCACCAAGTGAATGGACTTGCAAGTCAACTTGCTAAAGAATAACTCCACACAAGTTAACAAGACTATGCCATTCTCCTATCCTAAGTGCACTCGAGTTTGGGTATAGAACTCATCTCACAAAGATCACCAAGCGTACAAGGAATTAATATTCAAGCAATTCAATCATTACATACAATACAGTAATCTCAAATTGCACAAAAATATGTCACAAAACAATATACAATACAATACAACAAATATGAAAAGTAGGCAAAACCCACTAAGCAAATCTCCCCAGCAGAGTCGCCACTTTTCTGTAGCGGGGTATTCGTTACCATTAGAGATATTGACTAAATCCAAGGTAAACCATACAAGTCGATTCGCCACCGCACTTCTATTTATCCAAAGGAATGGTTAGAAAGCAAACAAAAACCTAAAAGTTTTATCGAATCAAAAACTAGTAAAAATGTCAGAGATCAGGGTAAAGGAGTTGGTTATGCAATGGGAAGGTTTTAAGCACCCAAAACATCTTAGATACTCCTAGGGAGCCCTTTTCACATTTGTTGTAAGGTTGGTATTTTGTGAAAATTTGTTTGTGCAAACATGATTGAAGAGATGAGAAGAGAATATACAAGTTATTTACATTTTGTGTTTGGATGGATAAACCCATTGCCTACGTACCATCTTTAAAAAAAGATTAGGATCAAAACCTCGTAGTTCGGGGTAAAAATCTCAAAATGAGTTGGTGAATTGATTGGTCCAAAAGCCTTAAGGTCTTTTGTTATCCGAGGGAGAAAACTCAACCTAAAAACCACAAATCCACCATATGAGGATAGCTTCAAGATGTTAGTGAGGGGTTAACCCTATAATAAGCATGGAAGACTCATTGTCCATCACTAAGGATATATGTGAGTATTACATCTATCTCAAGGATAACTCAAACCTAATAGCTAAAGGTTATGAAAAATTTTGATTAAGGAAGTGGCCATTGAAACAACAAAAAGACATTTGAATGGGTTATATTTACCAATGAAAGGTATGTACAAAATATGGTCAAAGTTGATTTAAAAGTTCAATTCAAAATAAGTGTTATGAAAAGAAAGTTTGAAAATCAAAAGCATAAGGGTTAGGTTTCTAATGTTTGAAAAGAAGTGTTAAATGTTTGCACAAAAGTTTTGGCTTGGGTTAGAGTGGAGGGAAGAAGAAAAATGGCTAAAGTCCTAATCATACAAGAGATAAGGGATAAGAAACAAGACCACAAATGGAGTTCCTCTCTTGAGATCATATTGATGATCCAAGTAGCTCCCATCCTTTGGAATATTCAAGCAAAATAAGTGTAAGCTCAAGCAATCAACATAACCAAACAAGCTCCTTAGGAGATCCCCAATGTATCTTGTGTCTTTCACTTTGGATGAATAAATGGCAATGGTTCTTCAATTTGAACTCTCATAAGATCCCCTAGCACAAAAGCACACACATCAAAAGTTCCAAGAAGTAAATCAAGAATGGACAAGAGTGAGTTTAGAGGTTTGGTCCTTCTAATCCATCTTCAACATTAAGGTCCTTTTACTCCAATTTGCATAGGGAAAGTCCTAGAAACTAAGTCCATTTGTCCATTTCTTTGCCTTTGGTCCACAACAATTAAAACAAAACACAAGCAAAATAATATATACACAATTATGTGCTCAAGTGAGCAAAAGGCAAATTGCATTAGCATAAACATGTGCTCGAGTGAGCAAAGAGCAAAAGCAAATGAATAATATGTGCAAGAATAGTAAATTGCATAAATGTAAAGAGCAAGAAGTAAATGTTAATGGTTAATGGTTAGTGTTAGTAGTTAGTGTGCCATAAGGCAAATTTAGCGCTATGTTAAGCAATCGTAATTGGACTTATGTAAAAGTCACAACTATTTGAGGCCGGTCAATAATAATGTAGGCAACAACACAAGTTAGAGGTCTTGATTAGTGAATCAAACTCCAACAACTTGTCATGCCAAAAAGAAAATGAGAAATGATCTTGTATTGATTTAGGTCCTTTGCATGATTTAGAAAGCAATGTATCCTTAATGCAAAGCCATTCACTTGATCCATGATCAAGATGAATTAGATTTGAATCAAGGAAGATTAAACCTCCCTAATCAATGCTAACCACCAATCTTTAACTCATTGATCGAAAAAAGAAAAAGAAGAAGGAGAAGAAGAAGAAAGAAATGAAGAAATAAAGTGCATTAAATGAAATGGTATGTATCAATCAACAAGTGTTGACCAAAGATAGAGGAGATCAAGGTTAAACAATAGAAAACAGAAGCAAAATGAATATTAGAAGTCAAGAATTAAACAAAATATTTTTGGCATTTTTAATATTTAAAATAAAACTTGAATTAAAATATTAAAAGGTCAAACTTCAAATCACTTCAAATCAACTTTGAAAAGTCCAAGTGAATTATCCCAAGTTCAACAAGGTCAAACAACGTTTGACAAAAAATTTCAGCATTTTTAAAAATCAGAAACTATTTTTAATCAATTAAAAATGAATAAAAAATAACCTAATTGAACTAAAATCTCAAATAAATCTCAAATCAATTAGTAAATTGATGAGAATATTTTTCATAGATCTATCATCATTTAAAGAGGTTGAGAAAATATTTTTGTATTTTTTGAATATCAAAAAATATTTAAATTGAATTAAAAATAACCAGAAAAGAGAAAAATATTAAAAAATACAAATGATAAAATAAAAAAATAAAAAAATCATTTTTAGAAAGTAGAAAATAAAAGAGAAATATTGCAATTGGTCCCATAAATTTTGGACCAATAATGAAAGAGATATGAATTTTAGTAAATGAAATGGAATTAAAAAATGAAATGGAAATTAAAATCAGAAATGGAAAATATGAAAAATCCACACGCGTTGGATTATGTCTCATTAAATGACGTGGAAGATCCAATGGCATTGGCATGCGCGCGCACCATGAACCTCAGTCAATGAGTAACATAATGAATTAAATAAAGTCATGACATCCAATGGACCTGATTAGATCTGGAAGCATGATCCAACGATTGTGACTTAATCTGGAAGCATGATCCAACGACTGTGACTTAACCTGATCAGATCTGAAATTTTTAGAGGAAAATGAGATTTGTTCCTTTGGTAGGGGTGTGGATTCAATTCAGCAGAGGTTTAGGCGTCATTAGGTTGAAGAATTGTGAAGCTATGGCATGGTATTTATAGATGGAGATGGCTGAATGCATGAGCTAACTCGTGTGCATGGGAGAAGGGGGCCTCCATGCATGGGCCTGTACAGGCGCATGGAGGGCCCAATTCTGATTGGAATTAATTGTTATACATCACCAAATGAGAAATGGATGTGCAGGTTGATTGTTAATGGTTCATGCAATGTGTTTGAATTGAATTTCCAAAAATGCACCTAATTCTTCATGTCTTCGAAAAATATACTTCCAAACTCCAAATGCAATCTTATGAGTAATGGTTAGAAAGCTTGTTGCATAAGGAACAAATGCTATGTTGATAAAAACTCCAATTGGGCCTTGGAAATTAATGAAATTTGAGCTTGAAGTGTAGGGTGCAAAACATGCATATGTGAAGTTTCCAATTTTGGCCAATGTTCAAGCCCCTCTGTTTCAATGATGCAAGCTCCACATGATAAACTCTTCAACATGAAAGTTGTATATCTTTTAAAGGAAATCAATTAGGACTTAAATTTTGAATCATTTGGATTTTTGATGAAGAAGTTATGGACACTTGAAGTTGGACTTTTTCACATTTCAATGCATTTGGTCTAAAGTGACCTATAATGTTTTGCATTATCACATGTATTTATTTTGAGATATTGCAATTTTGCTCAACATAACATTTGAATTAGACACAATATGATTTATAATGCATTAAGTCTCATCCCAAAATCATGAAAAATGAATGAGTTATGTTCTTGGGAAGTTGACCCAAAATTAGGGTTTCAGTCAAAATGACCTATAATGTCTTGGAATGGATGATGACCTTCCCATCTTCAAATCAAATTTTGATGAACATTAAAGTTGTTCATATTGTCTTAAGAACATTTTTTCTCTTGGGGTCATCTCCATTTGACCAACACATAAAAAGTTAGGTCTCAGTGTATTTCAAAATAGTCAGATGAATTGACTGATCAACTTCTCAAGTCCACAACTCATATCTTGATGAATTGATGATTGAGGACACTCAAATAAGTTCAAATATGCATGAAATGATGAATTAAAGAACTTCCCTTGATTATATTTGACCATGGGCTGAGGTTGCTTCATGAATAAGGCATAGTTGATGAACATATGAATTTGGGTTTCCTTGGGAAACAAGCTTCAAACCCCTTGACTTGCTTTGATCAAAATGATGAATTGAGATACTTGGGAGGCATATTTGATGGATGAGAGCTTTGGGAACCATTACCATGCTTGCTTTCATCTTCTCTTGACCATATCATTGCACAAAGGATCTCCTATAAGCTTTGGATCTTGTGACTGCTCAAGCTACAAACAAGGGATGTTAGTGACATATTTTTGTGCTTTTGGTTAGTAAATAAAAATGAGAAAAGTAATAATATACAATTCAAGCATGCTTGGTGATCTCAAACCACTCACAAGATAGATCCCACCCAAAGGGAATGAGCCAATATGCTTATGATCCTTGAGGCTATGCAAATGCCATGTTATGATGCCATGAGGGATCTTAGGGCCAAAATTAGGGTCTTACACTAAGATGAAGCAAGAGAGATATATGTGGGAAGAGAGATTCCATGCTTTGAGCCAAAAGCATGAGGAGTTACAGCTTGATTCGAAAGACAAAGATGTGCTATTTGAACTTCTTGAAGACCGAGTAGTGAAGAGACAGAGAGAGCTATAGGGTCCATCTTCCTCTAGTATGCCTCAGCCTTCCGGTACTTGGAAGAAGATTGTTGATCAGGTTCTCCTCAAGAAGGCTCAGATGAAGATATCTTTTGAGTCCGAGATCCGATGCATCCGAAGGAAGTACGCGTCCACAGCCAGATCATCTGAAACTGATGTTAGGGGATCCTTATATGATTAGTTTACTTTTCTTTTGTATTTGTACTTTGGTTTCTGAAATTGTACTCGATGTAATACTTTCCAAATGTTATTAATAAAAAGAGATTTTATCGTCAATCAAATTGTTATTGTTGTTATTATTTAATGTTTGTAAATAAGGCAGTATGTTCCTTGAAATTAAAACTAAACAAAAAACATTGCATTTCATGCATCATTTGCATAGCAGGTTTTCTTCTGCCAGACGTCTTATTGGTTACTCTTTTGTACTTCAGCCAAGTTGACTCACCGATACAACATTCATGCCAATGAACCCAAGATTATGGAACATTTGGAACAAGAGAAGAGAGAGATGAAGGATGAGATTACCCAGTTGACTTCCATGATGGATTCTGTTCTTGCCACGTAGAATCAGTCTTCACCAACTCCCGTAACTCCTCCCCAGAGGACTATCATCTCTAAGGTCGCTACCTCGATCGTTCCTGTTGCTGCTACTCACTTCGGTCCATCTATGTTTGCTGGATTCCCATGGGGAATGACACCAAATTCCATGCCTGAAGGGTTTGCACCTACCTTTGCTTTTATGCCGGCATCTAGCCCCGTCATGTATGTGCCTCCGCCAGTTGTTCATACTTTGCCTCGTGTTGAGGACACCATCTACCATTCTAAGTCGTCTGAGGGCCCAGATGTATATGAGAAAATGGACGAGATGAAGGATCAGTTTCTTGAGCTGCGAAAGGAATTGAAGACGTTGAGAGGAAAAAGACTTGTTTGGTAAAAGTGTTGTTGAACTTTGCTTAGTACCAAATGTGAAGATCCCGATGAAGTTCAAAGTCCCTGACTTTGAAAAGTATAAGGGAAATACTTGTCCACTTAGCCACCTTATTATGTACGCCAGAAAGATGTCAACTCAAACTGATAATGATCAGTTGCTGATTCATTACTTTCAAGACAGTTTGACTGGTGCTGCTTTGAGATGGTATATGGGGATAGACAGTGCAAATGTTTGTACTTTCAACGATTTGGGTGAAGCTTTTGTTAAGCAGTACAAATACAACATAGATATGGCGCCTGATAGAGACCAGTTGAGGTCTATGTCTCAGAAGCATAAAGAGACGTTTAAAGAGTATGCTCAAAGATGGAGGGAACTTGTTTCTCAGATTAATCCCCCATTAGAAGAGAAGGAGATGACGAAGATTTTCCTTAAGACCATGAATTCATTTTATTACGAACGAATGATTTCCAGTGCCCCCGGTGATTTTACCGAAATGGTAAACATGGGGATAAGGTTAGAAGAGGGAGTCCGTGAAGGACGTCTGTCCAAGGAAGAAGAGTCGTCCAGTAAAAAGTATGGAAGTGGTTTCTCCAAAAGGAAGGAAGGGGAAACCAATTCAGTATATGTGGGGAGGCATAAGAGGCCTAATGTCAGAAGGAGTTTCCAACCGCGTCAACCTCAACATCAAGTTTATTCAATAATTCTTGTGTTTTCCAATAATTCCAACAATCAATTTGTTCCAACTTAACAACAACAACGTCAACAACAACCGCAACAAAGAACCAACTACAACAACAACAACAATAATCAACAACAAAACTTCGAGAGGAAGAAGGTCTCATTCGACCTTATTCCCATGACATACGCCGAATTATACCCATCTTTGGTTCATAAGAACCTACTTCAACCCAGAAATCCACCTCAAATTCCCGAGCCACTTCCATGGTGGTTCAAACCTGAACTCCGTTGTGCCTTTCACCAGGGAGCCCCTGGTCATGACATTGAGAATTGCTACCCGTTGAAGTGTGAGGTACAAAAGCTTGTAAATAGTGGGATGGTGTCCTTTGAGGACCGTGTGCCGAATGTGAAAGCTAATCCATTGCCTGCTCATGGTAATACTTCAATCAACATGGTAGATGGTTGTCATGGGGAGTTCAAGATTTATGACGTTCGCTTTATCAAAAGGTCTTTAGTGACAATGCATAAGGATATTTTCCTTGTTAGTGAATGTGAGCATGACCATGATGGTTGTGCAATTTGCAGTGTGAACCCTCGAGGATGTGTTATTGTCAAGAGGGATATTCAGAGGTTAATGGATGAAGGTCTTATTCAAATTTTCCAGTCCCGTCATTTGGGATATGATATAAATATAATTGTTCATGTGTTTAAGACCTCTGAGAGGGTAGTAATTCAGTTTGATAGTAGCAGCAACAACAACGTCAATAGATCGGTATCGCGGTTAGTAAAATGGTTAGTGGGCCATGTCCCATATGCATCCGATAAAGTTGTGCCTTATTAGTATAATGCCACGATGTTGAAGAATAGTCAAGAGGTTTCATTGCATGTAGCAAATTTTATGGTGAATATAGCTGACATTGCCAAGGTAACCCGTAGTGGCCGTGTCTTCGGTCCAGTCTTTTCGAAGGAGTTAGAGGATGTTTGAGCCAGTAAGAAGGTAAATGTACCTGTGATGAATCTAGTTAGTGCTCCAGTGTGTCAGTCTGGTGAATCCAACAAGCTGAAGACTAATGATGATGATGAAGTTTTGAGGTTGATCAAGAGGAGTGGGTTTAATATGGTGGAGCAGCTGCTCCAAACTCCGTCAAATATTTCAGTGTTGTCTCTACTAATGAATTCTGAAGCACACAGAGAAGCATTGCAGAAAGTGTTGGAGCAAGCTTATGTCGAGCAGGATGTTACCGTGGATCAGTTTGACCACATTGTTGCTAACATCACCTCTTGCAATAATCTGAGCTTTTATGATGAAGAACTTCCTGAGGAAGGTAGAAATCACAACCTAGCACTCCATATTTCGATGAATTGTAAGGAGGATGTGTTGTCCAATGTGTTGGTTGATACTGGTTCTTCTTTGAATGTACTCCCAAAATCAACTTTGTCCAATCTCTCCTACTAAGGCGCCCCGATGAGGTATAGTGGTGTGATTGTCAAAGTGTTCGATGGTTCTCGTAAAACCTTCATTGGTGAAGTGGACCTTCCAGTCAAGATAGGTCGGAGTGATTTTCAGATTACGTTTCAAGTAATGGATATCCACCCGGCCTATAGCTGTTTATTGGGAAGGCCATGGATCCATGAAGCCAAAGTAGTGACATCTACTCTACACCAGAAGCTTAAATTTGTGAAGAACGATAAGCTTGTCGTTGTTGGTGGAGAGAAGCGTTCTTAGTGAGCCATCTGTCATCCTTTTCGTATGTTGAAGCTCAAGAGGAGGTTGGAAATCCATTCCAAGCCTTTTCTATTGATGAAGTGAAGAAAACTGGGGCACCCATGTCTTCTTTAATGGATGCTCAGAAAGCTATTGAAACGGGAAGTACTGATCAGTGGGGTCGTATGGTAGAAATTGCCGAGAACAAAAATAGGGCCGGATTGGGATTTCAACAAGGGTCGTTCAACGTCAAAGCTGAAGATTTGAAACCAAGTTTCCGCAGTGGAGGGTTCATGCATGATAATGAACAACACTCAGCTGTTGTGATCAAGGATGATGAAGACGAATTGCGCTAACTTTGTGACGCATGGCAAGACTTGCAACAATTGGGTTGTTGTTGATGTTCCTACTGTTGTTCACCGATCTAAGTAATTTGTTGTTCATTTTTTAAGAAAAGTCATTCTCCTATGCCTAAGGGAGAAGTGAACATTGTTAGGCATTTCAAGTATCATCAATGAAATATAATTTTATTCATCCACATCTATGATATTTTATTTTTACTTTTTGCTTTTCTGAAAATGGTAATCACAAAAAAACATAAATAAATAGATAATAATTGTCCATCTGCATAATATTTGGTCACAATTCACTTCTCTAAAATAAGAATATCAAATCATTATGCAGGTTGGTTCCCAAACCCATTGAATACAATGATCCTACTCCATCTCCGGACTTTGATTTCCCTGTGTTTTAGGCTGAGGAAGAGACTGATGTTGAAGAAGTATCTGATGAATTGTCTTGTCTACTTTAGCATGAGGAAAAAGTCATTCAGCCATTTGAAAAGCAGATTGAACTAGTCAACTTGGGTTCCGAAGATGATGCGAAGGAAGTCAAGATTGGGTCTCAATTGTGTCCAAAGGTTAATAAGGGGTTGATTGATCATCTTCGAGAATATTCAGATGTGCTTGCTTGGTACTATCAAGACATATCTGGTTTAGATTCTGAGATTGTAAAGCATAGATTATCGTTGAAGCCAGAATTCCCGTCGGTCAAGCAGAAGTTGTGGAGGACTTATCCTGACATGGCAGTGAAGATCAAAGAGAAAGTACAGAAGCAGATTGATATTGGTTTTCTTGTTACCACCGAATATCTGTAGTGGGTGGCAAATATTGTGCTTGTTCCGAAGAAGGATGGTAAAGTTCGCATGTGTGTTGATTATAGAGATTTGAACAAAGCTAGTCCGAAAGATGATTTTCCTCTATCACACATTGACATGTTGGTAGACAATACAGCTAAATTCAAAGTCTTCTTGTTTATGGACGGATTTTTCGGTTATACTCAATTCAAGATGGCACCTGAAGATATGGAGAAGACCACATTCATTACACCGTAGGGAATATTCTGTTATAGAGTGATGCCTTTCGATTTAAAGAATGCCGGTGCAACGTACCAGAGAGCTATGACCACTCTTTTTCATGATATGATGCATAAAGAGATCGAAGTCTATATTGATGACATGATTTCCAAATCAAGTGGTGAAGAAGAACATGTTGAGCATTTGTTGAAGTTATTCCAGCGTTTGAGGAAGTATAAACTCCGCTTGAATCCCAATAAATGTACTTTTGGTGTTCGCTCTGGTAAGTTGTTGGGCTTCATTGTCAGCGAGAATGGTATTGAAGTTGATCCCGCCATGGTCAAAGCAATACAAGAAATGCATGTGCCCAAAACTAAGAAGCAAGTCAGAGGATTTCGTGGTCGCTTGAACTATATCTCAAGATTTATATCGCATATCAATGCCATGTGTGCGCCTATATAAAAGCTTCTTCGAAAATATCAGTCTTGTGATTGGACCGAGGATTGCCAGAAAGCTTTTGACAGTATCAAAGAATATCTGCTTGAGTCTCCAATTCTGTCTCCACCTATTGAAGGAAGACCGTTGATGATGTATTTGACTGTGCTTGATGAAAGTATGGGTTGTGTTCTAGGTTAGCAAGACGAAACTGGAAAGAAAGAATATGCAATTTACTACCTCAGTAAGAAATTCACTGACTATGAGACTGGGTATTGTATGCTTGAAGAAACTTGTTGCGCATTGGCTTGGGCTGCTAAGCGTTTGCGTCGGTATATGTTGAATCATACTACTTGGTTGATATCCAAAATGGATCCAATCAAGTACATTTTTGAGAAGCCTTCTTTAACTGGGAGGATTGTCCGTTGGCAGATGTTGTTATCTGAGTATGATATTGAATACCAATCTCAAAAAGCGATTAAGGGTAATGTCTTGGCTGACCATTTGGCTCACCAACCAATTGAAGATTATCAGTCAGTACAGTATGATTTTCCAGATGAAGATATCTTGTACTTGAAAATGAAAGATTGTGATGAATCATTGCTTGAAGAAGGGCTAAAACCTGGTTCCTGTTGGGGCATGGTATTTGATGGAGCTATTAATCAGTATGGTAATGGCATTGGGGAAGTGATTATTACTCCTCAAGGCACTCATTTTCCTTTTATAGCTAGATTGACTTTCAAGTGTACAAACAACATGGCTGAGTATGAAGCTTTCATTATGGGGCTTGAAGAGGCCATTGATCTCCGAATCAAGTATCTTGACGTCTTTGGAGATTCAACTTTGGTTATAAATCAGATCAATGGTGAATGGGAGACGAATCAACCCGGTTTGATACCATATCGAGATTATGCGAGGAGGATTTCAACTTTCTTTACAAAGGTTGAGTTTCATCATATCCCTCGAGATGAAAACCGAATGGCAAATGCTCTTGCAACGTTGGCTTCAATGGTTGTGGTGAAATTCTGGAATGAAGTTCCTAATTTGACTGTGATGTGTCTTGATAGGCCAACTCATGTGTTTGTTGTTGAAGAAGTTAAAGATGAAAAACCTTGGTATTTTGATATCAAATGTTTCCTCCAAAGTCAGATTTACCCGCCTGGGGAATCTTTAAAAGAAAAGAAGACTTTGAGAAGGTTAGCTGGAAACTTCTACCTAAATGGTGATGTGTTGTACAAGAGAAACTTCGATATGGTTTTACTCAGATGCATGGATAGACACGAAGCAGACTTATTTATGAATGAAGTCCGTGAAGGTTACTTTGGTACTCATTCCAATGGATATGCTATGGCTAAAAAGATGTTGAGAGCAGGTTACTATTGGTTGACAATGGAATCTGACTGTTGCAAGTGTGTGAAGAAATGCCACAAGTGTCAAATTTATGCAGATAAGATTCATGTTCCTCTTACACTGTTAAATGTTATTTCCTTTCCATGGCCCTTCTCCATGTGGGGAATTGATATGATTGGCATGATTGAGCCTAAGGCTTCGAACAAACATCGTTTCATTCTGGTGGCTATTGATTACTTCACAAAGTGGGTTGAAGCGGCATCGTATGCGAATGTAACTAAGAAAGTTGTTGTGAGGCTTATCAAGAATCTAATTATATGTCGATATGGTGTTCCAAGTAAGATCATCACTGAAAATGGATCAAACTTGAACAATAATATGATGGAAGCTCTTTGCAAAGACTTCAAGATTACACATCATAATTCTTCTCCTTACAGACCTAAGATGAATGGGGTTGTTGAAGCTACAAATAAGAACATCAAAAGGATCATTTAGAAGATGGTTGTGACCTACAAGGATTGGCGTGAGATACTCCTATTTGGCTTTCATGGGTACCGTACATCCATCCGCACTTCAACAGGGGCGACCCATTTCTCACTTGTTTATGGTATGGAAGTTGTGCTCCCAATAGAGGTTGAGATCCTGTCGTTACGTGTTTTGATGGAAGCCAGGTTTACTGAAGTTGAATGGTGCCCAACCAGATATGATCAGTTGAATTTGATTGAAGAGAATAGGTTGACTGCCATGTGCCATGGTCAATTATATCAGCAGAGAATGAAAAAAGCTTTTGATAAGAAGGTCAGGCCTCGTGTGATAAGAGAATGTGACCTTGTGCTCAAGAAGATTTTATCTTTTAAACCTGACGCTAGGGGAAAATAGACTCCAAATTATGAATGTTATATGTTGTAAAGAGGGCCTTTTCAGGCGGTGCTTTGATTCTTACAACTATGGATGGTGAAGAGTTCACTCGTCGTATGAACGTCGATGCAGTCAAGAAATATTTCAACTAAAAAGAAAAGAACAGCTCGCTAAGTTGAAAACCCAAAAGGGCGACTTAGGTAAAAATGAGCGTCTCGGTGGATTGAAAACCGGAAAGGGCGATCTAGGCAAAAATTAGAGACATGAAATAGAAAATTTATTCCGATAGATTGAGTTTCCACCTTGGGGCAATCTAGGCAAAAATTAAGGATTATGGCAAGTAACTGCATTCGGTTGATCTCTAGTCTTAGAAGCAGTTTTGAGCAAGTCAGTCAATTCTAAGTCATCATTCTCAACTAAAGCCAAAAGCACAGTGGATATTGAAGTTGTTAGAAGGATTAGTGATCATTGTATTCAATGTATCCCTTTTCCATATAAATTACCATTTTTCAACTTTTGTAAAGATCTATGGAGTCTTGTCATTTACAGACTACCATTCTATTAAATAAAGTTGAGTTTTTTATCCATTTGTTTCTACTCTTATTTATTTTTCAGCCCAAATAGAACTGAATTTCATGATGATAATTTTAAATGTGAATTAATAAAATAAAAATCATTTTTCTTCAAATAATAAAAGCAATTACTTTAAAAAGCAATTGATTTCAATTAGGAATATCAACAACAATTTGAGAACAGGTAAGTCCTAAAGTACAAAGCATTGTTGGTTTTCCCCAAGCGGTTGGGTTGGTCACTTTTTCCTCCCCAACGGCAAATCAGGTTCCCCAGCCGAGTTAGTAATCGCCTCCCCGGCTGAGTTGTAGGCTCACATTCTTAACGGTTTGCATAGATCCAGCAGAGAGTTTTATTCCCCGCAAGTC
Source organism: Lathyrus oleraceus (assembly GCF_024323335.1). Classification (NCBI taxonomy): domain Eukaryota; kingdom Viridiplantae; phylum Streptophyta; class Magnoliopsida; order Fabales; family Fabaceae; genus Lathyrus; species Lathyrus oleraceus. Next base: position 443,063,227 of record NC_066581.1, read on the forward strand.
CCCAGCAGAGTTCACTCCTGATCCCCGCCAGTGTTGATTCTTGAGTAGTATTTATGGTCCTCTGCAAGGTTGTCTCCCATTTGGTTTGGTGTTGACCTAAAATTCCCCACAGAGTTGACATTTCAGATCCTCAGCAGATTTTTTCTCTTTCCTCAGCCAGGGTTGGAGTTATTCAAAGATGGATGTCTTATGTTCATCCCCAGCATTTTTCTCTAGTTGGTGCTTCCATCCTGTCGAGATTAGCCGAGTGTTGTAACGATGATTCAAATCAGTGACATTTGTATCCTTTGTGATTGTTTTGTCAGCATAATCATCAATCATATATACATATACATTCATACATCAGATATTTCATCATGCATGCTATTGCATCTGATTCCTTATTTTCTGATCCTCTGTTATGGCGATATTGTTTCTCCATGCAGATTTGGTGTGTCTGTCCTCCCTCAATTGTAGAGTGTTAGCCCTTTAAGCAGAAAGAATTTAACCTTTCTCATTCCCCACTGAGTTATTTCCTCGTGGATGATTATTATTTCAGCTTCCCCCCAGTTGATTGTCTGGATGGAACCACTCCCCCTGAGTTATATCTTCATCGGGTTGAGTCTTTGTTGGATCGTTTCTCTCTGGTCCCTCGAAAGTTTATTACCCAGTAACTGGTAATATTCTTTTCAATTTACAACTACTTTACATTTACCTAATACCTGGTAATAGTAATCTACTTCCTCTTATTTTTCCCCAGCGGATTCGTTTTACGTTTCCCCAGAAAGTTTATCCTTGATATGTTCATCTTAATCGATGACGGATATTCTTCCCTTAAGTCTACCCTTGATATGTTCACTTTAACCGGTGACGGATATTCTCTCTTTGTGGTTTTCTACCTAGTAAAAAGGTAGTTCTAATCCCTATTTCATTCTTTAGAGAGTTAATCCTTGATATGTTCATCCTAACCAATGACGGGTTTTCTCCTCTTTGCGGTCTTCTTCCCAGTAACCGGTAATTGTAAATCCTACTTTTCCCTCTAAGTATATCCATTATATGTTCATCATGATCGGTGATGGATATTCTCTCTTTGGTATTCTATCCAGTAACTGATAGAAATAATTCCTATTTTCTCCCCGGTGGTCTATCCTTTATATGTTCATCTTAACCGATGACGAATATTCTTCCTTTGAGTCTATCCTTGATATGTTCATTTTAACCAATGACGGATATTCTATTTCTTTGGTCTTCTGCCCAGTAATCGGTAGTTGTAAATCCTATTTGATATTTTCCCCAGTAGGTTGTTTCCTACCCAGTGACCGGTAATGAATACACCTCTTGTTTCCCTCAGCGAGTCATCCTTGATATGTTTACCCTCATCGGTAACGAATGCCTCTCTGTCAGATTATGTTATCTTCCTACCCAGTAACCGGTAATAGATAATGTAATTCCGGTACGCCTGCGTTGAAGTTCATTCTTCCCTAGTTGAGTTTGAGCACGTATTTCCTTAATGAAATCGCCATTGCTTTGTTTGGTTTAGGTATTTCAGTTTTATTTTGATCTACCCGTTTCCCCTGCAGATTCTCCTTTACCCCCGACTAAGTCCTTCCATTGATTTATTTTCATGGAAATCCCTCGTGTCTCCAACAGTTTTTTAAGTTGTAGCTTGGCTTACGCACAACTTTTCATTTCCCAGAGTCTCTGTCTCCCCAGTGAGTTTTCCTTATGGAATGCATTATGCTCCTGTGGACTTTCAGTCTCTCCGGATTCTTTTCCTTTGTGGCAACATTTTCCCCCTAGAGATTATTTTTAACATTCATATCATATGCACCATGAGGACTCTTAGGGACCAAAATTTGTTTCTATTGTTTTTATTTAAGTCCATTCTACTGAGTCGATACGAAGATTTTAACCTTAACATCCTCAGTTAGAATGTCCTTAAATAGGGGAAGCTATAAGACCCCAATTTTGACCCTAAAATCCCTCATGCTATCTCATCATATGCATTGGCTTTGGGATCACACCTTGACATCCTCCTTACCCTTCATTCATTGGGTTTGCATTGGAAGAGGTCACCAAGCACATTTGATTGTATCATACTTTGTTTTTCATTATCTACTAACCAAAATACCAAAAATATGTCAATGTATAGTTTGTTACTTTTGTAGGTAGTGTGTCTGTTCACCCATGCTATATCAAGCTCATATCTAGGGTTTGAGACCCTCAATGCAAGGAGTTCAATCAAGAAATGGTTCACATTGGATTTAGGCATCATATATGGATCCTCATGATCTATACATGTCATTTTGATCAAGAAATCATCAAGAGTTTGAAGCTTGTTTGCCTTGGAAACCCTAATTCATATGGGTATCTTGTGTGACTTCTTCAGCAAGTTTCTTCATCATTTGACCAAATATTTCAAGGGATACTTCATATTAAATCATCTTACATATATATGATCCTACATGAGTCCCAAAAATCAAGAGAATATCAAGCTAGCAAGATGGTTCATGGTGGTTGACCAGAGAAAGTCAACTAGTCAAAATTGGGGTTCCCTAGACCCTATCTCCTACACGTTTTGTCATATGAAAATGATTACAAGAGCAAGGTTACTCATATTGACATTCCAAACAACTTTCATATTGAAGTCAAGATCTAGTTTTGCTTGGAAAGTCGTTTTTTATGGTGAAAGAGTATAGGTCATTTTGTCTGAACCCTAGTTTGGAGGTCAACTTCTCAAGACCATAACTTGCTCAATTTGTATGAGATGAAATCCATTCAAATTTCATGATCAAATTCAAGATTCATGTGCCAAGAGGAAACATTGTAGGTAATTTTGGGTCATTACCATTGAACAAGTGATTTTCCTCAACTTCTAAAATGCATTACTCCTTCGTGCCAAATCCAAATAAGGTCAAATTTGTGACCAAATTGAAGAGGTTTGAAAGAGATACAACTTTGATGAAGGAACGTTTTCCATTTGAAGTCCATTGAAAAAGTTATTCAAGGTGGAAGAAGTGAACATTTGACTTGGTACTTGGATGATTTTCACCTTCAAATTTCAAACACATATGCATGGCCACATGACATGATTTAAGAATGACTCAAGAATTTTTGGACCTGATAACATCACTTGATGGGCCTATCACACGCCCATGCAAGCATGCATTGAAATTTATAAATTTGGAAAATTTTGGAAGTGTGTGGAAATTAATCTCATGGCCTAAAAATGCAACCCGTCATGCTCAGAATTGAGGACCTCATGCCTAAGCTTTGAACCTGCAATCCAAACCCTCACCATTGAAGGATAATCTTGAAGGTTTTCATTTAAAAATCTAGCTCTAAATTTCATTCTGTTTTGAGATTGAAACATCAAGAGTCCAAGCCATTTTATGATCTTAATCACTTTCTACAAGCTTTTGAAACAAAGCCAAGGACAATTGGAATCAAGATCAAGCAAGGTTGAAGCCCCCTCGAAGGTAATTTTTCAGAATTTTCATCTCTTCGATTCTCCCTCAATTATTCACTATTCTTTGTGATTTTTGGTTGGCTGAAGTCCTACCAATGTAAGCAAGAAGATTGAGTTGCTTTCAAGTCAAATCGAAGCAACTCAGTTCATGATCCTCAAAATTCAAATCCCTGTATCTTTTCATATACTTGGAATTGGAGAAAATTGAGGCCATATTTGAGCTCCTGAACTTTTTTTCTTTAAATCCATGTCCTTGTTTTTCATTTTTGTGATGGTTGATAGTGGACCAGTCCGGTGAAGTCCACCGAAGAAGAAGACCGGAGCCCTAGCTCCGGGGTGTGTTGTCACGCCTCTCAACCATCAGATCTGTTCAAATTGTTTTAATCATGACCTTTGGTTTGAAATATCAAGTTTACAACACGTTGACTGCAGTGCATAATGGAACGCGCGCGCTTGGCCATTAGATCTGCCACCTCAATTAATGAGGGAGATCTGATGGCCCTTGTTTTTTTGTATTTTCTGATTTTTCATTTAATTTATTTATTTTGATTAATTCATATTAATTTCATTTTTAATCCAAAAAATATGGGACTTTCACCAAAAATCTTTAAATATTTTCCTCTTTCATTTTTTGAATTAAAATTATTTTATGGATTAAAATTGTTTTAGGGATTAATTTTGATATTTTTCATGAATTAATTGTTTTTATGCATATTTTTAATTGTTTAAAAATACTTCTGACTTTTCAAAAATCGTTAAAAAAATGTCTAAGGTCCTTTGACCTTGTTTGACCTAGTAGGATAAATCTCTTGGCCATTTATTTGGTGTTTTGAAGAGATTTTAGGTTTTGACCAAATTAAATTGAATTTAAATGCATTTTTAATTTGATTTTTAATTGATTAATTGTGTAAAAATTATGTTGAGCCATTTTTATTGACTTGTGATGTTTGACTATGTGCTTGGGCCTTGGTCAAGGTTGATTTGATTTTTGTTGAGTTAAAATCATTGGATTTAGGGGATTGATGAAATGTACGTTTCATCTCCCAAAATGAATGAATGATTTTAATTTGATAAAATTTCTCCCATGACCGATTTGTGTTTCTCTCATCTCCTCTCCCTCTTCATATTTAATCCCATTCTTTCCCATCCCTTTCATTGACCAACGGAATCTCCAAATCCTAAGGCTAATTGGTTCATCAATAACCTTGTGTTAGATGAAGTATGGATGAGATAAGTCCATCCTTTTGATATTTTTCTTTTAGTGTGTGGTATGTTTTAGGAGTTTGGTTCATTATACCAAATCTCTAACATGCCTTATCACCTAAATTTGTATTGCTCCGCCTCAGGTAGTTGTGACTTCTACATAAGACCAATTACGATAGCTTAACATAGAGATAAATTTGACCATGAAAACATAGCATTCTAGTAAGTGAGATTGTAAGTCTCTCATCTTTCATGGTATTATGTGGAAACTTGGCCTTTTTTCCTTCCTTTGGAAGATGTCTTGGTTCAAGGATCCATGCTTGTGAATAGATAGTTGAGTGTTCTCCAAAGAATGACTTAATCAATTGAAAAACAAAACATCACTAACATCTAACTAACTAACATTTGACTAACTTATATTAATATTGCTTTACTTTCATGTCATTTACTTTATGCAATTTAATTTCAAGTCATTTACCATTCATCTGTCATTTACATATCATTTACCTTGTTTATGTTTATGTCATTTTCACTTTGCTCATTTGAGTCTTGTATTGTGATTGTATATATATGTTTGTGTATTTTTGTTTGTGTTTGTGGTCTTGGGACCTTAAGATACCTAATAAAAAACAAAAAACCCTAAAAAAATGTTTGTGTGGACTGTTGGGTTTGATCTGAACTTTTGGACCTAGGATTAGGCAACACTCCATATGCAAAAGGACTTGGTCAATGCCATCATTTCTGAGACTAAGTTATTGTGATTTGAGCTTTCGTCTGATGCAAGTATTGGGATCCACTTAAATTCATCTGCTACATGGTCTTGATGCAACTGTTATTTTGATCTCATGCATAATGTCTTATTCTGAGTTAATCAAGGAATATGTCATCTGATACATGAGAAGACAAAGAAGACTTCTAGCTATGAGATTTTCTTACTTGGATGTGGTCATCTTTATTTGATGCCTTGATCTTCATGATGCTTGATATTGCTAATTGCGTGCTGATTATTGCTTGATTCAAATTCCAAAGGGAAAGTGAGTTTTCTATATGACATTCTCGTCTGTTTGATTGCACTCTATTGGCCAGATCTTTTCAACTCTTAACTTTTAATTTTATGCTTAGGCTAACCTCTTCATCTCCTCCCACTTCTTAAATTTCAAAATCTCTCCCCCTTTTCAAAAACTTTTTTTGCTTGCGATTTCAAAACTTAGACCTTATTTCAAAATAGAAACTTTGGCCTTTATGCCATTGAATTTTTTAACTCTTTTCTTAAATCAAACTTGTAAATGAACTTAACCATATTTACTTAAAATTTCAAAAGACAAAAAGAACTAACACTCATTCAAACTTTTGGGTCCCTTTGTGCATATTTTAACTTAAATTTTGATTAAAAGCAATCCACTCACTTTGAAATTGATACCACGAACTACGAGGTTTTGATCCCTCATTTTTATGTTGGTACGTAGGCACAAGTCTGAATGTCTTGTCAAACACAAAAATATAATTAATGAATTCTTTTCTCGTCCCCACACTCTATTTGTTTCAAACATCTTTTATACCAAAAACACATACACACATAAAAAAATGCTCCCTATGAGTACCTAGAACACTTTGGGTGCTAACACTTTTCCTCTGGGTAACCAACCCCCTTACTTGTAATCTTTGGCATTTTATTAATTTTGATTTGAAACTTTCTTATCTTTGAGTTTTGTTCGTACTTTTCCCTTTTCCTTTGGAAACAATAAAAGCGTGGTGGCGACTCTGGTTTTATTGACGTTAAGTCTATCCATAATTTAAGGGTCATGAATTTACCGCTACAATTATTACTGATGATTGTTCTGAGTTGATCAAGGAATATTTTTCATCTGATACATTAGAAGAAATTGAAGACTGCTAGCTATTGGATTGCTTGCTTGGATATTATGGTCATCTTTATTCGATGTCTTGGCCTTCATATGGTTTGCTTGGATATTGCCTATGCTTGTTGCTTACTAAAGTCCAAAGAAAAATGAGTTTCTATATGACACTTTTGTCAGTTGGATTGCATCTCATTGGTAAGATCTTTTCAACTCTTAACTTTTAATTTTTGTCTAGGATAATCCCTTCATCTCCTCCCACTTCTTTAATTTCAAATTCTCTCCCTCTTTTCAAAACCTTCTTTGTTTGTGTTTTTTAAAATTGGACATGTTTTACTTATTAGAAATTTTTGCCTTATGCCATTGAATTTTTAAACATTTTTCTTAATCAAACTTGTGAATGAATTTAACCATATTGACTCTAATTTCAAAAAGACAAAAAATAACTAACAACCCCATTCAAATCTTTGGACCTTTTGTGCCTTTTCTTGTTAAACTTTTGTTAAAATCAATTCACCAACTTCTTTGAAATTTTTACCACGAACTACGGGGTTTTAATCCCTCATTTTTATGTTGGTACGTAGGCAGAAGACCGAAGGTCTTGTCAAACACAAAAATATAATTAATAAATTTTTTTCTCATCCCCTCACTCTATATTTTATCAAACATCATTTAGACCAAAATATTTGCACACAAAAAAGGGCTCCCTATGAGTACCTATGATACTGTGGGTGCTAACACCTTCCCTCTGTGTAACCAACCCCCTTACCCGTAATCTCTGACATTTTATTAGTTTTGATTTGAAAACTTCTTATCCGTGGGTTTTGTTCATACTTTTGCCCATTTCCTTTGGAAACAATAAAAGCGCGGTGACGACTCTGGTTTTATTGGCGTCAAGTTTATCCATAGTTTGATGGTTATGAACTTACTGTTACAACATCAGAGTGAGACTGTATTGCATTTTTATATGTCATGCATCATATGTGTTGTTGTTGTGAAAGAGACATGTTCGCTAGTTTATAGTGGGGAATAATGACTTGTCTCAAGCTCAAAGTGGGGGCTCGGAGTTCGTAGAGATTGAGACCCAATTCATATAAAGAACCAATTGTTGAGTCGGTACAACATGCATATAGAGTTAAGTTGTGAATCTGATTTATAGTGGGGATCGAGACGAGCAAAAGTTGAGTCAATTATTGCATTGCATTATATAATGAGTCAATTATTCATGGATAAGGTAAACCATAGGCCGAGAGCTCAGGTTTATGGTATTGTCTCAAGAAACGTCTAACACATTTAAAAAAACAAAATGATTGTTTCCTTGAAGAATAGTTTTGCATTGAATATTTTCTTTTGAACAAGTGTTATATTAGCAACCAGATAACTTTGGAAGTTTACTCGCTGGTGACCACTGCAATCTAAATACCTAATCTGTCCCTAGACTTACTGAATCTCATGTTAATTATTGGCAACATACACGACAAGAGCATGAACGGAACGAAACAAAACAGGTGTACAACTAGGCACCACATACACAAATAAAAGGATCACATTATTGTTATACACATACTACTCTATTTCATAAATGAATGCTTTTTGATAAAAGATTCTGTCATTCTTGTTGGTTGTGCACGTGAGAACTTGCAATGGTCCCCCACACCTGCACACTATATACATCTGTATGTTCAAAATCTACTGCAATATCAAAACCATGAATCTGACTTTTGTTTAATAAAAACGAAAAATGTTGACTCTTAATTTACTCATGTGCTGTGTTAGCCACTTTTCAATTTCTTTTTCCAAAAAAGTTTAGTAAAAATGAAAGTTTTTCTCAAAGTAGTTAAATACATCTTGCAAATCAAAATAGAACATTCGTCAAGATTGTTCTAATAAATTTTCAAAATACAAATTTACTAAGTATCTTCCTGTTGACAAAACATCGAGTCTCTTCTCGGTTTGTTCGTATTTTCCTTTGCGAAGCTGATATCGAAGTGTTACAGCAGAAATAGTATAAGCTTGTCCTTCAATTGTGACACTCTCCCCACACTGCAAGTTCTGCTTTGAACAATAAAAATAAATAAATGATATCACTTTACTTGGATGCAATACAACTGAATATGTCATGTTTCATTTTTCTTTCTCGCAGTATAATTAATCGTATCACCCAACACAAGATGTGTTGGATCACGAGTATGAATAATTGAATCAGGAGGCTAATAATACAAGACATGACAGGTGATCAAATATTGCTTTGTTGAACTGAAGAATCTACCAAAACTTTTCTGCTTTCAGAACCCTAAAGGCAAAGGAACATTCACAGCTAGTTAACCAAACACCTTGCTTTAATTTCTAATCTCAGATGGACCCATCTGCATTCTCTTATAATGTTTTTCTATTAAGAAAAGTGAGATAAATAGTTTACGAAGCAATGACATACACAGAGACAACAGACACAGACTCGTAATAATTTGAGAAAATTAATTAATTGAATGTGCCAAGCCTATATCAGACACAAGACACACCTTTTATCAGAAGTGTCTGAGCTTTAAAGAAAATAGTGATCATGAAGAAGAAATCATAGCCACAACCATAAAATTAATATACTTCAATTTTTAATATCCTTTTAAATTTTGTATTTTAAGGTCCAACATATGGGTTGTCTTCAATTATATGCAGCCTACATCTTAGAAATGATTGCATCTTTGTCATCACATGTTCTCATATCAGAAGACCCATATAATATAGAACTTTATCCATCCATTCTGCAAAGGTCAATTTGAGGAAAGCCTGTAAAGAGCTTGAATATTTCCTTTTACGTCATATTTTCATGGTGGCATATAACATCCAAGCCACTGACAGTGACACTCACTCTTTAGAGTGAGACGCAAACTCCAATAAAAAAAGGGCTCACTAAAGAAGCAAAACAGAATCACTGTTTTTTAACTTCAATGGATATTATAGCAGCATATCAATGTTAGAGACTTGTATCAAATCTTTATTCTAGAATAGCAAGTTAAATATTTGCAATATAGTTTTTAAAGTAGCCTTTTTTTCACATGGAGAAGTATCTTTGAACATAGAAATATTTGCTGTTTAAAATAAGATTAGGATGGTCCTGTTAAGCCAGCTCAGTTAGTAACTGTGCAGGGACATCAGATGCAGGGGCGCAGGTTCGAACCTGCGACATCTCACTAAAAGGTGAGCCACTAGGCTACTTGAAAAAAAAATTATGATCCATGTATGTACATAGAGATAATTCCTATAATCTCAGAGCAAGAGCTACTCTAAAGAAAGATGACACACTATACCCAACCTCACAAAGCTCTAACTGCAAAGGTGGCAAATGGCTCTCCTTGCCAAGCTCACTTGTTGGGCTTAGGCCCAAATCCAGTATTTAACATTATCTTATTTATTTCTTTTATGCTTATATAAAAAGTTTCTGTTGTACAGTTGAAGATGTATGATTTCACCATATGTCTTTCTATTTTTCTCTCATTCAACATTCTCTTTATTGAGAGGCATGTAGAAAACCATTCGTTAAGTAGGCTGAGGGTTCACCAAAGGAAGCAAATCAGCGACAGTTTTTCCTCTTCAATTACTAGTTTCTGTCACAAATTGGTGTTAAGTATACATACCAGTTCAAATTATTTCAGTAATGGACTCCAACTCACGGTTAAGCTTCCAATAACAATTTCAAGTCTCAAACTTAATGACTTTAAAAAGTAAAAACCCTTAAATATGATTCCAGTTAACAATTCGGAAACTGATGCAGAAGAGTCTCATTAGCTAGATTTTAATGATAAGTCAGTGGTAACCTATAACTATTTACAGACCTTAAGTTGAGATTGCAACATTGTTACACCCTTTCCCATTACTTCCAGAAATTCTAATAAGCAATTTGCAATTGTAACCATTCTAGTCGTGTGACAGACATCACGGTGTTGTCATCAAGTTTTCACTTTTCTTTTCAACTATATCGGTGCACGGGCACCCACCTGATCTCTTATGCACATAAAAATTCACACTAAGTGCTTAATTCTGCAGTGTATCTAAGACTTTGAGTAGATTAAAAATGATGTAGAATGAAATCCCTTTGCAATTTCATTCTCTTTTGGTTTTCCTTCATAGCTTTATTTTTACATCAAATGGACAAATTGTTATGGAGATTACCCTAGCACAAAAGAGTAGGGTCAAAAAAGTTCCACTAGTTCAAAAGCAAGCGGCACATGCAATATTATAAGATCACTAGTATTCATCCAATACTGTATATAAGTCCATTAAACCAAAAACATTCATTTCAAGGAAAGTGTGAAAGACAGTAGTACATATTATTACTTGAAAGTAATGGACCTGTTTCAATAATATAATTAATGGTAAGGCCTTTTTATGAACCTTCAACTTCATGATTGTCTATTGGTTGCCCTTTCATAGCTGTTAGAATACCAGAGTTATTCATGTGTTTGGAGGCTTTTTTTACCAACATATGTTTGGTCAGAGTGCCAAGGGACTAAGCACTTTAAACAACTGGTCACTGGTTCAATCTGACCCCCATCTTGTGTGCTTAAAAGGTTCTACGGCGGAAAAAATTCCCTGTTAAACGGCGGTGGATACTTGATACCTATAACAAAGTTATAAAAAATAGTTTTTTTAGGTTGAATTATACTAAAAATAGAAATGTCAGGTTAATGTTTTGTAATGCACCACATTAATATATGGTCAGCTCTCCTGTATATTCAAGGGTTCTCTCTATTACTCTCCTTTGCATCTAACCTCATAAGTTGGTGCACACCCAAATTACAGTAGCAACAAATAGAAGAAAACAGATCAATAATGGAAACAAAGAATATTATTTCCACAAATCAAAAGGAAATAGGATATCCTTTTGTCTACAGAGCGAAATTCCTACAGCGGCATGATGCCTACAGCCCATAAGAAACTGTATGATTCTGGTCGATACCATTCTCTCTCTCGTCTCTATTCAAGACCTATATAAGAGAATCCCACTACGATGTTTGCACGTCACTCTCACTTTTCACCACGTCGTTCTAGCGCTAATCCCCTATATACTGGGATTAGGAGTTGTTGCTGTGCAAACAGCACATTTGGGGTCCTAACATACTTTATCAACAATAATCATACGCATCCCACGTTGGTAGCTCAGTTGGTGAACTAAGCGGCAACGAAGAAGTTTTAAGAAGGAGGTCCAGGGTTTAAACTCTAGAAACTAACATTTTCCAGTCAAAAAAAAAAAGTAATCATATTTGTATCAAAGATTAAACTATAGTTCCTCCAATTTAAAGATCGACGCAAAGAGAAAGGCGAGTATATCAGACTTCATTAAATTCATCATAGACATGAATCCTCATAGAGATTCCATTGTTCGGTATGTGGCTCATGAATTAAAAACATGCTACTTCCCTATACTAGCTGGCCAAAAAACAGCTTTGAGGCCTTAATCATAAGTTAGTTTTCAGTTCAGTCACAAACTTTAAACTTGGAATTCACATATACCACAATGCCGGATGATTTATAAGAAAGTTTCAAACTTTCACAATGTAAACAAGGGTCTACTTTCAAGGCGTACAAGGAGGACTTCCGCAAAATTAAATTATACTTAAATAATGACTCTATTGTTTTATCTAGATTAAACTGTGACTAATCTACACAACATCTAAAAAAAAATGGTGATGATGGGAACTTACGGGTGGAAGGCAACGAAGGCCAAGAGATTTGGGTGGAGGAGTAATCTCAACGACTTTGTATGGGTGGATACCACTGTCTCTCTTTCTACTACTACTGCAAGATACCTCATACAACATCGTCTTCTGGGATGAACCAACAGCTATGTTCATCATGTTCGAGGATGTCAATGCCATTCTCAAAATCCTTTTTTCCTTTTCTCCACAAACTAAGTCAAATTGCAACCACAAAATCTCCACAATTTTTTTAATCTAATTTTTCAAGTCACTTTTCAATTATTTAACATTTGATAACAATTTATAATTATAAAAATTTATTTACATTAAATTCAAGAGTTTAATTAAGGATTTAATTGAAGTACGCTATAAGTGTAAAAGGATTTTACACCGTCAGTTAATCATGACCGTTGGATATTGAAATAAATTTGACTTTCATTTTAAAATTCTATAAAATAATATAAACAGACGATGATGATGAATCCACGGTGTAAAACTTTTTACATTGACCGTGCATATTAATTAATCTCATTAAATTAATTAATTTTTTAATAAACTAAATATTGCATAAATGAAAAAAAATCAAAGAAAAAGAAAATTTCTTACTTTTTCTTTTTCCTTTTTTCACTTGTTCAAATAAAAAGAGAAGATGTCAAGTAAACCTAACTCATCAATAAAAAAAAATAACAAAATAAAAAACAAAAATGACTAAATAAAATATTTTTTTTCCAAAATAAATGACTTAGTTGATCATTTTAAATTGATTAAAATAGTCTAATAATGAAAGAAAGAGAATGATGTTTTTATCAAAGTAATCACTTTTAAATATTAAGAGTGATGAAAATAATAATGATTAAATGGTAAAATTGAAAGAAAAAATAATTAATTTGCATTGTAAATTAAAATTTATCATTTATTTTAAGACAATTCTTTATTTTAAATGAGTCATTCATTTTCATTTCCGCACGAAATTTCTTTTAGATCCAATGTTGACTAAAGTTTTATTTCGAGTCCCATTGGAGTTTCATTTCGGGGCCCATGATAGTGAGAGTTTTATTTTAAGTTTCACACGAGTTTTCTTCGGATCCTAGATTGACGAGAGTTTTATTTTGAATCCTATACGAGATTCATTTCGGGTCCCATGATAGAGAGAGTTTTATTTTGAATTCCACATGAATTCAATTTCGGGTCCTATGATAGTGAGAGTTTTATTTTGAATTTCATACAAATTTTTTATTTCGGGTCCCATGATAACGAGAGTTTTATTTTGAGTCGCATACGAGTTTTTATTTTGGGTCCCATATTAGTAAGAGTTTTATTTTAAGTTCAATACAATTTTCATTTTAGGTCTCATTTCGATGCGGTTTTCATTTCAGATTCCATGTCAGTGCAAGTTTTATTTCGGGTTTTATCACCAATGCGAGTTTTATTTCGGTTCTTATACCGGATGACAGTTTTATTTTGATTCATACACCGCTATTTATTTTTGGTTCTTACACCACTATCATGTTATTTCAGCTCATATACCACTATTATGTTCGGTTCATACACTATTGACAATTTATTTAGCATCAGTTCTTACACCGATGACAGTTTAAAGGAAAAGATAATTTCTTACCTTTTTTTTCTTTTTCCTTTTTTTTCACTTGTACAAATAAAAAGAGAGAGAATGATGTTTTTACCAAAGTAGTAATTGTTATCAAATATTAAATGGTTAAATGGTAGAATTGAGAGAAAAAAAAGAATTAATCTGCATTGTAAATTGAAATGTGTCACTTATTTTAGAATATTTTTTTATTCCAAATGAGTCATTCATTAATGGGACGAATGAAATATATAACATGAAATCATCTTTGACATAAATTCAAAAAGAGTCTCACCAAATATAATCTTGAATATAAAAAATATGTATTTGTTATTCCATCAACATAAATATTGTCTTCATGGTAATTGCGAGAGACACGTTAAAATGGAGGGATATAATAGTTTGAAGATAATTTTTTCATTTTGATAAAAGTTTTTAAGAGACAAATGGAAATATAACGGAATGCTTGGATGACAAAAAGAGAATCACTTTTAAGTCAAAGTTGAGTTCTTTCTCTCCTAGAAGCATGCTCTATAACTAAAATGATATATGTAAGTTCAATTTAAAAAGAGTGTAATGAGAATGCCTCTAAGTAGATGTCCAACGAACGAGAAAAACTCCTCTATGGATCGCAAGTTTAGGTATCTCTTGTAACTTCCAATTCGTGTTGCATTTAACCTATTAAGATTGTGGACATTTCTAATAGATTTAATTAATTAATTGATTAGGTAAGAATAAATTAATATTATAAAAATAGGAAGTGTTATTATCCCTTGAATATGTTAGGCAAGAAGGTTATTTCTAATTTACTTAATACATATTTAGCTAACCTTCATGAGGTTATATAGGTTTTTTTTTTTCTATAAATTTAGCAATCCCTGGAGAAGGTAAGACGGAGGGGGCCTTTGTCAACCAATGATGAATATACCCCTCAATCTTTTTTGTGGAGTGGCCTAACATTTGATTTCATTAATGTTGGACATGTGATTCCATACGTAAAAGGGGTGAATTCTGAATATTTGAAAAATGTTGGTTGAAAATAAAATCATTTGAAAATTTTGAGTTTGAAAATATTTTGTAAAACAAACAAGTAAATACATAGCGGAATAAAAAGATGAATGGAAAATCGATGGAAAGATAATAAAATAAAGAGATAAAGAGAGAGAAAAAATCATAGATTTATACAATTTCGACTTAAATTGGCCTACTCATGTCCCCAAGAATTATTCTTAGGAATATCCAGTAATCTTGAGAGCTTTTAGAATGTTGTGCCCACGAGCCTCCTTATACAAGGAAATGAAGTTTAAAAGATAACTACTAGCCAAATAACGAGCAGAGTTTAGAGTGGTTATTCTCCAAACCAAACAGAGTTTTCTATAGGCGGATCTCGAACCAAGACGAATATTTACATTGACTATCCTCTTAACTGAGATGGAGTTTTGAGTTAGTTATCCTCCAAATCGAATGAGGTTTTTACATGGGCTTACATCAAACCTGTAACACCTGAATTTTTGATTTATTGAAATTACTTGATTTATTATGATTTTAGTGTATTTATTTGATTATTGGGTAACATTAACTAAATAAATAAGGGTGGTGGGGGTGTGTGATATTGAGGTGAGAGTGTATTATGGGCTAGTAGAATTTGATTAAATTATTAGAATTTATTTTAATAATTAAAATAATAATATTTTATTAGATTTATTTAATTTAATAGAAAATAGAGAGTTTGGGGCCAAAGTGTGATTCATGAGGAGTAGAAGGGGTGAAGGAGTAAGAGGAATAAGAGTTTGAGCTAGAACTATAATTATAATAAGATTTACCCTAATGATATAAATTAGAACATAACATATCTTTAGGGAGTTTTATCAGTACGTATAATCAGAAATTGGAGAATAGAGAAGATGTTAGAAAAAGTGTAAGAGAATGCTTAGAACTTGGAGGGGATTAGAGAATTAAAAACCATAATTTTGCACTGTTGCTAGGATAATCAGGTAAGGGGGACAACTATCTCAATAATGGGTATATACATGAGGGATAGAATTGAAGAATTCTTAATCTCCAATAGGGAATTGAGATTTTAACATAATTTTGTTATTGATAATTAATTTGTTATATGTGATGATGATTGGTGATGAAATTCGTGTGCTAGGATGTATGCCAAATTATGTTTTGACGAGTTAACATATATTCACCATTGTTGATATTTTTAAGGTTTTGAGATTAATATGATTTTATGAAAACCATGAATTAAAGGTGTTGATTTGAAGAAATTAGATGTTATTGATGGGTATATAACCTGTGTGTAATATTTTAGATCAATTTTGTATGCCTTGAATGAGAATTAGGAGTTCTGCATTGAACTCCATGAAAGAAGATGCATTATGCAGGTTGTAGGGTGCTGACGCGCATCACGCTAGTGACGGGTAACCCATCATGCTGTCCAGGTTTGTTTTCCAAGTCATTCGTCACATAGGTGATATTCTAAAATGTTGAGGTTGCTGATGGGGGGTCACGAATGTGACAGGTAACCCGTCATGAGGCCGTAGTGGGCGTAGATGCTTGTTTTAATGATATTAAGTTGTAGATTTTGATTTTTTGACTTTTCTGGATGTTTTGGATACTGTTAGGCTCTGTTAGTTATTGTTTAACTGATGTTGTGGTATGACTTAACGATTAAACATTATTTTAACCGAATATATGCATTATTTGATGAATGGTGGATATGTGCATAGATGATGATGATGTTGTGTTAGTTTCTATGAATTGTTATGATGATATGATGTTGTATGAGCATGAATTTGTTAGAACAAGATTTGGTTCTGCATCTATACCTTTAGTTTTGATGATAACAATGTTGTATTTGTGTGAGAACAATTTTGGTAGCCTAATTGCTTGTTATTGTGTAGCTTTAACAACCAGTTCTAATTCTGAATATATGATGTGTAACGTCATCAATTTCTGAACAATGTGTTCCAAATTTGAAGTGTTCAGTAATTACAAGAGTTTCAGGTACTTATTCGATCAAAAAGAGTTGAGTATGAGGCAAATGAGGTGGCTCGGATTTTTGAAAGACTATGATTTTGGTTTGAATTACCATCCTGGTAAAGCCAATTTCGTAGTTGATGCTTTGAGTAGGAAGTTGTTGCATGTGTCGATGATTATGGTTTGAGAGTTGAAGTTGATTGAACAATTCTGAGATCTGAGTTTAGTATGTGAAGGGACTCGTAACATCGTGAGGTTAGGCATGTCGAAGTTGACCAGTGGTATTATTGAAGATATTAGAGAAGATCAGAAGATCGACTTAGGATTGGTTGACAAATTGGTGTCAATTAATTAAGGTCAAAGTCGTGATTTCAGAGAAAAGGTTTTGGGAATAATATGATTTTATGAAAACCATGAACTAAAGGAGTTTATTTGATGAAGTTAGATGTTATTTATGAGTATGATAATTAGGAGTTCTGCATTGAACTCTGTGGAAGAAGGTGAATTCTGCAGGTTGTAGGACGCTGACGGGCGTCACGCTGGTGACACGTAACCTGTCATGCTGCATGTTGGAACAAGATTGTTCATATCCCTTGGGGTTTGATGATAACAAAGTACTTAAAAAACAAATGGGTATACTAACATATGTTCACGTGTGCATGATTATAAGCATATAATTAATCATGATTGAAAACATACGTGGAGAAGAAATATAAGTCTGATTATGATTGATCATAATCTGATGACTCTAAATGTGTTCATCAATCTCTAAAAGTTTATACTCTGCCCATATGTTCTTGCATCTAGTGACAACTCAGACTCTGAAGGCTTGAAGAACCTCTGATTCATACATTGTACCAAAGCAATCTAGTCTTGTCAAATCCCCAGAATTCTGGACAGAGTCAACTAGGGTTTCATTTTGTAAGGCTCAAGGATTGGTGATGTGACCTCTTTAGTTTGTTATACCTTTTGGTAGATACCTAGTACTTTGAAAGGTGTTGTGAACAATGCCATTATTTAGTGGATAACGCTTCTAACCAGATACATTTTTCAACGTCTCTCTTGGCATGCTTCTTCAATAAGTTCGCTCTTATGTTCAAAACCTCCAACGACTTATTCTCTACCTCTATAAAAGGAAGATGAAGATTTTAAGGAAGGTGTGCAACAACAATGCAATTCAATATCTTGAGCATAACTCTGATCTTTCATTTGTAACTATTATTGTATAAGATCCTAAGATTTCTTATCTTTGTATATCTAAGAAATCTTAAGGGGTTAAGACCTTTGTGGTTGTTATACAACTGTCATACTTCTGATTGTATATCTAAGTATAGTGGTTACCATTTCTAATAAAATATTTGTTTAAAGTAGAGGAAGTCTCTTGCCTACGTGCTTAAGCAAGGAAGTCTCTTATTTGTGTACTTGAGCAGTGAAGTATCTTTCTAGGTTGATTGAGCAAAAGTCTCTTGCAAGGTTGCTTGAGCAGAAGTATATTTCTAGGTTGATTGAGCAATTGAAGTCTCTTTCAAGTGTGATTGAGAAAAGTGTAATATGTTGATTATAGTGAAAAGATCTTGTTAAGGAAAGGGGACTAGAGTACTCTCAGTTGAGGAGATGAACCAGGATAAACTTTGTGTGTTGCTTGCTTTTACTTCTGATCATTATTTTTTTTATTGCTGCTACCATTTATGATATCAGACTCTGAAGTTGTATTATCATAAGCGAAACTATTTTGGCATACACAATTCAACCCCCTTCTTATGTATTTTTCTTACCTTCAGTTAGCATTAGAGCACAGTCTATACCAACACTTAATTGTGGTGCAGTAATCGATCATGATAAAAATATACTTGTTCTATCATGTTTGGTGCTTCTACTCTTTATGATTGTGGTGCTAATGAAAAAAGTCATTATTCTTCCAAACCACCCTCATTGAGTGGTGATTCCACCCAGTTTGAGTGATGGAAAAGAAAAATGTATACTTACATCATTGTCCTTGATGATGAGTTATGGGACATACTTGAAGATGGCATAGATATGGCTATCGATGGTGTTGGGATCGTTAAAGACAAAGAAAATCTTATACCATCTCAAAGAAAATGTATAGAAAACATCATAGAGTAAGAGGTATTCTTATTGAGACTCCACAACACTCAAAATACATACAAATCGTTGGTAAGTCTACCGCCAAGACTATCTTTGAATCGTTATGTTCCACCTATGAAGGGAACTAACAAGTGAAAGTAGCTAAGGAAAATCTTCTTGTTCAACACTATGAGTTGTTCAGGATGAAGAATGATGAGGACGTTGAAACCATGTTTTCTAGGTTTCAAACTCTTGTATTAGGCCTTCAGATCATGAGCCAAAGTTACACTAAGTTGACCATATAAAGAAGATCTTGAGATGTCTTCCAGCTAAATTCAGACCTAAGGTCACAACTGTTTAGAAGGCTAAAGACCCGAATAAGATGAGTCTTGAAAGTATGATAAATAACCTTCAGAGCCATGAAGTGGAACTAAATGGAGACGAGCTAGTTGTGAAATACAAAACACTAGCATTGAAATTTGTGGCTGGAATATCTGGTGGTAAAATCGTCAGATCCTCTAAAGTCTGGAAATCAGAAGAAGCTTTTGATGAAGAAGCTTCAAATGGTGACCTTGGTGAGGAGGAAATGGCCTTTATCATCAGAAGGTACTAGTGACTATCTAGAAAGAATAAAAGACTCTATGGTAATAACAATGGCTTCAGAGGGTCTAGTTCTAAAGACAATACTAATGACCAGAAGAACTTCTTCAAATGTAAGAAGCATGGTCACTTCAGAGTTGATTGTCCTAATATACATAAAGAAATATCAAAGAAAGGAAGCTTACAAAAGGATAGCTTCAGGAGCAAACTCAAGAAAAGTCTCATGGAAACATGGAATGAACTTGATAACGAGGATGGATCTGACAAAGATAAGGGGAAACAAACATGGCTCTTATGGCCATGACATCCTCAGATATAAAATATGAATCAACCTCATATTCAAATTCAGATGAAGAATACGAGGTATTTTATAACCTAGCTCGTTTTGATTTAATATCTTTCATTCAAGAGCTCATGAGTCATTGTCAAGATAAAGCAAGACTCATGAATACATTGAAAAGGGAAAGCGATCTTATGAAAGCAGAACTAAAAATTTCTCAAAATAAAGTTGAAACTTAGGAGAAATATCACATTACTCTAGTAAATACATTATCTGATAAAACTTGAGTGAGCATGAGATAGTCCTTCAAGACTTTATCATAACTAGTCTTTAAAGGACCAAACATGCTTCCATAATATATGGAGTAAGTAAGAGAAAAGGAAAAAATTTTGGTTACAATGAGAAATGTGTTAAAGCTTAACTCATAAAAACCTCATACACTTCTTCTTCAAGCAATGCTCAAACATGGCTAAAAACTTGTTTTGTGCCTGCTTCTAACAAAGGTAAAAGTCTAAACAAATCAGAACCCAAGATAAATGAACCAAAGGTTCTGAACAAATACATTTCAAAATCAAAGGTAGTAAGTAATTCATAACCTAACATTCAAAAATCAAAGGTTCTGAAAAAGTCATAACCTACAAATTCCAAGTCTAAGGTTCTAAAGAAAGTGGAATCTAAGACCCATGGAACTAAGGTTTTTACGGGTTCAAGTGTCAAAACTTATCCCAGTCAAAACTTTTATAAACAGAAAGTATGGAATGAGTATAGACCTTCTTATCAGAAGAAGACTGATCCGTAAATTAACAAGTATTGATCTCAAGGATTGCTTGACGATACAACGCTCTGGTTCTAAATTAGTTAAACAAGAGCTTTAGGGTTTTTTGATTGTTGGTTTGGAAAGTAGAAAATAAAATGCAATAGAAAGTAAAGAAATCAGTTGAACAATTTAAAGATATTATGAGTGAACATGCTAGGGAAGGTGTATGATTGGATTCATCAACAACAATAAATTAACCTTGCAACAACTTAATTCAATAATATTGACTACCGGTCCTTAAGGGTGTTTACTCCTAAGTCCTTAGTGGGAAAACCTTTAATCATTCAAATTAATCCATATGTCCATAGTGAATTATAGATGAAATTAAGCATTATTTTAATCAATATTCTGGTTACCACATGGTATCCCTAGGCCTATGTGATATCTACTATGATTTACTCATAATTAAGAGTTAATAATGGCAGTCTAGCCTAAATATTAACCATAGATCAGTCTCAATTTGTCCGAAAGAGAAAGCATAAAGGACAAATTGTAAATAAGTCACATATCATAAAATCAAAGTTATTACAGGGTAGAAATTTAGAATTGTATCATAAATTTGAATCAGGGACACCCCATAACACTGGGGGATTTAGCTACTCATAACAATAAAGAAAAATATGACAGAAAGAGTAGACATTACAAATTAATGGAGGAAAAGAGGTCTTCAATCACAAAAGTTCATGAAAATCTTGATCCACAACGGATTTTTCAGTCCTCCATCCTTCAAAACGCGTTCTTTGTACTCAAAAATCATCTCACACTTGGAAATTCATGTTTTTCGGCTAATATAGACAAAATCTAGACCGTGCCATATGCATGTGGCCTCCACCTATATGTATATGACTACTTTTTCCACTGTCTCATACGTGTATGGCCCAGTTGGAGCCATACGCATAAGGCTTCTGGTTGCATAAAGGGGGCCTGGTTGGCTGGCCTCATACGCGTATGGGCAAAAAAAAATTTTTTTATCCCTCACGGTGTTACGTGTATGCTGGGAGGTGCTGTTAAGTGGCCATGTGTATTTTCTCCTTTTTTCTCCTGCGCATGCATTGTCGTCTGGTTTCTTCTCTGCTCTAGCTCCTCTTTACTCATCAGTCATGTAAACACATGTAACACTACCTTAAGCGCGTAAAATAGTTCAGAATCACTAAAACCTTAACAAATCAAGTTATTGTAAAAACCACCAAAATAAGCTTAAACTATTGCCCAAACTCACAACAATTCACCTACTTTTTCCATTCAAGTGACATTAAAACTAACACAAACGGTAATTGATCACAACCCCAAACTTAGCTTTTGCTTGCCCCCAAGCAACTCTTTATCACAAAAACATCATGTCATCAATCATGAATAAAATGCAGTTGTAAACACATACCTCTGAGATCTTTCATTGTTCTCTTTCATTCCTACCTTTAGTTTGATTTGATCATAAAGATCGAATGATCTGTCACACCAACACTTTATAACACCGTTTCTCCTATTATTCCTTTTCACACTCTCGCCATTTCTCTCCGGTGTTAATGCATATACTATCTTGATTCTTGGTTGATCAAATCAAGTCTTGCCAATTTCAATGGAACTTGGGTGTTGATAAGGTGAAAACCATAATCCACCAAAATGGATGATTGATATTGACAATGACTTGATTCATCCCTTGAACTTTGTTTGTTTGCCTTGTGTGTGATCCCTTATTCGTGATTTTAGCATTAATGCATTCATGCGCATCATAACATTCATCACACCAAAAATTTCGAGGAATTGAGGTCTTATTTGCAAATATTTTCAGACCATGGATTGTGGACGAAGGAATACTAAGAAGTACAGTTTCAGATGTCCCGCCTTGAAAGAGTTAAGGAAGCTAGCATATTTTGTATTAGATCCCTTGGACTTCAAGCAACATCATGGGAAGCTTCTATCTATTTTGTCAGCTGATGTGGTTGAAGGACTCTTGAGTGTGTTGGTTCAGTTTTATGACCCTCTCTACCGTTGCTTCACTTTTCCGGATTATCAGCTTGTGCCTACGTTGGAGGAGTATGCCCATCTCTTGGGAATACCTGTTTCTAACAAAGTTCCCTTTAGTGGATTGGAAGAGATTCCCATATCTCATCTTATTGTTGAAGCTCTTCATCTGAAAAAGTCTGAGATTGAGGCTCATTGGGTGAAGAAAGGAGGATTGTTTGGGTTGACTTCTGAATTCCTCATCAAGGAAGCTACTGCCTTTGCTCAAGCCGGTAGTGTGGATGCTTTCGAAGCCATCTTTGTGTTGCTCATCTACGGTTTGGCTTTGTTCCCTAACATTGACGGTTTTGTTGAAGTTAACGCCATTAGAGTTTTCTTGATTGGGAATCATGTACCTACTTTGTTGGGTGATATGTACTTCTCTTTGCATCTAAGGAATTCTAAAGGTGGTGGAACGATTGTTTGTTGTGTTCCTCTTCTGTACAAGTGGCTTATTTCGTACTTGCCTCAGACGCCTACTTTTGTGGAGAACAAACAATGTCTACGGTGGTCTCAGAGACTTATGTCTCTCACTAATGATGATATAGCTTGGTATGACTCTTCATTAAGTAGCTTGGAGATTATTGATAGTTATGGTGAATTCTCTAATGTGCCTCTCATTGGTACACAAGGAGGAATCAACTACAACCCTGCTTTGGCTCATCGTCAGCTTGGGTTCCCCTTGAGAGACAAACCTAATAACACTTTGTTAGAAGGTATTTTCTATCAAGAGGGTAAAGATCCCCAACATTTGAAGTAGAAGATAGTGCATGCTTGGCATAATGTGCATAGGAAAGGAATATTCGAGCTTGGTCCGTGCAATTGTGTAGCTTTGGAAGCTTACACTCTTTGGGTGAATAAGAGAGCTTTGGAATTGAAGATGCCTTATGCTTGTGAAAAACCTATGTCTATGGTTGTGTTTGAGCCATCAACTCTCCCTAACCAAGATGTAGAGGAGTTGGAAGACGCGCTCGCCAAGATGAAGCAAGAGAAGGACATGTGGGAAGAGTGTTTCCATGCTTTGGGCCGAAAGCATGAGGAGTTGCAGCTTGAGTTTAGGGACAAAGATGCACTTATTGAGCTTCTTGAAGACCGAGTAATGAAGAGACAGAGAGAACCAGAGGTTTCATCTTCCTCTAGTATGCCTCGGCCTTCCGTTGCTTGGAAGAAGATTTTTGATCAGCTAGTCCTTGAGAAGGCTCAGATGAAGACTTCTTTTGAGTCCGAGATCCGACACATTCGAAGGAAGTACGCGCCTGCAGCTAGATCTTCTGACATTGTTGTTAGGGATCCTTAGGATGACTAGTTTCCTTTTCTCTTGTATTTTCTATTTTGGTTTTTGAAATTGTACTCAGTGTAATCCTTCCAATTATATAAATTAAAGAGATTTTTTATGGTCAATCAAATTGTTACAATTGTTATTATTATATATTTGCAAATGAAATAGTAAGTTCCTTGAAAAGAAAAACAATCAAGCATTGCATTTCATGCATCATTTGCATAGCAGGTTTCTCTTTCACCAGATGTCTTATTGGTTATTCCTCTATGCTTCAGCCAAGCTGACTCATCGATACAATACCCACACCAATCACTCAAGAATCATGAAACATCTAGAGCAAGAGAACAGAGACTTGAAGGACGAGATCACCCGTTTGACTGCCATGATGGAGTCGGTGCTAGCTGCTCAGAGCAAATCTTCTCCAACGCCTGTAACTCCTCCTCCTTAGAGGATTGTTATTTCCGAGGTTGCTACCTCTACCATTCCTGCTACTGTTGCTCACTTTGCGCCTACCATGCCTGCCAGATTCCCATGGGGAATGTCGCCTGACTTTGTGCTCGAAGATTTTGCGCCTACTTTTGCTTCCATGCCGACATCTAGCCCAATCATGTCTGTGTCGCCACCAGTTGTGCATACTTTGTCCCGTGTTGAAGACACCATCTATCATTCCGAGCCGTCTGAGGGTACGAATGTCTATGAGAAGATGGACGAAATGAAAGACCAATTCCTTGAGCTGCGAAAGAAGTTGAAGACCTTGAGGGGTAAAGATCTGTTTGGTAAGAGTGTTGCGGAACTTTGCTTGGTTCCAAATGTCAAAATCCCGATGAAATTCAAAGTCCTTGACTTTGAAAAGTATAAGGGGAATACTTGTCTGCTCAGCCATCTCGTCATGTATGCTAGAAACATGTCGACGCAAACTGATAGTGATTAGTTATTGATTCATTAGTTTCAAGATAGTCTGACTGGTGCCACTCTGAGGTGGTACATGGGTTTGGATAGTGCGAGTGTTCGTACATTCAATGATTTGGGTGAAGCATTTGTGAAGTAGTACAAATATAATGTGGATATGGCGCCAAATAGGGACCAATTGAGGTCATTGTCTCAGAAGGATAAGGAGACGTTTAAAGAGTATGCTCAGTGATGGAGAAAGCTTGCTGCTCAGATTACCCCTCCTTTGGAAGAAAAGGAGATGACTAAGATTTTTCTCAAGACCCTGAGCTCATTTTACTATGAGCGTATGATTGCCAATGCCCCTAGTGATTTCACCGAAATGGTAAACATGGGGATGAGGCTAGAAGAAGGTGTCTAAGAGGGACGATTATTTAGGGAGGAAGTTTTATCCAGCAAGAGGTATGGTAACAATTTTGCTAAGAAGAAAGAGAACGAGGCTAATGCAGTATATGTTGAGAGGCAAAGGAGGCCTCATGTAAGAAGAAGTCAACCACCCCATCAACATCATCATCAAGTATCATTTGTCATTCCAGTATTTTCCAACAATCAATCAACACCAATTCAATAACAACATCAACAACAACCACAACAATGAACAAATACCTACAACAACAATAATACCCACAACAATCAACAACCACAAAACTTTGAGAGGAAGAAGGTCTCTTTCGACCCTATTCCTATGACTTATGCTGAATTGTATCCATCATTGGTTCTCAAGAACCTTTTGCAACCAAGAAATCCGCCTCAGATCCCTGAACCACTTCCATGGTGGTACAAACCGGAACTCCGTTGTGCCTTTCACCAAGGAGCTCCCGGTCATAACATTGAGAATTGATACCCCCTGAATTATGAAGTCCAAAAGATGGTTAAGAGTGGAATGATGTCCTTTGAGGACCGTGCGCCGAATGTCAAAGCAAACCCATTGCCTGCTCATGGTAATCCTTCTGTCAATATGGTGGACGGCTATCCCGGGGAATTCAAAATATATGATGTACGCTTCATTAGAAGGTCCTTGGTGAGAATGCACAATGATATCTGTTTGGTTAGCGATTGTGAGCATGACCATGATGGTTGTGTAATCTGCAGTGTTAACTCTTGAGATTGTGTGATCGTGAAGAGAGACATCCAAAGGTTGATGGATGAAGGTATGATTCAGATCTTCCATTCCCGTCACTTAGGTGACGATGTGAATGTTATAGTCCTTGTATTCAAAACTCATGAGAAAGTAGTGATCTAGTACGACAACAACAACAGTAACAGTATCAGCAATAGATCAGTATCATTGTTAGTTATATAGTTAGCAGGCCCCATCCCGTATCCATCCGATAAGGCTGTCCTGTATTAGCATAATGCTACCATGCTAGAAAATGGTCAAGAGGTTCCTTTGCCTACGACCAGTTCTGTCGTGAGTATAGCTGATGTTACTAAGGTGACCCATAGCGGTCGTGTCTTTGGGCCGGTGTTCTCTAAGAATATGGAAGATATATCTGTTAATAAGAAGGTTGATGTGCCTGTAGTAGATCCTGTTAGCGCTCCAAAGTGTCATTCTGGTGAATCCAGCGATTTGAAGCCTACCGATGATGATGAGGTACTCCGATTAATTAAGAAAAGCGAGTTTAATGTGGTGGAGCAGCTGCTCCAAACCCCCTCCAAGATTTCAGTGATGTCTCTACTTATGAACTCTGAAGCATACAGAGAAGTACTACAAAAGGTGTTAGAGCAAGCTTATGTAGAGCATGATGTTACAGTGGATCAGTTTGATCATATTGTGGCTAACATCACTTTCTGCAATAATTTGAGCTTTTGTGACGAAGAACTCCCCGAGGAGGGTAAAAATCATAACTTGGCACTACATATTTCAATGTCCTCATGTCCCCATTTAAAGATGCGCAGAGAATTGTTGAAGATTGTAAGTCTGATCAATGGGGACAGATGGTAGAGGTCGCCGACAATAAGAGCAGAGCTGGTTTAGGATTCCAACGAGGTTCATCTATGGTTAGAGCTGAAGACGTGCAACCCAGTTTCCACAGCGGAGGGTTCATTCATGGTAATGAACAACACTTAGTTGCTGTGATTGAGGGTGATGAAGACGAAGACTGCACCAATTTTTTGACGCATGGAAAAGCTTGCAACAATTGGACTGCTGTTGTAAGCTTTTCAAATGAACCTCCGATCTAAGTAATTGCTTTTATTTGTTTTTGAAAATCCTTCTCCTATGCCTAAGGGAGAAGTGAACATTGTTTGGGCATTTTCAAATTTGATCATCAATAAAATATAATTCTATTCATCTACATCTATGATGTTTTATTTTGAATTTTTTGCTTTGTTCTGAAAAAATGGTAGTCACAAAAAAACATAAATACATAATAATTGTCCATCTGCATAATATTTGGTCATAATTCACTTCTCTAAAATCAAAATATCAAATCATTATGCAAGTTGGTTTCTAAACCCATTGAATACAATGATCCTTCTCCTTCTCCCTATTTTGAACTCCTTGTGTTTGAGGCTGAGGAGGAAAGTGATGAAGAAGTATCTGATGAATTATCTCATCGACTTGAGCACGAAGAAAAAGCCATACATCCATTCGAAGAGCAGATTGAGTTAGTCAACCTGGGTTCCGAAGATGATGTGAAGGAAGTCAAGATTGGATCTCGATTGTGTCCTGAAGTGAAGAAGGGGTTGATTGATCTTCTCCGAGAGTATTCAGACATGTTTTCTTGGTCCTATCAAGACATGCCTGGTTTGCATTATGAGATCGTGGAGCATAGATTGCTGTTGAAGCCAGAATGCCCGCCAGTCAAGCAGAAGTTGAGGATAACTCATCTTGATATGGCAGTGAAGATCAAAGAAAAGGTGCAAAAGCAGATTGATGTCAGTTTCCTTGTTACTGCTGAATATCCGCAGTGGCTAGCCAATATTGTGCCTGTTTCGAAGAAGGATGGAGAAGTCTGTATTTGTGTTGATTACAGAGATTTGAATAAAGCCAGTCCAAAAGATGATTTCCCTCTGACACACATTGGTATGTTGGTAGACAATACAACAAAATTCAAAGTCTTTTCATTTATGGATGGATTTTCCGGATATAATCAGATCAAGATGGCACCCGAAGATATGGAGAAGACCATGTTCATTACACCTTGGGGAACATTCTATTATAGAGTGATGCGTTTTGGTTTAAAGAATGTTGGTGCAACTTACCAAAGAGCAATGACCACTCTCTTTCATGATATGCTGCATAAAGAGATCGAAGTCTATGTTGATGATATGATTGCTAAATCTATTGATGAAGAGGAGCATGCTGAGCATTTGTTGAAGCTATTCCAGCGTTTGAGGAAGTACAAACTCCACTTGAATCCCAATAAGTGTACTTTTGGTGTTCCTTCTGGGTAAGTTGTTGGGCTTTATTGAGCCCAAAGCGTCAAATGGACATCGTTTCATTTTGGTGGCTATTAACTACTTCATAAAATAGATTGAAGCGACATCGTATGCGAATGTAACTAAGCAAGTTGTTGTAAGGTTTATCAAGAATGAGATTATATGCCGTTATGTTGTGCCAAGTAAGATTATTACTGATAATGGACCAAACTTGAACAATAATATGGTGGAAGCTCTTTGCAAAGACTTCAAGATTGCACATCATAATTTTTCACCCTACATACCTAAGATGAATGGGGCTGTTGAAGCTGGAAACAAGAAAATTAAGAAGATCATTCAGAAAATGATTGTGACATATAAGGATTGGCATGAGATGCTCCCATTTTCTTTGCACGGGTATCATACATCCATCCACACTTCAACAGGGGCAACCCCTTTCTTACTTGTTTATGGTATGGATGTTGAGATCCCATCACTGCGTGTCTTGATGGAAGCCAAGTTGACTGAAGCTGAATGGTGTCAATCCCGGTATGACCATCTGAATTTAATTGAAGAGAAGAGGTTAACTGCCATGTGTCATGGTCAGTTATATCAGCAGAGAATGAAGAAAGATTTTGACAAGAAGGTTAGACCCCGTGTGTTCAGAGAAGGTGACCTTGTGCTCAAGAAGATTCTATCTTTCAAACCAGATTCTAGGGGCAAATGGACTCCTAATTATGAAGGCCCATATGTTGTAAAGAGAGCCTTTTCAGGCGGTGCTTTGATTCCTACAACTATGGATGGTGAAGAGTTCACGCGTCCTGTGAACACAGATGTAGTCAAGAAATACTTCGCCTAAAAAAAGAAAAGAACAACTCGCTAATTTGAAAACCCGAAAGGGCGGCTTAGGCAAAAATGAGCGTCTCGGTGGATTGAAAACCCGAAAGGGAGATCCAGGCAAAAGTTAGAGACATAAAACAGAAAGAGTTATCCCGATAAATTGAGTATCCCACCTTGGGGCAATTTATGCAAAAATTAGGGATTATGGCAAGTAACTACATTATGCTGATCTTCAGTTTTGAAGACGTTCTTGAGCACATTGTTAGATTCTGATGCATAATCCCCAGTAGCGTCCAAGAGCACAGTGGATATCAAGAGTTGGTAGGAGGATTAGTGATCAAATTCAATGTAGCCTTTTTCCATGTAAATTACCATTTTTCAAAATTTTGTAAAGATCTATGGAGTCTTGTCATTTACAGACTACCATTCTATTAAATAAAGTTGAGCTTTTATCCAATTGTTTCTACTCTTGTTTAATTCAGCCAAATAGATTTAAATTTTATTATGATCATTTTTTAAATTAATTTTTTTTATCAAAATCATATTTTCTTAAACATATAAAAGCATTAATTTTAAGCAATCAATCTCATTTAAAAGGAGTACCAACAGTGGTTTGAAAGCAGTAAGCCCTGAGTGTGGAGCATTATTGGTTCTCCCCCAAGCAGTTGGTGTGACTCCCCTTTCATCCCCGACAGCACATCAACACCCGATGTTTGTTGATTTCCCCATCCGAGTTCTTCTTTTTCTCTAACTGAGTTTGTGATTGTCCTCCCTCGGGTTGTAGGCATTTCATTGCAGAAATTTGCATGGTTTTGATAGAACTTTGTCTCCCCACAAGTCGCCATCAGATTCGTTCCCAGTCAGAGCTTCTCCCTGGTTCTGGGCAGCTATTTGTGTTTATCCCCTGCAGAGTTGTTTCTTATTTGATATGGTACTGACCTAAAATTCCCCGCATAGTTGATAGCAATTTACTCAACGGTTCTTCTCCTTTCTTCCCAAGCTAGGGTTGAGCCTTCGAGATGTTTGATCTCTTCTCCAGCAGTTGTTTCCCTCTTTTGTGGATTGACCGAGAATTGTATCGATGATTCAAACCAACGACATTTTGTATCCTTTGTGATTGTTTTATCAAAATAAGCATTATATATATATATATATATATATATATATATATATATATATATATATATATATATATATATATATATATATAACACATATATATATATATATATATATATATATATATATATATATATATATATATATATATATATATACATATATATATATATATATATATATATATATATATATATATATACATATATATATATATATATATATATATATATATATATATATATATATATATATATATATATATATATATATATATATATATATATATATATATATACACACACACACTCATATAGCTTCCATTATTGCATTATTGCATTTTTATACCTTTTGGTTCATTGTTATTTTGATCCTCTACTATGATGGTATAGTATCCCCATGCAGGTTCGGTGTGTCTGTCCTTCTTCAATTGTAGAGTGTTAGCCCCCTAAGCAGAAATACTTTAACCTTTCTCATTCCCCACTGAGTTATTTCCTCGTGGATGATTATTATTTCATTTTCCTCCCTAGTTGATTATCTAGATGGAACCACTCCCTTTGAGTTATATCCTCATTGGGTTGAATCTTGATTGACCGTTTCCTTCTAGATCTTACCTAGACAGATGCTTTTGATCCCCTGATAGTCTATTACCCAATAACCGATAGTATTCTTCTTAGTTTGTAGTTTGTTACTTCTTGCCCAATACCCGAAAAAAGTAACCCCTTTTTTCTCCCCAGCGGATTCGTTTTCATGTTTCCCTAGGAAGCATATCCTTGATATGTTCATCCTAACCGATGACGGATATTTTCTTCCCCTTTGTTGAGTTTATCCTTGATATGTTCATCCTAACTGGTGACAAACATTCTCTTTCTAGTATTCTACCTAGTAAAAAGGTAGTTGTAATCCTTATTTTGTTCCCCTAGAGAGTTAATCCTTGATATGTTCATCCTAACTGATGACAGGTTTCCTTCTCTTTGCGGTCTTCTGCCCAGTAACCGATAGTTGTAAATCCTGCTTTTCTCCCATGTTGCAGAGTTTATCCTTGATATGTTCACCCTAATCATTGACGAATATCCTCTTTATGGTTTTCTATCCAGTAACTAATAGATATAATTCCTATTCTTCCCCTCGGAGTCTATCCTTGATACGTTCATCCTAACTGGTGATGGATATTCTCTTTCTAGTATTCTATCCAGCATTCAATAGATGTAATTCCTACTTTGTTCAGGCGATTTATCCTTGATATGTTCATCTTAACCGATAACGGGTATCCTCCTTAACATCCCCAGGCAAGTCTATCCTTGATATGTTCATCTTAACCGATGAAAGATTTTTCTTTCCTCTGAGTCTATCCTTGATATGTTCACTTTAATCAGTGACGGATATTCTCTCCCTTTGGTCTTATGCCCAATAACTGGTAGTTGTAAATCCTATTTTTCCCCAGCAAGTCTATTCTTACCCAGTAACCAGTAATGAATACACCTCCTGGCGGCCATCAGTGTGTCATCCTTGATATGTTTACCCTAACCGGTAACGTATGTCCTCCCTGTCAGGTTTTGTTATCCCCGTACCCAGTAATCGGTAGTGGATGATATATTTATGCTTCTCCTATGTTGAAGATCTTTTCTTCCCTAGTCGAGTTTGAGTGCATATTTCTCTAGTGAAATCGCTGTTCCTACTTGGTTCGAGTATTTCAGTTTTATTTTAATCTACCCTTTTCCCGTGTAGATGTTCCTTTTGTCCTCCAGCTGAGTTTTTCCATTGATTTATTTTCATGGAATCCCTCGTGTTCCCCAGCAGTTTTAAGTCGTAGTCTGGCCTACGCATAACCCTTTTATCTCTAGAGTCTCTGTCTCCCTATTGAGTTTTCCTTACAGAATGCATTATACTTATGTGGACTTTCAGTCTCTCTGAATCCTTTCCCTTTGTGGCAACTATTTCCCCACAAAGATTTATTTTAAACATTCATATCATATGCATCATGAGGTCTCTTAGGGACCAAATTTTGTTTCTATATGTTGTTATTTAAGCCCATTCTACTGAGTCGATATGAAGATTTTAACCTTCATCTCCTCAGTTAGAATGTCCTTAAATAGGGGCAGCTATAAGGCCCCAATTTTGACCCTAAGATCCCTCATGCTATTCTCATCATATACTTTTGCATTGGGATCACACCTTGGCATCCTCCTTATCCCTTGTTCATTGGGTTTGTATTGGGAGAGATCACCAAGCACCATTTGATTGTATCATACTTTATATTTTAGCATTTTGCTAACCAAAATACCAAAAATATGTCGTTGCATTTGTCTATCTTTTTTATAGGTAGGGCACATGCTCACCTTTGATCTACAATGGCTCATTGGTAAGAGCTCAATCAAGAATGATATACAATGTCTCTAGGCATCATATATGAATCCCCATGAGCTTCACTTATCTTTTTGATCAAGAATTCATCAAGAGATTGTAATTGGTTTGCCTGGGAAACCCTAGTTCATCTGGGTGTCTTATGTGACTTCTTCAACAATATTCTTCAACAATTGATCAAATATTTCAAGGGATACTTAAAATTTCATCATCTTATGCATATCTTATCTCCCATGAGTCCCAAAAGTCAAGAGAATCTCAAGTTAGCAAGTTGGTTGATGGTGGTTGACCAGAGGAATTCATCTGATCAAATCTGGGGTTCCCTAGACCCTATCTCCTACAATTTTTATCATATGAAAATGATTCCAAGAGAAAGGTTACTCTAAGTGACATTCCGAACAACTTCCATGTTTAGGTCTAGGGCTAGTTTTTCTTGGAAAGTCATTTCTTATGGTGAAAGATTATAGGTCATTTTGTCTAAACCCTCATTTGGAGGTCAACTTCCCAAGACCATAACTTGCTCAATTTTTATGATATGAAATATTTCCAAGTTTCATAATCAAATTCAAGATGTCTGCCTCAACATTTATGTTTGGAGGAAGAGCTAATTCAACTTTTATGAGCATGTGATATGAGGATACATTATAGGTCATTTTGGACCAATGCCATTGAACAAGTGATTTTCCTCAACTTCAAAAATGCATAACGCCTTCATATTAAATACAAATGAGGTCAAATTTTTCACCATTTTGAAGGACTTTGAGATAGACACAACTTTTATGAATGAACTTTTCTCATTTGAAGCTCACATAAAAAGTTAGCCAAGGTGGAATAAGTGAACATATGGCTTGACACTTTGAATTTTTTTTGATATGTTTAATTTTCCAAACTCCCACCTCAAAATTCATCATGATACATGCTTCAAATGAAAAAGTGTTAAACATGAAAGTTGTTCCTCTTGATCTAGCCTTTCCAAAAAATCCAATTTCATCCATTTTGGACAAGATTTGAATGGGTTACATATGGCTTGAACATTGCATCATCATTTGGCAAGATTGAACTTCTCACTTCCATGCATAATTGTCTAGCATTCCAACATGACTTCAGCAATGCTTATACTTAATTATGGATCAGATGGAGTGATTTCATGGGCCTGTACACGCCCATGCATTCATGCATCATACATTGCTAATTTTGGAAGTTCACTTCAAGTGTGTAAATATCATCTGAATTGGCTATAAATAGGGGCCTCTAGGCTCAGAATTGAGGACCCCTGCGTGCCGACTTTGATCCTAAGCATTCAAACCCTTCTGTTTCAGAGGACAACCTTGATAATTTCCATTGGAAATTGAGTTTGAATCTCACGGTTTTGAGATTCAAATCTCCAAGGATCCAAAGCCTTTTGGTCATTCTATTCTACTCATGCAAGCATTCTGAGCAAGCTCAAGCACAAGCCAAAGCAAGAATAATCGAATTCAGACCCACATTAAAGGTATTTTCCAGAAAATTTCATCTATTCGATTCTCACTTAATTCTCCATAATTCTCTTAGATCTTTGGTTGTCTGAAGTCCTACCAATGTAGGCAACAAGATTGAGTTGCTTTGAGGTCAAATCGAAGCAACTTAGATCGTGCACCTTAAATTTCAACTCCTTGTATCTCTCAATATACTGGGAGTTAGGCTGAATTGAGGCCAGATTCAAGTTCAGTGTCATTTTTACTTTTTAATTTTGGTGGTGGTTGTGACTAAACTAGTCTGGTGAAGCTCACTGGAGAAGGAGACCGGAGCTGTAGCTCTGATGGTGAGTTGGCAGGTTCATAACCATAGGATCCATTTGAAATGATCTAATCTTAAGCGTTGGTTTGAATTACCATTATTGTGGCGCGCTAACTCAGGTCCGTCATGGATTGCGCGCTTGTGACCACTTAATCGACCACCTCAATTAATGAGGGAGATCAAGTGGTCCACGTTTTTTTTTATTATTTGATTTTCATTTTATTTGTTCTATTTTCATTAATTCATATTAATTTTAATATTGATCCAAAAAATATGAGAGTTTCACCAAAAAAATTTAAATAATTTCCTCTTTCATTTTCTGAATTAAAATTATTTTTTGTATCATTATTAATATTTTTCATGATTTAATTGATTTTGTGAATATTTTTAATTGTTCAAAAATAGTTTTAAGTTTCCAAAAATGATGAAATTTTTTCTCCAAGGTCTTTTGACCTTGTTTGACCTATGATAAATCTCATTGCCATTTATTTTGTGTTTTGATGAGGTTTTAGGAATTTGATAAACCATAATTTAATTTAATGCATATTTTAGTTGATTTTAATTATTTAAATGCCAAATAAATTGTGTTGAGCTTCTAATTTTGACTTGTTGAGTTTGACTTGTGTTGTTGGGCCTTGGTCAAGGTTGATTTGACTTTATTGAGTTAAGATCATTGGATTTGGGGGATTGATGAAATGTATATTTCATCTCCTAAAATGAATGGATGATCTTAATTTGGTAAAAGTCCTCCTTTGACCAATTTGTGTTGATTCCATTTCCCCTCCCTCTTAATCTTATTCCCCTTCTTTATTCATTCATGTCATGGACCTATGATATCTCTAGATCCTAAGGCTACTTGATTGCAAAATCAACATGAGTATGGATGAGATTAGGTCCACCATTTTGCATATTCTTTTTGTGTGTGGTATGTTTTAGGAGAATAGTCCATTATACTATGTCTCTAACATGCATTAACACCAAAATTTCTATTGCCCAGCCTCAAATAGTTGTGACTTCTACATAAGTCCAATTACGATTGCTTAACATAACGCTAAGTTTGTGACACAAAAGGCATAACATTCTAGTAAGTGAGATTGTAAGTCTCCCCTCTTTCATGGTATTGTGTGGAAACTTGGCCTTTTTTCCTTCCTTTGAAAGATGTCTTCGTTCAAGGATTCATGCTTGTGAATAGTGGATTGAGTGTTCTCCAAAGAATTACTTAAACAACACTAACTTCTAATCAACTAACAAGTAACATTTAATTTCAAGCCATTTACTCTTAGGCACTTTAATTTCAAGCTTTATTCATTTGCCATCATTCATACCATTCAATTTGTTTACTTTAATGTCATTTTCACTTTGCTCACTTGAGTCATACTTTGTGAATATATTGTGTTTATATATACTTGCTTGTGTTTGTGGTCTTTGGACCTTAATGTACATAATAAGAACAAAACCCTAAAAAACATTTTATGTGGACTGTTGGATTTGATCTGAGACATTGGACTTAGAACTAGGCAACACTCCCTATGCAAAGGACTTGTCCAATGCAAACTTTCATGAAACCAAGTGCTTGTAAAGTGAACACTCATCTGATACAAATATTGAAGATCCATTTAAGTTCATATGCAACATGATCATATTGAAGCTGTTATTTTAAACTTGGGCCTAATGTCTATCCTTTGAAGTCATCTGATACATGGGAAATTTTGAAGAAGATCATGAAGTTGCTAATCTTGGATGTGGCTATATTTATTTGATGCCTTGCTCTTCATCTTTCTATTTGTGTATTGATATTGCTTGATTCTAAAGTCCAAGGGAAATTTGGGTTTCTATATCACATTCTTGTTTATTGGATTCCAGCCCATTGGTAAGATAATTTCAACTCTCAATTTTTAAAGCTGTGCTTAGGATTAGTCTCTTTATCTTCTCCCCATTTCTTTAATTTCAAAATCTCTACCTATTTTAAAAAATCTTCTTTGCTTGTGATTTCAAAACTTTGACCATATTGCAAATTAGAAACTTTGGCCTTATGCTATTGCCTTTTCAAACTCTTTTTCTTAAACAAACTTGTAAATAAACTTAACTATACTTGAATTAAAATTTGAAAAAGAAAAAAAGAACTAACACTCATCGAAACCTTTGACCATACAAGGTTTTGATCCCTCATTTTCATGTTGGTACGTAGGCACAAGTCCGAAGGTCTTGTCAAACACTAAAATATAACTAATGAATTCTTTTCTCATCCCTCCACTCTATTTATTGCAAACATCATTTTGTACAAAACACATATGCACAAAAAAAAGGGCTCCCTAGGAGTACCTAGGACACTTTGGGTGCTAACACCTTCCCTATGTGTAACCAACCCCCTTACCTATAATCTCTGGCATTTTATTAGTTTTGATTTGAAAACTTCTTATCTTTGGGTTTTGTTCGTACTTTTCCCATTTCCCCTGGAAATAATAAAAGCGCGGTGGCGACTCTGGTTTTATTGACGTCTAGTGTATCCATAGCTTGATGGTCATGAATTTACCGCTATAGGATCTTAGGGTCAAAATTAGGGTCTTACAGTAACGAATATTCTCCATCTTTAGTTTTATACCCAGTAACAGGTAGTTGTAAATCCTTCTTTCCCAACAAGTTTATCCTTGATATGTTTACCTTAACCGATAACAGATATTCTTCCTTCGGTATTCTACCCAGTAACCGGTAGTTGTAAATCCTATTTCTTTCTGGTAGTTTATCCTTTATATGTTTACCCTAACCAGTAAAGAATATTATTTCCTTTGGTCTTCTACCTAGTAACTGGTAGATGTAAATCTTATCTTTTATCGTTGATCGCCTTCGTTAAGCTGCCCAGTAACTGGTAGTTGGTGGGTTTTCCTTATTTTCTTGTAGTATATCCTTGATATGTTTACTGTAACTGGTAACAAATATTCTTTCCTTTGCTAAGCTTCCTAGTAACTTATAGTTGGCGATTCTTCCCGGCAGTATATCCTTGATATGTTTACCCTAACCGGTAACAGATATTCTTCCTTTGGTCTTCTACCCAATAACAGGTAGAAGTAAACCCTACTTTTTCCCCCCAGTAGGCTATTCTTACCCAGTAACCGGTAATGGATATTCCTCATTTTTCTCAATGAGTCATCCTTGATATGTTTACATTAATCGGTAACAGATGTCCGTCTTCCTGAGTGTAGTATCTTCGTACCTAGTAACAGGTGGTAGATAATATATCACTTTTACTCCTGTGTTGAAGTTTTTCTTCCTCAGTTGAGTCTGGATTCGTATTTCTTTGTGAAATCGAATTTCCTTTTGTGCATTTGGGTATTTCAGCTTCGTTCTGATTTACGCCTTTCTCCAGTGGAATGTTTCTTGCTATGTTGGTTGTATTCCAATACAAGCATATTATTTTTCCCCAGTCCGAGCCTTTCCATTTATTTATTTTCATGGAAATCCCCTCGTGTCTCCAGCAATTTTTAAGTCGTAGTCTGGCCTATGCATAGCTTTTTATCCCCAAAGTCTTTGTCTCCTCAGTGAGTTTTCCTTATGGAATACATACTGCTCCAGTGAAATTTCAATTTCTCCGGACTCTTTTCCTTTGTAGCATATATTCCCCACAAAGATTATTTTTCATTCATATCATACATCATGAGGTCTCTTAGGGACCAAAATTTGTGTCATGTTGTTGTTATTTAAGTCCATTCTACCCCTTTGATACGAATATTTTAACCTTCACATCCCCCAATATAATGACCTTCAATAGGGGCAGTAAGACCCCAATTTTGACCCCTAAGATCCCTTATGTCATCTCATAACTTTGCATTGGCATTTGGATCATACCTTGGTATCCTCCTCACCTATCATTCATTAGGTTAGCATTGGGAGAGATCACCAAGCATATGTGATTGTATCTTACTTTATTTTCTTAGTTTACTAATCAAAACACCAAAAATATGTCTAATGTAGCTTTTTTTCTTTTGTAAGTAGTGTGTGTATCCACTTGTGCCTCATCAAGCTCGCAACTAGGGTTTGATACCCTCAGTGCAAGGGATCAAGAAATAAAAGGTCCACATTGGTTCTAAGCATCATATATGGATCCCCATGTTCTTTATTTTTCATTTTGATCAAGAATTCATCAAGAGTTTGAAGCTTCTTTGTCAAGGAAACCCTAATTCATCTAGGTATCTTGTGTGCCTTCCTCAACAAGTTTCTTCAAAATTTGGTCAAATATATCATGGTATACTTCATTGAACATAATAATAAGCATATATTATTCTCCATGAGCCGCAAAGAGAAAATTAACTTCAATTTTGCAAGTTTGTCCAAGGAGGTTGACCAAAAAAGTCAACTGGCCAAATCTAGGGTTCCCTAGACCCTATCTCCTACAATTTTTGTCATATGAAAATGATTCCAAGAGTAAAGTTACTCTTTATGACATTTCAAACAACTTTAATGTTGGTATCAAGATCTAATTTTACTTGGAAGTCATTTTTTATGGTGAATTATTATAGGTCATTTTGTTTGTGCCCTAGATAAAAGATCAATTTCCAAGAACCATAGCTTCATCAATTTTTATGATATGAAGAGGATACAAGTTTCATGATTAATTTCAAGATGTATTCTTTAACTTTTATTCTTTGAGAGAGTTCAAATTCTACTTTCAAGGGCATGTTCAATTAGGAAACATTATAGGTCCATTTTGGTCCTCATCATTTAACAAGCAATTTTCCTCAACTTATAAAATCCATAATTCCATCATGCAAGATCCAAATGGTGTCAAATTTGTGATCAAATTTAATATAATTTAAAGATCTACAACTTTATAGAAGGAACCAAAGTCATTGGAAACTCATAGAAAACGTTATTCAAGGTGGAAAAAGGGTTCATTTTACTTTTAACTTAGAAAATTTTCAAGTATGTTTGATTCTTCCAACTTCAAGGTCAAAATTCATCATGTTCCAAGCTTCAAATGGAAAAATTCCCAACATCTAAGTTGTTACCCTTAATGGTAGATTTCCAAAGAGCTTAAGATCACTTCATTTGGACAATATTTAAAGGACTTGCACATAGGTTTTTCTCATGGCTCAATTTGGCAACTTTTGAACTCATTTGT
The DNA here is from genome assembly GCF_024323335.1 of Lathyrus oleraceus. Taxonomy (NCBI): domain Eukaryota; kingdom Viridiplantae; phylum Streptophyta; class Magnoliopsida; order Fabales; family Fabaceae; genus Lathyrus; species Lathyrus oleraceus. The sequence goes on from NC_066581.1 coordinate 443,102,585, forward strand.
TACAAAACTTTGCATGGCTCCATGTTATGATACCAGTGGAATTTGTGCACGAATTTGGATGGATTGAAATGATCATTTTGGCTTGAACACATGCCCATGCACCCAGGCACATCAACTTACTATTTTTGGCTAAAATTTTTAATGGTGTAGAAATGAATTCCATAGCCTATAAATACATGTGCATTGCCTCAAATTTGAAAAGAACCCTTACCTAAGCTCTTCCCAACAATCTCATAGCCATACTTGAGAGAATACCATGAGGATTTCATTAAAATAGAGCTTATAGTTCAAATTCTGTTTGTGAACTAGAACTCCAAGGATTCACAACCTTTTTGATCCCAATCAATTCCTTCAAGCAAGAGGAAGAAGAACCAAGTGGAATTGCATCAAGATCGAGCCTCAAAGCTGCTACCCGAAGGTAAATTTTCTGAAATTTCAACTCTTCGATTCTCACTCATTCTTTAAGATCTTGGCTTGTTTTCTGTATGGATGAAGTTTACCAATGTAGGCATTGATACTGAGTTACCTCAACTTTCAACTCCACATTTCTCAGTAGAGTGAGATTTGAAATATTTTGAGGTCATATTTGGAATCCTCGTGATTTTATCTTCAAATTGATGTATGATCCATTTCTTTTCATGAGCTTTTGATCTGGACCAGTCCAGTGAGCTGGCGGAGAAGATGACCGGAGATAGGGCTCCGGTGGTGGGCTGCCATTGTCCAGACCATATGATCCTATGGCCATGTTCTAATCTGGTCCCTTGATTGTAATTACTATTGCTACGTGTGCGTTGACTGAGGACCATCGTGGATGATATGCGCGTGGCCATCATATCTGCCACCTCAATTAATAAGGGAGATATGATGGTCCTTGTTTTTCTTATTTATCTTATTTTTCAAAATTAATTTTTAAATAGCATTTGCTTATTAAGTTCACTATAATTTCATTTTTAATCTAAAAATTATGGGACTACCACCAAAATTTCACAAAAAAATTCCTCTTCCCATTTCTGAATTAAAACTACTTTTTGGATTGAGTTTCATATTTTTAGTGATTTTATGACTTTTGACTTGTTTTAATTGATTTTTAAATACTTCTGACTTTCAAAAAATGCCAAAAAAATTAGTAAATGGTCTTTTGACCTTATTTGACCTATGATAAATCCCTTGGCCATTTCTTTGGTGATTTGAAGGAATTTTAGGTTTTTACCCTTTTAAAATGTATTTTCTTCATTTTAAAAATTGATTTAAATTGTTTTAATTGCTTTAATATTTTTCTGAGCTATTTTATTGACTCTGTGTTGACTCAACTTATGTTTGGTCTTGATTTTGGTTGAGTTAGGCCTTGACTTGGTCAATACCATTAGATTTAGGGGTTGATGAAGTTTGAACTTCATCCCTCAAAATGAATAAATGGTATTGATCAAGTTAGGTTCATCCCTTGATCAATTTGGGATCCCTTTCACTTCATCTCTTCATATTCATCTCTCTTGTTCCCCTATCCTTACATGGACAATGATTTCTCATAGATCAAAATGCTAGTTGATTCATCAATGACCTTGTGTTAGATGAATCAACATGAGCTTGATTGAGATATGTTCATCCCCTTTTTTGTGTGTGTGGTATTCTTTAGGAGCTTGGTCTTGATACCTTGTCTCTAGCATGCATTAACATCAATATTATTATTGATCGGCCTCAGATAGTTGTGACTTCTACATAAGTCCAATTACGATTGCTTAACATAGCGCTAAATTTGTCCCAAAAGCAATAACATTTTTGTAAGTGAGATTGTAAGTCTCCTATTCCTCATGGTATTGTGTGAAGATTTTGCCTCTTTTCTATTTATGAGAGCTAGTGGCATAATTGTTGATTTATCCAAGTTGAAGCCCTTGTCATGAATGATGTATAAATTCATATCTTCATGCTTGTGAGTAGATGGTTGAGTGTTCTCCAAAAAAATGATTTAACACATTCTTTTATTCTTTCACTAACATTCACTAACATGTCTTTATACTGAATTTATTTTAATGTCATTTACTTTAATGCAATTTAAGTTTTTGCACTTTATCATTCATTGTCATTTACATTCATGCAATTTGTTTATGTTTCAGTCATCTTCACTTTGCTCACTTGAGCCATATTCTGTGCTTGTATTATATTTGTGTTTGTTTTTTTTGTTTTTTTTGGTCTTAGGACATTAAAACACTTATTAAAAACAAAAACCTTAAAAAATACATTGGTGGACTATCGGACCTCTGTCTGTGACTTGATTTGGATCTTTGGACTTAGAGTAGACAATATTCCTGAGCTATGGAGGAACTTGTCCAATGCCATTATCTGAGACCTATCTTGGCCAATGCCATTCATATGATACAAGCTTGAGAAACTCCTTTGGTTTATATGATACTTTCTTTCTCTGTGTCTCTGTTGTTATTTTGATCTTATTATTACTATCTGATGTTTTCTCTTTGAGTATGTTTCAAGAGATATTTCATCTAATACATTTACAGGACATTGAAGACTGCTTGCTTGGATGTTTGGTTATCTTTATTTGATACCATTTGGTCTTCTTATTAATTGCTTGGATGGTTATGGCTTTGTTGCTTGCTTGACAATCCAACGGAAATGCGTTTGTATCTGACATTATTTTATTGTGGATCCTTCACATGGGTTAGATCTTTTCAACTCTAAACTTTTAAATCTTGTCTACGATAGTCCCTTCATCTCCCCCTCCTTATTTAATTTCAAAACTTCTTTGCGTGTGTTTTCAACTTAGAATTGTTTTAATAAGTAGAAACCTTGGCCTTATGCCATTGTTTTTCAAAATATTTTCTTAATCAAACTTGTAAATGAACTTAATCATATTGACTTCATTTTCAAAAAGACAAAAAAGAATTAACCACCTCATGTAATCCTTTTGGCCATTTTGTGCCTTTTCATTTTAAACTTTTCAAAAGAAAGCATTTAGATTTGAGTTATCTTTGGTTGAGATATAATTCTCCCATTACATGATATGTTGATTGTAAGACTTTCTATTTATTAGGGGTTAGTGGCACACTTGTTGATTGAATCAAAGTTGGAGCCCTCCCTCTTAGATGTTGTAAAGCCCTCATTATCGGTGGATTTTTGGTTAAGTATTCTCCCATTGATATCAAAAGATCTTAAAGCTTTTGTTAAAATTAATCCACCCATCTTTGAAATTTTTACCACGAACTATGAGGTTTTGATCCTTCATTTTTATGTTGGTACGTAGGCATAAGACCAAAGGTTTTGTCAAACACAAAAATGTAAATAATGAATTCTTTTCTCATCCCCTCATTCAATTTTTTGGCAAACTTCTGTTTCAACCAAAACACTTTCACACAAAAAGGGCTCCCTAGGAGTACCTATGACACTTTGGATGCTAATACCTTCCCTCTATGTAACCAACCCCCTTACCTATAATATCTGACATTTTATTAGTTTTGATTTAAAAACTTCTTATCTTTGGGTTTTGTTCATACTTTTTACCTTTTCCTTTGGAAACAATAAAAGCGCGCTGACGACTCTTGTTTATTTGACGTTGAGTTAACCAATAGCTCAGTGGTCATGAATTTACTACTACAATACCCTCTGAAAGATTTGTTGCTTTCCTGAGATAAAGCTCTCAACTGCATACAATCGGGAGCCATGTGCAAATTGTATTTGTACTGCTTCAAAAAGACGTTAGCTTGGTCCAACCATGAGTGATTGTGATTCCTTTCTAACTTCATGTATCAACTCAATGACACCCCACTCAAACTGTCTTGAAAAAATAGTAAATCATTAAGTTATCATCATGAGCATAAGAGGTCGCTTTTCGGAAAAACATCACCAAATGGCGCTTTGGACAACTATCCCCTTTGTACTTCTCGAATTCTGGCACCTTGAATTTCAAGGGCATAATTAGGCCAGGTACCAAACACATGTCTAAGGCATCCAGATCAAAAGTATTTTTCCCTTCTATGGCTTTAAGTCTTTTCTCTAGCACGCGGCATCTTTCAACAATCTCATCATCTTTTGGTCGTTTAGTATTGACCACCATGCTTGTCCCATGGGAATCTTCCGTAGAGAATGCAAATTTAAGATACTCAACAACATAATGATATGAGGAACACCCATCTCATACAATATGATGCTCTTGTACAACAGAGTTATCAACTGGGATTCATACAAGCTTAGGCTAGGTAGGATCATTTACTGGAGGTGGAATGATGTTCTCCATGACTGCAATCCGCTGAATGTTGTCCTCTCTCTTTTCTAATGCTATCATAGCCTCCACAAGTTGGTATATCTAGTTTTTCATCGAGTAAACATCTCCTCTCAATGCAATATGGATTTGCTCCAACGGATCCATGATCTTTCAAAGGACGCTTGAAGTCCGATACGAGTGTCGGGAAATCAACTACAGGTTATGGACAAAGGATAAATGAGTTTTTTCTTGTATTTTGTGTGGAAAATGATATGCAATGCATGATGATGAATGCAATGATATGTGAATGAATACAATGCCATGTTCAGGATCACAGGTACATCATGTTCTCAGGTTAATCAAAACGATGGTTAAGTAGCCGATATCTCTGATTAATGGAACCCCATAGGTTGGCTCTACAGTTTGTAGGTTCCTAGAGTCATGAATCCTTCTTGAGACCATGACAGCCGTGACAAAGGCTCGTCAGGAATTAATACCCTCAAGATGATCTCGTCTAGGTGAGGTTTTCGCATTGTCCCAACAAGGAAGGCTCCTTGTGGGCCTCTACTACATAACCATCGAGTTCAAGGTTCTCAGAGTCATAAATCGAGGTTAGAAATATTACTTTAGGGTAGTAAAACTTCCAAGGGATCTCATCTGACTGAGGCTTTCATATCAACCCAACAAGTCCAAAATCTTGTAGGTTAATACTATATAACCACCATCGATGGGACATGTTAAAAGACCACTAGATTCATTGGTCCAACTTGAAAACACCATCATCGTGACAAAGGCTTGTCGGACAATAATATCTCAAGAGAATCTACTCTAGGAGGGGTATTCGTATCGTCCCAACAAGGAAGGCTCCTCGTAGGCCTCTACTACACAACCATCATTTTAATCCTATGTTTTTTCTCAGATTCAGGTAGAGAGCCTATCTCACAAAGCCAATAATCAGAGAGTCTCCAATAATATCGTGAGAACCAACATCAGATCACAAATAACAAAAATAAAATTAGATAAAGAAAATAATATAGAAGAAAGCAAGTGAACAAAGTAAACATTCATCGCAGATCAAATGAAAATTAAAGAAAAATATCATAGAGTATCCAACTGTCGCATCTCGAAAAATATCATTCCTCGCGATGGTCACAGAAAAATGATTCGAACAGAGTCGCCACCGAACTTTATTTATTCCAATGAAGGAATAGGAAAATATCAATAAAATCCTTAAAAATGGAATAATGGTCGTCGCAGTCAAATTCATGGTTCGGGAGTCAATTACGCAAGGGGAAGGTATTATAACCCCTCACGTATGTTGTACTCAACGGGAATCTTTTAGTCTAATTTGCGATTTGAATGTTAAATGATTTTATTTTTTTTCTTCGAGTGAATAAAAAATTTGAAAATAAAAAAAGAACGAAAACCTCAGAAGGGGAAAAAGGGAGGTTTTTTATTAGCATGATCGCCAAGATCTCGCAATCTGGTGCATACGTATCCTTATAGTGCAATAAGGAAATCAGAGCATTCGTAGTTCGGAGAACTACGGTTTATTGGTATTTTTTAATGAACAATTGTTTAGATCGCATTCTAAAGGCTAAACATTGGCTTATTTACTCTCGACAGATGCTTAAGCACTAGTTTGTTATGCATTTTAGAAGGATTAAACAATGTTCTTTTGAAAAGGTTTTCGATCGCACGGGGGCGAGAAAAAGTATGTTTGATTGGTTCAATGTTTTGTTGGATGACAATTACTCGGATAGTTAAGTAAGGGAACTCATATCCAAATAACCAAGGAGAGGAATGAGAGGCTCTAGATCATCTCCCTTTTCATCCTTACTTGCAAAAGGATTTGAATATTGTTAAGGTATTTAGAAAAGGCGACGAATACTTGAATGGCCGAGTAAGGGAACTCGTATCCAAGTATTTGAGGAAGGGGATAAAAGGCTCTAGACCACTTCCTTTTTTGTCTAAGTTATTGTGAAAATGATTTGGATTTGATCAGATTAGGAATTTTTTAAGAGATGACAATTGTTTGACTAATCAAGTAAGGGTACCCATACCCAAACAATCGAGGAGAGCAATCGAATGCTCGAGACCGTCCCCCTTTTCATATCTAAATGAAATGGTGTTTTAAGTATAATTAAGTATCTTAGTTTAATTTGGATAAAATGCTCGATATAGATCGAGGTTTTAATTTGCCCTTGAAACGGAAAGGGATTTGAAAATGATTTTGAAAAATGTACTTGATGTTGATCAAGCATCTTTATTTTAATATTTTTGAAAGGTTAATTTTAATAGTCATTTTATCTTTTTGGATTAACAATTATGCATCAACTAAAAATACAATAAAATAAACTAAAAGATAAAGCAATAAAAAAGGTAAAATAAATAAAATAAAGGGACACACTAACCACACAAGAGGTAAAAGAATTAAAAAAACTAAAGAAAATTAAAGAAAAAAAAACAAATAGATAAAGCAATAATAAGAAACTAATAAATAAATAAAAATATAAAAAAGACAAAAACATGCTGAAAATTAGGGATGTAGTTAGAAAGTTGCTTTAGGCCCAAAGGAGGGAGGGTCCACAGGGGTGTGTTGAGCAATCAAGGTGTGTGGGGAGACTCCATCTTCCCCAACCCCATATTTGTTTACTATTCCCATAGAAATAAAAATGAAAGAAAAATGATTCCAACAAAAATGTAAAAACATCATAACTTTCCCATTTTTTCACAGAATTAAGTAAATAAATAATGAAAATTTATCTACTTGATCTCTCAAACACAATATTATATTCAAAATCAGAAAATAAACAACAAAAAAAATTCAAAAATCATCAAAATGCAGCAGCATATATTTGTTTGATTTGCCCTTTTTATCCACCCTCATGACAAATGAACTATGGGTTCATGCTCGGGATGATGTTGGGAAGTTATTAGATACATTATTTATATAAAACAAACATAAATTTTCATTTGACCCTTTTTGTTCATGGAGGTTCAAGAACACTTTAAACTCTTGATTTTGAAATCAATTGAGTTTCCATACAAAATAATGATTATTAAGGTACTAAATGAATAAAGCAAGAGTAAAAATGCAATAGAATTAAATAAATAACAAGCATAAGGTCCATTTAAACAACAATAAATCACTTTTGCTTATCGAGGTTCAAGAACACTTTTCAACTCTTGATTTAAAATCAATTGAGTTTCCATGCAAAATGGTGATGATTAAGGTACTAAATAAATAAAGAAAGAGTAAAAATGAAATAGAATTAAATGAAGAACAAACATAAGAGCCTACATATTCAATAAAAAAACAAATGACTTAAAAGAAAATGAAGAGAGTTTTGACTTAGTTTTTGTGAATGATTGGTGGTCTCATTTGTGAATGAGAATTATTTATTTATAGGCTCTAAAAAGGGTAGTTTAGAAATTTTGAAAAGAGTGTGAGTGCCTTCTAGAAACTTATTTAATTAAGTAGTGAATAAGGATGTAATATATGCATGGAATAATGATGTAATATATGCATAGAATACTGATGTAATGAATGAGAGATATTTTGGGTTTTCTAGAAACATTGATTTTTTTATGATGCATGAAAATGATTAATAAAATTCAAATGGATATTTTGATGAAAAATCAAATGATCATGAATTTAGTATTCAAAATGCATAATGAAAAAAATGCAATTTTAGTCAATTACTTCAACATGTAAAATATCAACTTTATGTTGATTTTTTTAACTATATATGCATATATGGATAATTATGGTGACTTTATTTAATGATAAAGATGCATATGGCCAAAAATGCAAAACTGAACAAATGGACATGTATCAGATGAACTTAAAATGCCTTGACAAAATTGGGGTATGACAACAGTGAGTTAGTGTAATTTATATTCATCATTCTCCCTTTTAAGTTTTGTTTTAACAAAAGTAAAATAAGAGTGAACACGACTGAATTGACTTAAAACATGCATTTTCATTTCATTGTTGCAAAAACAAGTTTTTAAGAGTGAATATTACAGTAACAACAAGAAAATTACACATGAAAACAAATGAATGATAACATAATAGTGAAGGAGAATTGCGATCCAAAACGCAGCGGAAATTAAAAAATTTTCTCCTTTAGTGATCCTTACGAATGGACATGATCAGTGATAGAATCGTTACCTCTTGTGGCGATTGAAACCTTTGATGCAGATCTAAGGAGTGATCACCAACGTTGAATGGTGACAACACCTTTACTAAGTCGACACGAACGAATTCCTTCAGTCTCAGTGCTAGCTGCTACGAATGAAGGCTTTGAGTGAGAGAGAGAGAGAAACGAAATTTCTACTGAACAAATGCTTTTGCACAAGGGTTCTTTTTATAGAACCACTTGTGTGGGCTGCAAGGTAAAAATCCCACTTAAGTGTATGTGGCCCATATCTTATGATATGCCAAAATCACTTAAGTGCATCGTACTTTACGGTGTTCCTTATTTACTTTATCTCTCATCAATCTGTCCTTTTGTGTGTGACCCTGTAGGTTTTCGTGACATTAGCAATTTTATTAAATCGCGTATTTAACATAATAAACAGTGAGCGGTATCTAGCAACACATCACTACTACCCAAGACACGAAAAATGTCATGTGATATGACAAATCCTTCTGTGATAATACTTATGTGTATAATTACCCTTTTACCCCTATGTTTATATTGAACACAAGGCATAGACCGTGTTATCCATGTCCAGTTCAATATTGGGCCGGTAGACATTTATCCTGTTACGTAGGATGGGCAAATTCCATCTAGGTCACTCATGTCCCTCAGCATGCTTTGTGGAGTACCCATCAATTGTCTTTATAGTCATCCAGTTACGGATAATGTTTGATCAGCAATAAGGCACTCGACTCTACATCTAGGGTCCATAGTGGTTTCAGGTCGAAGGGTGGTATACACCAATATCACCATGAGAATAACTTATGACACTTTGCGTAACATTCTATATAGTACTCTTATAGCGGGTCAATCCAGTATAAATATTACTCTTAATATTCATACCTATGTTTAAGACTTGATAACTCCTTATCCATGATCCATGAGATATGCTCATCGGTATATACATAATAGTCTTAATGCTTTAATGTTATCCCACTTTACAACAAACCTCGACTACGGATACTTTAAAAATAATGTCCTTATGTTTAATAGGATCTTATGATTAAGTCACACTTGATACATTAAACGGACTAACTATTCTAGGGACTTTATTAAACAAACATAATAAAGAAAAATCCTTTTATTATTAATAAATAATTCGATACAAATACCAAAAGTATTAGCCTCTAGGGCTGACACCAACAATCTCCCACTAGCACTAGAGCCAATCAGGCATACCCCTAATGCCCATATATATAGTATGCCCATCATGCTTCTACTGCACAAGAGGCTTTGTCAGTGGGTCAACAATATTGTTAAGTGTAGGTATTCTGCATATTTTCACATCTCCTCTATCTATTATCTCTTGAATGAGGTGATAATGCCTAAGTATGTGTTTGGATCTTTGGTGAGATCTAGGCTCCGTAACTTGTGCGATAGCACCATTGTTATCACAATAGAGATCAATGGGATTCACAATGCTAGGAACTATGCCAAGTTCACTAATGAACTTTTTGATCCAAACAACTTCCTTTGCTGCACTTGAGGCAGGAATATACTCGGCCTCGGTTGTAGCAACAACTGTATCTTGCTTTGAACTTTTCCAGCTCACAGAGCCACCGTTTAAGCAAAACACATAACCAGATTGTGATCTAAATTCAACCTTATCTATCTGGAAGCTAGCATCGATGTATCCAATTACAACAAGCTCTTCCTAACCTTCATATATCAAGAATGAGTCCTTAGTCCTTCTCAAATACTTAAGGATATTCTTAACAGCTACCCAATGAGTATCACCGAGATCAGGTTGGTACCTACTCGTTGCACTTAAAGCATACGAGACATATGATCGAGTACATAAGATGGCATACATGATAGGTCCTATTGCAGATGCATATGGAATCTTATTCATGCGATCCCTTTCTTCCTTAGTTGAAGGGGATTGTGTTTTTGATAGACACAAGCCATGTTGCATAGGTATGAATCCTTTATGGAATCATGCATATTAAAGCATCTCAGCACTTTGTCTATGTATGTACTCTAACTTAGGCCAACCAGTTTTTGTGGTCTATCTTTATAGATCCTGATTCCTAATATGTAGGCTTCTTCGCCTAGGTCCTTCATAAAAAAGCATTTCCCCAACCAATACTTTACTTGTTGCAGGGTAGGGACATCTTTTCCAATGAGTAATATGTCATATACATATAATACCAGGAATACGATCATGCTCCCACTAACCTCCTTGTAGATACAAGGCTCATCTTCATTCTTGATGAATCCATATTGTTTTACTGTTTCATTAAAACGAAGATTCCATCTTCTAGAAGCTTGCTTCAATCCATAGATTGACCTTTGTGACTTACATATAATTTGGGCTTCTTCCGGTATGTCAAATCCTTAAGGTTGCGTCATGTACACATCCTCAAGAAGATTCCGATTAAGGAAAGCAGTTTTAACATCCATCTTCCATATTTCATAATCATGATATGCAGTGATAGCAAGTAAAATCCGAATAGATTTAAGCATTGCAACTAGTGAAAAGGTTTCATCATAGTCAACCCCATGAATTAGTTTATATCCTTTTACAACCAGTCTTACCTTATAGGTATATATCTTACCATCAATGTCAGTCTTCTTTTTGAAGACTCACTTGCATCCTATAGGGTTAACTCCTACAAGAGGCTCTACCAAGGTCCAAACCTGGTTTGTGTACATGTAATCCATTTCAGATTTCATGGCTTCTAGCCACTTCTCAGACTCGGGACCAGTTATGGCCTCTTGGTAGGTCACATGCTTATCTTGATCCTTGAGTAATACATCACCTTGATCAGTTATGAGATATCCATATCTCTCAGGTAGGTGACGTATCCTGCTTGACCTACACTAGTCTTGTTCTACTTGAGTAGGTTGCTCTTCCATAATTACTTTTGTTTCCTTCTCTAATTCCTCCATAGGTGTATCAATGCTTTGTGATTCTTGAATTTCTTCAAGATCTACTTTCCGCCCACCGATTCCTTTAGAAATAAAATCCTTTTCTAGGAAAACTCCAGTTCGAGCGACAAAAACTTTGCCCTCAGAAGGATTGTAGAAGTAATACCCTCTTGTTTCTTTAGGATATCCCGCAAATAAGCATTTGTTAGATCTGGGCTTAAGCTTAGTTGAAATTTGTCGTTTCACATAAACTTCGCAATGCCAAATCTTCATGTAAGACATATGTGGTTTCTTACCACTCAATATCTCATATGGTTTGTTCTCAACCTTTTTGGATGGAACACAGTTAAATGTGTAAGTTGCTGTCAATAGTGCATGTCCCCAAAAGGAGTTTGAAAGATTAGCGTGACTCATCATGGATCGGACCATGTCTAACAAGGTTCGATTTCTTCTCTCAGATACACCGTTCCATTGGGGTATTCCAGGAGGAGTAAGTTGGGATAGAATCCCAAACTCTTTCAGATGGTCATCAAACTCTAGGCTTAAATACTCACCACCTCGATCTGATCGAAGAGTTTTAATATTCTTACCTATTTGGTTTTCTACTTCATTCTTGAATTCCTTGAACTTCTCAAAGGACTCTGATTTGTGTTTCATTAAATACATATAGCTATATCTACTGAAATCATCAGTAAATGTGATGAAGTACTGAAAACCACCTGTGGTTGGTATGTTCAATGGTCAACATACATCAATATGTATGAGGGCCAAAAGATCATTAGCTCTTTCACCTTTTCATGTGAATGGAGACTTTGTCATCTTTCCAATTAAACAAGATCTGCATGTCTCATATGATTCATAATCAAAAGAGTCCAAAAGTCCTGTAGCGGTAAATTCATGATCATCAAGCTATGGATAAGCTAGACATGAATAAAACCAGAGTCGCCACCGCGCTTTTATTGTTTCCTAGGGAAAAGGGAAAAAGTACGAACAAAACCCAAAAGTAAGAAGTTTTCAAATCAAAACTAATAAAATGTCAGAGATTACAGGTAAGGGGGTTGGTTACACAAAGGGAAGGTGTTAGCACCCAAAGTGTCCTATGTACTCCTAGGGAGCCCTTTTTGTATGCATATGTATTTGATACAAAATGATGTTTACAAACAAATAGAATGGGGGGATGAGAAAAGAATTCATTAATTATATTTTTATGTTTGACAAGACCTTCGGACTTGTGCCTACGTACCAACATAAAAATGAGGGATCAAAACCTCGTAGTTCGTGATACAAATTTCAAAGTGGATGCGTTGCTTTTAACAAAATTTAAGTTTGAAAGGCACAGAGGCCCAAAAAGGGTTTGAATGAGTTAGTTCTTTTTTGGCTTTTTTGAAAGTTTAAGTCAAGTATAATTAAGTCTATTTACAAGTTTGATTAAGAAAAGGAAGTTTGAAAGTTCAATGGCATAAGGCCAAAGTTTCAATGTTTTTGCAAAGTGGTCAAAGTTTAGAACAAAACTAGTTCAATCAAAGAAGATTTTAAAAAGGGAGGGAGAGATTTTGATATTTAAGAAATGGGGAGAAGATGAAGAGACTAATCCTATGCACAAAATTAAAAGTTAAGGGTTGAAAAGATCTGACCAATGGGTAGCAATCCAATAGAAAAGAATGTCAATAGAAACCCAAATTCCCTTGGACATTTAGAATCAAGTAGCACACAAATTCACAATTATATCATCATTAAGAGAAAGGCATCAAATAAAGATAGCCACATCCAATCTTAGAACTCCATGATCTTACTTAAGATAGCCCATGTAACAGACGAATTCACAAGTCACAGGTTCAACATAACAACTTCACAATGATCATGTTGTAGATGAACTCAAAGGGATATTGAATGATGTATCAGATGAAGTTTCAGATTGCAAACACTTACATGAATATTGGCATTTGCCAATTCCTTTAGCATAGGAATGTTGCCTAAATTCTAAGTCCATTTGTCCAAGATCAAGTCAACAGTCCACACAAAAGTTTTTTAGGGTTTTTGTTCTTATTATGTACATTAATGGTCAAAGACCACATCAACAAACAAAGTATACACAAAATGGAATATAACACACAATATGGTCCAAGTGGACAAAGTGAAAATTGCATTAACATAAACAATTAGAATGGTATGAATAGTGGCAAATGAATAATGACTAAAAATAAATGACATTAAAGTAAATGGCTTGAAATTAAAAGTTAGTTGTTAATGAGTTAGAAGTTAGTATTGTTTTGCTTTTGCTTTTCATTTTTAAGTCATTCTTTGGAGAACACTCAATCCACTTATCACAAGCACGGACCCTTGAGCCAAGACATCTTCCAAAGGAAGGAAAAAAGGCCAAGTTTCCTTACAATCTCATTAACTAGAATGCTATGCCTTTTATGTCACAAATTTAGCGCTATTTTAAGCAATTGTAATTGGACTTATGTAGAAGTCACAACTATTTGAGGCTGGGCAATATAATTTTTGGTGTTAATGCATGTTAGAGACATATTATAATGGATTATGCTCATGAAATATACCACACACAAAAAGAATATGCAAAAGAGGTGGCCTAATCTCATCCATACTTATGTTGATTTTTCAATCAACTAGCCTTAGGATTTTGAGATATCATATGCCAAATGAGATGAATGCATAAAGAATGGGAATGAGATGGAGAGGGAGGGGAATGGATCAAAACTCAAATTGGTCAAAGGAGGACTTTTACCAAATTAATATCATCCATTATTTTTGGGAGATGGAATGTACATTCCATCAATCCCTTAAATCCAATGATATTAACTTGACAAAGTCAAATCAACCTTGACCAAGGCCCAACAACAAGAGTCAAACTCAAACAAATCATCACAATTGGTCAACACAATTAATTGGCATTTATTAAAATTAAAAAGAAAAAAATAACACATTTAAATTAAATATGGTTTTTCAAATTTCTAAAACCTCATAAAAACACCAAAGAAATGGCCATGAGACTTATCATAGGTCAAACAAGGTCAAAGGACCTTGGAGAAAAAGTTTCAGAATTTTTAAAGACTTAAAAGTACTTTTAAACAATTAAAAACAAATACAAAATCAATTAAATCATGAAAAATATTAATAATGATCCAAAAAATAATTTTAATTCAAAATATGAAAGAGGAGATTATTTGAAATTTTTTGGTGAAACTCTCATATTTTTTGGATCAATATTAAAATTAATATGAACTAATGAAAATAAACTAATTAAAATGAAAATCAGAAAATAACAAAAAATGTGGACCACTTGATCTCCCTCATTAATTGAGGTGGCAGATCAAGTAGTCCTCAACGCGCGTTCCCCAATGGACACTAGTCAATGCGCTGCAGGGATGGTATTTAAAACCAACACACGAGATTAAAACGTTTTGCAAGGATCCTATGGCTTGAGACGTGCCAACACACGCCCGAAGCTATAGCTCCGATCTTCTTCTCTAGTGGACCTCACCGGACTGGTTCACCCACAACCATCACCAAAATAAAAAAGGAGGACATGATCTGAAAGAAAAAATGGCGTAAAGCACGAATCTGACCTCAATTTTAACTAATTCCACATATATAGAAAGATATGAGGAGTTGAATTTCGAGGTGGGTCAACTGAGTTGCTTTGATTTGACCTCTAAGCAACTCAATCTTCTTGCCTATATTGGTAGGACTTCAGACAACCAAATATCCAAGAGAATTGAGTAGAATTGAGTGAGAATCGAAGAGATGAAGTTTTCTAAAAATTACCTTCAATGCCATGCAGTTCTTGATTTTGCTTGCTTCTAACACGATCTGATCACACTTGAGAAGCTAATAGAAAGTGATTGGAGAGGTTGCAAGACTGTGGATCCTGGAGTTCTTGAATCTCCAACAGTTGAGATTCAAACTCAAATTTCAAATTGAAATTTCTTAGGTTTTCCTTTAGAATGTGAGGGTTTCAATGGGGGGCAAAGCTGGCGCGCAAAGTGTGTTTCAAGTGAGCTCATAAGCCTTCTATTTATAGCCAAAGGGAATTATATTTGCACACTTCAAAATCTGTCCAAAATTGGCAATGTGGATGACACGAGTGCATGGGCATGTACATGCCGATGATGCAATGAATTAAGGTCCAAAATGATTCATGTTGAAGTCTGAATGAGGCTTGAATGGCAAGGGATTGTGAACTGAAGTTTGTACATTTGATTCTTTCCAATGATGCATCCCTGTTAAAGCCATGGGCAGACCTAACAATCTTTGTCCAAAATATATGAACTTGGGTTTTTGGAAAGCTAGGATCAAGGGGAACAAGTTTGATGTTGAACACTTTTTCATTTGGAGCTTGTAACATGGAGAATTTTGAGGTGGAAGTTTGGAAATATCAACATGTTGAAAAAATTTCTAAGTGTCAAGCCATATATCTCAATATTCCACTTTGCTTAACTTTTTATGTGAGCCTCAAATGAGAAAAGTGTATTAATGAAAGTTGTATCTATTTCAAATACATTCAAAATGGTCACAAATTTCATGTCATTTGGATTTAGAATGATAGAGTTATTCATTTTTGAAATTGATAAAAATAACTTCTTCGATGGTATAGGTAAATAATGACCTATAATGTATCCTCATATCACATGCTCATAAAAGTTGAAGTAGACATCTTGAATTTGATTGTGAAACTTGGAAATCTTTCATATCATAAAAATTGAGCAAGGTATGGCCTTGGGAAGTTGACTTTCAAATTAGGGTTTAGACAAAATGACCTACATAGAAAATGATTTTACAAGCAACACTAGCTCTAGGTGTCAACATGGAAGTTGTTTGGAATATCATTTAGAGTAACTTTGCTCTTGGAATCATTTTCATATGGTGAAAATTGTAGGAGATAGGGTCTAGGGAGACCCAATTTTAATCTGATGAATTCATCTGGCCAACCACAATCAACCAACTTGCTAACCTTCAATTATTTGGACTTTCTTCGTTCATGGTAGATCATATATGCATAAGATGATGAATTTTGAAGTGTCCCTTGAAAAATTTGATCAATTGGTGAGATAGATTCTTGGAGAAGTTACTCAAGATACCCAGTCAAACTAGGGTTTCTAAGGCAAATCACCCTCAAACTCTTGAAGAAAACTTGATCAATATGACATGTAGGAATCATTGGGACTCATATATGATGATCATAACCATTCTTGGATCAATTCATGGTTGTGCTCTTTGTCATGAGGGTCTTAAACCCTAGATATGAACTTGATAAATCAATGGTGATCATGCCTTACCTACAAAAGAGTTAGGCAAATGCAAAGACATATTTTTGGTATTTTAGTTAGTAACATGATAATATACAAGTATGATAAAATCACATAGTGCTTGGTGATATTTCCCAAAACAAACCCAATGAAAGAGGGGTAAGGAGGATGCTAACGTATTATCCCAATGCTAATGTTTTTGATGAAATTGCATGAGGGATCTTAAGGTCAAAATTGGGGTCTTACAGTTGCCCCTATTTAAGGACATTCTAACTGAGGAGGCGAAGGTTAAAATCTTCATGACGACTTAGTAGAATGGGCTTAAAGAACAAAATATAGAAACAAATTTTGGTCCCTAAGAGACCTCATGATGATTATGATATGAATGCAAAAGTTAATGCCCTGTGGGGAAATATTGCCACAAAGGAAAAGAAATTAGAGAGACCGAAAGTCAGCAGGAGTATAATGCATTCCGTAAGGAAAACTCACTAGGGAGACAGACACTCTGGGGGATAAAGGAGTTATGCGTAGGCCAAGCTACGACTTAAAACTGCTGGGGGACTCGAGGAATTCCATACAAAAAATGGAAAAGACTCAGTCGGGGAACAACAACATTTGTAGGGGATACGAGTAAGTCAGGATAAAACTGAAGTACTTGAATCACGCAGGAAAAGCGATTTCACTAAGGAAATGCACACTCAACACGACTAGGGAAGAGATAAACTTCAACACAAGAGGAGCCGAAATCTATTATCTACTACCTGTTACTGGGTGAGGAGATAATAAAGATCAGACAGAGAGGACACCCGTCATCGGTTAGGATGAACATATCAAGGATGACTCGCTGAGAATAGCCAGGAGGGAGTATTCATTACCGGTTACTAGGTAAGAATAGCCTTGTTGGGGAAAACTGCAGAAAATAGGATTTACAACTACCGGTTACTAGGGAGAAGACCAAAGGTGAGAATATCCGTCATCGGTTAGGATGAGCATATCAAGGATAAACTTAACAGGGAAGAAGATCCGTCATTGGTTAGGACAAGTATATCAAGGATAAACTCAACAGGGAAGAAGATTCGACATCGGTTAAGATGTACATATCAAGGATAGACTTGCCTAGGACTGTCAAGGAGGATACCCATCATCGGTTAGGATGAACATATCAAGGATATACCAATTGAACCACAAGTAGGAATTACATAATGTTGGATAGAAGACCATCAAAGAGAAAATTCGTCACCGATTAGGATGAACATATCAAGGATAGACTTTGTGAGAGGAAAAATAGGAATTACATCTATCAGTTACTGGATAGAATATCATGAGAGTATCCGTCACTAGTTAAAGTGAACATATCAAGGATATACTCTGCGGGAAAAAGTAGGGTTTACAACTACCGGTTACTGGGTAGAATACCACAAGGAGAAGGAAATCTGTCATCGATTAAGATGAACATATCAAGGATTGATTCTTTGGGGAACACAATAGGGATTACAACTACCTTTTTACTGGGTAAAATACCAAGGATGAGAATATCCGTCATTAGTTATGATGAACATATCAAGGATAGACTCAGGAAGGGGAAAGAAAGATATCCGTCACCGGTTAGGATGAAAATATCAAGGATAAACTTCCTGGGGAATCAGAAACAAAGGAATCCACTAGGAACTCCACTACTGGGAAAACAGGGGTACTCATGCCGGGTATTGGGCAAGAAGTAACAAACTGCAAACTAAGAAGAATATTACCAGTTACTGGGTAATAAGCTCTTAGGAGACTTAAAGAATCTATCTAGGCATGATCTAGAAAGAAACAATCAATCAAGACTCAACCCAATAAGGATATAACTCAAGGGGAGTGATTCCATCGAGATAAACAACTAGGGAGGAAACTGAAGTAATAATCATCCACGAGGAAACAACTCATTGGGGAAGAGAAAGGTTAAAGTCTTTCTACCTAAGGGGCTGACGCTCTACACTTGAGGGAGGACAGACACCGAGGTTTGTAAGGGGATAAAGTACCGCCATAACAGAGAATGAGAATCTCAAATCGACAAGTTAATCGGATATGATGATGCAAATATGCAATTATGAAATTATATGAATGTATATGTATATGTATATATATGATGATTATGTTGAGAAAACGATCACAAAGGATACAAAGGTGTCGCAAAGAATTTGAATCATCAGTACAATCCTCGGTCAATCCGCAAAAAGAGGGAGACAACTGCTGGAGAAGAGAGAGATCAACAACCCAAAGGCTCAAATCTAGACGAGGGAAAAGGAGATCTGCTAAGGAGAGGAAATATTATCGAGTCTGCAGGGAATTTTAGGTCAACACCATATCAAATGGGAGACAACCATATAGAAGATAAACACAAATAGATGCTCAGAAACCAGGAGGAAACTCTGACTGGAAGCGAGTCGGATGGCGACTGGTGGGGGAACCAACATAATCTATTGGGGAAAACATCTTACTCTGCTGAAGATGAACCCTGCCGAGGAAACACAAACTCCGTTGGGGAACACAGAAACTTTGCCTGGGAAATAACACGCCGCAAGGTACGGAATCAGCCAACTCTGCTGGGGAAAAGAATCGGAACTCCGCCAAGGAACAAACACTCCGTAGGGGAACCGGATCAACACAAACAACTAAGGATACCCGAAGGGTTAACTACTTGGGGAACCTCTGATGCTTAGCACTTAAGGACTTGCTGCCCTTTAAAGTGCTATTGATACTTCCTTTTAATTGCTTTGAAAAATTCTTGTTTTTATATGTTTTAAGAAAAAAAATGATTTTGATTAAAAAAAAATTATATTTCCAAAATGATCATAATAAAATTTAAACTATTGGCTAAAGTAAATAAGAGTAGAAACAATTGGACATAAGCTCAACTTTATTTAATGGGATGGTAGTCTGTAAATGACAAGACTCCATAGATTTTTACAAAGTTGAAAATGTTACCTGGAAAAGGATTACATTGAATACAAATGATCCTTAATCCTTCTACCAACTCTTGATATCCACTGTTCTCTTGACCACTACTGGGATGATGAATCGACGTCAACCTTTGTGCTTAACAAAGTCTTTCCATGACTGGGCGATCAACAGACTGTAGTTACTTTCCATAATCCCTCATTTTTGCATAAGTTGCCCTAAAGTGGGGTACTTAACTTATCGGGAAATTCTTTCTGTTTTTATGTCTCTAATTTTTGCCTAGATCGCCCTTTCGGGTTTTCAATCCACCGAGACGCTCTTTTTTTGCCTAAGCCGCCCTTTCGGGTTTTTAACTTAGCGAGTTGTTCTTTTCTTTTTTTTAGGCGAAGTATTTCTTGACTGCATCTGCGTTCACAGGATGAGTGAACTCTTCACCATCCATAGTTGTAAGAATCAAAGCGCCGCCTGAAAAGGCTCTCTTAAAAACGTATGAGCCTTCATAATTAGGAGTCCATTTGCCCCTAGAATCTGGTTTGAATTACCCCTAGAATCCTTCTTGAGCACAAGGTCACCTTCTTTGAACACACGAGGTCTGACCTTCTTATCAAAAGCTTTCTTCATCCTCTGTTGATATAACTGACCATGACACATGGCAGTTAACCTCTTCTCTTCTATCAAATTCAACTGGTCAAATTTGGTGTGACACCATTCAGCTTTAGTCAACTTGTCTTCCATGAGCACACGTAATAAAGGAATCTCAACCTCGATGGGGAGTACTGCTTCCACACCATAAACAATAGAGAAAGGAGTTGCCCCTGTTGAAGTGCGGATGGATGTACGATACCCATGCAAAGCAAACGGGAGCATCTCATGCCAATCCTTATATGTGATAACCATCTTCTGAATAATCTTCTTGATGTTCTTATTTGCAGTTTCAACAACCCCATTCATCTTGGGTATGTAAGGAGAAGAATTATGATGTGCAATCTTGAAGTCTTTGCAAAGAGCTTCCACCATATTATTATTCAAATTCGATCCATTGTCAGTAATGATCTTACTTGGCACACCATAACGACATATGATCTGATTCTAGATAAACCTTACAATAACTTGCTTGGTTACATTTTCATACGATGCCACTTCAACCCATTTTGTGAAGTAGTCGATTGCCACCAAAATGAAATGATGTCCATTCGAAGCTTTGGGCTCAATCATCCCAATCGTATCAATTCCCCACATGGAGAATGGCCATGGAGAAGAAATAACATTCAATAGTGTCGGAGGAACATGAATCTTATCAGCATAAATTTGACACTTGTGGCATTTCTTCACAAATATGCAACAGTCAGATTCCATTGTAAGCCAATAGTAACCTGCTTGCAACATCTTCTTTGCCATTGCATGTCCATTGGAATGAGTACCAAAGGAACCTTCATGCACTTCAGTCATCAACAAGTCTGCTTTGTGTCTATCCACACATCTGAGAAAAACCATGTCGAAGTTTCTCTTGTACAATATATCACCATTCAAGTAGAAATTGTCGGCTAATCTTCTCAAAGTCTTCTTATCTTTCAAAGATGCCCCAGACAGATAAATCTGACTTTGGAGGAAACATTTGATGTTGTAATACCATGACTTCTCGTCTCTGACTTCTTCAACAATAAACACATAAACTGGCCTATCAAGACGCATCACAGATAAATTGGGAACCTCATTCCAATACTTGACTACAATCATTGATGCCAACGTTGCAAGAGCATCTGCCATCCGATTCTCATCTCGAAGAATATGATGGAACTCAACCTTTGTAAAGAAAGTTGAAATCCTCCTTGCATAATCTCTATAAGGTACCAAACCGGGTTGATTCGTCTCCCAATCACCTTTGATTTGATTCACAACCAAAGCTGAATCTCCAAAGACATTTTAATACTTGATTATGAGATTCATGGCCTTTTCAAGCCCCATAATGCAAGCTTCATATTCTTCCATGTTGTTTGTACACTTGAAAGTCAATCTAGTTGTATATGGTAGATGTGTGCCTTAAAGAGTAATGATCACTGCCCCAATACCATTACCATATTGATTAACAACTCCATCAAATACCATGCCCCATCGGGAACCAGGTTATGGCCCTTCTTCAAGAAATGGTTCATCACAATCTTTCATTTTCAAGTATAAAATCTCTTCATCAGGAAAGTCGTACTGCACTGACTAGTAATCTTCAATCGGTTGGTGAGCCAAATGGTCGGCCAAGATACTACCCTTGATTGCGTTCTGAGATCGGTATTCGATATCATACTCTGATAACAACATCTGCCAACGGGAAATCCTCCCAGTTAAAGCTGGCTTCTCAAATATATACTTGATTGGATCCGTTTTGGATATCAACCAAGTGGTATGATTCAACATATATTGACGCAAACGCTTAGCAGCCTAAACCAATACGCAACAAGTCTTCTCAAGCATAGAATACCGAGTCTCACAGTCGGTGAACTTCTTACTGAGGTAGTAAATAGCATATTCTTTTTTTCCAGTCTCATCTTGCTGACCAAGAACACAACCCATACTCTCATTAAGCACAGTCAAATACATGATCAACGGTCTTCCTTCAATAGGTGGAGACAAAATCGGAGGCTCAAGCTAATATTCTTTGATACTGTCAAAAGCTTTGTGGCAGTCTTCGGTCCAATCACAAGACTGATCTTTTCGAAGGAGCTTGAATATAGGCGCACATGTGGCAGTCATGTGGGAAATGAATCTGGAGATATAATTCAAGCGACCGAGAAAACCTCTGACTTGCTTCTCGGTTTTGGGCGCAGGCATCTCTCGTATTGCTTTGACCTTGGTAGGATCAACTTCAATACCCTTCTTGCTAATAATAAAGCCCAACAACTTACCAGAACGAACACCAAAAGTACACTTATTAGGATTCAAGTGGAGTTTATATTTCCTCAAACGTTGGAAATGTTTCAAAAAATGCTCAACATGTTCCTCTTCATCAATCGATTTAGCAATCATGCCATCGACATAAACTTCAATCTCTTTATGCATCATATCATGAAAAAGAGTAGTCATTGCTCTTTGGTAAGTTGCACCAACATTCTTTAGGCCGAAAGGCACCACTCTATAACAAAATTTTCCCTATGGTGTAATGAATGTGGTCTTCTCCATATCTTCGGGTGCCATCTTGATCTGATTATATCCAGAAAATCCATCCATAAACGAAAAGACTTTGAATTTAGAAGTATTTTCTACCAACATATCAATGTGTGCCAAAGGGAAATCATCTTTCAGATTGGCTTTATTCAAATCTCTATAGTCGACACACATGCGGACTTTTCCATCTTTCTTCGGAACGGGCACAATATTGACCACCCATTACGGATACTCAGCGGTTACAAGGAAACCGACGTCAATCTGCTTCTGCACTTCCTCTTTGATAATCACATCCATATCAGGATGCGTTCTTCTCAACTTCTGCTTGACTGGAGGGCATTCTGGCTTCAACGGCAATCTATGCTCCACAATCTCAGAATCCAAACCAGGCATGTCTTGATAGGACCAAGCAAACACATCTGAATACTCTCGAAGAAGATCAATCAGCCCCTTCTTGACATCTGGACACAGGCGAGACCCAATCTTGACTTCCTTCATATCATCCTCGGAACCCAAGTTGACTAGCTCAATCTGCTCTTCAAACGGCTGAATGATCTTTTCATCTTGCTCAAGAAGACGAGACAATTCATCGCTCACTTCTTCATCACTTTCCTCTTCGGCCTCAAACACAGGGAATTCAAAATTTGGAGATGGAGAAGAATCATTGTATTCAATGGGGTTAGAAACCAACCTGCATAATGATTTGATATTTTGATTTTAGAGAAGTGGATTTGTGACCAAATATTAAGCAGATGGATAATTATATTGTTTATTTATGTTTTTTCGTGATTACCATTTTCAGAATAAAGCAAAAAGTAAAAATAAAACATCATAGATGTGGATGAATAGAGTTAATTTTATTAATGATCAATTTGAAAATGCCCAAACAATGTTCTCTTCTCCCTTAGGCATAGGAGAAGGATTTTGAAAACATATAAAAACAATTACTTAGATTGATGCAAAATAACAAGAATATCAACAGCAGTCCAATTGTTGCAAGCCTTTCCATGCGTCACAAAATTGGTGCAGTCTTCCTCTTCGTCATCCTCTAGCACAACAACTAAGTGTTGTTCATTGCCATGAATGAACCCTCAGCTACGGAAGTTAAGTTGCATATCTTCAGACCTTGCGGTTGATGAACCTCGATGGAACCCTAAACCGGTTCTACCTTTGTTGTCTAAGACCTCTACCATGCGCCCCCACTGATCAACATTGCCTTCTTCCACAATCTTCTTAGCATCTTTCAATGAGGACATAGGTGCCCCACTTCTCTTTTCAGCAGCAATAGATAAGGCCTGGAACGGAGTTTCAACCTCATCCTCAGCTTCAACATAAGAGAAAGATGACACGTGGCTAACCAACAACGCCTTCTCCCCGCCAACGATCACAAGCTTTCCATTCTTCACAAATTTGAGCTTCTGATGCAAAGTGGAGGTAACAGCTCCTGCCTCATGGATCCATGGCCTTCCCAACAAGAAACTATAGGCTGAGTGGATACCCATTACTTTAAAAGTAATTTGAAAATCATCCGGACCTATCTTAACTGGAAGGTCCACTTCACCAATAACTGTTTTGCGCGAACCGTCAAAAGCTTTGACAATTACACCGCTGTACCTCATAAGCGCTCCTTGTTACGAAAGCTTTGACAGAGTTGACTTTAGTAGCACATTTAGTGACGATCCAGTGTCAACAAGCACATTTGACAAAGCATCTTCTTTGCAATTCATAGAAATGTGCAAAGCCAGATTATGATTTCTACCCTCCTCATGGAGTTCTTCATCACAAAAGCTAAGATTATTGCAAGAAGTGATGTTAGCCATGATATGATCGAATTGATCCACTGTAACATCATGTTCTACAAACGCTTGTTCCAAAACTTTCTGCAGTGCTCCTCTGTGCGCTTCAGAATTCATGAGAAGAGACAACACTGAGATTTTTGAGGGGGTTTGGAGCAGCTGCTCCACCATATTAAACTCACTCCTTTTAATTAACCGAAGTACTTCATCATCATCGTTAGCCTTCAATTCGTTGGATTCACCAGACTTACTCTTTGAAGTACGAACTGGATCTACAACAGGCACTTCCACCTTCTTTCCAACAACTGTTTCTTCCTTATCTTTTGGGAACACCGGCCAAAACACACGACCACTGCGGGTCACCTTGGTAACATCAACAATGCTCACCACAGAGCTAGTTCTAGGTAACAAGACCTCTTGACCACCTTCTATCATTGTAGCATTATACTGATATGACATAGCTTTATCATATGAATACGGGACTGGACCCGCTAACTGTATAACCAACAACGATACTGATCTATTCCTAACATTATTACTGTTGCTGCTGTCGTACTGGATTACCAATCTCTCTGGCTACTTGAAAATGGGCACTATGACATTCACGTCATTATCTTCATGACGGGATTGAACAATTTATATCATGCCTTCATCCATCAGTCATTGGATGTCCCTTTTCACAACTTCACAATCTTTTGAATTAATACTGCAAACATCACAACCATCGTGGTCATGCTCACAATCACTCACCATATAAATGTCCTTATGCATCTGCACCAAGGATCTTTGGATAAAACGCACATCAAAAACCTTAAACTCACCAGGACAACCATCCACCATATTCACAGAAGAGTTCCCATGAGAGGGCAATGGATTTGCTTTCACATTCGGCGCACGGTCCTCGAAGGAAACCATTCCACTCTTCATCAGCTTCTGAACCTCATACTTGAGCGGATAGTAGTTTTCAATGTCATGTTCGGGTGCTCCTTGATGAAAAGCACAACGGAGGTCAGGCCGGTACCACAATAGAAGTGGTTCTGGAATTTGCATTGGGTTTCTTGGTTGGATTAAGTTCTTGAGAATCAAAGATGGGTACAGTTCTGCATATGACATAGGAATCAAGTCGAAAGAGACCTTTTTCCTCTCGAAGTTTTGTTGATGATGATTGTTGTTGGTATTGCTGTTGTTGTAGGTGTTTGCTTGTTGTTGCGGTTTGTTGTTGTTGACGTTGTTGTTGTTGTTGTTGTTGTTCAACTCGTGTTGATTTATTATTAGAGAAAATTGGAATGACTGAAGATACTTGATGGTGATGTTGACGAGATGGTTGATTCCTTCTGATTTGAGGCCTCCTCTGCCTCTCATTACTTATTGAATTCGCTTCATTGTCCTTCTTCTTCCCAAAATTGCTGCCATATCTCTTACTCGACGATGCTTCTTCTTTCGACAAATGTCCCTCTTAGACTCCTTCCTCAAGCCTCATCCCCGTGTTTACCATTTCGGTAAAGTCACTAGAGGAACTAGAAATCATTCGTTCATAATAAAATGAACTCAGAGTTTTTAAAAAGATCTTTGTCATCTCTTTTTCCTCCAAAGGAGGAGTGATATGGGCAGCCAATTCCCTCCATCTCTGCGCATACTCTTTAAATGTCTCCTTATCCTTCTGAGACACAGACCTCAGTTGGTCTCTATCAGGCGCCATGTCCATGTTATACTTATGTTGCTTGACAAAAGCCTCTCCCAAGTCATTGAAAGTATGAACGCTTGCACTGTCTAATCTCATATACCATCTGAGCGCATCACCGGTCAGACTGTCTTGGAAGTAGTGAATCAACAGTCGATCATTTTCAGTTTGAGTAGACATCTTGCGAGCATACATCACTAGATGACTGAGCAGATAAGTGTTCCCGGTGTACTTTTCAAATTCAGGCACTTTGAACTTCATCGGGATCTTGACGTTGGGTACTAAACACAACTCAACAACACTTTTTCCAAACAATTCCTTACCCCTTAGCGTCTTCAATTCCTTGCGTAGCTCAAGAAACTGATCTTTCATTTCATCCATTTTCTCATAGACATCCGGACCCTCAGACGACTCATAGTGATAAATGGTGTCCTCTACATGAGGTAAGGTGTGCACAACGGGAGGTGGCACAGACAAGACCGGGCTAGATTCCAGCATGGAAGCAAAAGTAGGCGCAAAGCCTTCAGGCATGAAGTTCGACGACATTCCCCACGGAAATCCGGTAGGCATAGTGGGTGCGAAATAAGCGGTAGCATCACGCATGGTAGAGGTAGCCACCTCTGAAATAACAGTCCTCTGAGGAGGAGGAGTTGCAAGCGTTGGAGAAGCTTGGCTATGAGCAGTAAGAACTCACCCCATCTTGGCAGTCAGGCGGGCGATCTCGTCCTTCAGCTCTCTGTTCTCTTTCTCTAGATGCTCCATAATTTTCAAATGATTGGCGCGGGTATTGTACCGATGAGTCAGCTTGACTAAAGCACAGAAGAAACACCAATGAGACATCTGGCGAAAGAGAAACCTGCTTATGCAAATGAAGCATGAAATGCAATGCTTGTTTTTTTATTTTCAAGGAACTTACTATATCATTTCCAAATACATATATATATATATATGTGTATATATATATATATATATATATATATATATATATATATATATATATATATATATATAATATATATATATATATATATATATCAACAATTGAAATAAATTTTATATGACCAAAAATCTATTTTCATTTATATAATTGGAAGGATTACACTGAGCATAATTTCATAAACCAAATGAGAATACAAGAGAAAAGGAGACTAGTCATCCTAAGGATCCCTAATCAACAATGTCAGAAGACCTAGCTGAAGGCGCGTACTTCCTTCGAATGCGAAAGATCTCGGTCTCAAAAGAAGTCTTCATTTGAGTCTTCTCGAGGACAAGCTGATTGACAATCTTCTTCCAAGCAACGGAAGGTTGAGGCATGCTAGAAGATGAAACCTCCAGCTCTCTCTGTCTCTTTGTCACTCGGTCTTCAAGTAGCTCAATAAATTCATCTTTGTTCTTAGACTCCAACTGCAACTCTTCATGCTTCTTGCTCAAAGCATGAAAACACTCTTCCCACATATCCTTCTCTTGCTTCATCTTGGTGAGCACGTCATCCAACTCCTCTACACCTTGGTTAGGGAGAGTTAATGGCTCAACCACAACCATAGACATAGGTCTTTCACGAGGATAGGGCATCTTCAACTCCAAAGCTCTCTTCTTCACCCAAAGAGTGTAGGCTTCCAAAGCTACACAATTGTGCAGGCCAAGCTCGGATCTTCCTTTCCTATGCATATTATGCCAAGCATGCACAATCTTCTGCTTCAAATGTTGGGGATCTTTACCCTCTTGATAGAAAAGACCTTCTAACAACGTGTTATTAGGTTTGTCTCTCAAGGGGAACGCAAGTTGACGACGAGCCAAAGCAGGATTGTAGTTAATTCCTCCTTATGTACCAACGAGAGACACATTAGAGAATTCACCATAATTATTAATAATGTCCAAACTGCTAAAAGGGGGATCATACCAAACTATATCATCATTAGTGAGAGACATAAGTCTCTGAGACCACCGTAGACATTGTTTGTTCTCCATAAAAGCAGGTGTATGAGGCAAGTGCGAAATAAACCACTTGTACAGAAAAGGAATGCAACAGACAATAGTTCCACCACCCTTAGAATTCCTTAGATGCAAAGAGAAATACATATCACCCAATAGAGTAGGCATAGGATTCCCAATCAAGAAAAGTCTAATGGCATTAACATCAACAAAATCGTCATCGTTAGGGAACAAAGCTAATCCATAAATGAGCAACACAAAGATAGCTTCAAAAGCATCCACACTACCGGCTTGAGCAAAAGCAGTAGCTTCCTTGATGAGGAAATCATATGGCAACCCAAATAATCCTCCTTTCTTCACCCAATGATCCTGTATCTCAGACTTCTTCAAGTGAAGAGCTTCAGCAATAAGATGAGATCGGGGAATCTCCTCCAATCCACTAAAAGGTACTCTACTAGAAAGAGGTACCCCCAAAAGATGAGAATACTCCTCCAAGGTAGGCACAAGCTGAAAATCTGGGAAAGTGAAACAGCGTAGAGAGGATCATAGAACTGCACCAATACACTCAAAAGTCCTTCAACCACATCGGCAAACAAGATAGACAAAAGCTTCCCATGACGTTGTTTGAAGTCCAAGGGATCTAATACAAAAGATGCTAGCTTCCTTAACTCTTTCAATTCGGGACATCTGAAACTATACTTCTTAGTGTTTCTTCGTCCACAATCCATGTTCTAAAAATATTTGCGAATAATACCTCAGTTCCTTGAAATTTTCGTGTGATGAATGTTATGATGCGCATGAATGGATGAATGCAACAATCACAAATAAGGGATCACACACAAGGCAAACAAACAAAGGTCAAGGGATGAATCAAGTCATTGTCAAGATCAATCATCCATTTTGGTGGATTATGGTTTACACCTTATCAACATCCAAGTTCCATTGCTATTAACAAGACTTGATTGGATCAACCAAGAATCAAGGGTTTGTTGTAAATCACGAGCATGGAGCCTGGGTAAGAACCATCCCAAAGGAGTGAACTAAGGATAAAAACCTGTAGATCATGTTCTAAAAAGTTCCCAGAGTCTTAATTCCATCTATCGGATATTACAGGTTAAGATGACTGACTCATCGATCCATAATATTCTCAAGAGAAACTCGTTAGAGTGTAGTATCACGTAACAACTGTTACCAAGTCTACACTTGAACAGGCTCCGCACTACGTCCTAAATAGGCCCAGAGGGGTAAATGTTCTACGGTCCTCAACTTATCGAACCCAAATTAGAGATAGTAATGCCGAACCACAAATACTTGTGTGACATTTCCAAATCCAAAAGGGTCTCCACTGAGCAGATGAATCTCTATCCAACTTGTTAAGGACTACTCCACACAAGTCAAACAAGACTATACCATCCTCCTATCTTAATTGCACTCAAGTTCGGGTTAGAACTTATCTCACCACTCAGAGATCAACAAGCACAACAAGCAGATTATATCACACATACACATATACAAAAATCACATATATACAAATATATACACACAAAAAAGTAGGCTAAACCCACTAGAGACTACTCCCCAGTAGAGTCGCCACTTAATTTCTGTAGCGGTAAATTCATGTTCATCAAGCTATGGATAAGCTATACATCAATATAACCAGAGTCGCCACTGCACTATTATTGTTTCCAAGGGAAAAGGGAAAAAGTACGAACAAAACCCAAAAGTAAGAAGTTTTCAAATCAAAACTAATAAAATGTCAGAGATTACAGGTAAGGGGGTTGGTTACACAAAGGGAAGGTGTTAGCACCCAAAATGTCCTATGTACTCCTAGGGAGCCCTTTTTGTATGCATATGTATTTGATACAAAATGATGTTTACAAACAAATAGAATGGGGGGATGAGAAAAGAATTCATTAATTATATTTTTGTGTTTGACAAGACCTTCGGACTTGTGCCTACGTACCAACATAAAAATGAGGGATCAAAACCTCGTAGTTCGTGATACAAATTTCAAAGCGGATGCGTTGCTTTTAACAAAATTTAAGTTTGAAAGGCACAGAGGCCCAAAAAGGGTTTGAATGAGTTAGTTCATTTTTAGCTTTTTTGAAACTTTAAGTCAAGTATAATTAAGTCTATTTACAAGTTTGATTAAGAAAATGAAGTTTGAAAATTCAATGGCATAAGGCCAAAGTTTCAATGATTTTGCAAAGTGGTCAAACCTTAGAACAAAACTAGTTCAATCAAAGAAGATTTTAAAAAGGGAGGGAGAGATTTTGATATTTAAGAAATGGGGAGAAGATGAAGAGACTAATCCTATGCACAAAATTAAAAGTTAAGGGTTGAAAAGATCTGACCAATGGGTAGCAATCCAATAGACAAGAATGTCAATAGAAACCCAAATTCCCTTGGACATTTAGAATCAAGCAGCACACAAATGCACAATTATATTATCTTGAAGATAAAGGCATCAAATAAAGATAGCCACATCCAAGCTTATCCACTCCATGATCTTCTTCAAGATAGCCCATGTAACAGATGAATTCACAAGTCACAGGTTCAACATAACAACTTCACAATGATCATGTTGCAGATGAACTCAAAGGGATCTTGAATGATGTATCAGATGAAGTTTCAGATTGCAAGCACTTGGTTACATGAAGATTGGCATTGGCCAAGTCCTTTAGCATAGGAATGTTGCCTAAATTCTAAGTCCATTTATCAAAGATCAAGTCAACAAACAAAGTATACACAAAAGTATTTTAGGGCTTTTGTTCTTATTATGTACATTAATGGTCAAATACCACATCAACAAACAAAGTATACACAAAATAGAATATATCACACAATATGGTCCAAGTGAACATAGTGAAAATTTCATTAACATAAACAATTAGAATTATATGAATAATGGAAAATGAATAAAGACTAAAATTAAATGACATTAAAGTAAATGGCTTGAAATTAAAAGTTAGTTGTTAATGAGTTAGAAGTTAGTATTGTTTTGCTTTTGCTTTTTATTTTTAAGTCATTCTTTGGAGAATACTCAACCCACTTATCACAAGCATGAATCCTTGAGCCAAGGCATCTTCCAAAGGAAGGAAAAAAGGCCAAGTTTCCACACAATACCATGAAAGAGGGGAGACTTACAATCTCACTAACTAGAATGCTATGCCTTTTGTGTCACAATTTTAGCGTTATGTTAAGCAATCATAATTGGACTTATGTAGAAGTCACAACTATTTGAGGTCGGGAAATAGAATTTTTGGTGTTAATGTATGTTAGAGACATAGTATAATGGACTATGCTCATGAAACATACCACACACAAAAAGAATATGCAAAAGAGGTGCCCTAATCTCATCCATACTTATGTTGATTTTTCAATCAACTAGCCTTAGGATTTTGAGATATCATAGGCCAAATGAGATGAATGCATAAATAATGCGAATGAGATGGAGAGGGAGGGGAATGGATCCAAACTCAAAATGGTCAAAGGAGGACTTTTACTAAATCAATATCATCCATTCATTTTGGGAGATGGAATGTACATTCCATCAATCCCCTAAATCCAATGATATTAATTTGACAAAGTCAAATTAACCTTGACCAAGGCACAACAACAAGAGTCAAACTCAAATAAATCATCACAATGGGTCAACACAATTAATTGGCATTTATTCAAATTAAAAATACTAAAATAATGCATTTAAATTAAATATGATTTGTCAAATTCCTTAAACCTCATCAAAACACCATAGAAATGGCCATGAGATTTATCATAGGTCAAACAAGGTTAAAGGACCTTGGAGAAAAAGTTTCAGAATTTTTAAAGACTTAAAAGTATTTTTAAACAATTATAAACAAATACAAAATCAATGAAATCATGAAAAATATTAATAATGATCCAAAAAATAATTTTAATTCAAAATATGAAAGAGGAAATTATTTGAATTTTTTTGGTGAAACTCTCATATTTTTTGGATCCATATTAAAATTAATATGAATTATTGAAAATAAACTAATTAAAATGAAAATCAGAAAAGAGCAAAAAACGTCGACCACTTGATCTCCCTCATTAATTGAGGTGGCAGATCAAGTGGTCCTCAACGCGCGTTTCACAATGGACACTAGTCAATGTGCTGCAGGGATAGTATTTAAAACCAACGCACGAGATTAAAACATTTTACAAGGATCCTATGGTTTGAGACATGCTAACACACGGCCGGAGCTGTAGCTCCGGTCTTCTTCTCTGGTGGACTTCACCGGACTGGTCCACCCTCAACCATCACCAAAATAAAAAAGGAGGACATGATCTGAAAGAAAAAATGGTGTAGAGCACGAATCTGACCTCAATTTTAACGAACTCCACATATATAGAAAGATATGAAGAGTTGAATTTCGAGGTGGGTCAACCGAGTTGCTTCGATTTGACCTCTAAGAAACTCAATCTTCTTGCCTACATTGGTAGGACTTCACACAACCAAAGATCCAAGAGAATTGAGTAGAATTGAGTGAGAATCAAAGAGATGAAGTTTTCTGAAAATTACCTTCAATGATATGCAGTTCTTGATGTTGCTTGCTTCAAACAAGATCTGATAACACTTGAGAAGCTAATAGGAATTGATTTGAGATGTTGCAAGATTGTGGATCCTGGAGTTCTTGAATCTCCAACAGTTGAGATTCAAACTCAAAATTCAAATTGAAATTTCTCAAGTTTTCCTTTCAAATGAGCTCATAAGCCTTCTATTTATAGCCAAAGGGAATGATATTTTGCACACTTCAAAATCTGTCCAAAATTGGCAATGTGGATGGCACGAGTGCATGGGCATGTACAGGCCCATGATGCAATGCATAAAGGTCCAAAATGATTCATGTTGAAGTCTAAATGAAGCTTGAATGGCAAGGCATTGTGAACTGAAGTTTGTACATTTGATTCTTTCCAATGATGCAACCCTGTTAAAGCCACGCACATACCTAGCAATCTTTGTCCAAAATGCATGAACTTGTATTCTTTCGAAAGCTTGGATCAAGGGGAACAAGTTTGATGTTGAATAAGTTTCCATTTGGAGTTTGGAACATGGAGAATTTTAAGGTGGATGTTTGGAAATTTTAACATGTTGAAATTTTTTCTAAGTGTCAAGCCATATATCTCAATATTCCACCTTGCTTAACTTTTTATGTGAGCTTCAAATGAGAAAAGTGTCTTCATCAAAGTTATAGATATTTCAAAGACCTTAAAAATTGTCACCAATTTCATGTCATTTGGATTTAGAATGATATAGGTAAGCATTTTTGAAGTTGAGAAATATCACTTGTTCAATGGTATAGGTCAAAAATGACCTATAATGTATCCTCATATCACATGCTCATAAAAGTTGAATTTGCTTTCACTCCAAACATAAAAGTTAAATTAGACATCATGAATTTGATTGTGCAACTTGGAAAGCTTTCATCTCATAACAATTGAGCAAGTTATGGCCTTGGGAAGTTGACTTTCAAATTAGGGTTTAGACAAAATGACCTATAATGTTTCCATATAGAAAAGGATTTTCCAAGAAAAACTAGCTCTAGGTCTCAAAATGAAATTTGTTTGGAATATCATTTAGAGTAACGTTTCTCTTGGAATAATTTTCATATGGTGAAAATTGTAGGAGATAGGGTCTAGGGAGACCTAGTTTTGATCAGATGAATTCATCTGGCCAACCACCATCAACCAATTTGATAACCTTCAATTCTTTGGACTTTCTTGGTTAATGGGAGATCATGTATGCAATAGATGATGAATTTTGAAGTTTCCTTTGAAAAATTTGATCTATTGGTGAGATAGCTTGTTGGAGAAGTTACTCAAGATACCCAGTCAAACTAGGGTTTCCAAGGCAAATCACCCTCAAACTCTTGAAGAAAACTTGATCAATATGACATGTAGGAATCATTGGGACTCATATATGATGCTCATAACCATTCTTGGATCAATTCAGGTTGTGCTCTTTGTCATGAGGGTCTCAAACCTTAGATATGAACTTGATAAATCAATGGTGATCATGCCTTACCTACAAAAGAGTTAGGCAAATGCAAAGACATATTTTTGGTATTTTGGTTAGTAAATTGATAATATACAAGTATGATACAATCAAATAGTGCTTGGTGATCTTTCCCAAAATAAACCCAATGAAAGAGGGGTAAAGAGGATGCCAAGGTATGATCCCAATGTTAATGCTTATGATGAAATTGCATGAGGGATCTTAGGGTCAAAATTGGGGTCTTACAAGTCCATCTTTATGGAGTTTGAAAATGCGTTTCTCATTTATGTGGCCTAATCGACAATGCCAAAGGTAAGTTAGATTTAACTCATTAGGTTTCATCCTTTTAGTATTAATGTTATAAATAGGCATTTCAAGATCAAGGACATATAATCCATTGTTCATTTGTGCAGTAGCATAGAATATATCATTCAAATAAATAGAGCAAAAATTGTTCTTTATTATAAATGAAAAACCAAACTTGTCTAAACAAGAAACGAAAATAATATTCCTACTAATTGCAGGTACATAATAACAGTTCTCTAACTGAATTATTAAACCACTAGGTAAAGTCAATACATAAGTTCCTATGGCTAAACCAACAACCTTTGCCCCATTGCCAACTCGTAGGTCAACTTCACCTTTTGCCAAATCTCTACTCCTTTTTAGCTCCTGCATATTGGTACAAGTTTGAGAACCGCATCCAACATCTAATACTCATGATGCAGAAGTAGATAAATTAATTTCAATAACAAAAATACCTGAAGTTGAAGTATCTACTCCATTCTTCTTATCTTCCAGGTACTCTGGGCAGTTTCTCTTCTAGTGTCCGGTCTTACCGCAATGGAAGCAGGTGCCTTTCTTTGCTATGCCTCCACTAGGCTTCAAAGCAGGAGCAGTGGGTTTGGGTTTGGAAACTTCCTTGCCTTTCCCTTTATCACCCTATTTGGTGGGTATTTCGTTCTGTCTCTTTCCATTTTCGATCATAAGAATGGACTTCCCATTTTACTTTAAATTCTGCTCAACAGTTCTTAACATGGCTAGCAGTTAAGGAAGAGATTTGTCCATATCATTCATATTGAAATTAAGGACAAACTAACTGAATCTATCTGACAACGATTGCAAGATCAAATCAGTCGCAAGTTCCTTTCCGAGGGGAAAACCCAACCTCTCAAGGTTCTCCACATACCCAATCATCTTGAGCACATGGGGACCTACAGGGGCTCCCACAGCTAACTTGCCTTGAAAAAGGGATTTTGAAACTTCAAACTGTTCATGCCTTGCTTGCTCTTAATAGAGCATCTTCAGGTGTTTGATCATATTGAACGCTACCATGTTCTCATGTTGCTTTTACAACTCTGAGTTCATGGTAGCTAGCATGAGGCAAGCAATTTCATTAGAATCATCGACATGCTTCTTATAAGCATCTCTTTCTGTCTTAGGTGCAGAACTAGGAGGTTCCTCTTCAGGAACAGGTTTCTCAAAGACATACAACTTTCTATCATGTTTGAGGACAATCCTCAAATTTCGGTGCCAATCCAGAAAATTTGTCCCAGACAATTTTTACTTATCAAGGGTTGATCGTAAAGGGTTGTTAGAGGTGTTTGTTGTCATGGTAATCTACATGAAAATAATGAAAATATAAGTATCAATAACATATTCAATTAGGCCTTTAATTAAATATGCTCCCACTATTTTACTCAAAACAAATGACCCTCACCATTTGATTCAGAAAATCCCGTTGGAAGATTTTCTAGTGGGTCGAGATCCACATTTCAATTTGTTTTAAGTCCGCGTAGGCGGATTACACAAAACTAGGTTATTTAGGTAGGAACTCCTTCCAATTGTATCTAATACAACTCTCAAATATTTTAGTTGGGTGAATAATTCCTTATTCCAATCCATCACATGGATCATTTCCAACTCTTGCTTCTAAACATATATAATCTTATTATAATTTGTTTAGTTAAGTTTGACCCATTGTTTTAGCAGTTGGATATTACAATTATCCCATCGCAACTTACTAATATAGAATATGCACCTCGCGTAGGCGAAACCTTCATTATTCGATACTAGTCTTGATGAGTGCTAAAACTTGGAAAGCATAAACTTAATATTTAATTTGAGGGAATTTGCAATTATTGTGATCTCACTGGCTTAGTTATCATCTAAATCGTCTCTCACATGCATCAACATACATTCACATGCATCAACATACATACAAAATGAAACGATTATGGCCCCTAGCGCAATTGTTCTCCCAAGCCAATGAGAAAACCTAAGCTAACCTAATAACAATCTAAGCTTCTCCAAACAAGATCTTCAAGGTTGTCCTCCTTTGATATTGTATTCTTCTGTTTCTTTATAACATTACATTACATAAAAGAAACTCGTTTTACATACGAGGGAGTGAGGGGAGAAAAGAAGTTACATTAAGAGATTAAAAGATAGGCACAACACGCAGGTCGTATTTTAAAATCCCAAAACAAAATAAAGGAAAACTAAGGCCATAACCGATCACCACAAGACAATAATAATAATCACATTATTATTATTAATTTAAATTTTGTTAATTAAATAATCAAAATTAAATTTCGGCAACCGATCACACTACCAAATTAAAATAAACCAAAATTTTAATGAATAATTCATTTGAAATCAACGTCATTTTCGCATCAACACTTGATACTTTAAAGCACAACTCTTGCACAGTCACAATCGTAATCGCATAACTCTTTGACAGCACAACCCTTGTACTATCATGAACCATAATGCACCAATTTCATACCGTCAAACACACCTAGATTGTTAATTCAGTATGATTGATCAACACGTCATTGTTTCACCATACTAATGTCCGATCAAGAAGCAAATGACCATTGAACGCTCAAAGGAAAACAACCATTAAATGTTTGAATGAACGAAACAAAAACAGTATATCATATATATCGTATTTTGCATCAGGATTTCTAATATCATATATATAACTTGATCGATCTCAATTGCGTAACCTATGGACGATCGATGTATCGCTGCTTCACCATACTAACATCGGATTCCTAATCATAGTCAACACCAATCATCCAAATCGTACACACATGATGCCAAATTTAATTACTCGTTTATTCTTTGATTCATTATGTCTTTTAATCGTATTAATATAGAAAATACAGAAAATAAACAGCTATCAGATGCATGGTTTCATAAGTGGCTCTAATACCACTGAAGGAGAATTGCGATCCAAAACACATAGGAAATTAAATATTTTCTCCTTTAGTGATCCTTACGAATGGGCATGATCAGTGATAGAATCATTACCTCTTGTGGCGATTGAAATCTTTGATGCAGATCTAAGGAGTGATCATAAACGTTGAATGGTGACAACGCCTTTACTCAGTCCACACGAATAGATTCCTTCAGTCAAAGTGCTAACTGCTACAAATGAAGGCTTTGAGTGTGTGTGTGTGTGTGTGTGTGTGTGTGTGAGAGAGAGAGAGAGAGAGAGAGAAATGAAATTTCAACTAAACAATAGCTTCTGCCACGAATAAAGGCTTTCAGTGCTAGTCCACACGAACAAATTCCTTCAGTCTCAGTGCTAGCTGCTACGAATGAAGGCTTTTAGTGCTAGACCACATAATAAACAGTGAGCGGTATCTAGCCACACATCACTGCTACCCAAGACACGAAAAAATGTCATGTGATCTAAAAAATCCTATTGTGATAATACTTATGTGTATAATTACCCTTTTGCCCCTATGTCTATATTGAACACAAGGCATAGACTGTGTCATCCTTGTCTAGTTCAATGTTGGGCACGTAGACATTTATCCTGTTATGCAGGATGGGAAAATTCCATCTAGGTCACTCATGTCCCTCATCATGCTTTGTGGAGGACCCATCAACTGTCTTTATGGTCATCCAGTTACGGACAATGTTTGATCAGTAATAAGGCAGTCGACTCTACATCTAGGGTCCATAGTGGTTTCAGATCGAAGGGTGGTATACACCACTATCACCATGAGAATAACTTATGACACTTTGCATAACATTCTATATAGTATTCTCATAGCGGGTCAATCTAGTATAAATATTACTCTTAATATTCATACCTATGTTTAAGACTTGATAACTCCTTATCCATGATCCATGAGATGTGATCATCAATCTATATACATAATAGTCTTAATGCTTTAATGTGATCCCACTTTACAACAGAGCTCGACTACGGATACTTTAAGAATAATGTTATTATGTTTAATGGGACCTCATGATTAAGTCACACTTGATACATTAAATGGACTAACTATTATAGGGACTTTATTAAACAAACATAATAAAGAAAAAGCCTTTTATTATTAAAAAATAATTCGATACAAGTACCAAAAGTATTGGTCTCTAGGGCTTACACCAACAAATTTTTGGTGTGATTAGCCTTGTTTCAATCATAGGCTGATGTCATCATGCTTGCAGAAGCTGATGTGTTATAGTCCCCAAGGAGGCCCTTATTCAAATTCTTGTTCCTTATCCATTGGCACTAGTTGTGGCATTGCACATGTGCCTTCATGTGGCGACATGATGTTGCTCATTATATCCAGGCTGTTTGGTGTGAACGCGATATCCTTTGAATCAATCAGTTCCTAAACTTTGTATTTGAAGCTCTTACAACTCTTGATCGAGTGTTCGGGTTCCCTAGAATTGAAGTCACACCTAACATTCATGTTGTAGTTTAAGGGAAGAGGCGTTGGAGGAGGCCTAAGTTTCCTTAACTTCACCAATGAGCTATTTAGCAAAAGTGGGAGAATTTGACCGTATGACATAGGAAATGGGTCAAACTGTTTCTTCAGTCTCTTTGATTTTTCTGGCCTTTTTGAGCATAAGAGTTTTGCCTCTAATTTGAGTACCAATTATGAATTCGCATTTGGTTCCTTGGGAGATAGCTTAGAATGAACGATGGTTGTTGATTGGGAAGCCTTGGAAGTTTGGGTTGGGAATGGTATCCCTGAGGTAGCTCATGACATGAGGTGGAGTCAGACAAATGTACAGGAGAGACTAATTCCCTCATGGTAGTTGGTGTGGGATGGACTTCCTTTTTCAACAGTGTTTGCAAGATGTCCATAACGAGGCTCATCTGAGTTTTCAGGTGGCTGATCTCTTCCTTCAATGCAGCTTGGTCATGCTAGAGTTCTTCCATAGTAGCTTGAGACATGCTTCTAGTTCTGAGCGTGCGTTGGGAAATCAAGTAATTGTTCAGAAGGTGGTATGAGGTTTTGTTTGTGAGATACAAATGATACATGGATGCGTTTTTTGTTTTTGATTTTATTTTTACTCCTTATTAATGCAAAGCTCTTAGTTATCGTGTTATTAATTATGAGGAACACTTAACATTTTATCATTGCAATCAAGAAAATAGAAGCACCCCCAAAGTGGATCATACAGACATCTCATTCATTCATTGTTGGGAAACAAAACAAGTACAAAGGAATTGCAAATACAAGTTTCTTGAATTGGAAACAAACATGCAAATTAAACATCGACCCTAAAAGTGACCCCTTGAGAATTGCGGAGAGCTTCAATATTGGTGATGAGCTCCGCCATAGTCTTCTTATAGAATTTCATGAAGTTGAAAACTTCAAGAGGGATATTTTCTGGGCACATGATCAAATATTCCTCCTTTAATTTCTCGGGAAAGTCATGGAGAGCTAAATTGGTCAACACATCCATGTTTGCATCTTTGTTTTTCCATTCATTATAGAGAGTTTGGAGATTTTGAATTATGAAATCCATTTGAGCCATTGCAGCTTCATATTGAGCCAAGGTTGTGAGTGCTCCAAAGTCAAATTTCTCGATTTAAGAGGTCCAAGATGTTCCCATAGGTTGATCGGAACTTGTTATCCTTGATGGACATAATCCTAGAACTTAAGATCTTAAGGCTGTCAGTTTGTGGTTCCTTGTATCCGAAGGAGAATGTACTCTTTCTCGGTGGAGGATTCTTGATTGCTTTGTAAAATGTCTTATATTACTGTGATAAACACAAGATACTAAGAGCTTTGTTTTTGGTGATTATGATTATGATGTATGGATTCATGTATGCATAGATGAGTGGTTGAGTAGATTATTGGTTTTAACGGATAATGATACTCAAGTACGGGTTCATAATCTGAGATCTCTGAGATGAGGAATGAGGTATAATACTGATTGCTTTCAAACCAAGGTTCTCATTGTGCAAGATCTAGGAATTTTGATAGACATTGGGTTATAGACAAGGTCCTCAGAGTCATGGACTTCCTTGACTGTCTGCCGCTTATGTCAATTTACTTTACAAGCGTCAGCTCCATCAAGGAAATATATTATGAGAGAGATCTTTGTTCCGACCCTCGTGAGAAAAGCTTCTCGGAGACCTGCACTACACAACCATCGGTCCTAAATGGCCAAAGGTTAAATGTTCTACAAAAGGTCCTTAGAGCCACAGACTCTAATGAAGCTAAGGATGCTTACGCCAAAAGCTTGATGGTCATCAATTTCCTCAAGAGAATCTACTCTAAGCAAAGTTCTCATATCGACCCTTACGAGAAAAGCTTCTCGATGGCCCATATTACTCAACCTCTCCTATCTAAAGCTTACTCTCAGACTCGGGTAGAGAGTATTTCCCACAGGGTTATCCTTCAATCATTATCATCCATTTTTAGTATCTCATCATTACAAAGCCAAGTTGCAGACAAGATAATATTAATAGGAATAAAGCAGGAAAAAATAAAGACAGAACAAATAAATAGATAAACCCTCAAACACGTAAAAAGACAATCCTAAACTAGGCTTGCCTTGCTTAGGGAAACCGAATCCCCAGTAGAGTCGCTAGATGTTGCTACCGCAAAAAAGCCGACTGACTGAATAATGCTTGTTAAAAGGAAAGAAAAGCAAACAAAAGAGTCGCCACCGAATCCTATTTATTGCTATATAAAGGGGAAAGGAAAAAAATCAATAAAACCCTCTAGAAAAAAAGAAAGGGATAAGGATTGGTCTCACAACCAAATATGGGTTCAGAAGTCAATTTACACAAGGGGAAGGTATTAACACCCCTCACATTCATGGTACTCCATGGGAACCATTTAAGTTGTCTGCGTGTTTGGGTATTTTATCACTAAAATTGCTTTATTACTATCTGAGAAAAGGGGAAAGAACGAAATTGTGGGTTTTTTTATTATTGTGCTCGCCAAGGATTGTGGCCTTTATGCCTACGTATCATTCATCGGAGGATGAAGAATTAGAGCTCCATAGTTCGAAGTAGAAAATATTTATGTGTTGGTTGGTTTTACCTTGAAAAAGGGTTTCGGGTGTGGTGCCCTAAGGCGCAAAAAATGAGTTTGATGAGTCGGTGTTATTTTTATGGTTTATGAAAAGAGATGTTTTTTATTAGATTGCATTAAAGACTATGGGCGAAGGCGACTATTTCATACAAACAAGCCAAGCATCTTGTGTCTAAAATAATTAGAGTAAGGGTAGGACAACTTCATCCTTACTCATTCCCCACCACTTAACACTTGTGGCGCACAATACTAATCGTATTTTTATTGTATTTTTGGATTTGATTGGGAAAATTCGATTTGACGCTGGACCAAGGGTTTATTGCTTTTTATTTTGAAATGGTGACGTACATGAGTATTTATAGAGAAATAAATGCGATAAATAAAGGGTTTCATTGTAAGGTAGCCCAAGAAAAATTCTTGTATGTGCAATGTGACTTATGCTAACAAGTGGATAATGGGCTTAAAAGCATGTCTCCCTCAGGTAGTGCCATGAATGTCATTCTTATAATAAGATTGCAAGTTATGGATGAAAATCAAAAGTTAGAGCAAAAAATAAAGAATCAGAGCAAGGCCCACATGCAAGGGTCCTAATGAAATCCTCTAAGTCCAACAGTTGGTCACAGATGAATGCATCTTTTTGGTCTTTTGATTTTATCATGTTTTTGTTCTTTTTGGTCATATGATAACAATAAGTAAGTGACAATGATAAATATGCATGAGAATATATATATATATATATATATATATTGATGATAAGTATGGTGATGGGTGCTTGATAAGTAAATGACAATACAATAAATTGACAAGAAAATAAATCACAAGATGATGGATTAGGTCAACAATATCAAAGGTTAATAATGAATAGTTAGTGGTTAGAAATCAATTTCACCAGGTAACTACCTAGGGATTATTTAT
Organism: Lathyrus oleraceus; assembly: GCF_024323335.1. NCBI lineage: Eukaryota > Viridiplantae > Streptophyta > Magnoliopsida > Fabales > Fabaceae > Lathyrus > Lathyrus oleraceus. Next base: position 443,144,887 of record NC_066581.1, read on the forward strand.
CCACAAGTCAACAGACTCTAAATATGACGCATCAAGGGATAACTTATCAATGATGCAAAGTATTTAAGATGATACATGATCATCTAACAATAGATTTGAATCAAAGAAAGTTATACAATCCCAGGTCTATCTATAAATGATTTGACAAGTGGAAGATTATATCACCCAAATAATTTCAAGTCCAAAAGTTAATTAATGGACAAGTTAGACAGTCAAACACAAGTAATAATGGTTAGTGGTTAATGGACACAATACAACCAAATAGGATCAATAAGTGAGGTCTTATTTGTGCATCAAATGGTTTAAACATGTTCAAATAGGGGAAATCTATCAACACCTCAAAGTGTCATGAATGATCCATTGATCATTAATTAACATGTTTGAAATGTTGGAGATTAGGTGAACCCTAAAAATCCATTACCATGATCAATAAATGTCATCAACCAACACCAAAAACAAGGGTATAATTGTCCAATAACAATAATAAAAAATAAAATGATCAGTGGATAAATATAAAACACAATATTTTAATTAAGTGTATTTACAAACATGTTGGATTAAACAGAAATAAATGATAAAAATTAAAATGGAAAAGAAAAGAAAAATAAATGAAATAAAATGAAAAATAAAAAAATAAAATGGGAAAGAAAGAAAAAAGAACAAAGGGGGAACTGGGGGTTGAACCCCTGACTTTGGGGTCATGGGTCAACCCCCTTATCACTGAGCCAAGCGCTCTTAGTTGTTAACTAGCACGCCCCATAAAATAAATAATAAAACTTAATCAAAAATAACTGATGGGCCAACCTCAGCCACAAGATCAAGTCACTTATGATTTAGTAAGCGCGTTGAATGGTTCAGATCACGAGGCACACGAAACACGTGTTGACCAGGGGACACACACGCATATCAGGAGATACATCACACACATAAACCAATGAAATGATGCCAACATAGATTTTTGAATTTGAACACTAAAAGCACCCACGAAGCAATGAATCAGAACTTCATCTTCAACCTTGGATTTTAGAAATCCAACCTGTGCAACTCGAGTATTTTTGGTGGAATCAAACATGGATTCCACTCAAACTCAGGTCATAGTTGCCTTCTCCATACTCATGAGCCATTGATTGGCTCTTAGTATGGAGTATTTTTCTTGAACACGAACGAATGGACAACCCTAAATCAAAAATAAAATCGAGGATACTCAACAATTGAAGCTCAAATCACGGGGCTTAGCATCAGTGAATCAGAAGGAGTGGAATGGTAACTTGTTTGGATGGAAATGAGAATGTTAACTACCTAGTCAGAATCGGTTTCAGTTGGTGGTTTCGATGAGTATGAGAAGCTCAGGTGAGGTTGTTTCATATCATTCCAAGGTTTCAAGTAGCGTCTGAGTTATTGGGTGAAGGTGTTTGAGTGTTTAAATGGTGTTGAAAATGCTTCAAAGTTCAAACATGATAACTCTGTTTTTTAAGACAAGGGAGTGTGATTTCTGTAGAGGTTTTCTCTCTTCTAAGCTTAGAAAAAGAGTGGAACATGATCTCCTATATATAGGGAATGTGATGGAGTGGTGTGCTTGAAGTTCTTTTTTTTTGGGGGGGGGGGAGGGGAGTCAGAAAATGGTTGAACCCGAAAAATGACAAATGAGTCAGCTTATTGGCCAATTATCATCAGTGTTTTCTCTACAATTTGTCTCCCTTCAATTTGTTTTGTAGCTTGCATGCTTTTGGTGAAGCAATGGTGGTTCCAATGATGTTGATTCTTCTTTGCTTTTATCCATTTTGGGCAATTTTTCACTTTTTGACTTTGGCTCGGTTTGCTCCCGAGTGACATAGTTCCTCTCATTTTGCTTGCATTTGTATCACATAATGTTATGGTATGTGTTCGGGATCAGAATGAAGTGAAACAAACAAGATTAGAGGCTTGAGACATGATTATGCATGATATGGCTGAAGTGATCTAGCTATGTGCACCATGATGAAACCCTATCTTTGCACTTGGGCCAATTAAAATTGGCTAGTGCATTTTGAATGAAACTCATGGCCAATTGAACTTTTCCATATCCTTAAAAAGTTGTAAAATATACCAGATCAAAAGGAGTTGTGATGTGGAAATGGCATTGGTGTAAAGTGGACGTCATGGACATGTTTCCAGGCTTGACTAGACAACTTGACCAGCTTGGTCAATCCACAATTTGACGTCCTTACTCATTAAATTAGGTATTGGACCTTGAAAAAAAGTTGTAGAGGAGTTCAATTAGGATTTTTGGCTCAAAGAAGATCCTAAAAGGTTGAAAGATGAAAACTTTATGGGGTTTAGACCAAATGGTAGGCCAAACTTGCCAACACATGACCAACCATCATGCCCTAAAAATGAAAATTTGATTTTTCTTGAATTCCAAGGCACCATGATGAATGTTTAAAGCTCAAATGAATATGTATTGATATAAAATAAGCCTCGTTGCTTTGTGGGATGATTATGGGTCATGTTCATGGATGAAACAAATGGTTCACAAGTTCAAAGTTCAAAACTAAACCTTCACTTGCACCATGGATGAAATGGATGTAGATTTGATAAATGAGGATTGAAATTCGCTTGAATTGGATGTGAATGATCCAAAGGATGATGAGGGGGTCAAGAAAGGCATGACATATAAGCAATGGGGCACAAATTAGGGTTGATTGGATAACAAGGTTCCTCAAAGGCCAAAGCCAAAAAAATTAGGGTTTGGGGTACAAGTGGTGTCTTGGAGTAATTCATATGGTTGATGCATGATTAGGGTTCCTCAAAGGTAAGGTGAAGGCAAAAAGTGGATGATGACTTATGCAAGCCACAGAAGAACAAGGAACTATGGTTGAGGTCCATGAATGACCAGATGAATAAGCAAAGCTTTCAACCAAGATTCGCCACCCAATTAGGGTTTTGGTGATGAATGGGATGAGATGTGTAGTCCCACAAGGTAAAAGAATGCTTGAGGATAGCAATTAGGGTTTAGGGTGGCTTGGGAACACCCTAACATGATCAAGAGGCCTTGGTGATTCTCGGAGATGAACACCATGCCTTGAGTTTGTGCTTTCTTGTTATGAGTGCAAATGCAAATGAAATGAGGGATATATGGTCATGCATTAGGGTTATGAAGGTGATATGAAGGTATGGAGAATTTGAGTGTATGACAGTCGCCCCTATTTAATCTTCTCGGACCTCAATGTATGGATATCAACGACTTCCACACCTTCAAGGTAGGAGAGAATTAAATAAAAAAAAAGTATCGAAAAATGTTCCCTACTAGGATGGAGGTGATATGAGGTGATATGCATTTGTGAGGACATAATTTTGGGATGGCAAATGACTTTGATATGAAGTCATTTGCTAGGGTTTGTATATGGTATTTTATGGGGAGAACATGGGTTAGATGTATGACGGTTATGCATGATGTATATGATATGCTATGCATGGTATGATGTGCAACATAAGTATCTTTTCAAATGACAAACAAAGAAAGAAGTTCAATGACAAAAGTTCAAGAAGAAAAATAGGGGAAAAGACTCCACTAGGGATAATTTCTTATGTAAAAGGTGGTGAAAATCCCTAGCAACAGTTGGGAAGATCTGAAATTTGGTGAACACCATCCTTAACAACGACTGGGAAGGTTAAGCAAAAGTGGTGATAGCCCTTAGCAACGGCTGGGGAGAAAAAAGTTCAATGACGATTCCTAGCAAGGGTTGGAATACCTGACTTCAGTGACGATTCCTAGAAACTGATGAAATACCAAACTTCTCCTGGGGAAATTTAGGTTCAATGATGATTCCTAGCCTAAGTTAGAATACCTGACTTTTAAAGGTGATTATCCTTAGCAATTACTTGGGGAAAACTTAAGTTCAGTGACGATTCCTAGCAAGAGTTGGAATACCTGACATTTGGATAAAAATCCCAAGCGACTGCAGGGGAAGACAAGGTTTAGTGAATATTCCTAACAACGGATGGAATACCTAACTCTTATTGGGGAAAGTTAAGGTTCAGTGACAATTCCTAGTGACGGCTAGAATACTTGACTTCTAAAAGTGAAATTTAGGTTCAATGACGATTCTTAGCGACGACTGTAATACCTGACTTATAAAGGTGAAATTTAGGTTCAATGACGATTCCTAGAGATGACTGGAATACCTGACTCCTAAAGGTGTTGATCCCTAGAAATTGCTGGGAAAATTTAGGTTCAGTGACGATTCCTAGTGACGTGTGGAATACCTGACTCCTAAAGCTGAAATTTAGGTTCAGTGACGATTCCTAACGACAAATGGAATACTTGACTCCTAAAGGTGAAATTTAGATTCAGTGACGATTCTTAATAAAGACTTGAATACTTGACTCCGAAAGGCGTTGATCCCTAGCAACTGCTGGGAAAATTAAGGTTCAATGACTATTCCTAGCAACGGATGGAATATCTGACCCCTAAAAGTGAAATTTAGGTTTACTGACGATTCACATCGACGGTTGGGATGCCTGACTCCTAAAGGTGTTGGTCCATAGAAACGACTGAGAAGGTTTGGAATTAAAATATGTCAACCCCTAGCAACAGCTGAAGAGAAATTTTTAGTTTAATGACGATAACTAGCGACGGCTAAAATACCTAAAATCTAAAGATGATGGTCCCTAACAACGACTGGGAAGGTTTGGAATTAAAATATGTCAACCCCTAGCAACTACTGGGAAGGTTTAGAATTGATGACATGCAAAAGGCAAAGGGGTAGCTACAAAAGGATAATGTAAAGATGACTTGATGATTCAGATACCAAAGGTAGATGGAACTTTGCAGTAGGTACGAATACCTCATTATATCCCTCAGGAACAATGGCGGGGAAGAATCTTTCAAAATATGGCTTACCACTCGGACTCGGGAACAAGCTTATGAAAATGTGTGACAAATTAGGTCAAAGTTCATTAACGAAAGACAATTATTCAGACAGGGAGCTCTACTGCAGTGTCAGAATGATTGGGAAAGAGAAGGTCGATACCCAATCAATCATTTTCTTCTATAAGAGACATGACCCAATTCTGGTAATTATTGTGTTTTAATATGGAAGACGAATGTTTGAACATGGATCTTTACAATAATATCCTAACATTCGGTTGGGGAGAAAGAAGTTTAGTGAGGATTCCTAGCAACGGTTGGAATACCTGACTTTTACTAGGGAGATTTAGGTTCAATGATGATTCCTAGCAACAACTGAAATACGTGACGTTTAAAGGTGATAATCCCTAGCAACTGGTTAGGGAAAACTTAAGTTCGGTGACGATTCCTAGCATTGGCTGGAATAACTGACATTTCGATAAAAATCCCTAGCGATTGTAGGGAAGACAAGGTTCAGTGACGATTCCTAACAACGGTTGTAATACCTTACTCTTACTGGGGGAAATTATGGTTCAATGACTATTCCTAGCGACGACTGGAATACTTGACTTCTAAAAGTGAAATTTAGGTTCAGTGACGATTCTTAGTGACGACTGTAATACCTGACTTCTAAAGATTAAATTTAGGTTCAGTGGCGATTCCTAGCGGCGACTAGAATACCTGACTCCTAAAGGTGTTGATCCCTAAAAACTGTGGGAAAATTTAGGTTCAAGGACGATTCCTAGTGACGCGTGGAATACCTGACTCCTAAAGCTGAAATTTAGGTTTAGTGACGATTCCTAACGACGGATGGAATACTTGACTCCTAAAGGTTAAATTTAAATTCAGTGATGATTCATAGCAATGACTCGAATACTTGACTCCTAATGGTGTTGATCCCTAGCAACTGTTGAGAAAATTTAGGTTCAGTGACGATTCACATCGACGGTTGGAATGCCTGACTCCTAAAGGTGTTGGTCCATGTCAACCCCTAGCAACAGCTGAAGAGAAAGTTTTAGTGTAGTGAGATTCCTAGCAACGACTAAAATACCTAAACTCTAAAGATGATGGTCCCAAACAAAGACTAGGAAGGTTTGGAATTAAAATATGTCAACCCCTAGCAACTACTGGGAAGGTTTAGAATTATGACATGGAAAAGGCAAAGGGGTAGCTACAAAAGGATGATGTAAAGATGACTTGATGATTTTCATACCAAAGGTAGAGAGAACTTTGCAGTAGGTACGACTACCTCATTATATCCCTCAGGCACAATGGAGGGGAAGAAGCTTTCAAAATATGGCTTACCACTCAGGACTCAGGAAGAAGCTTATGAAAATATGTGACAAATTAGGTCAAAGTTCATTAACGAAAGACAATTATTCAGACAGGGAGCTCTACTGCAGTGTCCGAATAATTGGGAAAGAGAAGGTCGATACCCAATCAATCATTTTCTCCTATAAGAGACATGACCCAATTCTGGTAATTATTGTGTTTTAATATGGAAGACGAATGTTTGAACATGGAGTTCTACAATAATATCCTAACATTCAGTAGGGGAGCAAAAAGTTTAGTGACGATTCCTAGTATGAATGGAATACCTGACTTTTACTGGGGAGATTTAGGTTCAGTGATGATTCCTAACAACGACTGGAATACCTGACGTTTAAAGGTGATAATCCCTAGCAACTACTTGGGGAAAATTTAATTTCAGTGGCGATTCCTTGCAATGGCTGGAATACCTGACATTTCGATGAAAATCCCTAGCGACTGCCAGGGAAGACAAGGTTCAGTGACGATTCCTAACAATGGTTGTAATACCTTACTATTACTGGGGAAAATTAAGGTTCAATGACAATTCCTAGCGACGACTGGAATACTTGACTTATAAAAGTGAAATTTAGGTTCAATGACGATTCTTAGCGACGATTAGAATACCTGACTTCTAAAGGTGAAATTTAGGTTCAGTGATGATTCCTAGCGATGACTCGAATACCTGATTCTTAAAGGTGTTGATCCCTAGAACATGCTGGGAAAATTTAGGTTCAGTGACGATTCCTTGCAACGGCTAGAATACCTGGCTCCTAAAGGTGAAATTTAGGTTCAGTGATGATTCCTAGCAGCGGTTGAAATACCTGACTTCCATAGGTGAAATTTAGGCTCAGCGATGATTCCTAGTGACGGCTCGAATACTTGACTTCTAAAGGTATTGATCCCTTGAAACTGCTAGAAAATTTATGTTCAATGACGATTGCTAGCGACGGCTGGAATACCTAAATCCTAAAGGTAAAATTTAGGTTCAGTGATGATTCCCAATGATGGGTGGAATACCTTACTCCTAAAGGTGTTGGTCCCAAGCAATGACTGAGAAGGTTTGGAATTAAAAGATGTCAACCCCTAGTAGCTGTTGGAGAGAAAGTTTTAGTTTAGTGACGATTCCTTGCGACAGCTAGAATACCTAAAATCTAAATATGATGGTCCCTAGCAACGACATAGAAGGTTGCTAAAATTTAGAAGATGTGAACCCCTACTAACGGTTGAGAAGATTTAGAATTGATGACATGCAATAGGCAAAGAGGTACCTGCAAAAGGATGATGTAAAAATGACTTGATGATTCCCATACCAAAGGTAGAGGGAACTTTGTAGTAGGTACAAAAACCTCATTATATCCCTCAGGCACAACAACGGGGAAGAAGCTTTCCAAGTATGGCTTACCACTCGGGAAGAAGCCTATGAAAATGTGTGGCAAATTAGGTCAAAATTCATTAACAAAAGACAACTATTCAGACAGGGAGCTCTACTGTACTGTCCAGATAATCGGGAAAGAGAAGGTCGATACCCAATTAATCATTTTCTTCTATAAGACATAAGACCTAATTCTTGTAATTATTGTGTTTTAATATGGAAGACGAATGTTTGAACATGGAGCTCTACAACATTATCCTAACAATTGAAAAAGAGAAAGTCTAAACCTAATCAGATTCTTCCATTTTTATTGGGAAAAGCTTATAAAACATGGGGGGGACTTGACGTTAGATCAAGTGTCTGAAGATTGATTATGAAAAGAATTTGGATGTGGCGGGGGTAAAGCACTTGATGTTGGATCAAACACTTGCGTCAATGAATATGATTTGATTTTAATTGTATTAACGGAAAAATTGATTTTGAAAATGATTGGAAAATGTGGGAAGGTTAGAGAAATTATTTACGTGTGTAATATGACGGGATAGCGCCAATAGCTAACTAATCGACTAAGCATAATGCAATTAACCAAAAGAAACAATCAAACAAATCACTTAGTAATTAAAAGAGCAAGAAATCAATTAATTAAAATAAACTAATTAGTTAATCGATTAAATAATCAATTATTAATAAATCTAAAAGAAATAATAAAATTAATTAAAAATAAAAGAAAGCATGAGAGGTCTTGCATATTAACATGGGGGTGTGGATATGAGTCTTATGGGCCAAAAAGTCCACATCAAACTTTTAACATAATTAAAAGAAAAAAAAATTAATAATAATAAAAGAAATAAAATTAAACACAAATTAAACCCTACAAAACAAGTGGGGGAGGAAGTCTTGAGAGAGAGTAAAGAAACTTTAAAATTTAAAATGCTTCACTCATAGCTGGACACATGGCATTGGGATAAATGAAAATAAATAACACAAAGGAACCAAGGACTTAAAACATTCTCTCTATCTCAGTTTCCAGAACGTAAAACAAAGCTTTCATCTCAAAACTTCTCTCAAAACTCTCCCTCTCTCGTGTTTTGATGATGCTCACACCAGGGGCCGTCGTCGGCCAGTCTAGCGGCAGAGGCACCCCCCTCCTTCTCACTCACCCCTAAACTCTTCTCTCATTCTCTCTCAAACATCTCTCATGGAGGTCAGATTCGAGCTTCTGAGCATTTTTCCTTTAAAATCATGTCCTTGTTTTTCATTTTGGTGATGGTTGTGGTAGACCAGTCCGGTGAGGTCCATCGGAGAAGATGACCGGAGTTAGGGATCCGGTGATGCGTTGTCACCTTCAAAACCATCAGATCCTTTCAAAATGTTTTAATCCAGATCCTTCTTCCTAATTACCACGCGTGTGCACGCGTTGACTGCAGAACATGATTGAAGCGTGCGCTTGGCCATCAAATATGCCACCTCAATTAATGAGGAATATTTGATGGCCCTTTTTTTTTTGTATTTTCTGATTTTTCATTTAATTTCCTTATTTTGTTTAATTCATAATAAATCCATTTTTAATCCAAAAAATATGAGACTTTCACCAAAAATCTTTAAATATTTTTCTGTTCCATATACTGAATTAAAATTATTTTTTGGATTAATTTTGGTATTTTTCATGAATTAAATATTTTTGTGTATATTTTTAATTATTTAAAAATACTTCTAACTTTTTAAAAATCATTAAAGTTTTTGTCGAAGGTCCTTTGACGTTGTTTGACCTAGGATAAATCCCTTGGCCATTTATTTGGTGTTTTGAAGGGAGTTGAACTTTTGTCCAAATTAAAGTGCATTTAAATTTATTTTTGAATTGATTTTTAATTGATTAAATGCTTAAAAATTATGTTGAACCATTTTTATGGTCTTGTAATGTTTGACTTTCTGTTTGGGCCTTGGTCATAGTTGATTTGACTTTTGTTTGATCAAAACCATTGGATTTAGGGGATTGATGAAATGTACATTTCATCTCCCAAAATGAATGGATGGTTTTGATTAGATGAAAATGCTCTCATGATCAATTTGTGTTCCTATTTCCCCCTCTCTCTTCATATTTATCCCTATTCTTCCATATTCCTTCATTTGACCAATGAAATTTGTAATGTCTAAATGCTAATTGATTCATTAATGACCTTGTGTCAGATGAATCAATACAAGTATGATTGAGATAAGTCCCTCCCAAATCTCTAACATGCATTAACACCTAGATTTTTATTGTCAAACCTCAAATAGTTGTGACTTCTACATAAGTCCAATTACGATTGCTTAACATAAAGCTAAATTTGACCCTTAAGGCATAACATTCTAGTAAGTGAGATTACAAGTCTCCCATTATTCATGGCATTGTGTGAAGACTTGAACTTTTTTCCTTTCATGAGAGTTAGTGGCATACTTGTTGAATTATCCAAGTTGGAGCCTTTCTCATGGAAGATTTATTGGTTTAAGGATTCATACTTGTGAATGAATGGTTGAGTGTTCTCCAGAATGACTTAATCAATTAAAACTCAACACTAACATTTGACTAACCATTTACTATCTCTTATTCATTATGCTTTTACTTTCAAGTCATTTACTTTATGCAATTTAAATTTCAGTCATTTATCATTCATTGACATTTACATTTCATATAACTTGTTTATGTTTAAGTCCTTTTTCACTTTGCTCATTTGAGCCATATCTTGTGATTGTATATATTGTTTGTGTATTTTGATTTTGTTTGTGGCCTTAGGGCCTTAAAACACCTAATAACAATAAAAACCCTAAAAAACATTTGGTGGACTATTGGAACTTGATTTGACCTTTGGACTTAGAATTAGGTAACATTCCCTATACTAAAGGACTTGGCCAATACCAACATTCGGAGACCGAACTATCTTTGACAGTGAATTTCATCTGATGCAAGACCTTGGATCTCTTTGGTTCATATGCTACTTTGTCTTTGTGCTTAATTGGTGTTTTCTTATTGTCTATGTTTGATGTTTTGTTCTGATTTGATCAAGGAATATTTCATCTGCTACATTGGAAGATACCGAAGACTACTCTAGCTATGGAATGCTTGCTTGGATGTGGCTATCTTTATTTGATGCCTTGATCTTTATTATGTTTGGATATTACTTATTGCATGTTTCTTATTGCTTGATCAAAGTCCAAAGGAAAATGAGTTTCTATATGACATTCTTGTCTGTTGGATTGCCTCCCATTGGTCAGATCTTTTTAAATCTTAACTTTTAAATGTGTGCTTAGGATAATCCCTTCATCTCCTCCCACTTTTTAAATTTCAAAATCTCTCCCCCTTTTCAAAAACTTTATTTTCTTATAATTTCAAACTTATACATGTTATAATAATTAGAAACTTTGGCCTTATGCCAATGAATTTTTAAATCTTTTCTTAATCAAATTTGTAAATAAACTTAACTACATTGACTTAAATTTCAAAAGACAAAAAAAGAACTAACAACCCCATTCAAAATTTTGGCCTTTTGCGCCCTTTTACTTAAACTTTTAGTTAAAACCAATTCATAAACTCATTTGAAATTTTTACCACGAACTACGAGGTTTTGATCCTTCCTTTCTATGTTGGTATGTAGGAACAAGACCGAAGGTCTTATCCAACATAAAAATATAATTAATGAATTCTTTTCTCATCCCCATACTCTATATTTTATCAAACATCATTTATACTCAAAAACATATGCACACAAAAAGGGCTCCCTATGAGTACCTAGGACACTTTGGGTGCTAACACCTTCCCTCTGTGTAACCAACCCCCTTACCTGTAATCTCTGACATTTTATTAGTTTTGATTTGAAAACTTCTTATCCTTGGGTTTTGTTCGTACTTTTCCCTTTTCCTTTGGAAAGAGCAAAAGCACGGCGGCGACTCTGGTTTTATTAACGTCAGGTTTATCCATAGCTTGATGGTCATGAATTTACCGCTACACATGCATTTGTTAGGATTAATCCTCAATTTTATCTTTCTTAGCCTCTCAAATAGCTTCTCTAGATTGACAAGGTATTCTTCTTCGGGTTGAGATTTGGCTATCATATTGTCAATGTAGACCTCGATGTCTCCATGAATCATGTCATGAAAGAGTGTGATCGTGGCTTGTTGGTATGTTGCACCATCGTTCTTTAATCCAAAAGGCATGAACTTGTAGCACAAGGTGCCCCATGGAGTAATGAAAATGGTTTTTTCCATATCCACTTGAGCCATTCGAATCTGGTTATAACCGGAGAAACCATCCATAAAGGAGAAAATAGAGAACTGAGCGGTGTTGCCCACTAGCAGATCAATGTGAGGTAGTGGGAAGTCGTCTTTGGGACTAACTCTATTTAGATATCTATAATCCACATACATACTTACTTTTCTGCACTTCTTGGGCACAGGCACAATGTTGGAAATCCATTTGAGATAATTGGAGACCGCTTGGAAACTGACATAGAGTTATTTTTGTACCTCCTCCTTGATCTTCATAGCCACGTCAGGACAGGTCCTTCATATCTTTTGCTTCACGGGAGGGAATTCTTCTCTACGAGGCAGATATTGGACCACGATGTCAATGTCGAGGTCGGACATGTCTTAGTAAGACCATGCAAACACATCCTTGTACTCCTTCAAGAGCTTGATCAACTTTGTCTTCACCTCGTCTTGTAGAGCTGAGCCAACATCGACCTCTTTTGATTCCTCGTTTGTTCCAAGGTTAACCACCTCAACTGATTCTTCATGCGGTTGGATGACTTATTCCTCTTCCTTGAGCAGTAATGTCAATTCCTCGGGGAGGTCTGCATCTTCATCACAACCCTCGTCGGCTTGATTAATCGGGTTATCAAAGTCATATGAGACTATAACAGAATTATCGTTGGTAGTTGTTAAGGGTGATCAACACGATTTAGGGTTCATGCTTTTATTCATAAGAAAGAAAAATGATTTGAAAAGAATTTTTAAGGAAAAAGAAAATTGCAATTTTTGGAGAGTGAAACAATAAATGAAAGACAAGGATCACAAGATTGAATGTGAAACGTGGATTTTTGATTAATGATTAAAAAAGGGAAATTCATTGAGGCCCTACAAATGATTCCCTCATGCCTTGGACTTGACATGGGTTCTTTTGATTAAAAGGTAAGACAACATGGAAAATTACATCTTAATCATGGCCACTTCAGGCACTTCCTTCATGGTCCACTTGGTGACACCCCTTTCTTTAGTCTTCATGAAAATCAATCTGGAATTTTCTTCCTCATCTTCTTCCAAAGCATAGACATGACCGTCAACAAGGTGACCGGAACTTAAAAAATATTCTGACAATGGGAGCACTTTTCCCTCCTTCACTATTCGCGGCATCTTCTTCAAATTCTGGGAATTGTATCCCAATCCCAAGCGATCCTTATTGTTGGGCACCTCAAGCATTCTTCCCCATCCTTGGTGGTGTCTATTCTTTATGATAGTCAAGGCGTATTGGAGCGAGGTCATCAGAAATTCTATATTATTTTATTCTTCCCTTATTGGCAAACCATCTCAATGTTGATAACTTCAAACGACTAAAACGAGATTTCCTTCATTTCTCCTTCTTGTTCAACATAGTGGAAGGATGTGAGATGACTCACCGTAATATCCTCCTCACCTTCTATAACAACCAGTTTATCATCGACCAAAAATTTCAACCTTTGGTGGAGTGTTGAAGTAACAACATCGACTGAGTGAATCGAAGGCCTTCCAAGTAGACATCTGTAAGCTGGATGGATGTCCATGACAAAGAAAGTGACAAAGAAAATATGGGGACCAATCTTCACAGGAAGATTTACTTCACCCATCACGGTCCTCCTTGACCTATCAAATGCTCTTACCACAAGCTCACTTGGTTTTATTACGAGTGCTTCAATGGTTAACTTATCAAGGGATCCCTTTAGCATCACATTGAGGGAAGATCCAGTGTCTACCAAAAATCTTGATAGAATTGTGTCTACGTACTCAATAGAAATATGGAGAGCCTTGTTATGATTTCTTCCCTTGGTGGGAAGCTCCTCGTCACTAACACCCAAGCTTAATCTAGTAGCGATGTTGTTAACTACTCATCCGAACTGGCACACTGAAATATCTTGTGGTACATGAGATGTCTTCAAGAATTTCACCAAGGAATCCCTATGTACTTTTGAGCACATCAACAAAGACAACATCGAGATTTTTGATGGTGTTTGGTTGAGTTACTCAACCACTTGATAATCACTCTTCTTGATAATGTGTAAGAACTCTTCTACTTCATTGGAAGGTGCAAGATCTTGCCTTTGCTGAGTATCGCCAATTTGGTTGCCCTTGTCCAAGGTGGAAGTATTACTAGGACCAATCGGAGGAGGTGCGGGTGCAAAGATCCTTCCACTTCTTATGACTCCGCGAGTGTCAGCGATGCTGATATTGTATCTTTAGACTTTAATGGTTCTTCTTGAATTTTCTTACCATGAATGTAGACTGAGGCGTCATACACCCATGGGGCTGCCTTAGTGTCATTGTACGAGAATGGTTTTGGAACCATTATTATCATTGGAGCAACAGGATTTGTTGAAAGAGTTAATTGAGACAAGTTATACATAATTTGTATAGGAGGGACTTCATCGTATGGTAACTCGAGAGTAAACACGTATTTAAGTGTAGAGGGTCGATCAATTAAAAGAATTCCTTGATTCATCAGAGTCTGAATTGAGGCCTTCAATACCTCACACTATTGTGGGTCCTTTAAAAATTGTTCACAAGTATCGGTGCAAACTGAGAATGCATCACTTTTCATGAGTATGTGCTTGATTTCAACGAGCGGAGTCTTTAATTCACTGACAGAGGTTATCACTTTCCTTCCATCATCCAATTATACCATATTCACATTTTATTTATTATGCGGAGGCATAGGGTTGTTGTTTATATTATGGACGTTAGGCGTGAACGTAATTGCCATTAAATCAATAAGATCTTGGACTTTATACTTCAAAGCTTTATTATTCTCGATAGAATGTCCGGGAGCACCGGAATGGAATTCACTATGGGCATTTGCATCATAACCGAGAGGAAGAACCGCTGGTGGGGGTCTTATCTCCCTTAGTTTTACAATTGATCCTCTTAGAAAGTATGGTAAAATATGGTTGTAAGGCATAAGAACTGGGTTAAACCTTCTTTCAGGTCTTTTTGCTCTTTGTTGTTGCTGATACCGGGGTTGTTGATGTTGTTGTTGTTGTTGTGGATAACATTGTTGTTGTGGTTGTTGGTAGTGTTGTTGTTGTTGTTGTTGTTGAGGTTGAACAGGAATAGTAAATGGTTTTTGTGGAATTGGTTGAACGGGGGCCACGGTGGCCACTTGTTGATATGGAACTTAATAGGTTGCATCCCTTGATCGGACGACTACAGTTGCAATAGTCTCGCCTTCTCTTTTCTTGCCATAGGGAACAAAAGGTTTCTTTGCTACACCAGATGTACTTGCAGAGATTTGAATTTTACCCATCTTGATCATGTTCTCGATCCTCTCACCAGCCAATATCAAATCAGAAAAGCCGGAGGAGGTACTTCTTACCATTCTGTCAAGGTACAAACCTTGTTAATTGCTCGTGAATATGTCTATCAACTTTGGTTCCAACTATGGTAGTTGTACCCGGGCCACATGCTCCCTCCATCTCTGAGCGTACTCTTTAAATTTTTCCTTAGACTTTTGTGTTAAATTCTGCAACTGCGTGCGGTTAGGTGCCATATCAGTGTTATATTAATAGTGCCTGAGGAATATGAGTTCCCTTCAATTTCATGTACCAATCTAGGGACGCCTCACTAAGTGAATCTTGGAAAAAGTGCATCAAAAGTCAGTCCTCACTAAAATATGCATCCATTTTCCGACAGTAAGCTCTGATGTGGGCTCTAGGGTCACTAGCTCCCTTATACTTCTCAAAGTCTGGGACTTTGAATTTAGCAGGGATAACCACTCTAGGCACCAAGCCTATTTCCGCTACATCAATACTCTACATTGCTTTAAGTTTCTCCTCAATGACCCTTACCTTCTTTTCTACCTCATTAGTCATCAGACCAAAAGCATCATACTGAGAGGTAGCCCGAGGGATGAAGAAATCATCATGTTGATCATCTATCTCGATGACAGTAGGATGAAGATTGATGTGTGGGACACTATCAGGTGCGCCTACGTGGATTGGAGGGTCAACTTGAGGAGGAGGAATCGGAGTCTCGACTACTAGTGGAATGAGAGGATTGGTAGCATTAGCATGTTGATTCATATCTTCTTAAATTTTCTCCATAATCTCTTGGCTCATTGCGACCACTTGGATCTTCTCCATAAGTTTCCCCAACTAGGACCTCACTTGGGATACTTCCTCTTAAAGCGCGGCTTGGGTTTGCTGAAGTTGCTCAATGACAACTTGTTGGTGTCTTCGCGTATTGTATCGGAAAGTCAGCTTTGGAGAGTGGTTCTGATCAAAAAAGGGTGGATATATGAGTTTTTATGTTTTGAAAGATACAAATGATGCATGGATTTTTTTTGTTTTTATGTTGATGTAAAGCTCATTTAGTTAATCGTGTTTATTCATTGCAAGAAATACTTAACGATTTACGTTCATAATCAAAGATAAAGGAAAACACAATAGAGAGAATCACAAAGCTTTATTTATCCTTTGAAGGGAAGTCAAGACAAGTTACAATACATGGAAGTTGCAAAGTACAAGTAGTGGAAACAAATAAATTAACTAGATGTTAACCCTAAAAATGACCCCTTGAGACCTACGAAGAGCCTCAATGTTGGTAATGAGTTCGGCCATAATCTTCTTGCATAATTTGACGAAGTAATATACCTCCTCAAGGGTATTATCTGGGAATATAATCAGACCAGCCTCCTTCAACTTGTCGAGAAAGTCTTGAAGAGCATAATTAGTCAATACTGCCATGTTGACGTATTTGTCCCTCCACTCATTGTAAATGGTTTGGAGATTTTGGATGACTTCATCCCTTTAAGCAATGGAAGCTTCGGCTCTATGTAAACCCTCCTCCTAATGTCTATAGTTGTTTTGCAACTCCACATGGGCTGGGTCATATATCCCCCTCTTAAGGTTCTTGATTTGCTCGCTAGCTCATCCAAGGTTGAACTGCTTGCACAAGAAGCTTCGATGAATCTTTTCTCTCTCTAGTTGTTCCTTAACTAAGAGGTATTTACACTCCTTGAGAGTAGTCTTAAGCTCGAGGATTTGGGCTTCATAATCCTCCCTTGATTATTTCTTTATTGCGTTAGATCTCTTGACAGTCTTCTCAAGGTCCTTGATTGTTCAAAACGCTTGATCCAATATGTCGTTGCGGAAGTCTAGCTCAGAATTAGCTCCTTGTAGAGCTCCACCAACCCTAACTCTTTGGCCTTTGGCTATTCGGATCCTCTTCTTCTTGTTATCCTTGAACGTTTCATAAACTTGTTTACCCTTATCTTCCAAGACGTGTTTACATTCATTGGCACGATTGAGTTGGACTTGTAAGTAAGTGTTCTCCAACTCAAGCTCTTTGATTTGGTCGGTAAGCTTTTCCATGTCCTGTTGTAGGATATGCTCGGGCTCGGGCATCAAAGGGAATGAAGAAGGGTCAAACAAAAATGGTATCTTAAAAACCTTAACCCTCTCTTTTACCCACACAAAGTAGGGTTCTTTGGCTAGGATGTTCTTCTTACCCCATTCTTAGTCAATACGGACTATGTTTGTCTAAGATTTTTGCACTCTCTTCATGTTTGGATCGAGCGGATCTACGGTATTGATAATGAAAGGAATGAAGTCTCTTTCCTTGGGAGGACTCAACATGGCGTACCCCAATTGACTTTTGAGTAAAGCGGGGTTGTAGTTGATACAACCTTGCATTCCTATTAAGGGTATGTTTGGGAACCCTTCACATCTCACAATGACTTCTTTTGTATCCCATTCTCTCTTGTACCACAGGATTGAACCGGCGGAGAGAGATGCGAACCTTTGAGGCCATGTCAAATTGTTTTGAGCAAAAGGTCCACATTGAGCCATGCAGACCCTCATCCACAGGTGGAACAGAGTAGCACAACAAAGGAAAGTACCTAATTTCTTATCATGCCTTGTATGAAAGGTATGATAGAAGTTGGCAAGTAGAAAATGCACCGGATTCTTTGTTAAAAACTTCAACCGCCAAGTGATTCATGAACTTGTCCATATTTGGGAATAGAATAGTTCCATGAATCAGAAGTGCTAAGGTTGCACTACAGAGGTCGGGTCTCTCTTCCTTTAACATCTCCTAAGCATGGGCTTCGAGGAACTTTTGAGTCAAACCCTTGAAGAAACCTTTAATGCCCCAATTGGCCACTAGCTTGTTAGCGTTGATACCCAAGACAATCGAGAGCTCGGTCAAATAGAAACCTTCTTCTAATTTGGGAAAAGGGTTGTATTCTTTGATTGATTAGTTAAGGAGTCTCTCAAGGTCTTCCAAGGTTGGAGAGATTTGGAAGTCTGGGAAAGTGAAGCATCTCAAGGGGACGTCATAGTATTGGGCCATTTTAGTGATAACACCATAATCAACTTTCTCGGTCAGAAGATCTATGATGTTCCTGAAATTGGCTCTAAACTTGTTGTCCTTGAGGGCTATTACCTTTGAGATGAGGACCTTCAATGAGCTGATGTCGGGACTCTTGAATCGGAAGGTATAAGTGTTTTTCCTTGTTGAAGAATCCATGATTGTGTCGGTAAAAGTTCTTGTAATTCTGCGGTTGAAAAAATGAAAATCTTGAGAGTATTGCTTTATTAATTTGATGATGAATGAATATATGTATGAATGATTGGTTTTATTTATTTCCACGGAACTTAGGCATGGGTTCAAAGTTTCGGAGCATCGTGACGAAGCATGAGGTTTAATAATGATTTCTTTGAAAATCAAGGTTCTCGCTTTATATGATCTAGAGCTTTTAAGAAATTAGATGTAAGACACTGCCCCTAGAGTCATGGACTTCATTGACTGTCAGCCGCTTATGTCAATTTACTTGCTTGGAGACTGTTTCATCAAGGTTATCTACTCTAAAAGTGAGATCTTCGTATCGACCCTTACGAGGAAGGCACTTCGGTGGCCTATACTACGCGACCATCAGTCTAGGCTGGACATGGTTAAATGTTCTAAAAGGGGGTATTATGATAACATGCTCTAGTAAAGGAAAGGATGCTTATGCCGAAAGCACGACGACCATCAATCCCCTTAAAAGAATCTACCACTAAATGAGGTTCTCGTACGACCCTAACGAGGAAGGCACCTTCTGTGCCAATACTACTCAACCTCTCCTATCTCAAGCAAGCTCTCAGACTTGGGTGGAGAGTCTTTCACACCTGGTTTTCTTTATAATCATTATTGCTTCCAAAATCTTCGTCACAAGACCATAGTTACCGTCCAACAGACGAACATAGAAATAAACACAGGTTAGAAATAAAAATAATATATACAGGAGAAATAAATGACAGATAAATATCCACGTACGCAAAAGGAAAACAACCCAAACTAGGATATACTCGCTTAGGGAGAACCATAGATTCTAGGTTAGATCCTAGCAGAGTCTCCAGTTGTCGCCACTAGTATTAAAGGTGAAAACGAGAACCATGACCTTTCGAATAAAAAGATCAGGAGAGTCACCACTGAATTTTATTTGAGTGCCTCTATAGCGGTAAATTCATGACCATTAAGCTATGGATAAACTTAACGTCAATAAAATCAGAGTCTCCACCGCACTTTTATTGTTTCCAAAGGAAAAAGGAAAAGTACGAACAAAACCCAAAGATAAGAAGTTTTCAAATCAAAACTAATAAAATGCCAGAGATTATAGGTAAGGGGGTTGATTACACAGAGGGAAGGTGTTAGTAGCCAAAGTGTCCTAGGTACTCCTAGGGAGCCCTTTTTTTATGTGTGTATGTGTGTTTTGGCATAAAATATGTTTTCAATAAAGGAGTGTGGGGATGAGAAAAGCATTCATTAATTATATTTTTTTTGTTTGACAAGACCTCCAGATTTATGCCTATGTACCAAAATAAAAATGAGGGATCAAAACCTCGTAGTTCGTGGTATCAATTTCAAAATGAATGGATTGCTTTTAATCAAAATTTAAGTTTAAAAGAGGCACAAAGGGACCAAAAGTTTGAATGAGTGTTAGTTCTTTTTATTATTTTGAAATTTTAAGTCAATATGATTAGATTTATTTACAAGTTTGATTTAAGAAAAGAGTTTTAAAATGTAATGGCATAAGGCCAAAGTTTCTAATTTAATATAAAGTCTAAGTTTGAAATCATAAGCAAAGAAAGATTTTGAAAAGGGGGAGAGATTTTGAAATTTAAGAAGTGGGAGGAGATGAAGAGACTAATCCTAAGCATAAAATTGAAAGTTAACAGTTTAAAAGATATGACCAATGGGATGCAATCCAAGGCATCAAATAAATATGGACACATCCAAGCAAGCAACTTCACATCTAACATTCTTCTTTATCTTCTCATGTATCAGATGACATACTCCTTGATTAGCTCAGAATAAGGCATTAGACATAGGTTCAAAGTAACAGTTGTATCAAGACCATGTAGCAGATGAGTTCATGTGGATCCCAATACTTGTATTAGATGAAAGCTCAAATCATAATAACTTGGTCTCAGAAATGTTGGCATTGGCCAAGTCCTTTTGAATAGGAAATGTTGCCTAATTCTAAGTCCAAAGCTCAGATCAAATGCAACAATCCACATAAACATTTTTTAGGGTTTTTGTTGTTTATTAAGTATTTTAAGGTCTTAAGACAATAAACACAAACAAAATACACAAACAAATATATACAATCACAATATATGGCTAAAGTGAGAAAAGTGAAAATGACATAAACATAAACAAGTTAAATGATATGTAAATGACAAATGAAATGGTAAATGGCTTAAATTTAAATTGCATAAAGTAAATGACTTGAAGAATAAAAGCAAGGATAATAGTAAAATGTTAGTTGATTAGATGTTAGCGAGGTTTTGCTTTTCAATTGATTAAGTCATTCTTTGGAGAACCCTTAACCCTCTATTCACAAGCATGGATCCTTGAACCAATACATCTTCCAAAGGAAGGAAAAAAGGCCAATTTTCAACACAATACCATGAAAGGGTCAAAATTTATCTTTATGTTAAGCAATCATAATTGGACTTATGTAGAAGTCACGACCATCTGAGGCTGGGCAATGGACATTTTGGTGTTAATGCATGTTAAAGTTATGGTATAATGAACCATAATCCTAAAACATACCACACACAAAAAGAAAAAGATCAAAGGATGGACCTATCTCATCCATACTTGTATTGGTTCATCTAACACAAGGTTATTGATGAACCAATTAGCCTTAGGATATTGAGACTTCATTTGTCAATGGAAAGGATGGGAGAGAATGGGATTGAAGATGAAGAGGGAGCGGAGATGAGAGAAACACAAATTAGTCCCGGGAGGAATTTTATCAAATTAAAATCATTCATTCATCTTAGGAGATGAGATGTACATTTCATGAATCCCCTAAATCCAATGATTTTAATCCAACAAAAGCAAAATCAACCTTGACCAAGGCCCAAACAAGTAGTCAAACTTCACAAGTCAATAAAAATGGCTCAACATAATTTCTACACAATTAATCAATTAAAAATCAAATTAAAAATGCATTTAAATGATATTTAGTTTGGTCAAAACCTGAAACCTCTTTAAAACACCAAATAAATGCCCAAGAGATTTATCCTAGGCCAAACAAGGTTAAAAGACCTTAGACAAAGAATTTCATAATTTTTGAAAAGTCAAAAGTATTTTTAAGCAATTAAAAATATGCACAAAAACAATTAATTCATGAAAAATATCAAAATTAATCCAAAAAATAATTTTAATTCAAAAAATGAAAGAGGAAAATATTTGAATTTGTTTGGTGAAAGTGCCATATTTTTTGGATTAAAAATAAAATTGATATGAATTAATTAAAATGAAGCCATTAAATTAAAATTCATAAAATGAAAGGAAATTGCAAAAAAACTAGGGCCATCAGATCTCCCTCATTAATTTAGGTGGCAGATATGATGGCTAATCACGTATCATCCACCATACTCCACAGTCAACGCGCATACAGGCTTGGTAATCAAATTGGATGCGTGAGATTAAAACATTTCAAACGGATCATGTGGCTGAGATGTGTGACAACACATCACCGGAGCTAGTGCTCTGGTTTTTTCTCCAATGGACCTCATCGGAATGGTCCACCATCAACCATCACCAAAATGAAAAACAAAGACATGGATTTAAAGAAAAAATGCTCAGGAGCTCAAACCTGACCTCAATTTTCTCCAATTCCACGTATATAAAAAGATACAGGGATTTGAATTTTGAGGATCATGAACTGAGTTGCTTCGATTTGACCTCAAAGCAACTTAATATTCTTGCCTACATTGATAGGACTTCAGACAACCAAAAATCACAAAGAATGGTGAAGAATTGAGGGAGAATCGAAGAGAAGAAATTTATGAAAATTCACCTTCAATGGAGCTTCAAACTTGCTTGATCTTGATTTAAATTGTGCCTGGCCTTACTTTAGATGCTCCTTGGAAGTGATTAGGATCAAAAAGAGGTCCAGACTCTTGGAGTTTCAATCTCAAAACAGATGGAGATTTGAAACTCGATTTTCAAAGAAAACCTTCAAGATTATCCTTCAATGGTGAGGGTTTGGGATTGCAGGTTCAAAGCTTGAGCATGAGGTCCTTAGTTCTGAGCAATGAGGGTCTTATTTATTACCAAGGAGATTCATTTCCACACACTTCCAAATTTGGCAAAAAATGATAAAGTCCCTTTGCATACTTGCATGAGCGTGTGATAGGCCCATTAAGTGATGTAATCAGGTCCAAAAATGAGTGAGAATCATGCTGAAATCATGTTGCAAGGCCATGCAATTGTGTATGAAAAGTTGAAGTGGAAGTGGAAATCATCCAAATGGTTCTTCATATTGCACTCATGCGCAAGTCCTTCATTCTTTGGCCAAATGATATGATCTTGGACTTTTTGGAAAGGTGGGATCAATGGAAACAACTTTCATGTTGAATAGTTTTTCATTTGAAGCTTGGATCATGATGATGTTTGAGGTGTAAGTTTGGGAAATCAAACATATTTGAAAATTTTCTAAGTCCCAAGTCAAATGTTTACTTCTTCCATCTTAAATAACTTTTTCTATGGACTTCAAATGAGAAAATATCCTTCATAAAAGTTGTAGCTCTCTCAAAACTCTTAAATTTGGTCACAAATTTGACCTTATTTGGATTCGGCATGAAGGAGTTATGCATTTTATAAGTTGAGGAAATCACTTGTTCAATGGTATTGGCCCAAAATGACCTATAATGTTTCCTCTTGGCACATGCATTTGCGTGTTAAATTTAAACTTACTCCAAACATAAAAGTTGAATTAGACATATTTAATTTGACCATGGAAGTTTAATGGCTTTCATATCATAAAAAATTAGCAAGTTATGGTCTTGGGAAGTTGACCTCCAAACTAGGGTTCAAACAAAATGACCTATAATCTTTAACCATAAAAAATGACTTTCCAAGAAAAACTAGCTCTAGAATTAAACATAAAAGTTGTTTGGAATGTAATTTTGAGTAAAGTTTCTCTTGGAATCATTTTCATATGACAAAAAGTTTAGGAGATAGGGTATAGGGAACCCCAGTTTGGACTAGTTGACTTTCTCTGGTCAACCCCCATGAACCATCTTGCTAGCTTGATATTCTCTTGACTTTTGGGACTCATGGAGGATCATATATGCATAATATGATGTAATGTGAAGTATCCATTGAAATATTTGATCAATTTTTGAAGAAACTTGTTGAAGAAGTCACACAAGATACCCAAATGAATTAGGGTTTTCAAGGCAAACAAACTTCAAACTCTTGATGGTTTCTTGATCAAAATGATATGCGAAGATCATGGGGATCCGTATATGATGCCTAGAGACAATGTGAAGCGTCTCTTGATTATTTTCCTTGCATTGAGGGTCCTAAACACTAGATATGAGCTTGATAGAGCATAGGAGAGCATGCACACTACCTACAAAAGAAACCAACTATACATTGACATATTTTTGGTATTTAGGTTAGTAAACAAAGAAAAACAAAGTATGATACAATCAAGTGTGATTGGTGATCTCTCCCAATGAAAACCCAATGAATGAGGGGTAAGGAGGATGCCAAGGTGTGATCCCAATGTCAATGCATATGATGGGATATCATGAGGGATCTTAAGGTCAAAATTGGGGACTTACAGCTGCCCCTATTTAAGGACGTTCAAGCTGAGGAGATGAAGGTTAAAATATTTGTGTCGCCTTAGTAGAATGGACTTAAATAACAACATAGAAACAAATTTTGGTCCCTAAGAGACCTCATGATGCATATGATATGAATGTTAAAAATAATCTTTGTGGGGAAAATGTTGCCACAAAGGAAAAGAATTCGGAGAGACTGAAAGTCTGCAGGAGCATAATGCACCCCGTAAGGAATACTCACTGGGAGACATAGACTTTCGGGATAATATTTTATGCGTAGGCCAGGCTACGACTTAAAACTATTGTAGACACAAGATAATTCCATGAAAATAAATCAATGAAAGGAATCGGCCAGGGACAAAGAAGAAAAATCTTCAGGGGAAACAGGTAAATTAGAACCAAGCTGAAATACTTGAACCAAACAGGAAATGGCGATTTTAGTGAGGAAATATGCACTCAAACTCGACTGAGGGAATAATGAACTTCAACATAGGAGTACCATAATTACATTACCTACCACCGGTTACTAGGTAGGAAGATAATGTAATCTTTCAGAGAGGCATCCGTTACCTAGTTAGGGTAAACATATCAAGGATGACTCACTGAGGAAAAAAGAGGTGTATTCATTAGCGGTTACTGGGTAAGAATAACCTGCTGTGGAAAATAGGTCAAATAGGATTTACGACTACCGGTTACTGGGCAAAAGACCAAAGAGAGAGAGAGAGAGTATTCGTCACTAGTTAAAGTGAACATATCAAGGATAAACTCAAAAGGAAGAATATTCGTCATCGGCTAAGATGAACATATCAAGGATATACCGCCGGGGGGAGAAATAGGAATTATATCTATCAGTTACTTGATAGAATACCAAAAAGAGAATATCCGTCACCAGTTAGGATGAACATATAAAGGATAGACTCAGCAGGGGAAAGCAGGATTTACAACTACCGGTTACTGGGCAGAAGACTGCAAAGAGGAGGAAACCCGTCATCGATTAGGATGAACATATCAAGGATTAACCCTCTGGGGAACGAAATAGGGATTACGACTACCTTTTTACTGGGTAGAAAACCAAAAAGGGGAGAATACCCGTCATCGATTAGGATGAACATATCAAGGATAGACTACCTAGGGAAACACAAAACGAATCCCCTGGGGAAAATAAGAGGAAGTAGATTACTGTTACCAGGTATTGGGTAAGAGTAAGGTACTCGCAAATGGAGAAGAATATTACCAGTTACTCGGTAATAGACTCTCAGGGGACCAAAGCATCTATGTAGGTAAGATCTAGAAAGAAACGGTCAAACAGAGACTCGACCCAGTGAGAATATAACTCAGGAGGAGTGGTTCTATCCAGATAATCAACTGGGGAGAAAGCTGAAATGATAATCATCCACGAGGAAATAACTCAGTGGGGAATGAGATAGGTTAAATTCTTTCTACTTAAGGGGCTGACACTCTACAATTGAGGGAGGACAGACGCACCAAATCTGCACGAGGGAAATGATATCACCATAGCAGAGGATCAGAAAATAGGGAACCAAATGAAATAATAATGCAATAATGAAATATTTGATGTATGAATGTATATGTACATGTATATGATTGGTTATTATGATGACAAAATAATCATAAAGGATACAAATGTCACTGATCTGAATCATCACTACAACACTCGGCTAATCTCGACAGGATGGAGGCATCAACTGGAGAAAAAGTTAGGGATGAACATAAATCATCCACCTCAAAATAGCTCGACCCTGACTGGGGAAAGAGAAAAGATTTGCTGAGGATCTGCATCATCAATTCTGTGGGGAATTTTAGGTCAACACCATACCAAAATGGGAGACAACCTTGCAAAGGACCAAAAATAATTTTCAAGATCAGTGCTAGCGGGGATCAGGGGTGGACTTTGCTGGTGACTGGAGGGGAATAAACACTATGTTGAATCTATGCAAACCATTCAGATTACGCGCCTACAACCCAACTGGGGGAGGCAATCACAAAACTCGGTTGGAGAAACTGAATTATTGTTGGGAAGGAAAAGATGACCAAACCAACTGCTCGGGGAGGACCAACAACGCTTCACACTTCTAAGACTTACCTGTTCTCAGAGTGCTGTTGATATTCCTTACTGGAATCAATTGCTCTTTAAAAGTAATTGCTTTTATTATTGTAAGAAAAATGATTTTGATTTTGATTTATTTTAAAATTATCATCATAAAAATTTAATTTAATTTACCTGAAAGATAAATAAGTGTAGAAAGAATTGGATAAAAAGCTTAACTTTATTTAATAGAATGGTAGCCTGTAAATGACAAGACTCCATAGAATATTTACAAAAGTTAAAAAATGGTAATTTACATGGAAAATGGCTACTTTGAATATAATGATCACTAATCCTTCTACCAACTTCAATATCCACCGTGCTCTCGGCTTCGGTTAAAAATGATGAATCTGGGTCGACTGACTTGCTCAAAACTAGAGATCAAACGAATGTAGTTAGTTGCCGAAATCCCTATTTTTGCATAAATTTCCCCAAGGCGGGGTACTCAATTTATCGGGATAAATTTTTGTTTCATGTCTCTAACTTTTTCCTGGATCGCCCTTTCGGGTTTTCAATCCACCGAGACGCTCATTTCTGCCTAAGCCGCCCTTTTGGGTTTTCAACTTAGCTAGTGGCTCTTTTATTTTTAGGCGAAGTATTCTTGACTGCATCAGCATTCATAGGAGGTGTGAACTCTTCATCATCCATAGTTTTAAGAATCAAAGCACCGCCTGAAAAGGCTCTCTTAACAACATATGTGCCTTCATAATTAAGAATCCATTTACCTCTAGAATCTGGTTTGAAAGATAAAATCTTCTTGAGCACAAGGTCACCTTCTCTGAACACGCGAGGCCTGACCTTCTTATCAAAAGCTTTCTTCATTCTCTGCTAGTATAACTGGCCATGAAACATGGCATTCAACCTTTTCTCTTCAATCATATTCAGCTGGTCATACTTGGTCTGACACCATTCAGCTTCAGTCAACTTGGCTTCCATCAAAACACGCCGTGTGGGATCTCAACCTCTACTGGAAGCACAACTTCCATACCATATACAAGGGAGAAAGGGGTTTCCCCTGTTGAAGTGCAGATGGATGTACGGTACCCATGTAAAGCAAATGGGAGCATCTCAGGCCAACCTTTGTAGGTCACAACAATCTTCTGAATGACCTTCTTGATGTTTTTATTTGTAGCTTCAACAACCCCATTCATGTTAGGTCTGTAGGGAGGAGAATTATGATGTTCAATCTTGAAGTCTTTGCAAAGAGCATCCACCATATTATTATTCAAGTTCGATCCATTGTCAGTGATGATCTTACTCGGCACACCATAACGGCATATAATATGATATTTGATAAACCCCACAACAACTTGCTTAGTTACATTTGCATACGATGCTGCTTCAACTCACTTTGTGAAGTAGTCAATATCCACCAAAATAAAATGATGTTCGTTCGAAGCTTTAGGATCAATCATACCAATCATATCAATCATATCAATTCCCCACCTGGAGAAGGGCCATGGAGAGGAAATGACATTCCACATTGTCGAAGGAACATGAATCTTATTTGCA
Organism: Lathyrus oleraceus; assembly: GCF_024323335.1. NCBI lineage: Eukaryota > Viridiplantae > Streptophyta > Magnoliopsida > Fabales > Fabaceae > Lathyrus > Lathyrus oleraceus. The sequence goes on from NC_066581.1 coordinate 443,172,426, forward strand.
TAAATTTGACACTTGTGGCATTTCTTCACAAACTTGCAACAGTCAGATTCCTCTGTCAGCCAATAGTAACCTGCCCTCAACATCTTCTTAGCCATAGCACGTCCATTGGAATGAGTACCAAATGAACCTTCATGGACTTCCATCATCAACAAGTATGCTTTGTGTCTATCCACGCATCTGAGCAAAACTATATCAAAGTTTCTCTTGTAAAGAACATCACCATTCAGGTAGAAATTTCCAGCTAATCTTCTTAAAGTCTTCTTATCTTTCAAAGATTCCCCAGGCGAGTAAATCTGACTTTGGAGAAAACATTTGATATCAAAATATCACGGCTTTTCATCTTTGACTTCTTCAACAACAAACATATGAGTTGGCCTATCAAGACACATCACAGTCAAATTAGGAACTTCATTCCAGAACTTCACCATAATCATTGAAGCCAACGTTGCAAGAGCATTTTCCATCCGGTTTTCATCTCGAGGGATATGATTAAACTCGACCTTTGTAAATAAAGTTGAAATCCTCCTTACATAAGCTCTTTATGGTATCAAACCAGGTTGATTCATCTCCCATTCACCTTTGATCTGATTCACAATCAAAGATGAATCTCTATAGACATCAAGATATTTAATTATGAGATCAATGGCCTCTTCAAGCCCCACAATGCAAGCTTCATACTCAGCCATATTATTTGTACACTTGAAAGTCAACCTAGGTGTAAACGGAAAATGAGTTCCTTGAGGGGTAATAATCACTGCCTCAATGACATTACCAAATTGATTAACAACTCAATCAAATACCATGCCCCAACAGGAACCAGGTTTTGGCCCTTCTTCAAGCAATGGTTCATCACAATCTTTCACTTTCAAGTATAAGATCTCTTCATTAGGAAAATCATATTGTACTGACTGGTAATCTTCAATTGGTTGGTGAGCCAAATGTTCAGCCAAGACACTACGTTTGATAGATTTTTGAGATTGATATTCAATATCATACTCAAATAACAACATCTGCCAACAGGAAATCCTCCCAGTTAAAGAAGGCTTCTGAAATATATACTTGATTAGATCCATTTTGGATATCAACCAAGTAGTATGATTCAACATATACTGACGCAGACGCTTAGTAGCCCAAGCCAATGCGCAACAAGTCTTTTCAAGCACAGAATACCGGGTCTCACAGTCAGTGAATTTCTTACCAAGGTAGTAAATTGCATATCCTTTCTTTCTAGGGTTTGACAAGTCCTTCAGACTTCTGCCTACGTACCAACATAAAAATGAGGGATCCAAACCTCGTAGTTCGTGGTATTAATATCAAAATGAGTGGATTGCTTTTAACAAAATATTAAGTTTAAAATAGGCACAAAGGGCCCAAAAGTTTGAATGAGTGTTATTTCTTTTTGTCTTTTGAAATTTTAAGTCAATATGATTAGATTCATTTACAAGTTTGATTTAAGAAAAGAGATTAAAAATGCAATGGCATAAGCCCAGAGTTTCTAATTGGCAATAGAGTCTAAGTTTATAAATCAAAAGCAAAGAAAGTTTTTTAAAACCGGGGAGAGATTTTAAAATTTAAGAAGTGAGAGGAGATGAAGAGACTAGTCCTAAGCATAAAATTAAAAGTTAAGAGTTGAAAAGATCTGACCAATGTGATGCAATCCAACAGACAAGAATGTCATATAGAAAACCCATTGTCCCTTTGGACTTTGAATCTAGCAATATCAAAAAGCAAATAGAAATATGGAGAGCAAGGCGTCAAATAAAGATAGCCACATCTAAGCAATCAACTTCAGAACCAAAAGTGTTCTTTGTCTTCCCATGTATCATATGACATACTCCTTGATTGGCTCAGAATAAGGCATTAGACACAGGTTCAAAGTAACAGTTTTATCAAGACCATGTAGTAGATGAACTCAAGTGGATTCCAATACTTGCATCAGTTGAAAGATCTAATCACAATAACTTGGTCTCAGAAATGTTGGCATTGGCCAAGTCCTTTTGCATAGGGAATGTTGCCTAATTCTAAGTCCAAAGCTCAGATCAAATCAACAGTCGACACAAACATTTTTTTAGAGTTTTTGTTGTTTATTAAGTATTTTAAGGTCCTAAGGCCACAAACACAAACAAGTTACACAAACAAATATATAAAATCACAATATACGGCTCAAGTGAGCAAAGTGAAAATGACATAAACATAAACAAGTTAAATGATATGTAAATGGAAAATGAAATGGTAAATGACTTGAATTTAAATTTCATAAAGTAAATGACTTGAAAATAAAAGCAAGATTAATAAAAAGTAAGTCAAATGTTAGTTGATTAGATGTTAGTGATGTTTTTATTTTCAAATGATTAGGTCATTCTTTGAAGAACACTCAACCCTCTATTCACAAGCATGGATCCTTGAACCAAGACATCTTCCAAAGGAAGGAAAAAAGGCCAAGTTTCCACACAATACCATGAAATGGGGGAGACTTACAATCTCACTTACTATAAAGCTATGCCTTTAGGGTCAAAATTTAGCGCTATGTTAAGCAATCGTAATTGGACTTATGTAGAAGTCACAAATATCTGAGGTCGGGCAATAGAAACTTTGCTGTTAGTGCATGTTAGAGATATGGTATAATGAACCATACTCCTAAAACATACCACACACAAAAAAGAAAAATATCAAGGGATGGACCTATCTCATCCAGACTTGTATTGGTTCATCTAACACAAAGTTATTGATGAACCAATTAGCCTTAGGATATTAAGACTTCATTGGTCAATGGAAGGGATGAGAAAGAATTGGATTAAAGATGAATAAGGAGGGGAGATCAGATAAACACAAATTGGTTATGGGAGGAATTTTATCAAATTAAAATCATTCATTCATTTTGGGAGATGAAATGTACAATTCATCAATCCCCTAAATCCAATGATTTTAATCCAACAAAAGTCAAATCAACCTTGACCAAGGCCCAAACACATAGTCAAACTTCACAAGTCAATAAAAATGGCTCAACATAATTTCTACATAATTAATCAATTAAAAATCAAATTAAAATGCATTTAAATTGAATTATGTTTGGTCAAAAACCTAAAACCTCTTCAAAACACCAAATAAATGGCCAAGAGATTTATCCTAGGTCAAATAAGGTCAAAGGACCTTAGACAAAAAATTTCATAATTTTTGAAAAGTCAGAAGTATTTTTAAATAATTAAAAATATGCACAAAAACAATTAAATACAGAAAAATAACAAAATTGATCCAAACAATAATTTTACTTCAGAAAATGAAAGAGGAAAATATTTGAAAATATTTAGTGAAAGTCCCATATTTTTTGGATTAAAAATGAAATTAATATGAATTAATCAAAATAAATGGATTAAATGAAAAATCAGAAAATAAAATATAAAAAAAAAAAACAAGGCCATCAGATCTCCCTCATTAATAGAGGTGGCAGATCTGATGGCCAAGCGCGCGTTCCAAAAACACCTTAGTCAACTGCACCACACGCTTGGTAATCAGATTGTACGCGTGAGATTAAAAGATTTCAAACGGATCAGATGACCTAGATTTATCCAGCGCACCACCAGAACCCTAGCTCCGGTCATCTTCTCCGGTGAGGACCACCAGACTGGTCCAACCAAAACCTTATGAAAAATGAAAAGTGAATACACTAATTTGAAGGAAAAATGCTTAGGAGCATGAATCTGGCCTCGATTTTCTCCAATTCCAAGTATATAAAAAGATATAGGGATTTGAATTTTAAGGATCATGAACTGAGTTTCTTCGATTTGACCTCGAAGCAACTCAATCTTCTTGCCTAAATTGATAGGATTTCATACAACCAAAAATCACAAAGAATGGTGAAGAATTAAGGGAGAATCGAAGAGAAGAAAATTCTGAAAATTCACCTTCAATTGAGCTTCAGATTGGCACGATCTTGATTCTAATTGTGCTTGACCTTGGTTCAGATGCTTGTTGGAAATGATTAGGATCAAAAAGAGATCTGGACTCTTGGAGTTTCAATCTCAAAATATATGGAGAATTGAAACTCTATTTTAAAAGAAAACCTTCAAGATTATCCTTCAATGGTGAGGGTTTGAGATTGCAGATTCAAAGCTAGGGCATGAGGTCTTTAATTCTAAGCAATGAGGGTCTTATTTATAGGCCATGTGTTATACCCCAATTTTGTCCAGATTCGTTTTTTGCCACAATACGTGCATTTCCAAACCATCCTAAAGCTTGAGTTTCACGGATCCATTTTCATCTGAGGAGGAGTATTAAGTTTTAAGCAGGATCGTGGGTAAGTCCTATTATGCTAAATACCATATCAATAAGTCCATGGGCATAGATATACATATGTTTTATTATAAGTGGAAATCATTTATGTGTTTGGTAATGCGTGGCTCTAATAAGGGTCACATTTGGTTCAAAAACAGTTCTTGCTTTAGATCCGTACCTTTTCAAATTAGGTAGTGTAGACATCGGTGAACAATTTAATTTAAAACTCACACTTTTTGCACCATTTGTTCATTGTGTGGTTGTAAGAAGAGGGAGCGAGTTTTTTTTCTCTACCATGGTTTTCATACACAAACTCGTGTGGTTGAAGATATTGATTCAAGTTTACATTAACCACACCATAAGTTCTAGATTCACAAACATGATTGTTTTAAATATCAATAATGCAAGTATATTACACAGGCTGTTACAAAATCCTAGGATTTAAAATTACAGCATAATCTAAAAACAAATGGGAGAAGCTTTGAGCATTCACCCCCAGGCTGTTTTAAAGTGATACCCCTTTTAAAGGTCGCCTGCATTCATTTCACAAGCCATACCAAAGTGCCTCAGACCCGCGAGTGGAAGCCAAAGAGAAAGTAACGGCAACAGCTCCCTAGGGATCTCGAAATAACACTATGGGATCCACGTATCAGAGCATTGTGTCTAAAGTTCGAAGAGTGTAGTGGAGTGGACAGGAATTCAATTTCCTTTAAGTGACCTCCATCTCCGTAGCTTCATTAAGTCACGAGCCAATAGATGACCTTACCTGATAATAAAATGCAAGTACAACGGTTACCATGAGGTTCAAAATCATAAAAGAAGAATCAATCTTAAGTTACAGGTTGGACCAAGGAATGTCACAGGGTAACTTAAAACAGAAGGATAGACAAGAAGGTTCCCAAACTTGTAGAACAACCAAATAGCAACAGACACAAGCAGAGTGATCATGAACGATCAACCGGAATGTGAAGCTCGCCAAAATGATAAACCTGTTCGAGTTTATGCTGAGGGAATTTACGATCTTCTTACTTTGGTCATGCCCGTTCTCTTGAGCAAGCCAATCAATTGTCTCCAAATTCCTATCTCCTTGTTAGGTGGTGCAATGATGAAACCGCTCCTAAGTACAAGGGTACAATTGTTATTGCTGAGACCAAACGCTATGAGTATCTTTGCCTTTGCGAGTGAGTTGATGAAGTTATCGCAGATGTGCCATGGGTAATCAATCAAAGGGTTCATCGACAAGCATCAAAATTGACTAGGTGGCTCATGGTTACCCTTATCCTGATACAAATGGAGCTGAAAAAGAGGTTTATGAACTTGTTAAAGCTACTGAAAAATTTAAAGAAAACATAGAAAATTGAAGGAAATTCTAAAGACATACTTGTCTGAAATTGAAGGAAATGTAACTTGACATGATTAGGAATTGACTTCCTTTATGAACTTCCAAGGCACAAATAACTGCAAAGTATGACAAAAGGGAAAAATGAAGGTTTGCATCAGTAGAAATCCGTGGGACCACATAACTTCCGAAAATCTCACCAAGCTACAAAGAAGAATCGATTCATCCCTTACAGATTGGCAGGATCCACATATTGGTCCCCATAATATCTTGGGCAAAATTCTCCTCTAACGGTTTGATGTTATCCATTCGATGCCAGCTCATTTTTTTGTACCTGGAGTTGGGACCACTCACCTGGATATAAATATAGAAACGTTCATTCTTTTAGGGGGATCCTACCGTAACTCTGCTAAAAAGTCCCTAAGAACCTTTTGCACTAAAGCTCAAGAATCTCCAGGTTTAAGCTAGAGTTTCACACTGAAACTCTAACCTAAACGAGCTCATACCGAGAAACATAGTAAAAAGAAAAGAGAAGGAAGAAGCTTATCTGGAAACGTGAGGGATAAAGCATCACCGGCGGCTTACTTCCAAACGAGACCAACATAAATCGCGCTGAAAGACCCTCCTCGTAGCTTCGAACATGTTTGGTTTGTTTCTTTTCAAGCTTCCTATTTATCCGTCTTGATCTCATTATGTTAGCCAAATAGCTTTTCTTCTTCTGTTTGATTTTTGTTTGTTGGGTGTGGGTGTGTTTCGATCTGTCGGTTTAAGGGGTTTTTTGAGCAAAACAAGGCTGGATCCTTGATCCCGGGCCAAAAATAGGGGGGGTTCGCCGGAGAAGAAGGCGGCGCCGCTGCCGTTGGCCGACGACCATCGTCTTCTCTGGTAGGGCGCAAATGGAGAAAGGTATACAAAGTTGCAGAGCAACTTTATATGTGTGTTAGAAGAGAGAGGAACGAATGAAGAAATGAAATGTTGGTCTTGCATGATGACCTTTAGGTTTAGATTCCTAACTGTGTGGTGGTGACAAGTGTCTCCACCATTGGGACACTTGTCACCGCTCAGACAGTACACCCTATCGGATCCGGTGCGATGGCCCACACCCTTACCGTGTCTGTGCACCCTTGCCCCCCATTCACCTGTGTTGACCAGTTTAGGTCATCTAATCTAACGGTCTTGGATGGGTCCTCGTAGTCAACCCGTTGATTGAATATTTTTGACTTCGTGGGCCTGCGCTTTTGGGGCCTCTTGACTTGGGCCGGATGGGTTGCTTTTGTCACACCCCCCATTCTGTTTTAAGAGTGCTTTGTTTTCTTTTGGGCTCATAAGTCCCATTGGTTTTATATACTATTTCTTTTTTGTTTTGTATATATAATTTACTTGTCATTTTGTTTAATTAATTATTAATTGATATTTCATTGATATTTTATTTTTAACAATAAGAATAAGTTTGTTTCATCATCATGATTTAATTAGGATTATTCAAATGATTTCTTTTCAAATTTCGTTTAGATTGATATCGTGCATTTGCTTGATTGGATCTATTATACAAGTTTTTGTAAACCATGTATCGAGTTTTTGACCATACTCAATCATTGTTTACCATGAGTTACATTTCCATTAAATAAATTTCAAAAATAAATCACATAATTCTCGATTTAATATTGAGCCCGTTTTTAAATACTTTTGTAAGTCGATCGCTATCAAAGCATTGCCATCAACCTCACATAGCCTACTCTTGGGCTTTCTTACAATGAGACCTATTTGATTTTTTATTAATCGAATAGATGATTGATCCACTAATTAAAAATCTAATTTATCTATAAACACCAATTCAAACCTTGGTCCAACACCAAACCTTTTTTCCAAAACATATTAGTTCTAATAAATTCACATTCAACATATTTAATTAATATATTCTTTAAAAACTATTTAATAATTTTTCTTTGAATGAAAAGGAGAATAGTAAGTGTCCGCTTCTCTATCTCTCGATTATTCGAATAATTGGCGTTCGCCATATTGCTCGAATTTTCGTCATTTAATTAAAACCCTAAAACTCCATAAAATTAAAATCACTTCTCCAAATAAAATATAAATTCTAAAAACTTTACTTTAATAATCGATCTTTGAATCAAAAGGAGAATAGTAAGCGTCTGCTTCACTATCTGTCGATTATTCAAATAATTGGCGTTTGCCACATTGCTTGAATCCTCGTCATTCAACTAAAACCCTAAAAAACTTACAAATATAAATCATCTTCCTGAATTAATGTAATACTCCAAAATATATTTTCTTTTATAAACTTTGGATGAAAAATAATACAGTAAGCGTTCACTTCACTTTTTCCCAAGTACTCGAACGATTGGCGCATGCCATATTGGTCGAATTCTTGTCATCTGATTAAAACCTTAATCGTACAAATTCAAAAACTATTTTACTATATAAAATATAACTTCTATAAAAAAACTTTATTTTTATAAATTACATTTCAGATGATAAAAGAATGGGAGGCGTTCGCCTCACCATCTCTCGAATAATTGAATGATTGGCGCTCGCCTTATTGCTCGATTTTTCCGTCTGCTGATTAAAACACACTAAGTAAACTTGGATAAAGGAATGAGTGGCGCACGCCTTATTATTCCTTGAATAAGAAAGTGGGAGGCGCATGCCTCACTATCGTGCATATTCGATTTCTGCAAACAAACTTTCAATAATAAGTTAAAACGAAAAAAGGAGTAGAAGGCGTTCGCCTTAATATTCCTCGAAAGAATTGAACGATTGGTGTGCACGACATTGCTCAATATTTTGTCGTTCTTCTCAAAATACCAAACATATTAAACCTAATTTCTCGCCCCCGTATGACCAACAACTTAAAACTCTCTTAAAAAAGAACACTATTTAATCCTTTCTAACACGCAAAACAAACTAGTGCTTAAGCCTCCGCCGAGAGTAGACAAGCAAACGTTTAGCCTTTAGATTGCGATCTAGACAGTCATTCATTAAAAGACACCAACCAACCATAGTTGCCCAAACTACGAATGCTTTGATTTCCTTATTTCACCAAAAGGATACGTATGCACGAGATTGCGAGATCTTGGTGAGCACACTAATAAAAAAATGTCCCTTTTCTCCGTTCTGAGGTTTCCATCAATCTCTATTATTGACCTTTATCACTTGAAGAAAACAAACAACATAAGTTAACATTCAAATCGCAAATTGAACTAAAAGGTTCCCGTTGAGTACAACAGACGTGAGGATTTCTAATACCTTCCCCTTGCGTAATCGACTCCCGAACCCGAATATGGTTCCGAAGACCATTATTCTGTTTTACAAAGGTTTTCTCGATATTTTCCTATTCCTTCATTGGGATAAATAAAGTTCGGTGGCGACTCTGTTCGAATTAATTTTCTTTTCCGCGACCATCGCGAGGGATCGCATTATTTTTTGGGGTGCGACAGATGGCGACTCTGCTGGGGAAATAGATCCAAGCTAAAGAGAGTCAAGCCTAACTTAGTTCAATTTGTGATGAATGTTAAATTACTCTTTTTCTCCATTATTTGCTTCTGTATCTCTTGATGTATTATTTATGCTATGTAACTTGTTCTGCTATTATATTGGGTAATCTATGGTATTTGGCATATGTTGTGAGATAAGCTCCGTACCCGAGCTTTGAGAAGAACCTAGAACCCGGAGTTGTGTAGTATTGAACCGAGGGGTATACACCTCATTATGACAATACAAAGACTCCACTTAGAGTAGATCTATTCGGAATTTCCATCATAATATGGCTAGCCCATTATTGTGAGGAAACTTTGAACATGGTCCATGACTCTAGGAGCCTCATCTTAAACCAAAGTCCATCTTCATGATTGGCGATTGTGTAGTATTAAACCGAAGGGTCTACACCCTGTTCGAACAATACGAAGATCCCACTTAGAGTAGACTGATTCATAACTTCCATTTTAATGTGGCTAGCCCATTATTGCGATGGAAGACTGAACTCGATCCATGACTCTAAGTTCTTATCTTAAAAACGGGAAACCCTAGGAGCAATCCTTTATGTGTGGGGTAAAGGACATAGAACCGTCGTATAAGTTGAACCTTGTGATATATGTGAAACCTGGATCCATATCATTGTATAAACCTCATATTGCATTCATTATGAGCATAACAAAATCATTTACACACTTTCTATTTTCAGGGAATTTCAAAATTTTCAGTTAATTAAGCATTCAAGAACAGATGGAGCCAGGAAAGAGAAAAACATTCCAAATCAAAGCCAAAGTACCGTGTGTGAAGGGTTTCATTGCATTCAGAGATGGGTTGACTAATATCCATCGAGACGCATTCACACTCAAGTATGGGAAGATTTTACACTTGTTTTCCATACGAGTATAAAAGGACGCTATTACCGCACTAGCCTAGATTTATGATCCACCACTCAGAAGCTTCCTCTTTAGAGATTTCCAGTTGGCCCCAACTTTGGAAGAATTCGGAAGAATATTGGACTCTCCCAAGCAGAAGAAGGGACCTCATAGGGGATTGGGTCAAATCCCAAAACTCAAAGAGCTGGCAGAAGTATTAGAGATTCCAGTTGAAGATCTAACCCCTAACATCAAAACTTGGGGGAAGGTACAAGGAATTCCTCAAGAATACTTGGAGAAGACTGCTTAAAACTTTGCTAAAGCCCAAAAGTGGGAAGCCTATGATACTATTATGGCTTTATTCATTTTTGGATTGGTTTTATTTCCTAATATGGAGAAGTTGGTGGTCGTAGCAGCTATTAGTGTGTTTTGGGCCGTCAAGGTTAAGAACGAAGGTCTAGTGCCCGCACTCCTGGCAAATGTTTATAACACCTTACACTTACGCTTAGAGAAGAAGGGAGGATTGCTGTTATATTGCATACCACTCCTTTACCAATGGTTTGTCTCTCATGTATTCAAAGATGTTGATACGATTGAGGGGATGGATGGATACGAGTGGCCTCAAACGCTGGTAGGACTCACTGAAAATGCCATTATTTGGTATCCTCATGGTTTGAATATGGGAGATACAATTACTAGTTATGGAGAATTTCCAAATGTACCATTAATAGGGTCAAAAGGGTGCATTAACTACAATCCAGTTTTAGCAGTGAGGCAGTTGTGTTATCCTATCACATACAAGTCAGATGACCAGTTGTTAGAAGGTTTTGTCTTCCATGATATGGAGGATCTCGTTATGATGAGAAGGGTTATCCAAGCCTGGGAAAAAGTTCGCTTCAGAGGACAAGACAATTGTAGGGGATAGAGAACCCTATTATCAATGGGTCACAAAGAGAAGTCAAGAGATCAATCTACCATTCATCCTCGATCCTCCTACTCAACCTCCACCACCAGAGCCTACCCATGTCTCCATTGAGGAAGCGAAAGTATTGAAAGCTACTATAGCAAGAATCAGGCGAGAAAATGAAGAGCTACAAATCAGCTTCCAACAAGTTTCAAATGAAAGAAATGAGATGAAGTGGGAACTAGAGAGGAAAAAGGCTCAGCTAGAAGCAACTGAGGAAAAGGTCGATAAGGAAGAACACAAGAGAAAGAAGGTAAAAGTAGGCATGGAACAAGCTGACCTCTACTTAGAAACAATCAAAGCGCAGCTAAAACAAGTCAAGAAAGAATGCCCAAAGAATAAGCGATGGTGGCTACGAGCAACAGAAGAAAAGAGAGAAGTTAGAGAGACATTAGAGGCTAAGATACATGATCTCACTATCTCTCCTCACAACGCTGAGACCTAAGTTGAGCACGAGTGCCGACTTTAGGAAAGAGCCCTTGAAGCATCTCGAGTCACACCTACGACGTGGGCCGAGAAATGTCAAGAAGCAAAGGATGCTAGAGAATATGCTCAATATTGGAAAGATAGATTCGAAGAATTCCATCAAGACCGTGTGATATGGCTAAGAGAAAGAGAGCAAGTCATTGAGGATTACGATACATTCAGAAAAACTATTGATTTCTTGCAAAAGGACAAAGATGGGTACCGTACAAAGCTCAACAGTTTAGTAGAATTCTACAACTAGACGACCCAAGAGATGCCTTGGAGATTGAGAGGGGAAGTGGAAGGATTGGACTAATACGGCACGCACCCCGCTGTAATCAACTTTGTTATGATGTGCGAGGGAATGGTGAAGAGGTTCAAGTTCGAATTAGAAGAACTCATAACCCGAAAGACGACTGTGTGATTTTTCCGTTTTTCTTATATTCAGTTTATGCTTTCGCAAGAGTTTAGTATTTGAGTTGTATTAGTTTTGGGAGGTTATGCCTTTGTATTTCGTACTTTGACCAACTGAATGAATGAGGATGATATTCACTTTTGTTTCCTGACCTTATGTTTCTTCGAATGCTTAATAAAACTACAATCGTTATGAAAACTCCCTGGAAATAAAGAAAAGACATCATTTTTCATTTGCATGCATCTACCCCATCACATATTTCATTTCAAAAAACTTACCCAACCTTTTTACCCTCTATCCAGTAAAGCTGACTAATCAACACCGGTACGAGACGCAAAGCAACTACAAGATGACGTTGGAGCAAGTTGAGGCTAATCAAGCAACCATGAGGATGGACATCACTGCGATCCAAGAAAAGATGGATCAACTGCTAGAGACAATGCTAACAATTTCCCAAAGAGAAAGGGTTGTGGATGTAGAAATTGGAACAAGGAAGAACGACAGCACGACAGGATTGGTCCATCAAGACAAAAGCTTCACTCATGCTAAGAAGAACTTGGTTCATATACCTGTAGAAAACAATTGAGAGGGAGATCGTGTAGAGCCTTCTGATGCGTCTGCTCATTATGGGTCGGAAATGGGAGGAGATGATTCATATTATGATTTTTATGAACCCTATCCACCCAAGCCTAAAGTTCTCCCAGATCCCGCTGTAGAAAGGCTTTACGCCTTGGAAAAGAAGATCAAAGCTATAGAGGGGAATAACATATTTGGTTCCGCTGCCATGAACATGAGATTGGTGTCAAAATTGATCACCCGACTAAATTTAAAACTCTTGATTTTGAGAAATACAAAGGCCAGACTTGCCCAAGAAGTCATCTGGTAATGTACTTCAGAAAAATGGCTGCCCATACTGAGAATGAAAAGTTGCTTATTCACTGTTTCCAAGACAATTTAAGTGGAGCATCCCTAAGATGGTACATGAGCTTAGAGCAAAGGCGAATCCAAAGTTGGGAAGACTTGGCTGATGCATTTCTCCGTCAATACAAATACAACTTGGATATGGCACCCGACTGAATGCAACTACAAGGGATGGCCATGAATGTAAAATAGTCATTTAAAGAATACGCCCAACGATGGAGAGAGTTGGCTGCTCAGGTGGAGCCATTAATGTCGGAAAAAGAAATGACTGGAATATTTGTGGATACGCTGAAAGACCCTTTCTTTGATAGATTGGTAAGCAGTGCGGTGTCAAACTTTGTGCATCTAGTAACAATTGGAGATCGCATAGAAAAAGGCTTAAGGGATGGAAATATCCAAGGAGTTGTGGCAGCCCCCAGTGCACCGAAAAAGTATTCTGGAGGCTTCCATAAGAAAAGAGAAGGTGATACAAACGCTATATCTAGAGGTTACAAGGGGAAGCAAGAGGCTTCATATGGCCAAGTCGCTGCAGTAGTGCCCATACCCTACCAGCAACCAATACAATAACAACAAGTCTACCAACAACAACATCCACAACAACGTCAACAACAAAATACCGTTCCACCAAGATAATTCAAACCAAGGCCCCCGCAAGGCAACTTGACCCTTTACCAGTGCCTTATAGCCAAATATTCCCATACTTGCAAAAGGAGGGACTTTTGACTTTGAGAGAACTAAAGTTGACTATTTTTCCATATCCACCAGGATATGATGCTAACGCCTATTATGAGGTTCATATGGGAGCGCCCGACCATACCCTGGAAAATTGTTTTGCATTCCAGAATTGGGTACAAGACCTAATTGAAGCTAAGGTCGTTACCTTCACTCCAAGACGCCCGAACGTGAACACCAATCCCATGCCAACACATGGAGGTGCTTCCGTCAGTGCCATTGAGGAGAGTGATAAAGGTGAATTGATCCGTAAAGTTGAAGAAATTCAAACTCCTATCGCCATGATAGGTACAAAACTGCTGAAGAGTGGTCTAATCCCGGTGGAGCTAACTGATGAAGAAAATGATAAAGAGTTGAAGAATTTTATCCAACTAATGTTTGGATCAAGGCGAGTTACAGATCGAGCATCGTGTCAAAGGCAGGAAGGAGGAAGAAATAGCGGTGGTTGACATTCCGTATGACGCAGTTAATGTGGAAATCCCTATAAACCCGTTGATGATAGAATTTCTAGCGCCCTTCACGTATGAGGACGAGAAGGAAGTACCATGGATATATCATCCTAGAGCTTTTAAGAAGGGGTAGGAAGACCGACCTTTGGTAACCAATGAACCAAATGTCACGTCAATTGTGGGACCAGCTGGAATGACACGGAGTGGCCGAGTGTTTGCACCAGGGGCCATTGATACTTTTGCCAAGACTAAAGGGAAAGAAATTGCTACTCCTATCCAAATCCATGTCCCTAGTCTAGAAATGCATGAAATACATCTATCTCCTAAGGTTGCAGTCACCCGTGAAGAGGCAGAGGAGTTTCTGAGGATAATAAAGAAAAGTGATTACAAAGTAGTGGACCAATTGAATCAAACCCCTTCGAAGATCTCCATGTTGTCCTTATTGCTCATCTTAGAAGCACATAGAGACTCATTGATGAAGGTACTAAGCGCTGCGCATATCACAAAGGCCATAACGGTGGAGCAATATGATGACGTGATAGCTTGTGTGACCACCGGAAATTTCTTAGGGTTTAATGATGATGATTTTCCGGTTGAAGGAAAGAATAATAACTAAGCTCTACACATCTCCTTAAGATGCATAAACATTATACTGTCAAGAGTGTTAGTAGACACAGGTTCCTCGCTGAATGTCATGCCAAAAACTACTTTGGTAAAACTACTGTTGGAAGGAATGAATATGAAACCCAACACTCTATAGTAAAAGCGTTTGATGGCTCAAGACAAGTAGTGATAGGGGAGGTTGACCTACCAATTAAGATAGGCCCAACTATCTTCACTATTACATTCCAGGTCATGGACATACACCCCAAATATAGCTATTTACTTGGGAGACCGTGGATTCATTCTGCAGGCGCAGTCACTTCCACTTTACATCAGAAATTAAAATTCATCACAAATGACAAGATGATTAGGATTGGAGGAGAAGAAGATATCCTGGTTAGCCACTTAACTTATTTCCGATATATTGAAGTGGATGGCGAGATCACCGAGACACCATTCCAATCCTTGGAGGTGGTAAATGTAATGGATGTTCAGTAGACGTCTGAGACACCAAAATCAGGACCATCTATTGCCTCGTGGCAAGGAGCTAAGGATGTAATAGAGTGTGGGAATGCTCCAGACTGGGGCAAGGTGGTGGAAGTATGTAAGAAACGGGACAAATTTTGTTTGGGGTATGAACCATCGTTGGATGAAGTCGGTGATCAACATAACAAGGAGCAGATTCCTTCTATAGAAGAGACATTCACCAGTGCTGGCCAAAACTTTCGCAATCAAGTGGCGATGATCAATGAGGAGGCTTATGAAGAGGGGGTGTCTAACTGGATACGACAGGCCACGCCCGACGAAGAACTGAAGAACTGGAAGGATGTGGAAATTCCCCAATTTTTTCAAAAGTAAGTTTATTATTTTAATCAAAACCCTGTGCTCTGCCCAAGGCACAGTGGCATGTTGTAGGGCCTCCTTTATCTGAAAGAAGTTTTGATTATCATTAATAAAATGGCGATTTGCATTCAAATTTTTGTTCCTTTCCTTTCATTTTTTATTACAATAAAAATGGTATTAATTCTTATGCATGCATTTTCTAAATAAACTGCACAAATCATAACATGCAGAGACACCATCGAGACCATTGATAACGACACTACTAGGGTCTGGCATGATTTTTATTGTCCAAATTACCAAGCTGAAGACGAAGTGGGGGAAGACTGTGAACTCCCTGAAGAGTTGGCCAAATTACTCAAACAAGAAGAGAAGGTCATTCAACCACACCAAGAGGACATCGAAGTTATCAACCTTGGGACGGAGGAACACAAGAAAGAAGTAAGGGTAGGTACCACACTTCAAGATGCAGTAAAGAAAAGACTAATAGAGCTCCTCCACGAGTACGCTGATGTGTTTGCTTGGTCATACCGAGATATGCCCGGGTTAGACACTGACATTGTTACCCACAAGCTCCCCTTCAAAGAAGAATGCTTTGCCGTCAAACAAAAGTTAAGAAGAACTCGGTAGGATATGACTCTTAAGATTAGAGAAGAGGTGAGAAAGCAGTTTGACGCCGGTTTCCTAGAAGTCGCTAAGTACCCACAATGGATGGCCAACATTGTACCGGTACCAAAGAAAGATGGAAAAGTCCGCATGTGCGTCCACTATCGAGACCTAAACAGAGATAGTCCCAAAGATGATTTCCCATTACCTCACATTGATGTATTGATGGATAATATAGCTCAGCTCTCCGTATTTTCCTTCATGGATGGCTTCTCTGGGTATAACTGGAGGTTGAGAAAAACAAAAAGGGGGGTTTGAATTGTTTTTCGAAATAAAAACTTTTTCAGAAATCAAACACACACAGAATAAAAAGGAGATGACACAGAATTTTATACTGGTTCGCTTGAAATTCAAATCTACTCCAGTCCACCCGGCCAAGGTGATTTCACCTTCAAAAAGGACTTAATCCACTAATCTTGAAAGATTACACCACCAATCGTCTAAGAGAATAATCCCTCAGCCCTCTCAAGTATTCAGACTACACAGAGTCACTTGAGGAAGTATTTTAAGTAAGAGTATAAATTATAATGTAATGTGCTTCTAACAAACAAGCAAGAATTACATAATTATAAGAACAATAGCTTTTCACGTAAGAGAAGCAGCTCGTCAAATATAGGAAAGAATGATTTAAGATTTTTCATATTCTTGTGTGTCTCAGATGTATTTTCTTGTGAAGTATTTCGTCCTTTATATAGTCGTTGTGAAGGACCGTTGGAGTGATGACAGGATCTTGGTCATTGAAGAATGTTTAATGTCATTACTCTCCTTGTTTCTTTCTAAAACAGTTTTGCACGCCTCATTATTTCCTTCTCGAATTAATTTCTTTCCAAATTAAGATTTCTTTTCGATTATGCGTTCTGAACTTATGAGTCTGCATCAGAGTCTTGATAAATCAGAGTTTGTCTTCATAGGTTGATTATGTCTGACCACATCAGAATTTCTCAATGCTCTAGACTTCTTAAAATTCAGAGTCTGGATTCAGTATTCTTTTATCAGAGTTTCTGACTTCTTTATGTTGCGCTGGTATCTGCGTTGATCAGAATCAGAGCCTTCTGGACACATCCTTTGTGATTAGCATCTTATAATCAAATATTTTTGTATCTAATGTAAGTTTCTATCTAATGTTTGATCAGAGTCCTGCACACTAAAAAAATCTCGTTAGAGTACCATTTTTGTTTCATTCTTTGTTATCATCAAAATCTTAGAGATATATTGTAGAACCAACTTTGTTCTTACAATCTCCCCTTTTTGATGATGACAAAACAATACAGGGTAAAGGTGGAACATTAAAGAAAATCTTAGATCAGATAGGAAAGTGGGCTCCCCCTGAGTTAGATCCTTGTATAACCTAGATGTTCATACCGGACCTTCCTTGGTTTAGTGCTTTAGCTACTTTCCTGCATATCTTTAGTCATTGATTTAGTAATAATTTATTAATGATGTTTGCAATGCTTGAGAGGATTTAGTTATGTTTCCATCAGAGCTGTTTTAGTTCTCCCCTTTTTTGTCAGAATAAAAAAGACATCAAAAAAAGGTTGATATTGATAAAAGGCATTTACAGATAAGCAACACATATGTCAGAAAGCAGAAAGCAAAGAGAAAGCAACAAAACAGAGAAAGCAACAAGCAAATAGCCTTGGTGCCTAGGGGTTTGGAGGCGGAAACATCCTTTGGAGCAGCTGGGACAATATGTTCTGAATGTTGACATTGACTGAGTCATGTTGATCCAGCCTGGCCCGAACTACATGTTATTCTTTCTGTAGTTCCTCTAGAGTCTTCAAGACCAGAGGGACGAACCCATATTTAAAGTGCTCCCCCTGAGTTAGTGCATCAGCATTGGCTTTGGCAGTAACTTCTTCAGCAATACGAGTTGCTTCTTCAGCGTCGGCTTTAGCTTTTGCCTCAGCCTCAGTAGTAGCCGCAATAGCAGCAACAACATCAACACCATCCTTTGCTTCAGCTTCTCTGATTCTTTGACGTTCTTCTTGGCGTGTTTTCTCTTCATCTTCCTTTTTTGCCTGTTCCTCAGCTTCTCTGGCTAAGCGCTCTTGATGTCTAATACCAATGTCTCGGATAAATTCGTTGTGGACTTATTCAAAGAGGCCTTTCAGCTTGAAGGCTTCAGAGTTCATCCAACTTATCACTATGTTCCAGTGGATCCTTACCGCAGAGGGATCATCAATGATACCAGAATTGATGGTCAAAGACTTGACCTTCTTGACTGAAGACTCTGCAAAAACCTGGATTACTTCTTCAAGGGTAGGTAGGGTAGTCGCTGGTCTAGTGGCATAGGCAGGGGAGGGTAAGTTTGGGGCACTTAGATTAAGTGTGGGAGTTGTGGGGTTAACGGAAGTGATGGGTGATGGAATGTTAGGGCGTGAGTGTGAGCATAATTCAGGTTGTGGGGTTGGTTCAGATGGTGGTTGGGTTGGTTGTGGTTCAGAGTGGGCTGGTTATTGTGTAGGTGGTGGTGTTTGTCCAAATATGGTGCGATTTGGATGTACAGGAGGTGAGGAAGGAAAGTCTGGTGTAGGTTCAGAGTGTGATGGTTGTTGAGAGGCCAGAGCACGGGGTTGCAGCTGAGCCAAAGTGGGGGATTGGGGGTCAGTTGGTTCAGTGTTAGAGGAAAGTTCGTAGTAAGGTGGGGATTGAGGAGATGGTGATGATGATGGTTAAGTGGTTTCATTCAGCATTTCTGCTTCCGAAACGGGTAATGTGGTGGTAGCGAGGTTGAATATGAGAGAGGGTGGGTTAGAGGATCTGGTGGTTGAGGGAGGAGTTTCAGAAGAGGTGTATATAGGATTTGTTTGGGGAAGAGAAGAAGAAATTGGTTTAATTTTGACAGAGCGAGGGACAGGTACAGACTTACCTGGAGAGCCAACCAGAGGAACTATGGGTCTTGATCCAGAGGATTCTTCCAACTTAGCTTTCTTCGCCTTCTTGGACTTCTCAGAGGGCTCCCGCATCCTCTTCATGAAGTTAGGTGGATGCTCAGGAAGCTAGTCCACTGTGAAGTCAGAGATATCCACCCCTTGATTGGCAAGGTCCTGTAGATAGTAGGCTACTACCTCTAGAGGGTCAATCGTGGAGAACCGGTAGAGTCTGTTGGGAATCTCCCTCTGATCTCTGAATGCTTCCCAAGAGGTATCAAGTGTGGGTTTGGCTCTGACTTGATCAATGATTCCCATGCTCTTCAAATTCCGAGCATTCAGCGGTCTTCCAGTGTTAATGGTGACATCTTCCATGAGTCTGAGCTGAATCAGGTGATCCACTAAGCCGCTCTCAATAAATAGATATGATATGAGTCTCCCTAGAGGGATGTAGTTCCTTGTCTTCATGTTGTTTCTGGTGTCTTTGACTGAGTCTCTGAAGTACTTGAAGAGGAATGCACGTAGACACAGTTTCAGACCCTTGTGAATGCAGTACAAGATACACTTCTGATATATGTTGATGTAGTCAAAAGGGTTTGAAGCAAGGTGATGATGAATGGTGCCTAAGATGATTTTCAACCAGACTCGGAGGTTCTGATGTAGCTCCTTGTTCTTGGAATGCTTGCCTTCAGCACTCTGTTGGAAGATGGTAGGGTTGATTTCCTGGGACAAGTATTTTGCCCTAGGGTTTATGTTGTAGATGCGTCTTCCTCCAGTCTTCTCCATGTTCAAAAGGGAGGCAATTGATTTCTCAATGATGACTATCTTGACTCCCAGAACGTAGGATACAATGTAGTGATCATATGAGTCTGCGAAACGCCAAAACTCCTTCACCAGATTTGTGTACACAGGACCATAGAGGCGTTGAAAGAAGGTTTCCCACCCTTGCATTTTCAATTCTTCAGTAAGGTCTGAATTTCTGGTATAGTCAGAGTTCAGATGTTCTACACGAAGTCATGACATCTGATCCAACATTGTTACTTATACAACAAGACAATTAGAAAAATTAAAGCCCAGTACTCATATGCACACAGTCCCAGATGTCACGACATCTGCTACTCTACCACCATGGACAGAAGAACATCCAGTTATGTCCATCTAGAACAAAGACACAGTAGAGATCAAACATGGAACTTATGTTTATTAATCCTGCCCAGTTATCAGCATGATGTCTCAACATTGATTTGAACATCACCTGTTCCAACATTACAGAAGGATGAATTGTAACAGACCAACCAGTCTATCAGTAATAGCAGTCAATAATGAATGTCATAACATTCTGTTTTGCAATCAGAGTGCAGGATATGTGTCAAGTCTGTTATTCTCTTCATAAACAGACTAGAAACAGACTGAGTTATAACAGACAAAATAAAGTGTGCAGAAGGTAAAAACACCAGTAATTGTTAACCCAGTTCGGTACAACATTACCTACTCTGGCGGCATACCAAGCCAGGAAGAAGATCCACTATTAGCAGTATTAATTCAGAGTTAAACTCCCCCGTTTACAACTCCTCACTTAATCCCTACCCAATGCAATCTATACCTAGGCACTCCTAGATAGAAACCTCCAGTTCCATTCCTATCACTACAATTACCATGTGATGCTTAGACAACTTGAACATGCTTCACAACTTCATTCAAGAACATAACCACTCTTGCCTACAGGCTTTGAGTTACAAATAATCTCATGCTTTCAAGCACTGAGAAACACCTGGTAACCTTCCCACAGGTTGGGAGGTTTACCTCTCACACGCACCCCTAATTTTTACATTGTTTGAGGCTTACAAAACCTAGGTTACAATCTGCTATTTATAACCTAACCACCCAACTGGATTTGGGCCTTCAGAAATCACAGCAAATCTTTCCTTTGCTGTTACAGAGCTGGCAGAATTCTTCTGCTACAATCAAGGTCTTCAATATTTTATTTCCTAAAAGATCTCCATATTTGGGAACTGTATATTCACCCAATATATTCACCAAATCTTTTGATTGAATCTTCAAGATCTTCACATAGGAGTTAGGATATTCACCAGATCTCCTAACTGATCACAAACCAAACCAGAATTAACTGATTCAAATTTATACACATGTGAGATGTCACAGTCCCGATGTCGTGACATCTTACATGACATGTTGGTCCAGATGTTGAACTTCTTCAACCCAACATATTAAAGCAACATAGGTGATTACATTATTTGTTTTACAAAATTAATGCCAATCTTATGGTACTAACAATCTCCCCCTTTGGCAAATTTTAGCTAAAACAAATAACCCTATATGGGTTTGCACTTCCTCTTTGTCATTGACAGCCCCAATGCCACCACCACTGTTGGTGTACATGAGAAAGAAGTTGTACAATACACAATTGCATCACAACCCTTCCCCTCAACAGGAGGGTTTCCTGAAGAATATGTAATGCTGAGTACATAGATAATGTAACTCAGATCACAAGACACAACTGTCTTCTTAACTCAGATCACAAGACACAACTGATATACCCAGTTAGTGACTTTTGTGTCTGAACCCATCTTCTCCTTGATACCAGATATTGCTTGCTTCTGGTTCATCCTCAGGACAATGTTTCTCTCCCCCTTTTTAGCTAAACATTTATAAATGACACCCTCACAAAACCAGATCCAGGAACAGTATGCCCAGATCCTGACAAACCCAATTGTTTAGTGGGAATGAAATGTCGCTCTTGTGAGAAGAGGTGTGTTGAAACATCCTTTAAATAGGCCAGACCATGCTTAGGAATTAGCGGAAGGAGTAAATGCTTGGTCAAGATCCATAAATATTTGCTGAGAATCAGTTAGAGAATCACCACCTATATCCCAGACAATCTTTGAATACCTTTTACAGCTCTTGACTGTTTCCAGAAACAGCAGTTCCAAGATTATTCCATAAATGCTGTCAGACACGTTACAAGCTATGTCTTAACATTTAATACTACTTTTGTCTGTGTTCTTCATATATCCTCCCTATCACCATTTTCTAATGCCACTTCTCACCTCCAATGGTAGCTTGACATCTGGCACCACACATCCACATTTCCTTATATAACTTCCAGCAGGTACATAGGATATCTTATGTTAAGACATCACATATGACATCTTGTGAACACTCTGTCCTTTATTTTCACAAGACAAACTATCAGCAGTTTAAACCATATAACTGTAGTTTAATCAGCAGCAGAAGCAAAACAATTACTAGCTATGGCTACTAGTAATACACACATGCACAAGGGTACTTCTCCTCCCCCTAAATTTGTGCAATAATCAACAGAATTACTAGTTATGGATGCAACTAGTAAGACACACAAATGCACAATGCACCAGGGTACTTCTTCTCCCCCTAAACCTGTGCATGCAACAACCCTAACAGCTACTAAACTTCAGCACCTGTACCAGCCAGAATGTCATGCTGACATCTGCTATAACATCAGCACTTGTGCACCACATCCATATTTCCTTATGACTGAAGTTTCAGAAGGAAATAACAATATTGTCCAAGGCAATGTCATGACATCCGGTTAGACATTCTTCTGCTCACTCAGCCTTGACACATGCCCCATCATCTCACTAACTAACAAGGTGCCATACCTTGTTATCTGAGAACCCATAGACCACAAGCTTGATGATTACTTGCAGTGCAAAGACAGAACTCCCCCTGTCATGAACAACCAACTCTCCTCTTGAAACTTGGAGATGAACATATCCAACACCCCAAAGTTGGACCTTCACTTACTTCCTGATTCAAAGAGAACCCAGACAGTTTGATGAATGGAAAACATAAGACGCATCTTCATGTCTTCAAGAGCACACTCCCTGATCAACCTTCTTGGCTGAACACATCCACACCCTGTGACAATCTCTCTTCTAACCAGAACACAAAACAACATACCACCATCTGATATTCTTCAGATATCACTGAATCACAAGCTTGATCCAGACACAAATTGGGACATATACACTCTCATCCCATTACAAGAGATAGTCTTCCATATAAGCTCCAGCGGGTACAATCACTATCAGAAGCCTTGTCATTGTATGTGGCATTCTGAAACAATCCTGCTTGCACATGTTCTTTAACTCCAACCACAAGCTCCAAGAGCTGACTAGAAAACACCTCCTTTTGTCTTCAACTTACTACCTTTCTGCTCAAAAGTAACTTGTCTCAGACTATCCTCAAGAATAATCAGTTGCCATATGTAGATTATCTTGATTCTTTGAACTCACCTCTGAGATAGACCAAATGCCACTAGTTGATTACCTCTTTCATGAATCCTCATATGAAAAAGTCAAATGCTATTATTATTTTTTTTGACCTCTCCACGTTTATCAGACGTCTCCCAAAGATATTCTGACCTTTCAAGTGAGACTTGAAGTTCAAGCTACATGTTGAACACAACTTAGATTTTCTAAGACATGAACATGTAACATCCTTTCTATCCAGCAACTCCAAAGAGTTGCAACGAGAACGACCTTTTTGAAGTATCCAATCTACAACCCTGTAGACCCTTCTATCTCAAGTTGATGTGCCACTTCACCAACTAAGATTCTGATGTTGAACCAAATGTCATAACCTTGTGTTTTGACATCTAGCTGTTGAATTCATCTCCTTCTTCTGCCACTTGAAAGAACTTCCTCCCTTCACAGAACAAGATTTCAATGTTCTCATAGACTTGATTGTGGAACCAAGTTTGAGTAAACATCCTCCATCCTGCAGGTTTGCAGTTAAGTCATCCAAGCTCACACCTTGATGAATCCCTTCTTCTTCTCCAAAGACATCAGACACTCTGATGCATGAGTCTTCAGAAGGACTAGTTAGAAACTATCCCTTCAGCTATACCGAGGATTCCACTTCCTAAAGCAAAGTTGTTTCCATGATGTCAAGACTGCTGCCACTTGTTCTTGACTCCATAGTGTGCATTAGCTAATGCACTTTCTTACCTAGATCAGAAGTAAACTGATCCACGTAACCACCATCAGGACTATGATGTTTTCTTCTTCTTGTACACACCAAGGCTGAACATGTTTCTTGCTAGGAAACCTTTTCAGAGATCATATGCTTTTGCTACCACCAAAGTGATAGATCATAAACCAATGTACTATCCTTCCTATGATTCTGCACAGGATCTTGAAGATGAGATGTTCCAACATCTTTTAAAAACATCATTTATCTTGAGCTTCAAGGATAATCAATTAAATACTTGTACTTGGCACAAGTAGACATTGATCTTAAATCCTTTCCCTGTATTCCTTTCAGATACTTCCACCAAAAGACTACTTTGAAAATACTCTTCTAGTGTCAACATCTTCTGCTTGCAAGCATCTCAACAGTTTTGAAAATCTTCCCAGATTAAATTCACCCTTAGGAATGAGAGAGATGAATTCTTCCTTGCAAATGTGTCACACAACCACCAGAACCCATGTGACACAGGTCAACAGCCAACCAGACCCTAGGCTGACCGAACTTTAGGAGGTTAACCAAAACTCCCCCTCAAATTAACAATCATGGAAACTTCACACCAATATCCATGCATTGTACAGACATGTCTCAACATGACATACACCATCCCTACCAGTGGCAACTAACTCTATGAGTTATACCTATACATACTCGAATCACACCAGTCAATAGTAGATATGCATTGCCAGAGCATACTACCTCAACCAACCTCTGAATCTTCATATTCTCACTCCTTGAAAGAACTGCCACTTCTAAGCGTGGTGTTTGAATAACAAGATTCATGGTCCCAATCCTCTTAAATGAAATAGCAATCAGGTTACCCCATTATTGACTTCTAACATCCAGGGGACTTGTCTTCCCACACAACATAGTACTTCAGGGAACAACTATCCAACCCTGATCAATCTACAGGAATAAGACAACCAGCAGGAAATTTCACAATGTCACATCTCAACCAACTCCACTTCTAGAGATCAGACTTCTAAAAGTGACCGTCTTGAGCACACACACAGTTGACCCTACCCTTGTCAACTTAGCAAACACAGATGTCTCCTCTTCCAGGTCATGAGTAGATTCCAACCAAAAGTATCCCTTTGTTTGACACCTAAACACATCTGCTCTTCAACCAGTAGTTGCATACTTGTTGAACAACATGTTCTAACATTACATAGAACATTAGTTCCACGTTCTTGGAACAAACCCTCCTTGACACTCTTCAAGGTCTTCATATACACTACCCAAGAGAGTAAAAGAATCAGTGATCAGGTGATTCTTACCATCCTGAAGTGAGAACTTCATGATGAGTGGACTTGAGGAGACTCAAGTATCTTTGACATCTTCAGTAGACTATGATGAAATCTTGAATACAACAGCCTTTCATCCATATGAGGGGAACCTTCATCAGAGTTTGAGTTTAGACAGGTATTATGCAGCGGAAATCATAATACAACTCAACCTATGACCACGCACTTCACCATATCAGCCTCCAAGAACATACCAAGTTTGAATATGTTTCAATACTAGCACAACTGTTCCACACAAGGGCCAATTGCCAACCTCCAGAGACAGGCACACACAGTTCCTGTCATGAATAGTCCATCCACCTACTTCAAGGGACCATTCAGGGAAATCACAGAACCTTCCACAGGTTCCAACATCAGTACTGGCATAACTCCTTGCAAGATACCAGAGAGTATCACCCATGGATCTCATCCAGAAACAGAACAGGATGCCTGCTCTGATACCAATTACAATTCTGGTATAGTCATAGTTCAGATGTTCTACACGAAGTCATGACATCTGATCCAACATTGTTACTTATACAGCAAGACAGTTAGAAAAATTAAAGCCCAGTACTCATATGCACACAATCCCAGATGTCACGACATCTGCTACTCTACCACCATGGACAGAAGAACATCCAATTATCTCCATCTAGAACAAAGACACAGTAGAGATCAAACATGGAACTTATGTTTATTAATGCTGCCCAGTTATCAGCATGATGTCTCAACATTGATTTGAACATCACCTGTTCCAACATTACAGAAGGATGAACTGTAACAGACCAACCAGTCTATCAGTAATAGCAGTCAATAATGAATGTCATAACATTCTGTTTTGCAATAAGACTGCAGGATATGTGTCAAGTCTGTTATTCTCTTCATAAACAGACTAGAAACAGACTGAGTTATAACAGACAAAATAAAGTGTGCAGAAGGTAAAAACACCAGTAATTGTTAACCCAGTTCGGTACAACATTACCTACTTTGGCGGCATACCAAGCCAGGAAGAAGATCCACTATTAGCAGTATTAATTCAGAGTTAAACTCCCCCGTTTTCAACTCCTCACTTAATCCCTATCCAATGCAATCTATACCTAGGCACTCCTAGATAGAAATCTCCAGTTTCCATTCCTATCACTACAATTACCATGTAATGCTTAGACAACTTGAACATGCTTCACAGCTTCGTTCAAGAACATAACCACTCTTGCCTACAGGCTTTGAGTTACAAATAATCTCATGCTTTCAAGCACTGAGAAACAACTGGTAACCTTCCCACAGGTTGGGAGGTTTACCTCTCACACACACCCCTAATTTTTACATTGTTTGAGGCTTACAAAACCTAGGTTACAATATGCTATTTATAACCTAACCACCCAACTGGATTTGGGCCTTCAGAAATCGCAGCAAATCTTTCCTTTGCTGTTACAGAGCTGGCAGAATTCTTATGCTACAATCAAGGTCTTCAATCTTTTATTTCCTAAAAGATCTCCATATTTGGGAACTGTATATTAACCAAATATATTCACCAAATCTTCTGATTGAATCTTCAAGATCTTCACATAGGAGTTAGGATATTCACCAGATCTCCTAATTGATCACAAACCAAACCAGAATTAACTGATTCAGTTTTATACACATGTGAGATGTCACAGTCCCAATGTCGTGACATCTTACATGACATGTTGGTCCAGATGTTGAACTTCTTCAACCCAACATATTAAAACAATAGAGGTGATTACATTATTTGTTTTACAAAATTAATGCCAATCTTAAGGTACTAAAAAGGCTACGCCATTTCGCTTCATGTTTTCGAAATCAACCAAAGATTCACATAGAACTTCAAGCTTCTCAAAGGGAGTTGCTAGATATATGTGGGGCTCACGATCGAGGATGTGGGGTTCCCTGTAGACTGGGGTTGAGACAATGCCGGTGGTTACTGTAGTTTGTTGACTTGAAATAGGTGTTTGCTCCGTTGAGTTCATTTGTTGGGAGAAGTTATAAACGGATTGTTGCTGAGAATCCAGGAAGAACAGTTGAAGATGATGTTGAAGGATTGAAGAGCTTGGTGAAAACTGCAGAAATCTTTGAAGGAGATGAAGAACTGAGAGAGAGGGTTTTGTGAGGTCATGAGTGTAAAGTGTGCAAGTGTAGTTTGTAAATGAATATATACACATTTGGGGTGCATGCAAAACGACAATAGAAGGTGAGAATGATTACAACCCATGATGGAGGTCTAATCCCCAAATCAGCACACTGCTCGAGGAGATATCAAGAGTCTGTCTCTTGATTTCTACTAGACAGCTGTCTAGAAGTTCCAAGGTCAGACACAAGACGTACCACATATTGCTTTATCTGATCTTCAAGAATACCAAAGGGTTGGATCCTGAGGATTTCTGACTCAGATGACTTCTAACTAGTAGTAGCATCAGAGTCAGATACAGATTCCAGCTGTTTACTTCATAGTCTTATTTTGCTATTTCAGAGGCATATTTTATTCTGGACAATTTTGAATGTTTAGATTTTTCAAGATAAAAGAGAATCTATCTTCAGCAAGGGGTTTGGTAAAAATATCATCCCATTGATGGTATGTATCAATTAATTTTAAGATTATTACCCCGTTTTGAACATAGTCTCTAATGAAATGATGTTTTATTTCTATGTGCTTAGCTCTGGAATGCAAAATAGGATTCTTACTTAAACAGATGGCGGCAGACATCAGAAATAGGATTCTTTCTCATGCTAATGTCGCCCAAATGTCTATGCCATACCCATTGCTCTTCATGAACAGACATAAAAAATTTTACATTTGTTCTTTTAAGTCTGAAAGATTTATTTTGTAAATATTGTTTTTCCTCCTGCCACTGAATGGGACTATTCCATTGTTCTGATTAATTGCTTTACATGTTTTTTAATTGAAGATTACATCATAGTCGTTATCACTTAATTGCTTATTGATAACAAGTTATGCATTAATCCTTCTACATAGAGAACATCAGATATATAGGGAAGAGTTCCATTACCAATAGTTTCAGAGCCTTTGATCCTTCCTTTCTGATTTCCTCCGAAAGCTACCAAGCCAACATCTTTAAGTTCCAGGCTTTGGGACATATGCTTTCTTCCCGTCATGTGTCGCGAGCATCTAGAGTCCAGGTACCATGATTGGTGTCTTAACTCTGCTACATAAGATATCTGTAACATAAACAATCTTATCCTTTGGTACCCAGAATCTTTTGGGTCCTTTATGATTAGTTTTCCCAGAGTTTCTTAGAACTTTGGGTTTTCTAGCATTATCAAAATGTCGTGCTTGTGTATGTGTGTAGTGATAAGAAAAAGGAGATTTAGGTATGTCATTTGTGGAAGATTTATCTTCAATGGGGACATACCCTATTCCTCTTTTATTATTCTGACTTACTCCATAAATCATGGATGCCATTCTTCTCCTTTCTATCCCATTTTTCATAAAATTTTGAAAAGATTTTTCATATTCATATATAATTGTGTTAGAAGTTTGTGGGGCTTGAGATAGTTCTTCTTCATGTTTTAAACATTATTTATTTGTGAAGTCTCTTTCTTTTATCAAAGTTTGATTTTCATCATTTAGTTCTGAAGCAGTTATCTCAAGCTTATCACATTCTTTGATTGTTCTTTCAAGAACTCATTTTAAAGCCTTAAATTTTTGTTTAAGTTTCTGATATGAGGTTAGAGTTTCATAAAGGCATGATTCAAGGTCAGAGCGAGAAAGTCCAGGAAATACCTCTTCAGAGTCAGATTCTCCATCTGATGTATTTCTGGAAGTGATAGCCATGAGTGCAACATTTGCCTGTTCTTCAGAGTCTGATTCAAATGAATCAGATCCACTGTCATCCCAGGTGGCCAACAGTCCCTTTTTAGTTCTGAATGAACTTTTCATGAAATTCTCTCTTCTAGAGCTTTCTTTCTTCAACTTGGGACATTAATTTATGTAATGACATGTTTCCTTTCATTCATAGCATGTAATATCTTTGTTTTACTTACCTCTGGAAGTTGATTCTTAGCGATCCCCCTTGGGTCTTGGTCTTCTGAAGTTATTATTCCTTTTTCTCCAGAGTTGTTATACTCTTCTGGTTAAAAGGGATAATTCTTCTTCATCGTCAGAGTCTTCCTTCTCAGAGTCGTCATTGTCTTCCTCTTCAGCCTGGAAGGCTTTGTTTCTATCTGGTTTGCATCTTTCGAATCTGGACTTTAGTGCTACGAACTTGATCTTCTTTTGAGGTTCATCTTCCTCCAGTTCTATCTCGTGGCTTCTGAGTGAACTAACGAGTTCCTCAAGACTGATATTGTTCAGATCTTTTGATAACTTTAAAGTTGTGACCATGGGTCTCCATTTCTTTGGCAAGCTTCTAACAATCTTTTTGACATGATCCGCAATTGTGTAGACTTTATCCAACACTCTGAGTCCTGCAATTAAAGTTTGAAATCTAGAAAACATTACCTCTACAGCTTCATCGTCCATCATTTTAAAGGCTTCATATTTATGAATTAGAGCTAGAGCCTTTGTTTCTTTGACTTGAGAAATTCCTTCGTGAGTCATCCTCAGGAAGTCAAGTATTTCTTTAGTTGTTTCCCTGTTGGTGATCTTTTCATATTCATTGTAGGAAATGACATTGAGTAGTATCCTTATGGCTTTGTGATGGTTTTTGAATTCATTCTTCTGATCATCTGACATTCTGCTTCTAGAAATAGCAACGCCAGCGTCTGTCATAGGTGGTGTGTAGCTAATTGTGACAATATCCCATAGATCAGCATCGTAGCCCAGAAAGAAACTTTCAATTATGTCTTTCCAATAATCAAATTTTTCTCCATCGATGATTGGAGGTTTAGCATTGTAACTATCTCTTTCATTGGTGTTGGCCATAGTTTTTCTCACGTTGGATCTCTCTACACTGTTAAGTGTTTGATTAGAAAATCAATAATAGAGCCGTAGCTCTAATACAAATTGAGAGTTGAGAAAAACAAGAAGGGGGGATTGAATTGTTTTTCGAAATAAAAACTTTTTCAGAAATCAGACACACACAAAATAAAAAGGAGATGACACAGAATTTTGTACTGGTTCGCTTGAAATTCAAAGTTGCTCCAGTCCACCCGACCAAGGTGATTTCTCCTTCAAAAAGGACTTAATCCACTAATCTTGAAAGATTACACAACCAATCGTCTAAGAGAATAATCCCTCAGCCCTCTCAAGTATTCAGACTACACAGAGTCACTTGAGGAAGTATTTTAAGCAAGAGTATAAATTGTAATGTAATGTGCTTCTAACAAACAAGCAAGAATTACAAAATTATAAGAACAATAGCTTTTCACGTAAGAGAAGCAGCTCGTCAAATACAAGAAAGAATGATTTAAGAGTTTTCATATTCTTGTGTGTCTCAGATGTATTTTCTTGTGAAGTATTTCGTCCTTTATATAGTCGTTGTGAAGGACCGTTGGAGTGATGACAGGATCTTGGTCATTGAAGAATGTTTAATGTCATTACTCTCCTTGTTTCTTTCTAAAACAGTTTTGCACGCCTCATTATTTCCTTCTCGAATTAATTTCTTTCCAAATTAAGACTTCTTTTCGGTTATGCGTTCTGAACTTATGAGTCTGCATCAGAGTCTTGATAAATCAGAGTTTGTCTTCATAGGTTGATTATGTCTGACCACATCAGAATTTCTCAATGCTCTAGACTTCTTCAGATTCAGAGTCTGGATTCAGTATTCTTTTATCAGAGTTTCTGACTTCTTTATATTGCGCTGGTATCTGCGTTGATCAGAATCAGAGCCTTGTGGACATATTCTTTCTGAGTAGCATCTGATAATCGAATATTCTGTATCTGATGTAATTTTCTATCTGATGTTTGATCAGAGTCCTGCACACTAAAAAAATCTCGTTAGAGTACCATTTTTGTTTCGTCCTTTATTATCATCAAAATCTTAGAGATATATTGTAGAACCAAATTTGTTCTTAGAATAACCAAATTAAAATGGATCCCTAGGACATGGAGAACACTATGTTCATCACCCCTTGGGGAACCTTCTGTTACAAGGTGATGCCATTCGGTCTAAAGAACGCTGGGGCAACATACCAACGTGTTATGTGACTCTCTTTCATGACATGATTCATAAAGAGATTAAAGTGTATGTTGACGATATGATTGCCAAATCCCAGACAGAAGAAGAGCACATCACTGACCTGGAGAAACCGTTTGCACTGTTGAGGAAGTTTAGGTTGAGACTTAACCCTAAGAAATGCACATTTGGGGTTCGATCTGGAAAGCTTTTAGGCTTTATTGTAAGCCAACAAGGAATTGAAGTGGATCCCGACAAGGTCAGAGCCATTCAGAACATGCCTGCACCGAAGACTGAGAAAGAGGTTCGTGGTTTCTTGGGAAGACTGAATTACATATCCAGGTTCATCTCATATCTTACTGTCACGTGCAAACCGATATTCAAGCTTCTAAGGAAAAATCAAGGCGTGAAGTGGAATGATGACTACCAAACATCCTTTGACAAAATCAAAGAATACTTACAAGAACCACCGATCGTGATGCCCTATGCAGAAGGAAGACCTCTCATCATGTACTTAACAATGCTCGACGAGTCCATGGGATATGTATTGGGACAACAAGATGAGACTGGTAGAAAAGAGAATGCCATATATTATTTGAGCAAAAAGTTTAATGACTGCGAGACCAGATATTCATTACTCGAAAAGACTTGGTGTGCGCTCGCGTGGGCCGCTAAGCGTCTCAGGCAGTACATTCTGACTCATACGACTTGGTTGGTATCTAAAATGGATCCTACCAAGTACATATTCGAGAAGCCATCTCTTACCGGTAGAATAGCTCGATGGAAGATGTTGTTATCAGAATACGATATTCAATACGTTGCACAAAAGGCCATCAAAGGAAGTGTACTAGCAGACCATCTTGCTCACCAACCGTTAGAGGATTACCAACCTTTGATGTTTGACTTCCCAGATGAGGACATCATGGTTGTTAAAGATGATGAAGCTGC
The DNA here is from genome assembly GCF_024323335.1 of Lathyrus oleraceus. NCBI lineage: Eukaryota > Viridiplantae > Streptophyta > Magnoliopsida > Fabales > Fabaceae > Lathyrus > Lathyrus oleraceus. The sequence goes on from NC_066581.1 coordinate 443,204,677, forward strand.
CGAAATTGAGGAGAGACCTGACCAAATGAACGCTGGACTCTCATGTTCGATGGTGCCTTAAATGCAACGGGTCATGGAATTGGGGAAGTGCTGATGTCTCTCAAGAATTTCCATCTACCATTCACTGCAAAACTCTGTTTTACCTGCACAAATAACATGGCCAAGTATGAAGCTTGCATATTGGGGCTAGAAGAAGCTATTGAGTTAAAGATCAAAGTACTAGAGGTATTCGGGGACTCCGCTCTAGTGATACATCAAATCAGAGGTGATTGGGAAACAAGACATGCTAACCTAATTCCATACCGGGATTACATGTTGAAGTTACTTCCAAAATATGACAAAATCACTTTCTCTCATATTCCTCGAGAGGAGAATCAGATGGCAGATACTCTGGCAACCTTGGCTTCCATGTACAAGTTAATATGGCCTAACCATCAACCTAATATTGAAATCAGGAGTTTTGATGAACCTGCGCATTGTTTGGCAACAACAAAAGAGTCAGATGATAAATCCTAGTTCTTTGATATCAAGCAATATTTGGAGAGACAAGAATACCCGGCAGAGGCTTATAGCCCTGATAAAAGGACTATGCGGAGGTTGGCGTTGAAGTTCTTCTTGAATGGGGATGTATTGTACAAGCGAAATTATGACATGGTTTTGTTGAGGTGTGTGGACAAACATGAAGCTAATCAGCTTATGAAGGACATACACGAAGGATCCTTCGGCACACACGCGAATGGGCATGCAATGGAGAAGAAGATCCTAAGGGCCGGTTACTACTGGTTAACGATGGAAGCCGACTGTTATCATTACACCAGAGCATGCTACAAATGCCTAATCTATGCTGACAAAATACATGTACCGCCTACCCCGCTGAATGTTATAACATCATCTTGGTCGTTCTCTATATGGGGAATCAACATGATCGGGATGATAGAACCCAAAGCATCTAATGGACATAGATTTATCTTGGTAGCCATAGACTACTTCACCAAATGGGTTGAAGCCATATCTTATGCGAATGTCACAAAACACGTAGTTGCCTGTTTCTTAAAGAATAATATCATATGTAGGTACGGGATTCCCAACAGAATCATCACTAATAACGGGTCCAACCTCAAAAACAAGATTGTGGAAGAATTATGTGCTACGTTCAAGATTGAACATCATTACTCATCAACATATCGGCCCAAGATGAATGGGGCTGTTGAAGCTGCGAACAAATATATCAAGAAAATCATCTAGAAGATGGTAGTCACGTACAAGTATTTTGGCATGATATGTTTCCTTTTGCGTTACACGGTTATCGTACATCAGTACGAACTTCAACAGGGGAAAGCCCTTTTTCCTTGGTATATGGCATGGAAGTCGTCCTCCATATAGAAGTGGAGATTCCCTCGATGAGAGTCTTCATGGAGGCTAAGTTAGACGAGGCAGAATGGGTTCAATCAAGGTTCGATGAGCTCAACCTTGTTGAGGAGAAATGCTTGAAAGCGTTATGTCACGGTCAACTCTATCAGAGGGATCTTAAGAAGGCATTCGATAAGGATTCCAGGGGGAAATGGACACCAAATTATGAAGGTCCATTTGTGGTGGTTAGAGCCTTTTCCGGAGGCGCTCTAATCATAGCAATAAAAGCCGCTAAATCAAAAACCTGAAAGGGCGATTTAGGAAAAAATGGCTATCTCGGTGGATCGAAAACCCGAAAGGAAGTTCCAGGCAAAAATTAGGGATAAAAAATATAAAAAAATTGATTGACCCGCTGAGTTGAAAACCCGAAAGGGCGGCTCAGGCAAAAATGGGTATCCCGGTGGATTGAAAACCCGAAAGGGAGATCAAGGCAAAAGTTAGGGATTAATTCCAAGGCAAAGAACTGTACTTTTAGGGATCTAGCATATGCCTCGAAAACAAAGAATCAATCTACCTGACTTTTTCAAAAGTAAGGTACTCGGACTATCAATGACATAAGGATCATAGCAGTGTGGAAACTTAATGGGATCTCAATTTTATTGTCGTTTTGTTTCTATGCACATCAACTACCTCATTTAGGAATTGCATCTTTATGTACAATCTCTCATTCAAGGGTCAAAGCAATAAAAGAGAAATTTTCTCGTCAAAAGTTGTGCCCAAATAATTTTGTATTTTATCTGTTTGTTTACAAAGCACTTTATTTTTTATAAACATCACTCTTAAAAGATTTTGGAGAAAATAAAACACGTATTTGAACGAAATGATAAAATTACTTTTGAAATAGTAAAAGGCTGAGACTTATAGCCTCCAAGACCGTTCTTGTTTCATGAAAGTGTAAAATCGTTTGCAGAGATACTTGTGTTCGTTCTAATTGCTAATCGACACCTCTCATAGATGTACTCATGGTATAGCCAAACCCCGGCAAGTCTCTAGCACATTTCCAGCAAAACCATTTGTAAATCGTGGTTGAAGTATCGCACGTTGAAAAGTTTGAACCCTTCAGCGGCATTGAGCAACCCAAACATATTTCCAAAATTACCCAGTGGGACATCAAAGCTTGACCTCCATTGGTCACCCCAATAAAAAAAGTCCACACTGTTGGCATCATCACTAAAGCAAAACACCTTAACATGGGCATATCCCAATTACTCATTTGCATGCCCACCTGCCTCACATGCACCATGTGCATCATCACATACATCATCTTCCTACCAAAATAGGAAAATTCACCAAGAAATAATCATACCAATCATCGACATACATAAGCATCGCCTTATACAATTAACATTCCTATAAGCACATCTAAATATCCCCAGCAATTGCATATTTGCACATATCGCATGCATAATTTCATACAGGGTGCTTCCATCCAAGGTGGGACATCATACAAAAAGAACATAACATAATTCAGGATCCAGGATCGATCATATGTACCCTGAACATTCCTCATTCAAAATGACTACCCTGTGTACGCTCATGAAGTTATTTCCTGGCCAGTCATTTTTCAAATTTTATAATTAATAATGATATTCCCCTAATAGATGAACATTTGAGATGCAACTCCATTTATCTGGAGAATCTCATTTTTGCTGTTTGAGATGTTGCTTCATCAATATGAAGAGTCTCATTCCATTTCTTTTGAGATAGTGCTCTAGTATCATTGAAGAGTCTTAGATTTGATTAAAGTATCATTCCTTTTATCCGGAATGTCTTAATTATATTGTGTAAGATGCTGCTTCGATATAGAGAATCTCATTTTTTCTGTTTGAGATGGTGCTTCATCAATATGAAGAGCCTCATTCCATTTCTTTTGAGATATTGTTGTAGTATCATTGAAGAGTCTTGGATTCAGTTAAGGTACCATTCCCTTATTCGGAATATCTTAATTCTATCGTGTAAGATGCTACTTCGATTCGATACAGAGAATCTCATTTTTGCTGTTTCATCAATATGAAGAGTCTCATTCCATTTTCTTTTGAGATACTGCTCTAGTATCCTCGAAGAGTCTGGGTTTCAATTAAGGTACTATTCCCTTGTTTGGAATATCTTAATTCTATCGTGTAAGATGCTGCTTCGATTCAATACAAAGAATCTCATTTTTGCTGTTTGAGATGCTGCTTCATCAATACGAAGAGTCTCATTCCATTTTATTTTGGGACACTGCTCTAGTATCCTCGAAGAGTCTTAGTTTCAATTAAGGTAATATTCCCTTGTTTGGAATATCTTCATTCTATCGTGTAAGATGCTGCTTCGATACAATACAAAGATTCTCATTTTTGCTGTTTGAGATGTTGCTTCATCAATACAAAGAATCTCATTTTTGCTGTTTGAGATGTTGCTTCATCAATACGAAGAGTCTCATTCCATTATGTTTTGAGATACTGCTCTAGTATCCTCGAAGAGTCTAGGATTCAATTAAGGTACCATTCCCTTGTTTGGAATATCTTAATTCTATCGTGTAAGATGCTACTTCAATTCAATACAGTGAATCTCATGTTTGCTGTTTGAGATGTTGCTTCATTAATATGAAGTGTCTCATTCCATTTATTTAGAGATACTGCTCTAGTATCATTGAAGAGTCTTGGATTCAATTAAGGTACCACTCCCTTGTTTGGAATATCTTAATTCTATCGTGTAAGATGCTGATATGATTCGATACAAAGAATCTCATTTTTGCTGTTTGAAATACTGCATCATCAATATGAAGAGTCTCATTCCATTTTCTTTTGAGATACTGCTCTAGTATCCTCCAAGAGTCTTAGATTCAATTAAGGTACCATTCCCTTGTTTGGAATATCTTAATTCTATCGTGTAAGATGCTGCTTCGATTCGATACAGAGAATCTCATTTTTGCTCTTTGAGATGTTGCTTCATCAATATGAAGAGTCTCATTCCCTTTTATTTTGAGATAATGCTCTAGTATCCTCGAAGAGTCTTGGATTTAATTTAGGTACCATTCCCTTGTTAGGAATATCTTAATTCTATCATGTAAGATGCTATTTCGATTCGATATAGAGAATATCATTTTTGCTGTTTGAGATGCAGCTTCATCAATATGAAGAGTCTCATTCCATTTTCTTTTTGAGATACTGCTCTAGTATCCTCAAAGAGTATTGGATTAAATTAAGGTATCATTCCCTTGCTTGGAATATCTTAATTGTATTGTCTAAGATGCTACTTCGAATCGATACAGAGAATCTCATTTTTGCTGTTTGAGATGTTGTTTCATCAATATGAAGAGTCTCATTCGATTTTCTTTTGAGATACTCCTCTAGTATCATGAAGAGTCTTGGATTCAGTTAAGGTACCATTCCTGGTCAGTCATTTTTCAAATTTTATAATTACTAATGATATTCCCTAATAGATGAACATTTGAGATGCTGTTCCATTTATCTGGAGAGTCTCATTTTTGGTGTTTGACATGCTGCTTCATCAATATGAAGAGTCTCATTCCATTTCTGTTGAGATACTGCTTTAGTATCATTGAAGAGTCTTAGATTCGATTAAAGTAACATTCCTTTTATCCGGAATGTCTTAATTCTATCAAGTAAGATGTTGCTTCGATACAGAGAATCTCATTTTTGCTGTTTGAGATGTTGTTTCATCAATATGAAGAGTCTCATTCCATTTTCTTTTGAGATACTGCTCTAGTATCCTCGAAGAGTCTTGGTTTCAATTAAGGTAATATTCCCTGGTTTGGAATATCTTAATTCTATCATGTAAGATGCTGCTTCGATTCGATACAGAGAATCTCATTTTTGTTGTTTGAGATGCTGCTTCATCAATATGAAGAGTCTCATTCCATTTTATTTTGAGACACTGCTCTAGTATCCTCGAAGAATCTTGGTTTCATATAAGGTATTATTCCCTTGTTTGGAATATCTTAATTCTATCGTGTAAGATGCTGCTTCGATTCAATACAAAAAATCTCATTTTTAATGTTTGAGATGTTGCTTCATCAATACGAACAGTCTCATTCCATTTTGTTTTGAGATACTGCTCTAGTATCCTCGAAGAGTCTAGGATTCAGTTAAGGTACCATTCCCTTATTCGGAATATCTTAACTCTATCGTGTAAGATGCTGCTTCGATTCGATACAGAGAATCTCATTTTTGCTGTTTGAGATGCTTTTTCATCAATATGAAGAATCTCATTCCATTTTCTTTTGAGATACTGCTGTAGTATCATTGAAGAGTCTTGGTTTCAATTAAGGTACTATTCCCTTGTTTGGAATATCTTAATTCTATCGTGTAAGATGCTGCTTCGATTCAATACAAAGAATCTCATTTTTGCTGTTTGAGATGTTGCTTCATCAATACAAAGAGTCTCATTCCATTCTGTTTTGAGATACTGCTCTAGTATCCTCGAAGAGTCTAGGATTCAATTAAGGTACCATTCCCTTGTTTGGAATATCTTAATTCTATCGTGTAAGATGCTACTTCAATTCAATACAGCGAATCTCATGTTTGCTGTTTGAGATGTTGCTTCATTAATATGAAGTGTCTCATTCCATTTGTTTAGAGATACTGCTCTAGTATCATTGAAGAGTCTTGGATTCAATTAAGGTACCATTCCCTTGTTAGGAATATCTTAATTCTATCGTGTAAGATGCTGCTATGATTCGATACAAAGAATCTCATTTTTGCTGTTTGAAATACTGCATCATCTATATGAAGAGTCTCATTCCATTTTCTTTTGAGATACTGCTCTAGTATCCTCCAAGAGTCTTAGATTCAATTAAGGTACCATTCCCTTGTTTGGAATATCTTAATTCTATCGTGTAAGATTCTGCTTCGATTCGATACAGAGAATCTCATTTTTGCTATTTGAGATGTTGCTTCATCAATATGAAGAGTCTCATTCCCTTTTTTTTGAGATACTGCTCTAGTATCCTCGAAGAGTCTTGGATTTAATTAAGGTACCATTCCCTTGTTAGGAATATCTTAATTCTATCATGTAAGATGCTGCTTCGATTCGATATAGAGAATATCATTTTTGCTGTTTGAGATGCAGCTTCATCAATATGAAGAGTCTCATTCCATTTTCTTTTTGAGATACTGCTCTAGTATCCTCAAAGAGTCTTGGATTAAATATAGGTATCATTCCCTTGCTTGGAATATCTTAATTCTATCGTCAAAGATGCTACTTCGAATCGATACAGAGAATCTCATTTTTGCTGTTTGAGATGTTGTTTCATCAATATGAAGAGTCTCGTTCGATTTTCTTTTGAGATACTCCTCTAGTATCATGAAGAGTCTTGGATTCAGTTAAGGAACCATTCCTGGTCAGTCATTTTTGAAATTTTATAATTAATAATGATATTCCCTAATAGATGAACATTTGAGATGCTGTTCCATTTATCTGGAGAGTCTCATTTTTGCTGTTTGACATGCTGCTTCATCAATATGAAGAGTCTCATTCCATTTCTGTTGAGATACTGCTTTAGTATCATTGAAGAGTCTTAGATTCGATTAAAGTATCATTCCTTTTATCCGGAATGTCTTAATTCTATCAAGTAAGATGCTGCTTCGATACAGAGAATCTCATTTTTGCTGTTTGAGATGCTGTTTCATCAATATGAAGAGTCTCATTCCATTTTCTTTTGAGATACTGCTCTAGTATCCTCGAAGAGTCTTGGTTTCAATTAAGGTAATATTCCCTGGTTTGGAATATCTTAATTCTATCGTGTAAGATGCTGCTTCGATTCGATACAGAGAATCTCATTTTTGTTGTTTGAGATGCTGCTTCATCAATATGAAGAGTCTCATTCCATTTGATTTTGAGACACTGCTCTAGTATCCTCGAAGAATCTTGGTTTCATATAAGGTATTATTCCCTTGTTTGGAATATCTTAATTCCATCGTGTAAGATGCTGCTTCGATTCAATACAAAAAATCTCATTTTTACTGTTTGAGATGTTGCTTCATCAATACGAACAGTCTCATTCCATTTTGTTTTGAGATACTGCTCTAGTATCCTCGAAGAGTCTAGGATTCAGTTAAGGTACCATTCCCTTATTCGGAATATCTTAATTCTATCGTGTAAGATGCTGCTTCGATTCGATACAGAGAATCTCATTTTTGCTATTTGAGATGTTGCTTCATAAATATGAAGAGTCTCATTGCCTTTTCTTTTGAGATACTGCTCTAGTATCCTCGAAGAGTCTTGGATTTAATTAAGGTACCATTCCCTTGTTAGGAATATCTTAATTCTATCATGTAAGATGCTGCTTCGATTCGATATAGAGAATATCATTTTTGCTGTTTGAGATGCAGCTTCATCAATATGAAGAGTCTCATTCCATTTTCTTTTTGAGATACTCCTCTAGTATCCTCAAAGAGTCTTGGATTAAATATAGGTATCATTCCCTTGCTTGGAATATCTTAATTCTATCGTCTAAGATGCTACTTCGAATCGATACAGAGAATCTCATTTTTGCTGTTTGAGATGTTGTTTCATCAATATGAAGAGTCTCATTCGATTTTCTTTTGAGATACTCCTCTAGTATCATGAAGAGTCTTGGATTCAGTTAAGGTACCATTCCTGGTCAGTCATTTTTCAAATTTTAAAATCAATAATGATATTCCCTAATAGATGAACATTTGAGATGCTGTTCCATTTATCTGGAGAGTCTCATTTTTGCTGTTTGACATGCTGCTTCATCAATATGAAGAGTCTCATTCCATTTCTGTTGAGATACTGCTTTAGTATCATTGAAGAGTCTTAGATTCGATTAAAGTATCATTCCTTTTATCCGGAATGTCTTAATTCTATCAAGTAAGATGCTGTTTCGATACAGAGAATCTCATTTTTGCTGTTTGAGATGCTGTTTCATCAATATGAAGAGTCTCATTCCATTTTCTTTTGAGATACTGCTCTAGTATCCTCGAAGAGTCTTGGTTTCAATTAAGGTAATATTCCCTGGTTTGGATATCTTAATTCTATCGTGTAAGATGCTGCTTCGATTCGATACAGAGAATCTCATTTTTGTTGTTTGAGATGCTGCTTCATCAATATGAAGAGTCTCATTCCATTTTATTTTGAGACGCGGCTCTAGTATCCTCGAAGAATCTTGGTTTCATATAAGTTATTATTCCCTTGTTTGGAATATCTTAATTCTATCGTGTAAGATGCTGCTTCGATTCAATACAAAAAATCTCATTTTTACTGTTTGAGATGTTGCTTCATCAATACGAACAATCTCATTCCATTTTGTTTTGAGATACTCCTCTAGTATCCTTGAAGAGTCTAGGATTCAGTTAAGGTACCATTCCCTTATTCGGAATATCTTAATTCTATCGTGTAAGATGCTGCTTCGATTCGATACAGAGAATCTAATTTTTGCTATTTGAGATGTCGCTTCACCAATATGAAGAGTCTCATTCCCTTTTCTTTTGAGATACTGCTCTAGTATCCTCGAAGAGTCTTGGATTTAATTAAGGTACCATTCCCTTGTTAGGAATATCTTAATTCTATCATGTAAGATGCTGCTTCGATTCGATATAGAGAATATCATTTTTGCTGTTTGAGATGCAGCTTCATCAATATGAAGAGTCTCATTCCATTTTCTTTTTGAGATACTGCTCTAGTATCCTCAAAGAGTCTTGGATTAAATATAGGTATCATTCCCTTGCTTGGAATATCTTAATTCTATCGTCAAAGATGCTACTTCGAATCGATACAGAGAATCTCATTTTTGCTGTTTGAGATGTTGTTTCATCAATATGAAGAGTCTCATTCGATTTTCTTTTGAGATACTCCTCTAGTATCATGAAGAGTCTTGGATTCAGTTAAGGAACCATTCCTGGTCAGTCATTTTTCAAATTTTATAATTAATAATGATATTCCCTAATAGATGAACATTTGAGATGCTGTTCCATTTATCTGGAGAGTCTCATTTTTGCTGTTTGACATGCTGCTTCATCAATATGAAGAGTCTCATTCCATTTCTGTTGAGATACTGCTTTAGTATCATTGAAGAGTCTTAGATTCGATTAAAGTATCATTCCTTTTATCCGGAATGTCTTAATTCTATCAAGTAAGATGCTGCTTCGATACAGAGAATCTCATTTTTGCTGTTTGAGATGCTGTTTCATCAATATGAAGAGTCTCATTCCATTTTCTTTTGAGATACTGCTCTAGTATCCTCGAAGAGTCTTGGTTTCAATTAAGGTAATATTCCCTGGTTTGGAATATCTTAATTCTATCGTGTAAGATGCTGCTTCGATTCGATACAGAGAATCTCATTTTTGTTGTTTGAGATGCTGCTTCATCAATATGAAGAGTCTCATTCCATTTGATTTTGAGACACTGCTCTAGTATCCTCGAAGAATCTTGGTTTCATATAAGGTATTATTCCCTTGTTTGGAATATCTTAATTCCATCGTGTAAGATGCTGCTTCGATTCAATACAAAAAATCTCATTTTTACTGTTTGAGATGTTGCTTCATCAATACGAACAGTCTCATTCCATTTTGTTTTGAGATACTGCTCTAGTATCCTCGAAGAGTCTAGGATTCAGTTAAGGTACCATTCCCTTATTCGGAATATCTTAATTCTATCGTGTAAGATGCTGCTTCGATTCGATACAGAGAATCTCATTTTTGCTATTTGAGATGTTGCTTCATAAATATGAAGAGTCTCATTGCCTTTTCTTTTGAGATACTGCTCTAGTATCCTCGAAGAGTCTTGGATTTAATTAAGGTACCATTCCCTTGTTAGGAATATCTTAATTCTATCATGTAAGATGCTGCTTCGATTCGATATAGAGAATATCATTTTTGCTGTTTGAGATGCAGCTTCATCAATATGAAGAGTCTCATTCCATTTTCTTTTTGAGATACTCCTCTAGTATCCTCAAAGAGTCTTGGATTAAATATAGGTATCATTCCCTTGCTTGGAATATCTTAATTCTATCGTCTAAGATGCTACTTCGAATCGATACAGAGAATCTCATTTTTGCTGTTTGAGATGTTGTTTCATCAATATGAAGAGTCTCATTCGATTTTCTTTTGAGATACTCCTCTAGTATCATGAAGAGTCTTGGATTCAGTTAAGGTACCATTCCTGGTCAGTCATTTTTCAAATTTTAAAATTAATAATGATATTCCCTAATAGATGAACATTTGAGATGCTGTTCCATTTATCTGGAGAGTCTCATTTTTGCTGTTTGACATGCTGCTTCATCAATATGAAGAGTCTCATTCCATTTCTGTTGAGATACTGCTTTAGTATCATTGAAGAGTCTTAGATTCGATTAAAGTATCATTCCTTTTATCCGGAATGTCTTAATTCTATCAAGTAAGATGCTGTTTCGATACAGAGAATCTCATTTTTGCTGTTTGAGATGCTGTTTCATCAATATGAAGAGTCTCATTCCATTTTCTTTTGAGATACTGCTCTAGTATCCTCGAAGAGTCTTGGTTTCAATTAAGGTAATATTCCCTGGTTTGGATATCTTAATTCTATCGTGTAAGATGCTGCTTCGATTCGATACAGAGAATCTCATTTTTGTTGTTTGAGATGCTGCTTCATCAATATGAAGAGTCTCATTCCATTTTATTTTGAGACGCTGCTCTAGTATCCTCGAAGAATCTTGGTTTCATATAAGTTATTATTCCCTTGTTTGGAATATCTTAATTCTATCGAGTAAGATGCTGCTTCGATTCAATACAAAAAATCTCATTTTTACTGTTTGAGATGTTGCTTCATCAATACGAACAGTCTCATTCCATTTTGTTTTGAGATACTGCTCTAGTATCCTCGAAGAGTCTAGGATTCAGTTAAGGTACCATTCCCTTATTCGGAATATCTTAATTCTATCGTGTAAGATGCTGCTTCGATTTGATACAGAGAATCTCATTTTTGCTGTTTGAGATGCTGTTTCATCAATATGAAGAGTCTCATTCCATTTTCTTTTGAGATACTGCTGTAGTATCATTGAAGAGTCTTGGTTTCAATTAAGGTACTATTCCCTTGTTTGGAATATCTTAATTCTATCGTGTAAGATGCTGCTTCGATTCAATACAAAGAATCTCATTTTTGCTGTTTGAGATGTTGCTTCATCAATACGAAGAGTCTCATTCCATTCTGTTTTGAGATACTGCTCTAGTATCCTCGAAGAGTCTAGGATTCAATTAAGGTACCATTCCCTTGTTTGGAATATCTTAATTCTATCGTGTAAGATGCTACTTCAATTTAATACAGCGAATCTCATGTTTGCTGTTTGAGATGTTGCTTCATTAATATGAGTGTCTCATTCCATTTGTTTAGAGATACTGCTCTAGTATCATTGAAGAGTCTTGGATTCAATTAAGGTACCATTCCCCTGTTTGGAATATCTTAATTCTATCGTGTAAGATGCTGCTATGATTTGATACAAAGAATCTCATTTTTGCTGTTTGAAATACTGCATCATCAATATGAAGAGTCTCATTCCATTTTCTTTTGAGATACTGCTCTAGTATCCTCCAAGAGTCTTAGATTCAATTAAGGTACCATTCCCTTGTTTGGAATATCTTAATTCTATCGTGTAAGATGCTGCTTCGATTCGATACAGAGAATCTCATTTTTGCTATTTGAGATGTTGCTTCATCAATATGAAGAGTCTCATTTACTTTTCTTTTGAGATACTGCTCTAGTATCCTCGAAGAGTCTTGGATTTAATTAAGGTACCATTTCCTTGATAGGAATATCTTAATTCTATCAAGTAAGATGCTGCTTCGATTCGATATAGAGAATATCATTTTTGTTATTTGAGACGCAGCTTCATCAATATGAAGAGTCTCATTCCATTTTCTTTTTGAGATACTGCTCTAGTATCTTTAAAGAGTCTTGGATTAAATTAAGGTATCATTCCCTTGCTTGGAATATCTTAATTCTATCGTCTAAGATGCTACCTCGAATCGATACAGATAATCTCATTTTTGCTGTTTGAGATGTTGTTTCATCAATATGAAGAGTCTCATTCGATTTTCTTTTGAGATACTCCTCTAGTATCATGAAGAGTCTTGGATTCAGTTAAGGGACCATTCCTGGTCAGTCATTTTTCAATTTTTATAATTAATAATGATATTCCCTAATAGATGAACATTTGAGATGCTGTTCCATTTTTCTGGAGAGTCTCCTTTTTGCTGTTTGACATGCTGCTTCATCAATATGTAGAGTCTCATTCTATTTCTGTTGAGATACTGCTTTAGTATCATTGAAGAGTCTTAGATTCGATTAAAGTATCATTCCTTTTATCCGGAATGTCTTAATTCTATCAAGTAAGATGCTGCTTCGATACAGAGAATCTCATTTTTGCTGTTTGAGATGCTGTTTCATCAATATGAAGAGTCTCATTCCATTTTCTTTTGAGATACTGCTCTAGTATCCTCGAAGAGTCTTGGTTTCAATTAAGGTAACACTCCCTGGTTCGGAATATCTTAATTCTATCGTGTAAGATGCTGCTTCATTCGATACAGAGAATCTCATTTTTGTTGTTTGAGATGCTGCTTCATCAATATGAAGAGTCTCATTCCTTTTTATATTGAGACACTGCTCTAGTATCCTCGAAGAATCTTGGTTTCATATAAGCTATTATTCCCTTGTTTGGAATATCTTAATTCTATCGTGTAAGATGCTGCTTCGATTCAATACGAAAAATCTCATTTTTACTGTTTGAGATGTTGCTTCCATAATACGAACAGTCTCATTCCATTTTGTTTTGAGATACTGCTCTAGTATCCTCGAAGAGTCTAGGATTCAGTTAAGGTACCATTCCCTTATTCAGAATATCTTAATTCTATCGTGTAAGATGCTGCTTCGATTCGATACAGAGAATCTCATTTTTGCTGTTTGAGATGCTGTTTCATCAATATGAAGAGTCTCATTCCATTTTCTTTTGAGATACTGTTGTAGTATCATTGAAGAGTCTTGGTTTCAATTAAGGTACTATTCCCTTGTTTGGAATATCTTAATTCTATCGTGTAAGATGCTGCTTCGATTCAATACAAAGAATCTCATTTTTGCTGTTTGAGATGTTGCTTCATCAATACGAAGAGTCTCATTCCATTCTGTTTTGAGATACTGCTCTAGTATCCTCGAAGAGTCTAGGATTCAATTAAGGTACCATTCCCTTGTTTGGAATATCTTAATTCTATCGTGTAAGATGCTACTTCAATTCAATACAGCGAATCTCATGTTTGCTGTTTGAGATGTTGCTTCATTAATATGAAGTGTCTCATTCCATTTGTTTAGAGATACTGCTCTAGTATCATTGAAGAGTCTTGGATTCAATTAAGGTACCATTCCCTTGTTTGGAATATCTTAATTCTATCGTGTAAGATGCTGCTATGATTCGATACAAAGAATCTCATTTTTGCTGTTTGAAATACTGCATCATCAATATGAAGAATCTCATTCCATTTTCTTTTGAGATACTGCTCTAGTATCCTCCAAGAGTCTTAGATTCAATTAAGGTACCATTCCCTTGTTTGGAATATCTTAATTCTATCGTGTAAGATGCTGCTTCGATTCGATACAGAGAATATCATTTTTGCTATTTGAGATGTTGCTTCATCAATATGAAGAGTCTCATTCCCTTTTCTTTTGAGATACTGCTCTAGTATCCTCGAAGAGTCTTGGATTTAATTAAGGTACCATTCCCTTGTTAGGAATATCTTAATTCTATCATGTAAGATGCTGCTTCGATTCGATATAGAGAATATCATTTTTGCTGTTTGAGATGCAGCTTCATCAATATGAAGAGTCTCATTCCATTTTCTTTTTGTGATACTGCTCTAGTATCCTCAAAGAGTCTTGGATTAAATTAAGGTATCATTCCCTTGCTTGGAATATCTTAATTCTATCGTCTAAGATGCTACTTCGATTTGATACAGAGAATCTCATTTTTGCTGTTTGAGATGTTGTTTCATCAATATGAAGAGTCTCATTCGATTTTCTTTTGAGATACTCCTCTAGTATCATGAAGAGTCTTGGATTCAATTAAGGTACCATTCCTGGTCAGTCATTTTTCAAATTTTATAATTAATAATGATATTCCCTAATAGATGAACATTTGAGATGCTGTTCCATTTATCTGGAGAGTCTCATTTTTGCTGTTTGACATGCTGCTTCATCAATATGAAGAGTCTCATTCCATTTCTGTTGAGATACTGCTTTAGTATCATTGAAGAGTCTTAGATTCGATTAAAGTATCATTCCTTTTATCTGGAATGTCTTAATTCTATCAAGTAAGATGCTGCTTCGATACAGAGAATCTCATTTTTGCTGTTTGAGATGTTGTTTCATCAATATGAAGAGTCTCATTCCATTTTCTTTTGAGATACTGCTCTAGTGTCCTCGAAGAGTCTTGGTTTCAATTAAGGTAATATTCCCTGGTTTGGAATATCTTAATTCTATCGTGTAAGATGCTGCTTCGATTCGATACAGAGAATCTCATTTTTGCTATTTGAGATGTTGCTTCATCAACATGAAGAGTCTCATTCCCTTTTCTTTTGAGATATTGCTCTAGTATCCTCGAAGAGTCTTGCATTTAATTAAGGTACCATTCCCTTGTTAGGAATATCTTAATTTTATCGTGTAAGATACTGCTTCGATTCGATATAGAGAATCTCATTTTTGCTATTTGAGATGCTGCTTAATCAATATGAAGAGTCTCATTCCATTTTCTTTTGAGATACTGCTCTAGTATCCTCGAAGAGTCTTGGATTAAATTAAGTTATCATTCCCTTGCTTGGAATATCTTAACTATATCGTCTAAGATGCTACTTCGAATCGATACAGAGAATCTCATTTTTGCTGTTTGAGATGATGTTTCATCAATATGAAGAGTCTCATTCGATTTTCTTTTGAGATACTCCTCTAGTATCATGAAGAGTCTTGGATTAAATTAAGGTACCATTCCTGGACAATCATTTTTCAAATTTTATAATTAATAATGATATTCCCCTAATAAATGAACATTTGAGATGCTGCTCCATTTATCGTGAGAATCTCATTTTTGCTGTTTGGGATGCTGCTTCATCAATATGAAGAGTCTCATTCCATTTCTTTTGAGATATTGCACTAGTATCATTGAAGAGTCTTAGATTCGATTAAAGTATCATTCCTTTTATCCGGAATGTCTTAATTCTATCGTGTAACATGCTGCTTCGATACAGAGAATTTCATTTTTGATGTTTGAGATGGTGCTTCATCAATATGAAGAGTCTCATTCCATTTCTTTTGAGATACTGCTCTAGTATCATTGAAGAGTCTTGGATTCAGTTAAGGTACCATTCCATTGTTTGGAATATCTTAATTCTATCGTGTAAGATGCTGCTTCGATTCGATACAGAGAATCTCATTTTTGCTGTTTGAGATACTGTTTCATCAATATGAAGAGTCTCATTCCATATTCTTTTGAGATACTGCTCTAGTATCCTCGAAGAGTCTTGGTTTCAATTAAGGTACTATTCCATGGTTTGGAATATCTTAATTCTATCGTGTAAGATGCTGCTTCGATTCAATACAAAGAATCTCATTTTTGCTGTTTGAGATGTTGCTTCATCAATAAGAAGAGTCTCATTCCATTCTGTTTTGAGATACTGCTCTAGTATCCTCGAAGAGTCTAGGATTCAATTAAGGTATATTCCCTTGTTTGGAATATCTTAATTCTATCGTGTAAGATGCTACTTCAATTCAATACAGCGAATCTCATGTTTGCTGTTTGAGATGTTGCTTCATTAATATGAAGTGTCTCATTCCATTTGTTTAGAGATACTGCTTTAGTATCATTGAAGAGTCTTGGATTCAATTAAGGTACCATTCCCTTGTTTGGAATATCTTAATTCTATCGTGTAAGATGCTGCTATGATTCGATACAAAGAATCTCATTTTTGCTGTTTGAAATACTGCATCATCAATATGAAGAATCTCATTCCATTTTCTTTTGAGATACTGCTCTAGTATCCTCCAAGAGTCTTAGATTCAATTAAGGTACCATTCCCTGGTTTGGAATATCTTAATTCTATCGTGTAAGATGCTGCTTCGATTCGATACAGAGAATCTCATTTTTGCTATTTGAGATGTTGCTTCATCAACATGAAGAGTCTCATTCCCTTTTCATTTGAGATATTGCTCTAGTATCCTCGAAGAGTCTTGCATTTAATTAAGGTACCATTCCCTTGTTAGGAAAATCTTAATTTTATCGTGTAAGATACTGCTTCGATTCGATATAGAGAATCTCATTTTTGCTATTTGAGATGCTGCTTCATCAATATGAAGAGTCTCATTCCATTTTCTTTTGAGATACTGCTCTAGTATCCTCGAAGAGTCTTGGATTAAATTAAGGTATCATTCCCTTGCTTGGAATATCTTAATTATATCGTCTAAGATGCTACTTCGAATCGATACAGAGAATCTCATTTTTGCTGTTTGAGATGATGTTTCATCAATATGAAGAGTCTCATTCGATTTTCTTTTGAGATACTCCTCTAGTATCATGAAGAGTCTTGGATTAAATTAAGGTACCATTCCTGGACAATCATTTTTCAAATTTTATAATTAATAATGATATTCCCCTAATAAATGAACATTTGAGATGCTGCTCCATTTATCGTGAGAATCTCATTTTTGCTGTTTGGGATGCTGCTTCATCAATATGAAGAGTCTCATTCCATTCCTTTTGAGATATTGCACTAGTATCATTGAAGAGTCTTAGATTCGATTAAAGTATCATTCCTTTTATCCGGAATGTCTTAATTCTATCGTGTAACATGCTGCTTCGATACAGAGAATTTCATTTTTGATGTTTGAGATGGTGCTTCATCAATATGAAGAGTCTCATTCCATTTCTTTTGAGATACTGCTCTAGTATCATTGAAGAGTCTTGGATTCAGTTAAGGTACCATTCCATTATTTGGAATATCTTAATTCTATCGTGTAAGATGCTGCTTCGATTCGATACAGAGAATCTCATTTTTGCTGTTTGAGATACTGTTTCATCAATATGAAGAGTCTCATTCCATATTCTTTTGAGATACTGCTCTAGTATCCTCGAAGAGTCTTGGTTTCAATTAAGGTACTATTCCATGGTTTGGAATATCTTAATTCTATCGTGTAAGATGCTGCTTCGATTCAATACAAAGAATCTCATTTTTGCTGTTTGAGATGTTGCTTCATCAATACGAAGAGTCTCATTCCATTCTGTTTTGAGATACTGCTCTAGTATCCTCGAAGAGTCTAGGATTCAATTAAGGTACCATTCCCTTGTTTGGAATATCTTAATTCTATCGTGTAAGATGCTACTTCAATTCAATACAGCGAATCTCATGTTTGCTGTTTGAGATGTTGCTTCATTAATATGAAGTGTCTCATTCCATTTGTTTAGAGATACTGCTTTAGTATCATTGAAGAGTCTTGGATTCAATTAAGGTACCATTCCCTTGTTTGGAATATCTTAATTCTATCGTGTAAGATACTGCTATGATTCGATACAAAGAATCTCATTTTTGCTGTTTGAAATACTGCATCATCAATATGAAGAATCTCATTCCCTTTTCTTTTGAGATACTGCTCTAGTATCCTCCAAGAGTCTTAGATTCAATTAAGGTACCATTCCCTTGTTTGGAATATCTTAATTCTATCGTGTAAGATGCTGCTTCGATTCGATATAGAGAATCTCATTTTTGCTATTTGAGATGTTGCTTCATCAATATGAAGAGTCTCATTCCCTTTTCTTTTGAGATACTGCTCTAGTATCCTCGAAGAGTCTTGGATTTAATTCAAGGTACCATTCCCTTGTTAGGAATATCTTAATTCTATCATGTAAGATGTTGCTTCGATTCGATATAGAGAATATCATTTTTGCTGTTTGAGATGCAGCTTCATCAATATGAAGAGTCTCATTCCATTTTATTTTTGTGATACTGCTCTAGTATCCTCAAAGAGTCTTGGATTAAATTAAGGTATCATTCCCTTGCTTGGAATATCTTAATTCTATCGTCTAAGATGCTACTTCGAATCGATACAGAGAATCTCATTTTTGCTGTTTGAGATGTTGTTTCATCAATATGAAGAGTCTCATTCGATTTTCTTTTGAGATACTCCTCTAGTATCATGAAGAGTCTTGGATTCAATTAAGGTACCATTCCTGGTCAGTCATTTTTCAAATTTTATAATTAATAATGATATTCCCTAATAGATGAACATTTGAGATGCTGTTCCATTTATCTGGAGAGTCTCATTTTTGCTGTTTGACATGCTGTTTCATCAATATGAAGAGTCTCATTCCATTTCTGTTGAGATACTGCTTTAGTATCATTGAAGAGTCTTAGAATCGATTAAAGTATCATTCCTTTTATCTGGAATGTCTTAATTCTAACAAGTAAGATGCTGCTTCGATACAGAGAATCTCATTTTTGCTGTTTGAGATGTTGTTTCATCAATATGAAGAGTCTCATTCCATTTTCTTTTGAGATACTGCTCTAGTGTCCTCGAAGAGTCTTGGTTTCAATTAAGGTAATATTCCCTGGTTTGGAATATCTTAATTCTATCGTGTAAGATGCTGCTTCGATTCGATACAGAGAATCTCATTTTTGCTATTTGAGATGTTGCTTCATCAACATGAAGAGTCTCATTCCCTTTTCTTTTGAGATATTGCTCTAGTATCCTCGAAGAGTCTTGCATTTAATTAAGGTACCATTCCCTTGTTAGGAATATCTTAATTTTATCGTGTAAGATACTGCTTCGATTCGATATAGAGAATCTCATTTTTGCTATTTGAGATGCTGCTTCATCAATATGAAGAGTCTCATTCCATTTTCTTTTGAGATACTGCTCTAGTATCCTCGAAGAGTCTTGGATTAAATTAAGGTATCATTCCTTTTCTTGGAATATCTTAATTATATCGTCTAAGATGCTACTTCGAATCGATACAGAGAATCTCATTTTTGCTGTTTGAGATGATGTTTCATCAATATGAAGAGTCTCATTCGATTTTCTTTTGAGATTCTCCTCTAGTATCATGAAGAGTCTTGGATTAAATTAAGGTACCATTCCTGGCCAATCATTTTTCAAATTTTATAATTAATAATGATATTCCCCTAATAAATGAACATTTGAGATGCTGCTCCATTTATCGTGAGAATCTCATTTTTGCTGTTTGGGATGCTGCTTCATCAATATGAAGAGTCTCATTCCATTTCTTTTGAGATATTGCACTAGTATCATTGAAGAGTCTTAGATTCGATTAAAGTATCATTCCTTTTATCCGGAATGTCTTAATTCTATCGTGTAACGTGCTGCTTCGATACAGAGAATTTCATTTTTGATGTTTGAGATGGTGCTTCATCAATATGAAGAGTCTCATTCCATTTCTTTTGAGATACTGCTCTAGTATCATTGAAGAGTCTTGGATTCAGTTAAGGTACCATTCCATTGTTTGGAATATCTTAATTCTATCGTGTAAGATGCTGCTTCGATTCGATACAAAGAATCTCATTTTTGCTGTTTGAGATACTGTTTCATCAATATGAAGAGTCTCATTCCATATTCTTTTGAGATACTGCTCTAGTATCCTCGAAGAGTCTTGGTTTCAATTAAGGTACTATTCCATGGTTTGGAATATCTTAATTCTATCGTGTAAGATGCTGCTTCGATTCAATACAAAGAATCTCATTTTTGGTGTTTGAGATGTTGCTTCATCAATACGAAGAGTCTCATTCCATTCTGTTTTGAGATACTGCTCTAGTATCCTCGAAGAGTCTAGGATTCAATTAAGGTACCATTCCCTTGTTTGGAATATCTTAATTCTATCGTGTAAGATGCTACTTCAATTCAATACAGCGAATCTCATGTTTGCTGTTTGAGATGTTGCTTCATTATTATGAAGTGTCTCATTCCATTTGTTTAGAGATACTGCTCTAGTATCATTGAAGAGTCTTGGATTCAATTAAGGTACCATTCCCTTGTTTGGAATATCTTAATTCTATCGTGTAAGATGCTGCTATGATTCGATACAAAGAATCTCATTTTTGCTATTTGAAATACTGCATCATCAATATGAAGAATCTCATTCCATTTTCTTTTGAGATACTGGTTATAGTATCCTCCAAGAGTCTTAGATTCAATTAAGGTACCATTCCCTTGTTTGGAATATCTTAATTCTATCGTGTAAGATGCTGCTTCGATTCGATACAGAGAATCTCATTTTTGCTATTTGAGATGTTGCTTCATCAATATGAAGAGTCTCATTCCCTTTTCTTTTGAGATACTGCTCTAGTATCCTCGAAGAGTCTTGGATTTAATTCAAGGTACCATTCCCTTGTTAGGAATATCTTAATTCTATCATGTAAGATGCTGCTTCGATTCGATATAGAGAATATCATTTTTGCTGTTTGAGATGCAGCTTCATCAATATGAAGAGTCTCATTCCATTTTATTTTTGTGATACTGCTCTAGTATCCTCAAAGAGTCTAGGATTCAATTAAGATACCATTCCCTTGTTTGGAATATCTTAATTCTATCGTGTAAGATGCTTCTTCAATTCAATACATAGAATCTCATGTTTGCTGTTTGAGATGCTGCTTCATTAATATGAAGTGTCTCATTCCATTTCTTTTGAGATACTGCTCTAGTATCATTGAAGAGTCTGGGATTCAATTAAGGTACCCTTCCCTTGTTTGGAATATCTTAATTCTATCATGTAAGACGCTGCTTCGATTCAATACAAAGAATCTCATTTTTGCTGTTTGAGACGCTGCTTCATCAATAAGAAGAGTCTCATTCCATTTTATTTTGGGACACTACTTTAGTATCCTCGAAGAGTCTTGGTTTTAATTAAGGTAGTATTCCCTTGTTTGGAATATCTTAATTCTATCGTGTATGATGCTGCTTCGATTCAATACGAAGAGTCTCATTCCATTATGTTTTGAGATGTTGCTCTAGTATCCTCGAAGAGTCTAGGATTCAATTAAGGTACCATTCCCTTGTTTGGAATCTCATGTTTGCTGTTTGAGATGCTGCTTCATCAATATGAAGTGTCTCATTCCATTTCTTTAGAGATACTGCTCTAGTATCATTGAAGAGTCTTGGATTCAATTAAGGTACCATTCCCTTGTTTGGAATATCTTAATTCTATCGTGTAAGATGCTGCTATGATTCGATACAAAGAATCTCAATTTTGCTGTTTGAAATACTGCATCATCAATATGAAGAGTCTCATTCCATTTTCTTTTGAGATACTGCTCTAGTATCCTCCAAGAGTCTTAGATTCAATTTAGGTACCATTCCCTTGTTCGGAATATCTTAATTCTATCATGTAAGATGCTGCTTTGATTCGATACAGAGAATCTCATTTTTGTTGTTTGAGATGTTGTTTACTCCTCTAGTATCATGAAGTGTCTTGGATTCAGTTAAGGTACCATTCCTAGTCAGTCATTTTTCAAAATTTATAATTAATAATGATTTTCCCATAATAGATGAACATTTGAGATGCTGCTCCATATATCTGGAGAGTCTCATTTTTGCTGTTTGAGATGCTGCTTCATCAATATGAAGAGTCTCATTCCTTTTCTGTTGAGATACTGCTCTAGTATCATTGAAGAGTCTTAGATTCGATTAAAGTATCATTCCTTTTATCCGGAATGTCTTAATTCTATCGTGTAAGATGCTGCTTCGATACAGAGAATCTCATTTTTCCTGTTTGAGATGCTGTTTCATCAATATGAAGAGTCTCATTCCATTTTCTTTTGAGATACTTCTCTAGTATCCTCGAAGAGTCTTGGTTTCAATTAAGGTACTATTCCCTTGTTTGGAATATCTTAATTCTATCGTGTAAGATGTTGCTTTAATTCGATACAGAGAATCTCATTTTTCCTGTTTGAGATGTTGCTTCGTCAATATGAAGAGTCTCATTCCATTTTGTTTTGAGATACTGCTCTAGTATCCTCGAAGAGTCTTGGATTCAATTAAGGTACCATTCCCTTGTTTGGAATATCTTAATTCTATCGTGTAAGATACTGCTTCAATTCAATACAGAGAATCTCATTTTTCCTGTTTGAAATAATGCATCATCAATGTGAAGAGTCTCATTTCATTTTCTTTTGAGATACTGGTTATAGTATCCTCGAAGAGTCTTAGATTCAATTAAGGTACCATTCCCTTGTTAGGAATATCTTAATTCTATCGTGTAAGATGTTGGTTTGATTCGATATAGAGAATCTCATTTTTGCTGTTTGAGATGCTGCTTCATCAATATGAAGAGTCTTATTCCATTTTATTTTGAGATACTCCTCTAGTATCCTCGAAGAGTCTTGGATTAAATTAAGGTATCATTCCCCATGCTTGGAATATCTTAATTCTATCGTCTAAGATGCTACTTCAAATCGATACAGAGAATCTAATTTTTGGTGTTTCAGATGTTGTTTCATCAATATGAAGGGTCTCATTCGATTTTCTTTTGAGATACTCCTCTAGTGTCATGAAGAGTCTTGGATTCAGTTAAAGTACCATTCCCTTGTTTAGAATATCTTAATTCTATCGTGTAAGATGTTGCTTCGATTTGATACAGAGAATCTCATTTTTGCTATTTGAGATGCTGCTTCATCAATATGAAGAGTCTCATTGCATTTCTTTTGAGATACTGCTGTAGTATCATTGAAGAGTCTTGGATTCAGTTAAGGTACCATTCCCTTGTTTGGAATATCTTAATTCTATCGTGTAAGATGCTGCTTCGATTCGATACAGAGAATCTCATTTTTGTTGTTTCAGATGCTGCTTCATCAATATGAAGAGTCTCATTGCATTTCTTTTGAGATACTGCTGTAGTATAATTGAAGTGTCTTGGATTCAGTTAAGGTACCATTACCTTGTTTGGAATATCTTAATTCTATCATGTAAGATGCTGCTTCGATTCCATACAGAGAATCTCATTTTTGTTGTTTGAGATGCTGCTTCATCAATATGAAGAGTCTCATTCCATTTTCTTTTGAGATACTGCTCTAGTATCCTCGAAGAGTCTAGGATTCAATTAAGATACCATTCCCTTGTTTGGAATATCTTAAATCTATCGTGTAAGATGCTGCTTCGATTCGATACAGAGAATCTCATTTTTGCTATTTGAGATGTTGCTTCATCAATATGAAGAGTCTCATTCCCTTTTCTTTTGAGATACTGCTCTAGTATCCTCGAAGAGTCTTGATTTAATTAAGGTACCATTCCCTTGTTAGGAACATCTTAATTCTATCATGTAAGATGCTGCTTCGATTCGATATAGAGAATCTCATTTTTGTTGTTTGAGATGCTGCTTCATCAATATGAAGAGTCTCATTCCATTTTCTTTTGAGATACTGCTTTAGTATCCTCGAAGAGTCTTGGATTAAATTAAGGTATCATTCCCTTGCTTGGAATATCTTAATTCTATCGTCTAAGATGCTACTTCGAATCGATACAGAGAATCTTATTTTTGCGTTTTGAGATGTTGTTTCATCAATATGAAGAGTCTCATTCGATTTTCTTTTGAGATACTCCTCTAGTATCATGAAGAGTCTTGGATTCAGTTAAGGTACCATTCCTCGTCAGTCATATTTCAAATTTTATAATTAATAATGATATTCCCCTAATAGATGAACATTTGAGATGCTGCGCCATTTATCTGGTGAATCTCATTTTTGCTGTTTGAGATGCTGCTTCATCAATATGAAGAGTCTCATTCCATTTCTGTTGAGATACTGTTGTAGTATCTTGAAGAGTCTTAGATTCGATTAAACTATCATTCCTTTTATCCGGAATGTCTTAATTCTATCGTGTAAGATGCTGCTTCGATATAGAGAATCTCATTTTTGCTGTTTGAGATGCTGTTTCATCAATATGAAGAGTCTCATTCCATTTTCTTTTGAGATACTGCTCTAGTATCCTCGAAGAGTCTTGGTTTCAATTAAGGTACTATTCCCTTGTTTGGAATATCTTAATTCTATCGTGTAAGATGCTGCTTCGATTCAATACAGAGAATCTCAATTTGCTGTTTGAGATGTTGCTTCATCAATATGAAGAGTCTCATTCCATTTTATTTTGAGACACTACTCTAGTATCCTCGAAGAATCTTGGTTTCAATTAAGGTATTACTCCCTTGTTTGGAATATCTTAATTCTACCGTGTAAGATGCTGCTTCGAGTCAATACAAAGAATCTCATTTTTACTGTTTGAGATGTTGCTTCATCAATACGAAGAGTCTCATTCCATTTTGTTTGGAGATACTTCTCTAGTATACTCGAAGAGTGTAGGATTCAATTAAGGTACCATTCCCTTGTTTGGAGTATCTTAATTCTACCGTGTAAGATGCTGCTTCAATTCAATACAGAGAATCTCATTTATGCTGTTTGAAATACTGCATCATCAATATGAAGAGTCTCATTTCGTTTTCTTTTGAGATACTGGTTATAGTATCCTCGAAGAGTCTTAGATTCAATTAAGGTACCATTCCCTTGTTAGGAATATCTTAATTCTATCGTGTAAGATGTTGGTTTGATTCGATATAGAGAATCTCATTTTTGCTATTTGAGTGTCTTCTTCATCAATATGAAGAGTCTCATTGCATTTCTTTTGAGATACTGCTGTAGTATCATTGAAGAGTCTTGGATTCAGTTAAGGTACCATTCCCTTGTTTGGAATATCTTAATTCTATCGTGTAAGATGCTGCTTCGATTCGATACAGAGAATCTCATTTTTGTTATTTGAGATGCTGCTTCATCAATATGAAGAGTCTCATTCCATTTCTTTTGAGATATTGTTGTAGAGTCTTGAAGAGTCTTGGATTTAGTTAAGGTACCATTCCCTTATTCGTAATATCTTAATTCTATCGTGTAAGATGCTGCTTCGATTTGATACAGAGAATCTCATTTTTGCTCTTTGAGATGCTGTTTCATCAATATGAAGAGTCTCATTCCATTTTATTTTGAGATACTGCCCTAGTATCCTCGAAGAGTCTTGGTTTCAATTAAGGTACCATTCCCTTGTTTGGAATATCTTAATTCTATCGAGTAAGATGCTGCTTCAATTCAATACAGAGAATCTCATGTTTGCTGTTTGAGATGCTGCTTTATTAATATGAAGAGTCTCATTCCATTTCTTTTGAGATACTGCTCTAGTATCATTGAAGAGTTTGGGATTCAATTAAGGTACCATTCCCTTGTTTGGAATATCTTAATTCTATCGTGTAAGATGCTGCTATGATTCGATACAAAGAATCTCATTTTTGCTGTTTGAAATACTGCATCATCAATATGAAGAGTCGCATTTCATTTTCTTTTGAGATACTGGTCTAGTATCCTCGAAGTGTCTTAGATTCAATTAAGGTACCATTCCCTCGTTTGGAATATCTTAATTCTATCGTGTAAGATGCTGCTTCGATTCGATATAGAGAATCTCAATTTTGCTTTTTGAGATGCTGCTTCATCAATATGAAGAGTCTCATTCCCTTTTCTTTTGAGATACTTCTCTTGTATCCTCGAAGAGTCTTGGATTTAACTAAGCTACCATTCCCTTGTTAGGAATATCTTAATTCTATCGTGTAAGATGCTGCGTCGATTCGATATAGAGAATCTCTTTTTTGCTATTGGAGATGTTGCTTCATCAATATGAAGAGTCTCATTCCCTTTTCATTCTAGATACTGCTTTAGTATCCTCGAAGAGTCTTGGATTTAATTAAGGTACCATTCCCTTGTTAGGAATATCTTAATTCTATCATGTAAGATGCTGCTTCGATTCGATACAGAGAATCTCTAATTTGCCGTTTGAGATGTTGTTTACTCCTCTAGTATCATGAAGAGTCTCGGATTCAATTAAGGTACCATTCCTGGTTAGTCATTTTTCAAATTTTATAATTAATAATGATTTTCCCCTAATAGATGAACATTTGAGATGCTGCTCCATATATCTGGAGAGTCTCATTTTTGCTGTTTGAGATGCTGCTTCATCAATATGAAGAGTCTCATTACATTTCTATTGAGATACTGCTCTAGTATCATTGAAGAGTCTTAGATTCGGTTAAAGTATCATTCCTTTTATCCGGAATGTCTTAATTCTATCGTGTAAGATGCTGCTTCGATACAGAGAATCTCATTTTTCCTGTTTGAGATGTTGTTTCATCAATATGAAGAGTCTCATTCCATTTTCTTTTGAGATACTGCTCTAGTATCCTCGAAGAGTCTTGGTTTCAATTAAGGTACTATTCCCTTGTTTGGAATATCTTAATTCTATCGTGTAAGATGTTGCTTCAATTCGATACAGAGAATCTCATTTTTGCTGTTTGAGATGCTGCTTCATCAATATGAAGAGTCTCGTTCCATTTTATTTTGAGACACTGCTCTAGTATCCTCGAAGAATCTTAGTTTCAATTAAGGTATTATTCCGTTGTTTGGAATATCTTAATTCTATCGTGTAAGATGCTGCTTCGATTCAATACAAAGAATCTCATTTTTACTGTTTGAGATGTTGCTTCATCAATACGAAGAGTCTCATTCCATTTTGTTTTGAGATACTGCTCTAGTATCCTCGAAGAGTCTTGGATTCAATTAAGGTACCATTCCCTTGTTTGGAATATCTTAATTCTATCGTGTAAGATACTGCTTCAATTCAATACAGAGAATCTCATTTTTCCTGTTTGAAATAATGCATCATCAATGTGAAGAGTCTCATTTCATTTTCTTTTGAGATACTGGTTATAGTATCCTCGAAGAGTCTTAGATTCAATTAAGGTACCATTCCCTTGTTAGGAATATCTTAATTCTATCGTGTAAGATGTTGGTTTGATTCGATATAGAGAATCTCATTTTTGCTGTTTGAGATGCTGCTTCATCAATATGAAGAGTCTTATTCCATTTTATTTTGAGATACTCCTCTAGTATCCTCGAAGAGTCTTGTATTAAATTAAGGTATCATTCCCCATGCTTGGAATATCTTAATTCCATCGTCTAAGATGCTACTTCAAATCGATACAGAGAATCTAATTTTTGCTGTTTCAGATGCTGTTTCATCAATATGAAGGGTCTCATTCGATTTTCTTTTGAGATACTCCTCTAGTGTCATGAAGAGTCTTGGATTTAGTTAAAGTACCATTCCCTTGTTTAGAATATCTTAATTCTATCGTGTAAGACGTTGCTTCGATTCGATACAGAGAATCTCATTTTTGCTATTTGAGATGCTGCTTCATCAATATGAAGAGTCTCATTGCATTTCTTTTGAGATACTGCTGTAGTATCATTGAAGAGTCTTGGATTCAGTTAAGGTACCATTCCCTTGTTTGGAATATCTTAATTCTATCGTGTAAGATGTTGCTTCAATTCGATACAGAGA
Source organism: Lathyrus oleraceus (assembly GCF_024323335.1). Lineage (NCBI taxonomy): Eukaryota > Viridiplantae > Streptophyta > Magnoliopsida > Fabales > Fabaceae > Lathyrus > Lathyrus oleraceus. Next base: position 443,232,484 of record NC_066581.1, read on the forward strand.
ATCTCATTTTTGTTGTTTCAGATGCTGCTTCATCAATATGAAGACTCTCATTCCATTTCTTTTGAGATACTATTGTAGTATCTTGAAGAGTCTTGGATTCAGTTAAGGTACCATTCCCTTATTCGGAATATCTTAATTCTATCGTGTAAGATGCTGCTTCGATTCGATACAGAGAATCTCATTTTTGCTGTTTGAGATGCTGCTTCATCAATATGGAGAGTCTCATTCCATTTTCTTTTGAGATACTGCTCTAGTATCCTCGAAGAGTCTTGATTTCAATTAAGGTACTGTTCCCTTGTTTGGAATATCTTAATTCTATCGTGTAAGATGCTGCTTTGATTCAATACAAAGAATCTCATTTTTGCTGTTTTAGATGTTGCTTCATCAATAGGAAGAGTCTCATTCCATTCTATTTTGAGATACTGCTCTAGTATCCTCGAAGAGTCTAGGTTTCAATTAAGATACCATTCCCTTTTTTGGAATATCTTAATTCTATCGTTTAAGATGTTCCTTCAATTCCATACAGAGAATCTCGTGTTCGTTGTTTGAGATGCTGCTTCATTAATATGAAGAGTCTCATTCCATTTCTTTTGAGATACTGCTCTAGTATCATTGAAGAGTCTGGGATTCAATTAAGGTACCATTCCCTTGTTTGGAATATCTTAATTCTATCGTGTAAGATGCTGCTATGATTCGATACAAAGAATCTCATTTTTGCTGTTTGAAATACTGCATCATCAATTGGAAGAGTCTCATTTCATTTTCTTTTGAGATACTGGTCTAGTATCCTCGAAGAGTCTTGGATATAATTAAGGTACCATTCCCTAGTTAGGAATATCTTAATTCTATCGTGTAAGATGTTGCTTCGATTCGATATAGAGAATCTCATTTTTGATGTATGTGATGCTGCTTCATCAATATGAAGAGTCTTATTCCATTTTCTTTTGAGATACTGCTCTAGTATCCTCGAAGAGTCATGGATTAAATTAAGGTATCATTCCCTTGGTTCAAATATCTTAATTCTATCGTCTAAGATGCTACTTCGAATCGATACAGAGAATCTAATTTTTGTTGTTTGAGATGCTGTTTCATCAATATGAAAAGTCTCATTCGATTTTCTTTTGAGATACTCCTGTAATGTCATGAAGAGTCTTGGATTCAGTTAAGGTACCATTCCCTTGTTTAGAATATCTTAATTCTATCGTGTAAGATGTTGCTTCGATTTGATACAGAGAATCTCATTTTTGCTATTTGAGTGTCTGCTTCATCAATATGAAGAGTCTCATTGCATTTCTTTTGAGATACTGCTGTAGTATCATTGAAGTGTCTTGGATTCAGTTAAGGTACCATTCCATTGTTCGGAATATCTTAATTCTATCGTGTAAGATGCTGCTTCGATTCGATACAGAGAGTCTCATTTTTGTTGTTTCAGATGCTGCTTCATCAATATGAAGAGTCTCATTCCATTTCTTTTGATATACTATTGTAGTATCTTGAAGAGTCTTGGATTCAGTTAAGGTACCATTCCCTTATTCCGAATTTCTTAATTCTATCGTGTAAGATGCTACTTCGATTCGATACAGAGAATCTCATTTTTGCTACTTGAGATGCTGCTTCATCAATATGAAGAGTCCCATTCCATTTTCTTTTGAGATACTGCTCTAGTATCCTCGAAGAGTCTTGGTTTCAATTAAGGTACTCTTCCCTTGTTTGGAATATCTTAATTCTATCGTGTAAGATGCTGCTTCGATTCAATACAAAGAATCTCATTTTTTCTGTTTTAGATGTTGCTTCATCAATACGAAGAGTCTCATTCCATTCTGTTTTGAGATACTGCTCTAGTATCCTCGAAAAGTCTAGGATTCAATTAAGGTACCATTCCCTTTTTTGGAATATCTTAATTCTATTGTTTAAGATGCTGCTTCAATTCAATACAGGGAATCTCATGTTTGCTGTTTGAGATGCTGCTTCATTAATATGAAGAGTCTCATTCCATTTCTTTTGAGATACTGCCCTAGTATCATTGAAGAGTCTGGGATTCAGTTAAGGTACCATTTCCTTGTTTAGAATATCTTAATTCTATCGTGTAAGATGTTGCTTCGATTCGATACAGAGAATCTCATTTTTGCTATTTGAGTGTCTTCTTCATCAATATGAAGAGTCTTATTGCATTTCTTTTGAGATACTGCTGTAGTATCATTGAAGAGTCTTGGATTCAGTTAAGGTACCATTCCCTTGTTTGGAATATCTTAATTCTATCGTGTAAGATGCTGCTTCAATTCAATACAAAGAATCTCATTTTTGCTGTTTTAGATGTTGCTTCATCAATATGAAGAGTCTCATTCCATTTCTTTTGAGATACTGTTGTAGTATCATAGAAGAGTCTTGGATTCAGTTAAGGTACCATTCCCTTATTCGAAATATATTAATTCTATCGTGTAAGATGCTGCTTCGGTTCGATACAGAGAATCTCATTTTTGCTGTTTGAGATGCTGTTTCATCAATATGAAAAGTCTCATTCCATTTTCTTTTGAGATACTGCTCTAGTATCCTCGAAGAGTCTAGGATTCAATTAAGATACCATTCCCTTGTTTGGAATATCTTAATTCTATCGTGTAAGATGCTGCTTCGATTCGATACAGAGAATCTCATTTTTGCTATTTGAGATGTTGCTTCATCAATATGAAGAGTCTCATTCCCTTTTCTTTTGAGATACTGCTCTAGTATCCTCGAGGAGTCTTGGATTTAATTAAGGTACCATTCCCTTGTTAGGAACTTCTTAACTCTATCATGTAAGATGCTGCTTCGATTCGATATAGAGAATCACATTTTTGTTGTTTGAGATGCTGCTTCATCAATATAAAGAGTCTCATTCCATTTTCTTTCGAGATACTGCTCTAGTATCCTCGAAGAGTCTTAGATTAAATTAAGGTATCATTCCCTTGCTTGGAATATCTTAATTCTATCGTCTAAGATGCTACTTCGAATCGATACAGAGAATCTCATTTTTGCGTTTTGAGATGTGGTTTCATCAATATGAAGAGTCTCATTCGATTTTCTTTTGAGATACTCCTCTAGTATCATGAAGAGTCTTAGATTCAGTTAAGGTACCATTCCTCATCAGTCATTTTTCAAATTTTATAATTAATAATGATATTCCCCTAATAGATGAACATTTGAGATGTTGCGCCATTTATCTGGTGAATCTCATTTTTGCTGTTTGAGATGCTGCTTCATCAATATGAAGAGTCTCATTCCATTTCTGTTGAGATACTATTGTAGTATCTTGAAGAGTCTTAGATTTGATTAAACTATCATTCCTTTTATCCGGAATGTCTTAATTCTATCGTGTAAGATGCTGCTTCGATACAGAGAATCTCATTTTTGCTGTTTCATCAATATGAAGAGTCTCATTCCATTTTATTTTGAGATACTGCTCTTGTATCCTCGAAGAGTCTTGGTTTCAATTAAGGTACTATTCCCTTGTTTAGAATATCTTAATTCTATCGTGTAAGATGCTGCTTCGATTCAATACAGAGAATCTCATTTTTGCTGTTTGAGATGTTGCTTCATCAATATGAAGAGTCTCATTCCATTTTATTTTGAGACACTGCTCTAGTATCCTCGAAGAATCTTGGTTTCAATTAAGGTAGTACTCCCTTGTTTGGAATATCTTAATTCTATCGTCTAAGATGCTACTTCGAATCGATACAGAGAATCTAATTTTTGTTGTTTGAGATGCTGTTTCATCAATATGAAGAGTCTCATTCGATTTTCTTTTGAGATACTCCTCTAGTGTCATGAAGACTCTTGGATTCAGTTAAGGTACCATTTCGTTGTTTAGAATATCTTAATTCTATCGTGTAAGATGTTGCTTCGATTCGATACAGAGAATCTCATTTTTGCTATTTGAGTGTCTTCTTCATCAATATGAAGAGTCTCATTGCATTTCTTTTGAGATACTGCTATAGTATCATTGAAGAGTCCTGGATTCAGTTAAGGTACCATTCCCTTGTTTGGAATATCTTAATTCTATCGTGTAAGAACTTGCTTCAATTCAATAAAAAGAATCTCATTTTTGCTGTTTTAGATGTTGATTCATCAATATGAAGAGTCTCATTCCATTTCTTTTGAGATACTGTTGTAGTATCATTGAAGAGTCTTGGATTCAGTTAAGGTACCATTCCCTTATTCGAAATATATTAATTCTATCGTGTAAGATGCTGCTTCGTTTCGATCAAGAGAATCTCATTTTTGCTATTTGAGATGCTGTTTCATCAATATGAATAGTCTCATTCCATTTTCTTTGGAGATACTGCTCTAGTATCCTCAAAGAGTCTATGATTCAATTAAGATACCATTCCGTTGTTTGGAATATCTAAATTCTATCGTGTAAGATGCTGCTTCGATTCGATACAGAGAATCTCATTTTTGTTATTTGAGATGTTGCTTCATCAATATGAAGAGTCTCATTCCCTTTTCTTTTGAGATACTGCTCTAATATCCTCGAAGAGTCTTGGATTTAATTAAGGTACCATTCCCTTGTTAGGAACTTCTTAATTCTATCATGTAAGATGCTGCTTCGATTCGATATAGAGAATTTCATTTTTGTTGTTTGAGATGCTGCTTCATCAATATGAAGAGTCTCATTCCATTTTCTTTTGAGATACTGCTCTAGTATCCTCGAAGAGTTTTGGATTAAATTAAGGTCTCATTCCCTTGCTTGGAATATCTTAATTCTATCGTCTAAGATGCTACTTCGAATCGATACAGAGAATCTCATTTTTGCGTTTTGAGATGTTGTTTCATCAATATGAAGAGTCTCATTCGATTTTCTTTTGAGATACACCTCTGGTATCATGAAGAGTCTTGGATTCAGTTAAGGTACCATTCCTCGTCAGTCATTTTTCAAATTTTATAATTAATAATGATATTCCCCTAATAGATGAACATTTGAGATGTTGCGCCATTTATCTGGTGAATCTCATTTTTGCTGTTTGAGATGCTGCTTCATCAATATGAAGAGTCTCATTCCATTTCTGTTGAGATACTGTTGTTGTATCTTGAAGAGTCTTAGATTCGATTAAACTATCATTCCTTTTATCCGGAATGTTTTAATTCTATCGTGTAAGATGCTGCTTCGATACAGAGAATCTCATTTTTGTTGTTTCATCAATATGAGGAGTCTCATTCCATTTTATTTTGAGATACTGCTCTAGTATCCTCGAAGAGTCTTGGTTTCAATTAAGGTACTATTCCCTTGTTTAGAATATCTTAATTCTATCGTGTAAGATGCTGCTTCGATTCAATACAGAGAATCTCATTTTTGCGGTTTGAGATGTTGCTTCATCAATATGAAGAGTCTCATTCCATTTTATTTTGAGACACTGCTCTAGTATCCTCGAAGAATCTTGGTTTCAACTAAGGTATTAATCCCTTGTTTGGAATATCTTAATTCTATCGTCTAAGATGCTACTTCGAATCGATACAGAGAATCTAATTTTTGTTGTTTGAGATGTTGTTTCATCAATATGAAGAGTCTCATTCGATTTTCTTTTGAGATACTCCTCTAGTGTCATGAAGACTCTTGGATTCAGTTAAGGTACCATTTCGTTGTTTAGAATATCTTAATTCTATCGTGTAAGATGTTGCTTCGATTCGATACAGAGAATCTCATTTTTGCTATTTGAGTGTCTTCTTTATCAATATGAAGAGTCTCATTGCATTTCTTTTGAGATACTGCTGTAGTATCATTGAAGAGTCTTGGATTCAGTTAAGGTACCATTCCCTTGTTTGGAATATCTTAATTCTATCGTGTAAGATGCTGCTTCAATTCAATACAAAGAATCTCATTTTTGCTGTTTTAGATGTTGCTTCATCAATATGAAGAGTCTCATTCCATTTCTTTTGAGATACTGTTGTAGTATCATTGAAGAGTCTTGGATTCAGTTAAGGTACCATCCCCTTATTCGAAATATATTAATTCTATCGTGTAAGATGCTGCTTCGATTCGATACAGAGAATCTCATTTTTGCTATTTGAGATGCTGTTTCATCAATATGTATAGTCTCATTCCATTTTCTTTGGAGATACTGCTCTAGTATCCTCGAAGAGTCTATGATTCAATTAAGATACCATTCCCTTGTTTGGAATATCTAAATTCTATCGTGTAAGATGCTGCTTCAATTCGATACAGAGAATCTCATTTTTGCTATTTGAGATGTTGCTTCATCAATATGAAGAGTCTCATTCCCTTTTCTTTTGAGACACTGCTCTAGTATCCTCGAAGAGTCTTGGATTTAATTAAGGTACCATTCCCTTGTTAGGAACTTCTTAATTCTATCATGTAAGATGCTGCTTCGATTCGATATAGAGAATTTCATTTTTGTTGTTTGAGATGCTGCTTCATCAATATGAAGAGTCTCATTCCATTTTCTTTTGAGATACTGCTCTAGTATCCTCGAAGAGTTTTGGATTAAATTAAGGTCTCATTCCCTTGCTTGGAATATCTTAATTCTATCGTCTAAGATGCTACTTCGAATCGATACAGAGAATCTCATTTTTGCGTTTTGAGATGTTGTTTCATCAATATGAAGAGTCTCATTCGATTTTCTTTTGAGATACACCTCTGGTATCATGAAGAGTCTTGGATTCAGTTAAGGTACCATTCCTCGTCAGTCATTTTTCAAATTTTATAATTAATAATGATATTCCCCTAATAGATGAACATTTGAGATGTTGCGCCATTTATCTGGTGAATCTCATTTTTGCTGTTTAAGATGCTGCTTCATCAATATGAAGAGTCTCATTCCATTTCTGTTGAGATACTGTTGTTGTATCTTGAAGAGTCTTAGATTCGATTAAACTATCATTCCTTTTATCCGGAATGTTTTAATTCTATCGTGTAAGATGTTGCTTCGATACAGAGAATCTCATTTTTGTTGTTTCATCAATATGAAGAGTCTCATTCCATTTTATTTTGAGATACTGCTCTAGTATCCTCGAAGAGTCTTGGTTTCAATTAAGGTACTATTCCCTTGTTTAGAATATCTTAATTCTATCGTGTAAGATGCTGCTTCGATTCAATACAGAGAATCTCATTTTTGCGGTTTGAGATGTTGCTTCATCAATATGAAGAGTCTCATTCCATTTTATTTTGAGACACTGCTCTAGTATCCTCGAAGAATCTTGGTTTCAATTAAGGTATTAATCCCTTGTTTGGAATATCTTAATTCTATCGTCTAAGATACTACTTCTAATCCATACAGAGAATCTAATTTTTGTTGTTTGAGATGCTGTTTCATCAATATGAAGAGTCTCATTCGATTTTCTTTTGAGATACTCCTCTAGTGTCATGAAGACTCTTGGATTCAGTTAAGGTACCATTTCGTTGTTTAGAATATCTTAATTCTATCGTGTAAGATGTTGCTTCGATTCGATACAGAGAATCTCATTTTTGCTATTTGAGTGTCTTCTTTATCAATATGAAGAGTCTCATTGCATTTCTTTTGAGATACTGCTGTAGTATCATTGAAGAGTCTTGGATTCAGTTAAGGTACCATTCCCTTGTTTGGAATATCTTAATTCTATCGTGTAAGATGCTGCTTCAATTCAATACAAAGAATCTCATTTTTGCTGTTTTAGATGTTGCTTCATCAATATGAAGAGTCTCATTCCATTTCTTCTGAGATACTGTTGTAGTATCATTGAAGAGTCTTGGATTCAGTTAAGGTACCATCCCCTTATTCGAAATATATTAATTCTATCGTGTAAGATGCTGCTTCGATTCGATACAGAGAATCTCATTTTTGCTATTTGAGATGCTGTTTCATCAATATGAATAGTCTCATTCCATTTTCTTTGGAGATACTGCTCTAGTATCCTCGAAGAGTCTATGATTCAATTAAGATACCATTCCCTTGTTTGGAATATCTAAATTCTATCGTGTAAGATGTTGCTTTAATTCGATACAGAGAATCTCATTTTTGCTATTTGAGATGTTGCTTCATCAATATGAAGAGTCTCATTCCCTTTTCTTTTGAGACACTGCTCTAGTATCCTCGAAGAGTCTTGGATTTAATTAAGGTACCATTCCCTTGTTAGGAACTTCTTAATTCTATCATGTAAGATGCTTCTTCGATTCGATATAGAGAATCTCATTTTTGTTGTTTGAGATGCTGCTTCATCAATATGAAGAGTCTCATTCCATTTTCTTTTGAGATACTGCTCTAGTATCCTCGAAGAGTTTTGGATTAAATTAAGGTATCATTCCCTTGCTTGGAATATCTTAATTCTATCGTCTAAGATGCTACTTCGAATCGATACAGAGAATCTCATTTTTGCGTTTTGAGATGTTGTTTCATCAATATGAAGAGTCTCATTCGATTTTCTTTTGAGATACTCCTCTGGTATCATGAAGAGTCTTGGATTCAGTTAAGGTACCATTCCTCGTCAGTCATTTTTCAAATTTTATAATTAATAATGATATTCGCCTAATAGATGAACATTTGAGATGTTGCGCCATTTATCTGGTGAATCTCATTTTTGCTGTTTGAGATCCTGCTTCATCAATATGAAGAGTCTCATTCCATTTCTGTTGAGATACTGTTGTTGTATCTTGAAGAGTCTTAGATTCGATTAAACTATCATTCCTTTTATCCGGAATGTCTTAATTCTATCGTGTAAGATGCTGCTTCGATACAGAGAATCTCATTTTTGCTGTTTCATCAATATGAAGAGTCTCATTCCATTTTATTTTGAGATACTGCTCTAGTATCCTCGAAGAGTCTTGGTTTTAATTAAGGTACTATTCCCTTGTTTAGAATATCTTAATTCTATCGTGTAAGATGCTGCTTCGATTCAATACAGAGAATCTCATTTTTGCTGTTTGAGATGTTGCTTCATCAATATGAAGAGTCTCATTCCATTTTATTTTCAGACACTGCTCTAGTATCCTCGAAGAATCTTGGTTTCAATTAAGGTATTAATCCCTTGTTTGGAATATCTTAATTCTATCGTCTAAGATGCTACTTCGAATCGATACAGAGAATCTAATTTTTGTTGTTTGAGATGCTGTTTCATCAATATGAAGAGTCTCATTCGATTTTCTTTTGAGATACTCCTCTAGTGTCATGAAGACTCTTGGATTCAGTTAAGGTACCATTTCGTTGTTTAGAATATCTTAATTCTATCGTGTAAGATGTTGCTTCGATTCGATACAGAGAATCTCATTTTTGCTATTTGAGTGTCTTCTTCATCAATATGAAGAGTCTCATTGCATTTCTTTTGAGATACTGCTATAGTATCATTGAAGAGTCTTGGATTCAGTTAAGGTACCATTCCCTTGTTTGGAATATCTTAATTCTATCGTGTAAGATGCTGCTTCAATTCAATACAAAGAATCTCATTTTTGCTGTTTTAGATGTTGCTTCATCAATATGAAGAGTCTCATTCCATTTCTTTTGAGATACTGTTGTAGTATCATTGAAGAGTCTTGGATTCAGTTAAGGTACCATTCCCTTATTCGAAATATATTAATTCTATCGTGTAAGATGCTGCTTCGATTCGATCCAGAGAATCTCATTTTTGCTGTTTGAGATGCTGTTTCATCAATATGAAAAGTCTCATTCCATTTTCTTTTGAGATACTGCTCTAGTATCCTCGTAGAGTCTAGGATTCAATTAAGATACCATTCCCTTGTTTGGAATATCTTAATTCTATCGTGTAAGATGCTGCTTCGATTCGATACAGAGAATCTCATTTTTGCTGTTTGAGATGTTGCTTCATCAATATGAAGAGTCTCATTCCCTTTTATTTTGAGATACTGCTCTAGTATCCTCGAAGAGTCTTGGATTTAATTAAGGTACCATTCCCTTGTTAGGAACTTCTTAATTCTATCAGGTAAGATGCTGCTTCGATTCGATATAGAGAATCTCATTTTTGTTGTTTGAGATGCTGCTTCATCAATATAAAGAGTCTCATTCCATTTTCTTTTGAGATACTGCTCTAGTATCCTCGAAGAGTCTTAGATTAAATTAAGGTATCATTCCCTTGCTTGGAATATCTTAATTCTATCGTCTAAGATGCTACTTCGAATCGATACAGAGAATCTCATTTTTGCGTTTTGAGATGTTGTTTCATCAATATGAAGAGTCTCATTCGATTTTCTTTTGAGATACTCCTCTAGTATCATGATGAGTCTTGGATTCAGTTAAGGTACCATTCCTCATCAGTCATTTTTCAAATTTTATAATTAATAATGATATTCCCCTAATAGATGAACATTTGAGATGTTGCGCCATTTATCCGGTGAATCTCATTTTTGCTGTTTGAGATGCTGCTTCATCAATATGAAGAGTCTCATTCCATTTCTGTTGAGATACTATTGTAGTATCTTGAAGAGTCTTAGATTCGATTAAACTATCATTCCTTTTATCCGGAATGTCTTAATTCTATCGTGTAAGATGCTGCTTCGATACAGAGAATCTCATTTTTGCTGTTTCATCAATATGAAGAGTCTCATTCCATTTTATTTTGAGATACTGCTCTAGTATCCTCGAAGAGTCTTGGTTTCAATTAAGGTACTATTCCCTTGTTTAGAATATCTTAATTCTATCGTGTAAGATGCTGCTTCGATTCAATACAGAGAATTTCATTTTTGCTGTTTGAGATGTTGCTTCATCAATATGAAGAGTCTCATTCCATTTTATTTTGAGACACTGCTCTAGTATCCTCGAAGAATCTTGGTTTCAATTAAGGTATCACTCCCTTGTTTGGAATATCCTAATTCTATTGTCTAAGATGCTACTTCGAATCGATACAGAGAATCTAATTTTTGTTGTTTGAGATGCTGTTTCATCAATATGAAGAGTCTCATTCGATTTTCTTTTGAGATACTCCTCTAGTGTCATGAAGACTCTTGGATTCAGTTAAGGTACCATTTCGTTGTTTAGAATATCTTAATTCTATCGTGTAAGATGTTGCTTCGATTCGATACAGAGAATCTCATTTTTGCTATTTGAGTGTCTTCTTCATCAATATGAAGAGTCTCATTGCATTTCTTTTGAGATACTGCTGTAGTATCATTGAAGAGTCTTGGATTCAGTTAAGGTACCATTCCCTTGTTTGGAATATCTTAATTCTATCGTGTAAGATGCTGCTTCAATTCAATACAAAGAATCTCATTTTTGCTGTTTTAGATGTTGCTTCATCAATATGAAGAGTCTCATTCCATTTCTTTTGAGATACTGTTGTAGTATCATTGAAGAGTCTTGGATTCAGTTAAGGTACCATTCCCTTATTCGAAATATATTAATTCTATCGTGTAAGATGCTGCTTCGATTCGATACAGAGAATCTCATTTTTGCTATTTGAGATGTTGTTTCATCAATATGAATAGTCTCATTCCATTTTCTTTGGAGATACTGCTCTAGTATCCTCGAAGAGTCTATGATTCAATTAAGATACCATTCCCTTGTTTGGAATATCTAAATTCTATCGTGTAAGATGCTGCTTCGATTCGATACAGAGAATCTCATTTTTGTTATTTGAGATGTTGCTTCATCAATATGAAGAGTCTCATTCCCTTTTCTTTTGAGATACTGCTCTAGTATCCTCGAAGAGTCTTGGATTTAATTAAGGTACCATTCCCTTGTTAGGAACTTCTTAATTCTATCATGTAAGATGCTGCTTCGATTCGATATAGAGAATCTCATTTTTGTTGTTTGAGATGCTGCTTCATCAATATGAAGAGTCTCATTCCATTTTCTTTTGAGATACTGCTCTAGTATCCTCGAAGAATCTTGGATTAAATTAAGGTATCATTCCCTTGCTTGGAATATCTAAATTCTATCGTCTAAGATGCTACTTCGAATCGATACAGAGAATCTCATTTTTGCGTTTTGAGATGTTGTTTCATCAATATGAAAAGTCTCATTCGATTTTCTTTTGAGATACTCCTCTAGTATCATGAAGAGTTATGGATTCAATTAAGGTACCATTCCTCGTCAGTCATTTTTCAAATTTTATAATTAATAATGATATTCCCCTAATAGATGAACATTTGAGATGTTGCGCCATTTATCCGGTGAATCTCATTTTTGCTGTTTGAGATGCTGCTTCATCAATATGAAGAGTCTCACTCCATTTCTGTTGAGATACTGTTGTAGTATCTTGAAGAGTCTTAGATTCGATTAAACTATCATTCCTTTTATCCGGAATGTCTTAATTCTATCGTGTAAGATGCTGCTTCGATACAGAGAATCTCATTTTTGCTGTTTCATCAATATGAAGAGTCTCATTCCATTTTATTTTGAGATACTGCTCTAGTATCCTCGAAGAGTCTTGGTTTCAATTAAGGTATTATTCCCTTGTTTAGAATATCTTAATTCTATCGTGTAAGATGCTGCTTCGATTCAATACAGAGAATCTCATTTTTGCTGTTTGAGATGTTGCTTCATCAATATGAAGAGTCTCATTCCATTTTATTTTGAGACACTGCTCTAGTATCCTCGAAGAATCTTGGTTTCAATTAAGGTATCACTCCCTTGTTTGGAATATCCTAATTCTATCGTCTAAGATGCTACTTCGAATCGATACAGAGAATCTAATTTTTGTTGTTTGAGATGCTGTTTCATCAATATGAAGAGTCTCATTCGATTTTCTTTTGAGATACTCCTCTAGTGTCATGAAGACTCTTGGATTCAGTTAAGGTACCATTTCGTTGTTTAGAATATCTTAATTCTATCGTGTAAGATGTTGCTTCGATTCGATACAGAGAATCTCATTTTTGCTATTTGAGTGTCTTCTTCATCAATATGAAGAGTCTCATTGCATTTCTTTTGAGATACTGCTGTAGTATCATTGAAGAGTCTTGGATTCAGTTAAGGTACCATTCCCTTGTTTGGAATATCTTAATTCTATCGTGTAAGATGCTGCTTCAATTCAATACAAAGAATCTCATTTTTGCTGTTTTAGATGTTGCTCCATCAATATGAAGAGTCTCATTCCATTTCTTTTGAGATACTGTTGTAGTATCATTGAAGAGTCTTGGATTCAGTTAAGGTACCATCCCCTTATTCGAAATATATTAATTCTATCGTGTAAGATGCTGCTTCGATTCGATACAGAGAATCTCATTTTCGCTATTTGAGATGCTGTTTCATCAATATGAATAGTCTCATTCCATTTTCTTTGGAGATACTGCTCTAGTATCCTCGAAGAGTCTATGATTCAATTAAGATACCATTCCCTTGTTTGGAATATCTAAATTCTATCGTGTAAGATGTTGCTTCGATTCGATACAGAGAATCTCATTTTTGTTATTTGAGATGTTGCTTTATCAATATGAAGAGTCTCATTCCCTTTTCTTTTGAGATACTGCTCTAGTATCCTCGAAGAGTCTTGGATTTAATTAAGGTACCATTCCCTTGTTAGGAACTTCTTAATTATATCATGTAAGATGCTGCTTCGATTCGATATAGAGAATCTCATTTTTGTTGTTTGAGATGCTGCTTCATCAATATGAAGAGTCTCATTCCATTTTCTTTTGAGATACTCCTCTAGTATCCTCGAAGAGTCTTGGATTAAATTAAGGTATCATTCCCTGTCTTGGAATATCTTAATTCTATCGTCTAAGATGCTACTTCGATTCGATACAGAGAATCTCATTTTTGTTATTTGAGATGTTGCTTCATCAATATGAAGAGTCTCATTCCCTTTTCTTTTGAGATACTGCTCTAGTATCCTCGAAGAGTCTTGGATTTAATTAAGGTACCATTCCCTTGTTAGGAACTTCTTAATTCTATCATGTAAGATGCTGCTTCGATTCGATATAGAGAATCTCATTTTTGTTGTTTGAGATGCTGCTTCATCAATATGAAGAGTCTCATTCCATTTTCTTTTGAGATACTGCTCTAGTATCCTCGAAGAGTTTTGGATTAAATTAAGGTATCATTCCCTTGCTTGGAATATCTTAATTCTATCGTCTAAGATGCTAGTTCGAATCGATACAGAGAATCTCATTTTTGCGTTTTGAGATGTTCTTTCATCAATATGAAGAGTCTCATTCGATTTTCTTTTGAGATACTCCTCTAGTATCATGAAGAGTCTTGGATTCAGTTAAGGTACCATTCCTCGTCAGTCATTTTTCAAATTTTATAATTAATAATCATATTCCCCTAATAGATGAACATTTGAGATGTTGCGCCATTTATCCGGTGAATCTCATTTTTGCTGTTTGAGATGCTGCTTCATCAATATGAAGAGTCTCACTCCATTTCTGTTGAGATACTGTTGTAGTATCTTGAAGAGTCTTATATTCGTTTAAACTATCATTCCTTTTATCCGGAATGTCTTAATTCTATCGTGTAAGATGCTGCTTCGATACAGAGAATCTCATTTTTGCTGTTTCATCAATATGAAGAGTCTCATTCCATTTTATTTTGAGATACTGCTCTAGTATCCTCGAAGAGTCTTGGTTTCAATTAAGGTACTATTCCCTTGTTTAGAATATCTTAATTCTATCGTGTAAGATGCTGCTTCGATTCAATACAGAGAATCTCATTTTTGCTGTTTGAGATGTTGCTTCATCAATATGAAGAGTCTCATTCCATTTTATTTTGAGACACTGCTCTAGTATCCTCGAAGAATCTTGGTTTCAATTAAGGTATCACTCCCTTGTTTGGAATATCCTAATTCTATCGTCTAAGATGCTACTTCGAATCGATACAGAGAATCTAATTTTTGTTGTTTGAGATGCTGTTTCATCAATATGAAGAGTCTCATTCGATTTTCTTTTGAGAAACTCCTCTAGTGTCATGAAGACTCTTGGATTCAGTTAAGGTACCATTTCGTTGTTTAGAATATCTTAATTCTATCGTGTAAGATGTTGCTTCGATTCGATACAGAGAATCTCATTTTTGCTATTTGAGTGTCTTCTTCATCAATATGAAGAGTCTCATTGCATTTCTTTTGAGATACTGCTGTAGTATCATTGAAGAGTCTTGGATTCACTTAAGGTACCATTCCCTTGTTTGGAATATCTTAATTCTATCGTGTAAGATGCTGCTTCAATTCAATACAAAGAATCTCATTTTTGCTGTTTTAGATGTTGCTCCATCAATATGAAGAGTCTCATTCCATTTCTTTTGAGATACTGTTGTAGTATCATTGAAGAGTCTTGGATTCAGTTAAGGTACCATCCCCTTATTCGAAATATATTAATTCTATCGTGTAAGATGCTGCTTCGATTCGATACAGAGAATCTCATTTTCGCTATTTGAGATGCTGTTTCATCAATATGAATAGTCTCATTCCATTTTCTTTGGAGATACTGCTCTAGTATCCTCGAAGAGTCTATGATTCAATTAAGATACCATTCCCTTGTTTGGAATATCTAAATTCTATCGTGTAAGATGTTGCTTCGATTCGATACAGAGAATCTCATTTTTGTTATTTGAGATGTTGCTTTATCAATATGAAGAGTCTCATTCCCTTTTCTTTTGAGATACTGCTCTAGTATCCTCGAAGAGTCTTGGATTTAATTAAGGTACCATTCCCTTGTTAGGAACTTCTTAATTCTATCATGTAAGATGCTGCTTCGATTCGATATAGAGAATCTCATTTTTGTTGTTTGAGATGCTGCTTCATCAATATGAAGAGTCTCATTCCATTTTCTTTTGAGATACTCCTCTAGTATCCTCGAAGAGTCTTGGATTAAATTAAGGTATCATTCCCTGTCTTGGAATATCTTAATTCTATCGTCTAAGATGCTACTTCGATTCGATACAGAGAATCTCATTTTTGTTATTTGAGATGTTGCTTCATCAATATGAAGAGTCTCATTCCCTTTTCTTTTGAGATACTGCTCTAGTATCCTCGAAGAGTCTTGGATTTAATTAAGGTACCATTCCCTTGTTAGGAACTTCTTAATTCTATCATGTAAGATGCTGCTTCGATTCGATATAGAGAATCTCATTTTTGTTGTTTGAGATGCTGCTTCATCAATATGAAGAGTCTCATTCCATTTTCTTTTGAGATACTGCTCTAGTATCCTCGAAGAGTTTTGGATTAAATTAAGGTATCATTCCCTTGCTTGGAATATCTTAATTCTATCGTCTAAGATGCTAGTTCGAATCGATACAGAGAATCTCATTTTTGCGTTTTGAGATGTTCTTTCATCAATATGAAGAGTCTCATTCGATTTTCTTTTGAGATACTCCTCTAGTATCATGAAGAGTCTTGGATTCAGTTAAGGTACCATTCCTCGTCAGTCATTTTTCAAATTTTATAATTAATAATCATATTCCCCTAATAGATGAACATTTGAGATGTTGCGCCATTTATCCGGTGAATCTCATTTTTGCTGTTTGAGATGCTGCTTCATCAATATGAAGAGTCTCACTCCATTTCTGTTGAGATACTGTTGTAGTATCTTGAAGAGTCTTAGATTCGTTTAAACTATCATTCCTTTTATCCGGAATGTCTTAATTCTATCGTGTAAGATGCTGCTTCGATACAGAGAATCTCATTTTTGCTGTTTCATCAATATGAAGAGTCTCATTCCATTTTATTTTGAGATACTGCTCTAGTATCCTCGAAGAGTCTTGGTTTCAATTAAGGTACTATTCCCTTGTTTAGAATATCTTAATTCTATCGTGTAAGATGCTGCTTCGATTCAATACAGAGAATCTCATTTTTGCTGTTTGAGATGTTGCTTCATCAATATGAAGAGTCTCATTCCATTTTATTTTGAGACACTACTCTAGTATCCTCGAAGAATCTTGGTTTCAATTAAGGTATTACTCCCTTGTTTGGAATATCTTAATTCTATCGTGTAAGATGCTGCTTCGAGTCAATACAAAGAATCTCATTTTTACTGTTTGAGATGTTGCTTCATCAATACGAAGAGTCTCATTCCATTTTGTTTGGAGATACTTCTCTAGTATCCTCGAAGAGTCTAGGATTCAATTAAGGGACCATTCCCTTGTTTGGAGTATCTTAATTCTACCGTGTAAGATGCTGCTTCAATTCAATACAGAGAATCTCATTTATGCTGTTTGAAATACTCCATCATCAATATGAAGAGTCTCATTTCATTTTCTTTTGAGATACTGGTTATAGTATCCTCGAAGAGTCTTAGATTCAATTAAGGTACCATTCCCTTGTTAGGAATATCTTAATTCTATCGTGTAAGATGTTGGTTTGATTCGATATAGAGAATCTCATTTGTGTTGTTTGAGATGCTGCTTCATCAATAAGAAGAGTCTTATTCCATTTTCTTTTGAGATACTCCTCTAGTATCCTCGAAGAGTCTTGGATTAAATTAAGGTATCATTCCCTTGCTTGGAATATCTTAATTTTATCGTCTAAGATGCCACTTTGAATTGATATAGAGAATCTAATTTTTGCTGTTTGAGATGCTGTTTCATCAATAAGAAGAGTTTCATTCGATTTTCTTTTGAGATACTCCTCTAGTGTCATGAAGAGTCTTGGATTCAGTTAAGGTACCATTACCTTGTTTAGAATATGTTAATTCTATCATTTAAGATGTTGCTTCGATTAGATACTGAGAATCTCATTTTTGCTATTTGAGTGTCTGCTTCATCAATATGAAGAGTCTCATTGCATTTCTTTTGAGATACTGTTGTAGTATCATTGAAGAGTCTTGGATTCAGTTAAGGTACCATTCCCTTATTCAGAATATCTTAATTCTATCGTGTAAGATGTTGCGTCGATTCGATACAGAGAATCTCATTTTTGCTGTTTGAGATGTTGTTTCATCAATATGAAGAGTCTCATTCCATTTTTTTTTGAGATACTGCTCTAGTATCCTCAAAGAGTCTTGGTTTCAATTAAGGTACTCTTCCCTTGTTTGGAATATGTTAATTCTATCGTGTAAGATGCTTCTTCGATTCAATACAAAGAATCTCATTTTTGCTGTTTGAGATGTTGCTTCATCAATACGAAGAGTCTCATTCCATTCTATTTTGAGATACTGCTCTAGTATCCTCGAACAGTCTAGGATTCAATTAAGGTACCATTCCCTTGTTTGGAATATCTTAATTCTATCGTGTGAGATGCGGCTTCAATTCAATAAAGAGAATCTCATGTTTGTTGTTTGAGATGCTGCATCATTAATATGAAGAGTCTCATTCCATTTCTTTTGAGATACTGCTCTAGTATCATTGAAGAGTCAAGGATTCAAATAAGGTACCATTCCCTTGTTTGCAATATCTTAATTCTATCGTGTAATATGCTGCTATGATTCGATACAAAGAATCTCATTTTTGTTGTTTGAAATACTGCATCATCAATATGAAGAGTCTCATTTCATTTTCTTTTGAAATACTGGTCTAGTATCCTCGAAGAGTCTTAGATTCAATTAAGGTACCATTCCCTTGTTTGGAATATCTTAATTCTATCGTGTAAGATGCTGCTTCGATTCGATAGAGAGAATCTCATTTTTGCTGTTTGAGATGTTGCTTCATCAATATGAAGAGTCTCATTCCCTTTTCTTTTGAGATACTGCTCTAGTATCCTCGAAGAGTCTTGGATTTAATTAAGGTACCATTCCCTTGTTAGGAATATCTTAATTCTATCATGTAAGATGTTGCTTCGATTCGATATAGAGAATCTCATTTTTCCTGTTTGAGATGCTGCTTCATCAATATGAAGAGTTTTATTCCATTTTCTTTTGAGATACTGCTCTAGTATCCTCGAAGAGTCTTGGATTAAATTAAGGTATCATTCCCTTGCTTGGAATATCTTAATTCTATCGTCTAAGATGCTACTTCGAATCGATACAGAGAATCTAATTTTTGCTGTTTGAGATGATGTTTCATCAATATGAAGAGTCTCATTCAATTTTCTTTTGAGATACTTCTCTAGTGTCATGAAGAGTCTTGGATTCAGTTAAGGTACCATTCCCTTGTTTAGAATATCTTAATTCTATCGTGTAAGATGTTGCTTCGATTCGATACAGAGAATCTCATTTTTGCTATTTGAGATGCTGCTTCTTCAATATGAAGAGTCTCATTGCATTTCTTTTGAGATACTGCTGTAGTATCATTCAAGAGTCTTGGATTCAGTTAAGGTATCATTCCCTTGTTTGGAATATCTTAATTCTATCGTGTAAGATGCTGCTTCGATTCGATACAGAGAATCTCATTTTTGTTGTTTGAGATGTTGCTTCATCAATATGAAGAGTCTCATTCCAATTTTTTTTGAGATACTGCTCTAGTATCATTGAAGTGTCTTAGATTTGATTAAAGTATCTTTCCTTTTATCTGGAATGTCTTAATTCTATCGTATAAGTTGCTACTTCGATTTGATACAGAGAATCTCATTTTGCTGTTTAAGATGTTGCTTCTTAAATATGAATAGTCTCATCCATTTTTCGCAGATATTTCTCTGACAATTGCTAAAGAGTTTTGGCTATCCATTTACTGCCAGATAACCTTGTTTACTGTGCTTCTCATCATAATCCCTTTCCACATCGCTTCTTTGCACGTCAAGGTACAAGATTAGGATCTTCTTGTATTTAATTATCCTTCACTACGAATGTATGAAGACTATTGTCATCCTTACTTTCCAGTTCAAGATAATTAAACAGGGGCTACAGTTACACCCCAATTTTGTCTGAATTCATTTTTTGCCACAATGTGTGCATTTCTAAACCATCCTAAAGCTTGAGTTTCACGAATCCATTTTCATTTGAAAAGGTAATTTGGTATATGTACAAGGAAAGGGATATATTGATTAGGATGCCACTTGAGGCGGAGCATTAAGTTTTAAGCAGGATCGTGGGTAAGTCCTATTATGCTAAATACCATATCAATAAGTCCATGGGCGTAGCTACAAATATGTTTTATTATAAGTGGAAATCATTTATGTGTTTGGTAATGCGTGGCTCTAATAAGGGTCACATTTGGTTCAAAAACGGTTCTTCCTTTAGATTTGTACCTTTTCAAATTAGGTAGTGTAGACATCGGTGAATAATTTAATTTAAAACTCATACTTTTTTAACCATTTGTGCATTGTGTGGTTGTAAGAAGAGGGAGCGAGTTTTTTTCTCTACCATGGTTTTCATACACAAACTCGTGTGGTTGAAGATATTGATTCAAGTTTACATTAACCACACCATAAGTTCTGGATTCACAAACATGATTGTTTTAAATATCAATAATGTAAGTATGTTACACAAGTTGTTACGACAATCCTACGATTTAAAATTACAGCATAATCTAAAAACAAATGGGAGAATCTTTGAGCGTTCACCCCCAGGTCGTTTTAAAGTGATACCCCTTTTAAAGGTCGCCTGCTTTCATTTCTCAAGCCATACCAACGTGCCTCGGACCCACGAGTGGAAGCCAAAGAAAAAGTAACGGCAACAGCTCCCTAGGGATCTCATAACAACACTATGGGATCCACGAATGAGAGCACTGTGTCTAAAGTTCGAAGAGTGTAGTAGCATCGACGGGAATTCGATTTCCTTTAAGTGAGCCCCGTCTCCATAGCTTCATTAAGTCACGAGCTAATAGATGGCCTTACCTGATAATAAAATGCAAGTACAACGGTTACCATGAGGTTCAAAATCATAAAAGAAGAATCAGTCCTAAGTTACAGGTTGGACCGAGGAATTTCATAGGGTAAATTAAAATAGAAGGATAGACAAGAAGGTTCCCAAACCTGTAGAACAACCAAACAGCAACAAACACAAGCAGAGTAATCATGAATGATCACCCGGAATGCGAAGTTCGCCGAAATGATAAACCTGTTTGAGTTTATGTTGAGGGAATTTATGATCTTCTTACTTCGGTCATGCTCGTTCTCTTGAGAAAGCCAAGAAATTGTCTCTAAATGCCTATCTCCTTGTTAGGTGCTGCAATGATGAAACCGCTCATAAGTACAAAGGTACAATTGTTATGGCTGAGGCCGAACGCTATGAGTATCTTTGCCATTGCGAGTGAGTTGATGAAGTTATCCCATATGTGCCATGGGTAATCAATCAAAGGGTTCATCGACACGCATGAAAATTGACTAGGTGGCTCATGTTTTCCCTTATGCTGATACAAATGGAGATGAAAAAGAGGTTTATGAACTTGTTAAAGCTATTGAAAAATTTAAAGAAAAAACAGCAAATTGAAGAAAATTCTAAAGACGTACCTGTCTGAAATTGAAGGAAATATAACTGCAAAGTATGACAAAAGCGAAAAATGAAGGTTTGCATCAGTAGAAATCAGTGGGACCACATATCTTCAAAAAATCTCACTAAGCAATAAACAAGAATTGATCCATCCTTTACAAATTGGCAGGATACACATATTGGTCCCCACAATATCTTGGGCAAAATTCTCCTCTAACAATTTGATGCTATCCATTCGATGCCAACTCATTTGGTTGTACCTGGAGTTGGCACCACTCACCTACATATAAATAAAGAAACATTTATTGGTTTAGGGGATCCTACCGTAACTCTGCTAAAAAATCCCTAAGAACCTTTTGCACTAAAGCTCAAGAATCTCCAGGTTTAAGCTAGAGATTCACACTGAAACTCTAACCTACATGAGCTCATACCCAGAAACACAGTAAAAAGAAAAGAGAAGGAGGAGGCTTATCCGGAAACGTGTGAGAGAAAGCATCACGGACGACTTACTTCCTAATGAGACCAACATAAATCGCGCTAAATGGCCCTCGTTGTAGCTTCGAACAAGTTTGGTTTGTTTCTTTTCAAGCTTCCTTTTTATCCGTCTTGATCTCATTACGTTAGCCGGAAAGTTTTTGTTCTTCTGTTTGATATTTGTTTGTTTGGTGTGGTGAGTTTCGATTTGTCGGTGTAAGGGGTTTTTGGAGCAAAACAAGGCCAGATCCGTGATCCCTAACCAAAAATAGGGGGGGTTAGTGTTTAAGTTTCGTCATTTTCGTTGAGGGTTCGTCGGAGAAGAAGGCGGCATCACCACCGTTGGCCGGCGAACACCGCCTTCTCCGGTAGGGCGCGGCCGGAGAAAGGAATAAGAAGTTGTAGAGAAACTTTGTATCTGTGTTAGAAGAGAGAGGAATGAATTAAGAAATGAAATGTTGGTCTTGCATGATGACCTTTAGGTTTAGATTCCTAATCGTGTGGTGGTGACAAGTGTCTCCACCATTGGGACACTTGTCACCGCTCGGACAACACACCCTGTCGGATCCGGTGCGATGCCACACACCCTTACCGTGTCCACGCACCCTTGCCCCCCATTGACCTCTGCTGACCAATTTAGGTCATCTAATCTAATGGTCTTGGATGGGTCCTCATAGTCAACCCGTTGACTGAATTTTTTTTGACTTCGTGGGTCTGCGTTTTGGGGGCCTCTTGACTTGGATCGGGTGGGTTGTTTTTGTCACACCCCTCATTCTGTTTTAAGACTGTTTTGTTTTCTTTTGGGCTCATAAGGCCCATTGTTTTTATATACTATTTCTTTTTTTGTTTTGTATATATAATTTACTTGTCATTTTGTTTAATTAATTATTAATTGATATTTCATTGATATTTTATCTTTAACAATAAGAATAAGTTTGTTTCATCATCATGATTTAATTAGGATTATTCAAATGATTTCTTTTCAAATTTCGTTTAGATTGATAACATGCATTTGCTTGATTGGATCTATTATACAAACTTTTGTAAGTAATGTATCGAGTTTTTGACCACACCCAATCATTGATTACCATGAGTTACATTTCCGTTAAACAAAGTTCAAAAGTAAATCACATAATTCTCGATTTAATATTGAGCCCGTTTTTAAATACTTTTGCAAGTCGATCTCTTTCAAAGCATCTCCATCAACCTCACATAGCCTACTCTTGGGCTTTCTTACAATGAGACCTATTTGATTTTTTATTAATGGAATAGGTGATTGATCCACTAATTAAAAATCCAATTTATCTATAAACACCAATTCAAACCTTTGTCCAACACCAAACCTTTTATCCAAAACATATTAGTTCTAATAAATTCACATTCAATATATTTAATTAAAATATTATTTAAAAACTATTTAATAATGGATCTTTGAATGAAAAGGAGAATAGTTAGCGTTTGCTTCTCTATCTCTCGATTATTCGAATAATTGACGTTCGCCACATTGCTCTAATGTTCGTCATTTAATTAAAACCCTAAAACTCCATAAAATTAAAATCACTTATTCAAATCAATTATAAATTCTAAAAACATTACTTTGAATGAAAAGGAGAATAGTCAGCGTCCGCTTCACTATCTCTCGATTATTCGAATAATTGGCGTTCGCCACATTGCTCGAATTCGCCTCATTCAATTAAAACCCTAAAAAACTTACAAATACAAATCATCTTCATGAATTAATGTAATACTCCACAATATATTTTCTTTTATAAACTTTGGATGAAAAAGAATACAATAAGCATTCGCTTGACTTTTTCCCAAGTACTCGAACGATTGACGCACGCCATATTGCTCGAATTCTTGTCATCCGATTAAAACCTTAATCGTACATATTCAAAAATTATTTTACGATATTAAATATAACTTCTATAAAAAAACTTTATTTTTTATAAATTATATTTCAGATGATAAAAGAATGGGAGGCGTTCGCCTCACCATCTCTAGAATGATTGAATGATTGGTGCTCGCCATATTGCTCGATTTTTTCGTCTGCCGATTAAAACACGCTAAATAAAATTGGATAAAGGAATGAGTGGTACACGCCTTATTATTCCTCGAATAAGCAAGTGGGAGGCGCATGCCTAACTACCGTGCATATTCGATTTCCGCAAACAAACGTTCAATAATAAGTTAAAACAAAAAAAGGAGTAGAATGCGTTCGCCTTAATATTCCTCGAAAGAATTGAACGATTGGTGTGCACCACATTGCTCAATGTTTTGTCGTTCTTCTCAAAATACCAAACATATTAAACCTAATTTCTCGCCCCAGTGCGACCAACAACTTAAAACTCTCTTCAAAAAGAACATTATTTAATCCTTTCTAACGCGCACAACAAACTAGTGCTTAAGCCTCCGTCGAGAGTAAACAAGCCAACGTTTAGCATTTAGAATGCGATCTAAACAATCGTTCATTAAAATACACCAACCAACCGTAGTTCCCCGAACTACGAATGCTCTGATTTCCTTATTGCACCATAAGGATACGTAGGCACGAGATTGCGAGATCTTGGCGAGCACACTTATAAAAAAAACTCCCTTTTCTCCCTTCTGAGGTTTCCATCAATCTCTATTATTGACCCTTATCACTTGAAGAAAACAAACAACATAAGTTAATATTCAAATCAAAAATTGAACTAAAAGGTTCCCGTTGAGTACAACGGACGTGAGGGGTGTTAATACCTTCCCCTTGCGTAATCGACTCCCGAACCCGAATATGGTTGCGAAGACCATTTTTCTGTTTTTCAAAGGTTTTATCGATATTTTCCTATTCCTTCATTGGGATAAATAAAGTTCGGTGGAGAATCTGTTCAAACTAATTTTTTTTCCGCGACCATCACGAGAGTTCACATTATTTTTCGAGGTGCGACACCATGAGATTGATTTCTACACACTTCCAAATTTGGAAACAATTGTGTAATCTCTTTGCATGCTTGCATGGGCATGTGATAGGCCCATCAAGTGATGTAATTAGGTCCAAAATTGAGTGTGAATCATGCTGAAACCATGTTACAAAGCCATGCAATCGTGTATGAAAAGTGGAAGTGGAAAACATTCAAATGGTTCTTCAATTTGCACCCATGCGCAAGTCCTTCATCCTTTGGCCAAATCAGATTATCTTGGACTTTTAGGAAATGTGAGATCATGGGGAACAACTTTCATGTTGAACAATTTTTAATTTGAAGCTTGGATCATGATGAATTATATGGTGGAACTTTGGGAAATCAAACATATTTGAAAATTTTCTAAGTCCCAAGTCAAATGTTCACTTCTTCCACCTTGAATAACTTTTTACATGGACTAATGAGAAACATTCCTTCATCAAAGTTGTAGCTCTTTCAAACCTATTCAATTTGTTTACAGATTTGACCTCATTTGGATTTGGCATGAAGGAGGAAAATCACTTGTTCAATGGTATTGGCCCAAAATGACCGATAGTGTTTCCTCTTGGAACATGCATTTTAAAGTTGAATTTGAACTTCCTCCAAACATTAAAGTCGAAGTAGACATCTTGAATTTGATCATGGAATTTGAATGGATTTCATCTCATAAGCATTGAGCAAGTTATGGTCTTGGGACGTTGACCTCAAAACTAAGGTTCAGACAAAATGACCTATAATCTTTCACCATATAAAGTGACTTCCAAGCAAAACTAGCTCTTGACTTCAACACAAAAGTTGTTTGGAATGTCATTTTGAGTAACCTTTCTCTTTGAATCATTTTCATATGACAAAAATTGTAGGAGATAGGGTCTAGAGAACCACCATGAACCATCTTGCTAGCTTGACATTCTCTTGACTTTTAGAACTCATGGAGGATCATATATGTGTAATATGATGTAATATGAAGTATCCCTTGAAATATTTGATCAATTGTTGAATAAACTTGTTGAAGAAGTCATACAAGATACCCAAATGAATTAGGATTTCCAAGGCAAACAAACTCCAAACTCTCGATGATTTCTTGATCAAAATGATATGTGAAGATCATGGGGATCCATATATGATGCTTAGAACAAATGGGAGCCATTTCTTGATTGAGCTCCTTGCATTGAGGGTCTAAAACCCTACATATGAGCTTGATAGAGCATAGGTGAACATACACACTACCTACAAAAGCAACACACTATACATTGACTTATTTTTGATATTTTGGTTAGTAAATAATGAAAAATAAAGTATGATACAATCAAAAGTGCTTTGTGATCTCTCCCAATGCAAACCTAGTGAATAAGGGGTAAGTAGGATGCCAAGGTGTGATCACAATGCCAATGCATATGATGAGATAACATGAGGGATCTTAGGGTCAAAATTGGGATCTTACAGTTGTCCCTATTTAAGGACGTTCTAGCTGAGGAGATGAAGGTTAAAATCTTCGTATCGACTCAGTAGAATGGACTTAAATAACAACATAGAAACAAATTTTGGTCCCTAAGAGACCTCATGATGCATATGATATGAAATGTTAAAAATAATCTCTTAGGAAAAATATTGCCACAAAGGAAAAGAATTCGGAGAGACTGAAAGTCCGCAGGAGCATAATGCATTCCGTAAGGAATACTCACTAGGGAGACAGAGATTTTGGGGATAAAAGGTTGTCCATAGGCCAGGCTACGACTTAAAACTGCTGGTAACACAAGAGGATTCCATGAAAATAAATCAATGGAAGGACTCAGTCGGGGATAAAGAAGAAAATCTGCAAGGGAAACGGGTAAGTCAGAACCAAGCTGAAGTACTCTACCCAAACAAGAAATGGCGATTTCAGTGAGGGAAGAATGAACTTCAACACAGGAGTACGAGAATTACATTACCTATTACTGGTTACTGGGTAGGAAGATAATGTAATTTGACAGAGAGGCATCCGTTACCGGTTAGGGTAAACATATCAAGGATGACACGCTGAGGAAAAAGGAGGTGTATTCATTACCGGTTACTGGGTAAGAATAACCTACTGGAGAATGTATCAAATAGGATTACAACTACCGGTTACTAGGCAGAAGACCAAAGAAAGAGAATATTCGTCACTTGTTAAAGTGAACATATGAAGGATAGACTCAAAGGGAATAATATCCGTCATCGGCTAAGATGAACATATCAAGGATATACTGCCGGGGAAAAGTAAGAATTATATCTATCGGTTACTCGATAAAATACCAAAAAGAGAATATCTATCACTGGTTAGGATGAACATATCAAGGATATACTCAAAGGGGAAAATAGGAATTATATCTATCAGTTATTGGATAAAATACCAAAAAGAGAATATCTGTCACCGGTTAGGATGAACATATCAAGGATAGACTCATCAGGGGAAAGCAGGATTTATAACTATTGGTAACTGGGCAGAAGACCGCAAAGAGGAGGAAGCTCGTCATCGGTTAGGATAAACATATCAAGGATTAACCCTCTGGGGAATGAAATAGGGATTACAACTATCTTTTTATTGGGTAGAAAACCAAAAAGGGGAGAATATCCGTCATCGGTTAGGATGAACATATCAAGCCGCTGGGGAAAACAAGAGGAAGTAGATTACTATTATCGGGTATTGGGTAAGAGTAGGGTACTTGCAAATCGAGAAGAATATTACCAGTTACTGGGTAATAGACTCTCAGGGGACCAAATACATCTATCTAGGTAATAGGTAGAAAGAGACGGTAAAAAAAAGACTCAACCCGGTGAGGATGTAACTCAGGGGGAGTGGTTCCATCCAGATAATCAACCGGGGAGGAAGTTGAAATAATAATCATCCACGAGGAAATAACTCAGCGGGGAATGAGAAAGGTTAAATTCTTTCTGCTTAAAGAAGATGACGCTCTACAATTGAGGGAGGACAGACGCATCAAATCTGCACGGGGAAATGTTATCACCATAACAGAGGATCAGAAAATAGGGAATCAAATGAAATAATGATGCAATCGCGAAACATTTTATGTATGAATGTACATGTATATGTATATGATTGATGATTATGCTGACAAAACAATCACAAAGGATACAAATGTCACTGATCTGAATCATTGTTACAAACTCGGCTAATCTCGACAGGATGGAGGCATCAACTGGAGAAAAAGCTAGGGATGAACACAAATTATCCACCTTAAAATAGCTCGACCCTGACTCGGGAAAGAGAGAAGGTGTACTAAGGATCTGTATCATCAATTCTGCGGGGAATTTTAGGTCAACACCATATCAAAATGGGACACTATCTTGCAGAGGATCAAAAATACTGCTCAAGAATCAGTACTGACGGGGATCAGGAATGAACTCCGCTGGAGACTTGAGGGGAAACAAAACCTTGTGCTGGGTCTATGCAAACCGTTGAGAATACGTGCTTATAAATCAGCCGGGGAGGTGATCACAAAACTCAGCTGGGGAAACTGAACTTCTGAACTGACTGCTTGGGGAAAGACCAACAATGCTTGGCACTTCTAATACTTACATGTTGTTAGACTGCTATTGATATTCCTTATTGAAATGGATTCCTCTTTTAAATTAATTGCTTTTATTTTTAAGAAAAAATATTTTGATTTTTATTAGTTTAAAATTTTTACAATTATCATCATAAATATTCAATTCTATTTGGTTGAAAGATAAACAAGAGTAGAAACAATTGGATAAAAAGCTCAACTTTATTTAATAGAATGGTAGTCTGTAAATGACAAGATTTCATAGATCTTTACAAAAGTTGAAAAATGGTAATTTAGACGGAAAAAGGGCTACATTGAATACAATGATCACTAATCGTTCTATCAACTTCAATATCCACTCTGATTTTGGCTTCGGTTTAAGATGATGAATTAAAGTTGACTGACTTGCTCAAAATGTCTTCAATATTGAAGATCAACTGAATGTAGTTACTTGCCAAAAGTTCCTATTTTTGCATAAATTTCCCCAAGGTGGGGTACTCAATTTATCGGGATAAATTTTCTGTTTTATGTCTCTAATTTTTTTTCTGGATCTCCCTTTCAGGTTTTCAATCCACCGAGACGCTCATTTTTGCCTAAGTCGCCCTTTTGGGTTTTTAAATTAGCGAGTTGTTCTTTTCTCTTTTTAGGCGAAATATTTCTTGACTGCATCGGCATTCACAGGACGAGGGAACTCTTCACCATCCATAGTTGTAAGAATCAAAGCACCACCTGAAAAGGCTCTCTTAATAACATATGGGCCTTGATAATTAGTAGCCCATTTTCCCCTATCACCTGGTTTGAAAGATAGAATCTTCTTGAGCACAAGGTCACCTTCTCGGAACACACGAGGCCTGACCTTCATATCAAAAGCTTTCGTCATTCTCTGTTGGTACAACTGACCATGACACATGGCAGTTAACCTCTTCTCTTCAATCAAATTCAGTTGATCACACCTGGTTCGACACTATTCAGCTTCAATCAACTTGACTTCCATTAAGACACGTAGTGATGGGATTCGAACCTCTACTAGGAGCACAACTTCCATGCCCTCTCATGCAAATGGCAGCATCTCATGCGGATGAATGTATAGTACCTATGCAAAGCAAATGGCAGCATCTCATGCAAATCTTTTTATGTCACAACCATCTTTTGAATGATCTTCTTGATGTTCTTATTTGCCGCTTCAACACCCTCATTTATCTTAGGTCTATAGGGAGAAGAATTATGATTTGCAATCTTGAAGTCTTGTCAAAGAGCTTCAACCATATTATTATTCAAGTTTGATCTATTATCAGTAATGATCTTACTTGGCACACCATAACGACATATAATTTGATTCTTGATAAACCTCACAACAACTTGCTTGGTTACATTCACATACGATGCCGCTTCAACCCACTTTGTGAAGTAGTCAATAGCCAGCAGAATGAAATGATGTCCGTTCGAAGCTTTGGACTCAATCATACCAATCATATCAATTCCCCACATGGAGAAGGGCCATCGAGAGGAAATGACATTCAACAGTGTCGGGGGAATATGAATCTTATCTGCATATATTTGACACTTGTGGCATTTCTTCACAAACTTTCAACAATCAGATTCCATTGTCAGCCAATAGTAACCTACTCTCAACATCTTCTTAGCCATAGCATGTCCATTGAAATGAGTACCAAAGGAACCTTCATGGACTTCAATCATCAATAAGTCTGCTTCGTGTCTATCCATCCATCTGTTGAAAAGTATATCTTCGGCAAATATTTTTATATCGTATCCACAGAGATTGGTTGTTATTACCGCCGTTCTATAATCCAAATTGTTATAAGTTTAGAAAGTAACAAAGTTGTTTTGTTTGGAAAGTTATCTTTTTGAGTAAAATGTCACTAAAAACAGTAAAATGGTTTTAATCAAATGTAAAAGCTTGGCAAGATTGGAGTTCACTATTCCAAGTGCTTATGATTCCTTATGATTCCTTATGATAACTATATAGATTTAAGATTATTGATGATGTTCAAGTATCCTCTCAATGTCATTTATGTCTAAATGATATTGTGATAATCACTATATTGATCCTTAGACGATCTCTCCACCTAACTATCAATATAGTAATCTTTAATGGTTGATACCAATGAAGAGTAAAGAACAAATCTATCTCTACACTTATTCACTACTTGAAAATCTATTTTATGTCAAGACTCAAATAATATCTTTCAACAATTACTCAAATCTGATTTTCAACTTAGGGCAAAAATAGCATTCAATACATCAACAATCTTTTATCATATATATGAATCAAATGGAATACATAAACAAATGAGAATAGCTACTACCTCCAATCTTGAAAAAATGGGGTTTAGCTCCTCATCATCATTTTCAAAAGCAAAAATGCAATGGAAGAAAAACTCTGTTTTTCTCTCTTCCAAAATATCAAAGTATCAATCAATGTGTTAATGTGTTCGAATGCATATCACTTTCCATTTTGATTTTCTAAAAGGGTTGACATTTCCTAAAAGGATCATTTCTCATCTAAGGCAGAAAAGCTCCCCCAAGGCAGACACCAAAATGGCAAAACCAGCTGGTCATGAAAAGCAGCACCCTTGGCCCAAAAACAGCTTGCTGGATTCGCAGCCTTTGCGGCGCGAACTGAAGCTATCTCAGCTTCCTTGCTTTGCAAGCTTCATCCAAAGTCTTCCAAGTGGTATTCTTCCAAGTTAGGCTTCCAAATTGCATTCAACACTTCTTCCATATTATGATGTTGCATTCCAAAAGCTCTCTTATCCAAAAATTCTACAAAACTAACAAATATGTGAAATAACTATTCAAAACAAAATAAATTAAACCTAATTGCATTTATACAAAATAGTGAGAATAAAAGTGTGTAATTAAATCAAAACATGGTAAAAGGGACCAATAAAATGATATAAAAAGTAGTACTAATTGGCCCATAACAACTCTCCCTAACTTAGCATTTTGTTTGTCCCTAAACAAAAGTTTCCACCCTCACAACCAAAGCAATGACACAAAAGATCGAAGCAAGGATTTACCAAGGACATTCAAATGGTTCAAAAGTGTTTGGCACTTTTTCAATCCACCTATCTCAGTTCTAGACAAAACATGAGTAAAAGAGATGGTTGAGTGCAAAAATCATTCCAAGGAATTCAAAGCCATATATGTCAAAATTGAATCAAACTTACACACACATCATAATAATGATGAATAACATGAAGGGTTACTTTCACTCATCCAAGCAGTTAGATCAACAACAACTCAAATCATGCGGTTATCACAACAAATACCAAATCATGTGAAAAATGAGAATCAAGAGGTCTTTCAAAGGTTGTAATGTGCCTTAGGTTACAAGAAAGGATATGATTAAGAGAATTTAACAAAAATGCCTATCTTAAGGGAGCATTCCCCAAACATTCAACTCTACACAATATCCATTTCTTTGATCCCTATCTTTTTCTTTTTCATTTTCTTTTCACATCCACACAACCATGAGCATTTTCTTTGCTTTTTTTTCTTTCTTTTCTTTTTCTTTGCTCTATGGTTTCAAGGGTGTTTTCGTTTTCTTGTTTCTTTTCATATTTTTACCCTTTCATAAAAACCCACTTTTCCAAGTTTCTAATCAACTCTTTTTTCTTTACTCTCCCCAACTTTAGATTCCAAAACCAAATTTATTCACTAATGCTCCCTACTTAGACATAGGCAAAAGGCTAAATTTGCAAACAACTCGGTTTGAGGGTTCAATTGATACGAAAGAAATTAGGATTCATTTATTCCAAAAAATTTAAGTTGATTTACAAATCAAATGAATCCTAAAATAAGCTCAAAGGGGTTTAACTAAGGATTACTCCTCACAAGGTTAGTTGATTCAAACTTTTTGGTCAAGTGGTTTTTTTCAACAGACAATGCCTCTATCATTTTCAAAATTTTCACACAAAATAGATTGATGCATGATTTAGCATGATAAGAATGAGTTGAAATAATGCTTGGTTTCCCGCATTTTATTGTACAATGGAAAGCTTCCTCACAATTGGTTAAGTCCTATTTTGATTCAAAAATGACATATATTTCAATGAGTTTATGATATGGAATTTGCACACACCATCAAACTACTCATGTTAAGTCTAGAAAGCGATAAAGTGTACCTTGAAATGCCGACACTAATTCTTATCATCACCACTCGAAGTGTCCTATGCTTCTTTCTTTGTGATCATTTCTCGGTTGCTTTAAGCTTGACTTAAGATTAAGAATAATTAAACAAAAAATGTTGGTAAACCAATTTGATTGTAACACACTTAAATCTCAAAGAGTATTCATGCAATTATCAAAACAACTAAAAAAAACCAAAGTTTTGGTGAACTAAAGCCACCCTTTTACATCAAAATTTTACAAAAGCAAAAATAATACAAAGAAAACTCAAAATGAAAACAAACTCCTCAAATTCACCAACTTCTCAATCTTCCTTCTCTTGGCCACCACCAACAGAACCAAGGACGTCCTCCATCTCCTCATTTAGGTCAAATTATTTTCCTTTAAGACACAGGGTAGCATTCACCGCTTGAAGATCCCAAACATTTGCCAATTCCTGGGTACGATACTCGCACCGCTCGTTCTCTCCCAGGGTTAGAGGATTACCAAGATATGAGTTAATTTCATCTCGCCCAAAAGAAATAATCTTGCCTCTTACCCTTGTTTGGTAGTTGAAAGCTACTCCTTCTTCAAGGTGCATAGCGTTTGCATAGAACTCCCGTACAATATCATAATTGATAGCCGCCTCGGGTTCACAAAGTTTGGTCCACCTTCGTCTCTCAAAATTTGAAACCACATTCCGATAAGTCCCACCCGGTAATAAACGGATGAACCTTTCCGGTTGAATGGTTCTCTTGATTAGGTTTTCAAATCGTTCTTCGTGTTCATCACTTGTGAACCGTCTTAAAGAACGAGGATGAGCGGAAGCCGTGGTTTTAGTTCTCTTAGAGATCTGCAATAAACATCAGAACAACCACACAACAAAACATGAAGAGAGTTAGCAATCAACAGCATAAAAACATGGCCCTGGAATTTCCCAGTTCGCGGCGCGAAGGCCCGTTTGCGGCGCGAACCCTGCGAACTAGGAAATATCCAAGAGCCTGCTAGGGTTCCAAATATTTGAAGGTTTTTACTTCCAACAGTCAAAATCACAACTCTACCTAATCCTAATCTGAACCCATATTAGACATGTAAGGTTATTTCAAGTGTCAAGTTCCAATTTTTACAAAACCCTAACCTTACCTAAATGAAAACCCAAAAGGAATGGAGAAGAGAACATGAAAAGAACAACATACCTTATTGAAGTGCTTGATTCTTGTTAACAAATGGGTATTTGGGAGTTGGGGGAGGAAGATTTTTAGTTTTGGGAAGTTTTTGGGAGTGGGAGTGAAAAAGAGGGAAAGTTGTTTTTTTTGAAAATGAAATAGAATGGACAGAAAAAATAACCTAAACAGAACTTAAGTGGTTCTGCCACGCACCATTCGCGGGGCAAACCTTGTTCGCGGCACGAACTGAAGCTTTGCATTCAGTTCGCTGGGCGAACGATGGTCGCGGGGCGAACGACAATAGACAGAAACCAATTTCACAGAATTTAACACAACAGAATATTAAAACAGCAGAATTGAGAAAATGTAGAATGCAGACTTACAATGTTGGGTTGCCTCCCAACAAGCGCTATGTTTAACGTCGTTTAGAGCTCGACGGTCCCACGGTCTTCACGATCCGTCTTTGTTGAGCAACTTTCTCAAGGGCTTTGTTATCTTCCAGAGGTTCTTGATGAACTTTCGATAAAATCTGATACCACCCTTTTTCGGAACTACTTGCACAACACTCACCCATTCACCATCGAAGATAGAACAATTCATCCCGGCCTCTACTAGTTTGACAACTTTCTCCTTTTTCAGCACTCATATCAATTGATTCTCCTCTTTTGTGGATAATGTATTGCTAATGACCACCGGTTTAGTACAGTCATCACCAAGGAACACATACTTCAAATGTGGCTCTAGTTTTGGCTCTTCCACTCTCTTTGTCATATCCAAACCTTCGTTTGTCTCTTCATGATAAACAAGTTCTCCACAAGACTCTAATTCATGCAACATTGCTTCCATCTCTTCTCCTTCATTTTTGGTCGAAACTTTGTAGACTCCGATAAGAGATTTCTCTGATGGATTAGAAACATGAACCTGGTTTGGGATCTCAACTAGTCCCTCCTTGGTGGCATCGATTCGGAAGGAGTCATGCTTAACATTAGGATGTTTTTTGGCTTCAAAAAGATTGAAGGCTACCTCTTCATCTTGCACCCTCACTTTCATTAGTCCATCATCAATATCAATCATCATTCGGGCCGTTTTCATGAATGGTCTTCCAAGAATTATAGGAACCTCACGATCCTCATCCATGTCCACTATCACAAAATCTACCGGGAACAGGAATTTGTCCACCTTTACTAACATGTCTTGAGCAACTCCATATGGTGAAGTAGTAGACTTATCAGCTAGTTGTAAAGTCATCCTTGTAGATTTGATCTCAACATTTCCCAATCTTTTGACAATGGATAGAGGAATTAAATTGATGCTAGATCCCAAGTCAATCAAGCCATTACCAATATAGGTGTCTCCAATGGTTACCGGTAAAACGACTCGGCCCGGATCAAATTCCTTTCTTGGGAGATTTTTTTGAATGATGGTACTACAACGTGCATCAAGCAAGATTGTCTCGTCTTCCTCATGTCTTCTTTTCTTTGTGAGAATGTCCTTCATGAACTTTGCATACCGTGGCATTTTCTCTAACGCATCGGCAAATGGAATATTGATTTGAAGTTGTTTGAATATGTCCATAAACCGTGCATAGTGTATAGCATTATCCTTCTTTGATGGTGCGTGCGGATAGGGTAGATGTTGAACTGGAATGACATTCACTCCTTTGTCTCTTGTTTTCTTTTTTCTTGGTTCAATTTCCTTCTTCATTTCCACTTCACACTGTTGTTCTTCCATCAATTGTTGGTTTTGCTGTTTCGCGGCGCGAACTGAGCAGTTTCTGCCACTTTCTCCTTTCCACAAGCCACATCCTCATTTTCCAGCACAACATCCATATCATTCTCAACTGTAATTTTCTCACTTTTTTCACTTGTCAACTCTCTACCGCTTCTAGTAAAAATTGCTTTACAATGCTCCTTTGGATTAGTTTGAGTGTTAGCGGAGAAAGAAGATCTCGCAGTTTGTTCCGACAGTTGTTTCGCAAGTTGACCTATTTGATTTTCGAAATTCTTGATTGCTGCCTCGTTGCTCTTCTGATTTGCCATGGAGGCTTGCATGAATTGTTGGAGGGTGTCTTCTAGCTTTGAATTTCCTCCTTGCGATTGTTGTCCTTGAGAATTTGGATGTTGATAAGGACTTTGCTGCTGAAAATTTTGGTTATTGAACCTTGATGGTTGATAACCTTGATTGTTCCTTTGATAGCCTTGATTTTGATTGTTCACATAGCTTACTTCTTCTAGTGGGGGGAAAAGACCAGTAGGATGATCTCCTTGACATAATTCGCAACCTGCTACTTGATGTCGAGCTTGAGACCCTTGAATTTCCTTCATTTGATGTGGAAGCTTGGCCATTTGTTGAGTAAGCAACTCCACTTGTTGAGAAAGTAACTTATTTTGAGCAAGGATGGCATCATTGGTATTTAACTCAAGAACTCCCGGTTTGCGTTGTGAAGGATTACGGTCATGTTGACTTTGACGATCATTGAGTGCCATCCGGTCAATAATGACTTTAGCTTCTTCCGCATTCTTTGACATAAGAGAGCCACCCGTGGTAGCATCCAAAAGTGTTCTATGAGTTGATTGGAGCCCATTTAGAAAAATATGGATTTGAGTGAGCTCATCAAAACCATGACCCTTGCATTTTCTCAACATTGACTTGAATCTTTCCCAAGCCTCATTTAAAGACTCGTTGCTTCCTTGAGTGAATACCGCAATAGCCGATTTGGCTTCCATGAATCGGGATTGAGGGAAATATCTTTCTAAGAACTTTTCTTCTAACAAATTCCAATCCGTCATCACTCTTGGTGCTTGATCAAGGTACCACTCTTTTGCCTTTCCCACTAAGGAGTGTGGGAACATCCTCTTGAATAATGCTTCCTCACCCGCTTCGTCTATTCCCGTAGAACCCGCAATCTCATAGAATTTCTTGAGATGGGTATACGGATCTTCATGATTCATTTCGGTGAACGGATTTGCATAGAGAAGTTGGAGGATTCCGGTCTTCATCTCCGTATTTCTTCCTCCACGGGCAAATTTAGCATTCCTTCTTGGACTATTAGCGGACATTTCGGTACGATTGTCATCCGCCATGTTTCCGTCACAAGCTTCTACAACCACTTCTTCGATTTGAACAAGTGCGGAAGTAGATGCTTCTTCTCTCTGGTTCCTCTCTTCGGCTAGTTTCCTTCTTCTTCGTGTTTTGCTATTGAGCTTTCGAAGTGTTCTTTCAATTTCAGGATCAAATTGAAATTGCTCCTCGGTAGCTTTTCCTTGCATGCACTAGAATCTACAAAACTAACAAACCAAGTGAAACACAAGAGGGATAGTAATAAAAGTAACAAAACTTAAAACAATGAATTATTGCAATGCTTGTAATATCAAACACCAATCCCCGACAACGGCGCCAATTTGTTGAAAAGTATATCTTCGGCAAATATTTTTATATCGTATCCACAGAGATTGGTTGTTATTACGGCCGTTCTATAATCCAAATTGTTATAAGTTTAGAAAGTAACAAAGTTGTTTTGTTTGGAAAGTTATCTTTTTGAGTAAAATGTCACTAAAAACAGTAAAATGGTTTTAATCAAATGTAAAAGCTTGGCAAGATTGGAGTTCACTATTCCAAGTGCTTATGATTCCTTATGATAACTATATAGATTTAAGATTATTGATGATGTTCAAGTATCCTCTCAATGTCATTTATGTCTAAATGATATTGTGATAATCACTATATTGATCCTTAGACGATCTCTCCACCTAACTATCAATATATCAATCTTTAATGGTTGATACCAATGAAGAGTAATGAACAAATCTATCTCTACAACTTATTCACTACTTGAAAATCTATTTTATGTCAAGACTTAAATAATCTCTTTCAACACATCAACAATCTTTTATCATATATATGAATCAAATGGAATACATAAACAAATGAGAATAGCTACTACCTCCAATCTTGACAAAATAAGGTTTAGCTCCTCATCATCATTTTCAAAAGCAAAAACTGCAATGGAAGAAAAACTCTGTTTTTCTCTCTTCCAAAATATCAAAGTATCAATCAATGTGTTAATGTGTTCGAATGCATATCACTTTCCATTCTGGTTTTCTAAAAGGGTTGACATTTCCTAAAATGATAATTTCTCATCTAAGGCAGAAAAGCTCCCCCAAGGCAGACACCAAAATGGCAAAACCAGCTGGTCATGAAAAATAACACCCTTGGCCCAAAAACAGCTTGCTGGATTCGCAGCCTTCGTGACGCGAAGGTGGTTCGCGGCGCGAACTGAAGCTATCTCAGCTTCCTTGCTTTGCAAGCTTCATCCAAAGTCTTCCAAGTGGTATTCTTCCAAGTTAGGCTTCCGAATTGCATTAAACACTTCTTCCTTATTATGATGTGTCATCCCAAAAGCTCTCTTATCCAAAAGTTCTACGAAACTAACAAATATGTGAAATAACTATTCAAAACAAAATAAATTAAACCTAATTGAATTTATACAAAATAGTGAGAATGAAAGTGTGTAATTACATTAAAACATGGTAGAAGGGACCAATAAAATGATATAAAAAGTAGTACTAATTGGTCCCTAACACCATCTGAGCAGAACCATATCGAAGTTTCTCTTATACAGTACATCACCATTCAGGTAGAAGTTTCCAGATAATCTTCTCAAAGTCTTCTTATCTTTCAAAGATTCCCTAGGTGGGTAAACCTAAATTCGGAGGAAACTCTTAATGTCAAAATACCATGGCTTTTCATATTTGATCTCTTCAAATATCAAACACGTGGGCTGGCCTATCAAGATGCATCACAGTCAAATTAGGAACTTCATTCCAAAATTTCACCATAATCATTGAAGCCAACATTACAAGAGCATCTGCCATCCGGTTTTCATCTCGAGGGATATGGTGAAACTCAACCTTTGTAAAGAACTTTAAATTCTCCTCACATAATCTCTATATGGTATCAAACAGAGTTGATTCGTCTCCCATTCACCTTTGATCTGATTCACCACCAAAGCTGAATCTCCATAGACGTCAAGATATTTGATTTTGATATCAATGACCTCTTCAAGCCCCATAATGCAAGCTTCATACTCAGCGAAGTTGTTTGTACACTCGAAAGTTAACCTAGCTGTAAATGGAAAATGAGTGCCTTGAGGAGTAATAATCACTTCCCCAATTCCATTTCCATACTGATTAACAGTTCCATCAAATACCATGGCACAACGGGACCCAAGTTCTGGCCCTTCTTCAAGCAATGGTTCATCACAATCTTTCATTTTCAAGTACAAGATCTCTTCGTCAGGAAAATCAAACTGCACTGACTGATAATCTTCAATTGGTTGGTGAGCCAAGTGGTAAGCCAAGACACTACCTTTAATTTCTTTTTGAGATCGGTATTCAATATCATACTCGGATAACAACATCTGCCAACGGGCAATCCTCCCAGTTAAAGAAGGCTTCTCAAAATGTACTTGATTGGATCCATTTTGGATATCAACCAAGTAGTATGATTCAACATATACTGACGCAGACGCTTAGCAACCCAAGCCAATACGCAATAAGTCTTTTCTAGCATAGAATACCGATTCTCACAGTCGGTGAATTTCTTACTGAGGTCGTAAATATCATATTCTTTCTTTCTAGTTTCGTCTTGTTGACCTATAACACAACCTATACTCTCTTCAAGAACAATAAAATACATGATCAAAGGTGTTCCTTAAATAGGTGGCGACAGAATCGGAGGCTCAAGCAGATACTCTTTGATACAGTTAAGAGCTTTCTGGCAATCCCCGGTCCAATCACAAGACCGATCTTTCCGAAGAAGCTTGAATATAGGCGCACATTTGGCAGTCATATGCGATATGAATCTTTAGATATAATTCAAGTGGCCGAGAAAACCTCTAACTTGCTTCTCAGTTTTGGGCGCAAGCATCTCTTGTATTGCTTTGACCTTGGCAGGATCAACATCAATACCCTTCTCGCTGATAATAAAACCCAACAACTTACCAGAACAAACACCGAATATACACTTATTGGGATTCAAGCGGAGTTTATACTTCCTCAAACCCTGGAATAACTTCAACAAATGCTCCATATGTTCTTCTCCATCGCTTGATTTAGAAATCATATCATCAACATAGACTTCGATCTCTTTATGCATCATATCATGAAAAAGAGTGGTCATTGCTCTTTGGTACGTTGCACCATCATTCTTTAAATCGAAAGGCAACACTCTATAACAGAATGTTCTCCATATCTTTGGGTGCCATATTAATCTGATTATAACCGGAAAATCCGTCCATAAACAAAAAGACTTTGAATTTAGTTGTATTGTCTACCAACATATCAATGTGTGACAGAGAAAAATCATCTTTCGGACTAGCTTTGTTCAAATCTCTATAATCAACGCCCATACAGACTTTTCTATCCTTCTTCGGAACAGGCACAATATTGGCCACCCATTACGGATATTCAGCGGTAACAAGAAAACCGACATCAATCTACTTTTGCACTTCTTCTTTGATCTTCACTGCCATGTCAGGATGAGTCCTCCTCAACTTCTGCTAGACTGGCGGGCATTCTCGCTTCAACGGAAATCTATGCTCCACAATCTCAGAATCCAAACCAGGCATGTCTTCATAGGACCAAGCAAACACATCTGAGTCTTCTCGGAGAAGATCAATCAACCCCTTCTTAACCTATGGACACAATTGAGGCCCAATCTTGACTTCCTTCACATCATCTTCGGAACCCAAGTTGACTAGCTCAATCTGCTCTTCAAATGGCTGAATGGTTTTTTCCTCATGCTCAAGTAGATGAGATAATTAATTAGATACTTCTTCATCAGTCTCTTCCTCAGCCTCAAACACAGGGAAATCAAAGTTTGAAGATGGAGTAAGATCATTGTATTCAATGGGTTTAGAAACCAACCTGCATAATGATTTGATATTTTGATGTTAGAGAAGTGAATAATGACCAAATATTATGCAGATGGACAATTATTATTTATTTATTTATTTATATTTTTTGTGATTACCATTTTCAGAAAAGCAAAAAGTAAAAATAAAACATCATAGATATGGATGAATGGAATTGCATTTTATTGATGATAATTTGAAAATGCCTAACAATATTCACTTCTCCCTTAGGCATAGGAGAATGATTTTTCTTAAAGTAATGGAAAACAAATTACTTAGAGCGATGGACAATAACAGGAACATCAACAGCAAAAAAAAATTGTTGCAAGTCTTGCCATGCATCACCAAATTGGCACAGTCTTCATCTTCATCACCCTCGATCACAGCAGCTGAGTGTTGTTCATTACCATGGATGAACCCTTTGCTACGGAAACTCAGTTGCACTTCTTCAGCTTTGACAATGAAAGGCCCTTGCTAGAATCCCAATTCGGCCCTATTCTTGTTCTTGCAGACTTCTACCATACGGCCCCACTGATATGTACTGCCAGCTTCAATAGCTTTCTGAGCATCTTTGCAATAAGACATGGGTGCCCTAGTTTTCTTTACTTCAGCAATAGACAAGGCTTGGAACGGAGTCCCAACCTTCTCCTCGCTTCCACATACGTAAAAGATGACAGATGGCTCACCAAGAGCGCTTTCTCTCCACCAACAATGACAAGCTTGCCATTCTTCACAAATTTCAATTTCTGGTGCAGAGTGGATGTTACATCTCAAGCCTCATGGATCCATGGCCTTCCCAACAAACAACTATAGCCCGGGTGGATATCCATTACTTGAAAAGTTATTTGAAAATCACTCGGACCTATCTTCACTAGAAGGTCCACTTCTCAAATGACAGTTTTGCGAGAACCATCAAACGCTTTGACAATCACGCCATTATAACTCATCGAGGCGCCTTGATAGGATAACCTGGATTGAGTTGATTTGGGGAGTACATTCAGGGAAAAACCGATATCGACCAACACATTTGACAATGCATCCTACTTGCAATTCATTGATATATGTAATGCCAAATTGTGATTTTTGCCTTCCTCGGGATGCACTTCATCACAAAAACTCATATTGCTGCAAAAAGTAATATTAGCCACAATATGGTCAAGTTGATCCACAATTACATTGTGTTCAACATAGGCTTGCTCCAACATTCTTTGCATTGCTTGTCTGTGCACTTCAGAATTCATCCGTAGAGACAACACTGAAATTTTCGAAGGAGTCTGGAGCAGCTTCTCCACCACATTAAATACACTTTTCTTGATTAATCGTAGCACTTCATCATAATCGTTAGGCTTCAATTTGTTGGATTCACCAGACTGACACATTGGAGCACTAACCAGGTTCATTGCAGGCACATCCACCTTCTTACCGACCGAAACATCTTCTACCACCTCTCTCGGAAAGGCCGGACCAAAAACACGACCATTACGGGTCACCTTTGCAATATCAGCTATATTCACAATAGAATTTGTCATAGACAATGAAACCTCTTGACCATTCTCCACCATTGTAGCATTATACTGATAAGGAACAGCTCTATCGGATGCATACGGGACGGGGCCCGCTAACCGTATCACTAACAGAGATACCGATCTCTTGACACTGTTACTACTGTTGCTATCAAATTGAATCACTACCCGCTCTAGGGTCTTAAACACTGGAACAATTACATTGACATCGTTACCCAAGTGACGAGACTGGAAAATCTGAATCATACCCTCATCCATTAACCTCTAAATATGTCTCTTGATGATGACGCACCCTCGAGGGTTCATACTGCAGATTCCACAACCATCATGGTCATGCTCCCACTCACTAACCAGGAAAATGTCCTTATGCATCGCTACCAAGAACCTTCTGATAAAGCGGATGTCATAGATCTTAAACTCCCCAGGACAACCATCTACCATACTGACAGAGGAATTACCATGGGAGGACAACGAATTGGCTTTCATATTCGGAGCACGATCCTCAAAAGACACCATGCCACTCTTCATGAGTATCTAGACCTCGTACTTCAATGGGTAACAGTTCTCAATGTCATGGCCGGGAGCTCCTTGATGAAAGGCACAGCGAAGTTCAGGCCTATACCACCATGGAAGTGGTTCTGGAATTTGAGGTGTATTTCTTGGTTGGAGTAGGTTCTTGAGATCCAAAGATGGGTAGACTTTGGCATATGACATAGGAATAGGTTCAAAAGAGACCTTTTTCCTCTCGAATTTTTGTTGTTGTTGATTATTGTTGTTTTTGTTGTAGTTGTTGGTTCTTTGTTGCGGTTTTTATTGACGTTGTTGTTGAATTGGTACTGATTGATTGTTTGAAAATACTAGAATAACTGATCAGACTTGATGTTGATGCTGACGCGGTTGAAGATTTCTTCTGACATGAGGCCTCCTTTGCCTCCCTACGGACACTGCATTGGTTTCCCTTTCCTTCTTCTTGGAAAAACCATTTCCATACTTCCTACTAGAGGACACCTCTTCCTTAGACAAGTGTCCCTCTCGGACTCCTTCCTCTAAACTCATCCCCATGTTTACCATTTCGGTAAAGTCCTTGAGGGCACTGGCAATCATGCATTCGTAATAAAACGAACTCAGGGTCTTCAGGAAAATCTTTGTCATCTCCTTCTCTTCCAACGGAGGATTGATCTAAGAAGAAAACTCCCTCCACCTCTGGGCATACTCTTTAAATGTCTCTTTCTCCGAAGGAGACATAGACCTCAACTGGTCTATACCAGGCGCCATGTCCACATTATACTTGTACTTTTTTACAAAAGCTTCACCCAAATTGTTAAATGTACGAACACTTGCACTGTCTAGCCCCATGTACCATCTCAAAGCGGCACCAGTTACACTGTCTTGGAAGTAGTGAATCAATAACTGATGATCATTAGTTTGTGTTGACATTTTTCTGGCATATATAACAAGGTGGCTAGGTGGACAAGTCTTTCCCTTATACTTTTCAAAGTCAGGGACTTTGAACTTCATCGGGATCTTTACATTTGGTACCAAGCGGAGTTCAGCAGCGCTCTTACCGAACAAGTCTTTTCATCTCAATGTTTTCAACTCCTTTCACAGCTCAAGGAACCGATCATTCATTTCATCTATCTTCTCATAAACATTCGAGCCCTCAAACGGCTCATAATGGTAAATGGTGTCCTCAACACGAGGCAAGATATGAACAACTGGAGGTGGCACAGACATGATCGAGCTAGATGTCGGCATAAAATCAAAGGTAGGTGTAAACCCTTCAGGCATAAATTGCGGTGGCATCCCCCACGGGAATCCAGTAGGCATAGTTGGACCAGATTGCGTAGCAGCAAGAGGCATGGTTGAGGTAGCAACCTCTGAGATACCGTCCTCTGGGAGGAGTTGTGGGAGTTGGTGAAGACTGATTTTGTACAGTAAGAACAGACTCCATCATGGCAGTTAACCGATCAATCTCATCCTTCAGCTCTCTGTTCTCTTGTTCCAAATGCTCCATAATTCTGGGTTGATTAGCACGAGTGTTGTATCGGTGAGTCAGCTTCACTGAAGCACAGAAGAATAACCGATAAGACATCTGGCAGAAGAAAATCTATTATGCAAATGATGCATGAAATTCAATGTTTTTGTTTGTTTTTAATTTCAAGGAACACACAAAATTCTATTTGCAAATTTTAAATAATAACGATAGTAACAATTTGATTGACCATAAAAATCTCTTTTATTCATATAATTTAGAAGGATTACACTGAGTACAAATTCAGAAACCAAAGTAAAAATACAAGAGAAAAGGAAACTAGTCATCCTATGGATCCCCTAGCAACAGTATCAG
Source organism: Lathyrus oleraceus (assembly GCF_024323335.1). NCBI lineage: Eukaryota > Viridiplantae > Streptophyta > Magnoliopsida > Fabales > Fabaceae > Lathyrus > Lathyrus oleraceus. Next base: position 443,276,646 of record NC_066581.1, read on the forward strand.
ATGATCTGGCTGCTGGCGCGTACTTCCTTCAGATGTGTTGGATCTCAGACTAAAAAGATGTCTTCATTTGAGCTTTCTCAAGGACAAGCTGATCAACAATCTTCTTCCAAGCATCGGAAGGCTGAGGCATACTAGAGGAAGATGGACCCTCTGGCTCTCTCTGTCTCTTCACTGCTCGGTCTTCAAGAAGTTCAATAAGTGCATCCTTGTCTTTCGATTCAAGCTGCAACTCCTCATGCTTTTGACTTAAAGCATGGAACCGCTCTTCCCACATATCTCTCTCTTGCTTCATCTTGGAGAGTGTGTCTTCGAACTCCTCTACATCTTAGTTAGGGAGAGTTAATGTCTCAGCCACAACAAAAGACATAGGTCTTTCACAGGCATATGACATCTTCCATTCCAAAGCTCTTTTCTTCACCCAAGTGGTGTAAGCTTCCAAAGCTACACAATTGAACGGACCAAGCTCAGATCTTCCTTTCCTATGCACATTATGCCAAGCATGTATCATCTTTTGCTTCAAATGTTGGGGATCCTTACCCTCTTGATAGAAAAGACCTCTTAACTGATTGTTATTAGGCTTGTCTCTCAAGGGGAACCCAAGATGACGATGAGCCAAAACAGGGTTGTAGTTGATTCCTCCTTGTGTATGAATGAGAGGCACATTAGATATTTCACCAAAACTATCAATAATATCCAAGCCACTCAACATAGAATCATACCAAACAATGTCATCATTAGTGAGGGACATAAGTCTCTGAGACCACCATAGACATTGTTTGTTCTCCACAAAAGTAGGCGTCTGAGGAAAGTGCAAAATAAACCACTTGTATAGAAGAGGAACACAATATACAATAGTCCCACCACCCTTATAATTCCTCAAAATGAAAAGAGAAGTACATATCACCCAACAGAGTAGGAACAGGATTCCTAATTAAGAAGAGTCTAATGGCGTTAACATCACCAAAACCGTCAATGTCAGGGAACAAAGCTAAACCATATATGAGCAACACAAAGATTTCTTCAAAAGCGTTCAAAGTACTGGCTTGAGCAAAGACAATAACTTTCCCAATCAGAAACTCATAAGTCAATCCAAACATTCCTCCTTTCTTCACCCAATGAGTCTGAATCTCAGACTTCTTCAGATGAAGAGCTTCAGCTATGCTATGAGTCTTGGAAATCTCCTCCAATTCACTAAAAGGCACCTTGTCAGAAACAGGTATTCCCAAGAGATGGGCATACTCCTCTAACATAGGCATAAGCTGATAATCGGGAAAAGTGAAGCAACGATAGAGACGATCATAAAACTGAACCAACATAATCAAGAGTCCTTCAACCACATCAGCAAATAACACACACAAAAGCTTCCCATGACGTTGCTTGAAGTCCAAGGGATCTAATACAAAAGATGATAGCTTCATTAGCTCTTTCAAATCGGGGCATCTGAAACTATACTTCTTAGTGTTCCTTCGGCCACAATCCATGGTCTGAAAATATTTTCAAATAAAACCTCAGTTCGTTGAAGTTATTTTTGTGTGATGAATGTTATGATGCGCATGAATGCATGAATGCAACAATCACAAATAAGGGATCACACACAAAGCAAATAAACAAAGGTCAAAGGATGAATCAAGTCATTGTCAAGATCAATCATCCATTTTGATGGATTATGGTTTTTACCTTATCAATACCCAAGTTCCATTGATATTGACAAGAATTGATTGGGTCAACCAAGAATCAAAGGGTTTCTTGTGAGTCACGAGCCTGGAGTCAGGTTAAGAACCATCCTAAAGGAGCGTACTAAGGATAAAAACCTGTAGATCATGTTCTAAAAGTTCTCAGAGTCTTAATTCTATCTATCGGATATTACAGGTTAGGATGACTGACTCATCAACCGATAATATTCTCAAGAGAAACTTGTCCGAGTGTAGTATCGCGTAACAACTGTTATCAAGTCTACACCTGAACAGTCTCCACACTACGTCCTAAATAGGTCAGGTTGGGTTAAATGTTCTACGGTCCTCAGCTTCTCGGACCCCAAATCAGAGAAGGTATTTCCTAACCACAAATAACTTGTGTGACATTAACAACTCAAAAGGGTCTCCACTGAGTAGATGGGTCTCAAGCCAACTTGTTAAGCACTACTCCACACAAGTCGAACATGACTATATCATCCTCCTATCTTAATTTCACTCAAGTTCGGTTTATCACACAAATAAATATACAAACATCAAATATACAGTTATATACACATAAAAAAGTAGGCTAAACCCATTGAGGGCTACTCCCCAGGAGAGTCGCCACCATGTTTTTATTGTTTCCAAAGGAAAAGGGAAAAGTACGAACAAAACCCAAATATAAGAAGTTTTCAAATCAAAACTAATAAAATGCCAGAGATTACAGGTAAGGGGGTTGGTTACATAAAGGGAAGGTGTTAGCACCCAAAGTGTCCTAGGTACTCCTAGAGAGCCCTTTTATATGTGCGTATGTGTTTTTGGTATAAAAGATGTTTTCAATAAATAGAGTGCGGGGATGAGAAAATAATTCATTAATTCTATTTTTGTGTTTGACAAGACCTTCGGACTTGTGCCTACGTATCAACATAAAAATGAGGAATCAAAACCTCGTAGTTGATGGTATCAATTTCAAAATGAGTGGATTCTTTTTAACAAAATATTAAGTTAAAAGAGGCACAAAGGGCCCAAAATTCTGAATGAGTGTTAGTTATTTTTGTCTTTTTAAATTTTAAGTGAATATGATTAGATTCATTTACAGGTTTAATTTAAGAAAAGAGTTTAAAAATGCAAGGCATAAGGCCAAGGTTTCTAATTTGCAATAGAGTCTAAGTTTAGAAATCACAAGCAAAGAAAGTTTTTGAAAAAAGGGGAGAGATTTTGAAATTTAAGAAGTGGGAGGAGATGAAGAAAATAATCCTAAGCATAAAATTAAAAGTTAAGAGTTGAAAAGATCTAACAAATGAGATGCAATCCAACAGACAAGAATGTCATATAGAAAACTGATCGGTCACCATTTTTACTATGTTTTCGTTGCTTATCCGACAAGAAACCAAGGATATTGAGACACTGTGTACGTATTATGGTACCTTTAAATTTAATTTATATTCCCGTAAGTTATTTAAGCAATTTTGTTAATTGTCAATTTTATTTTGTGTTTTCGTGATTTTACGCGTTGGTTGTCATGTTTATGCCCTCCAGGTCCACGGAGAAGATCCGATGGATTTAATGCGAGAAAGTAAATAGTTCCAGAATGCGAAAAAAGAATATTTTCGAGTTCATCAGGCCTGACACGACCACCCATGTCACCTGACACGGGCCGTGTTAGGAGGAAGTCCATGAAAGAACAAGAAATACCCAAAACACTGGCCTGGCATGGCCGCCCGTGTCAGCTGACACGGCCCCTGTCAGCCTGACACTGCTAGTGTCATCCTGACATTGCTCTTGTTAGCCTAACTTGGCCAGTGTCATCCTGACACGGCCAGTGTCAGCCAAAAATGCTAATTTTCCAGTTTTCAGGCTTTTTCGTCGGCTTAAGCTGCATGGACGTTTTGGAGATTTCCACCTTTTGCCAAGAGATTTTCACTATATTATGAGAGTTTCTACAATAGAAAAGGGGGGATCTTGGAACGAGGCGAATACAAAATTGTCAGGCAATCAAGGATTACAGAGATCAAGGAATTCAGAGAGCGAAAGGTTTTCATGACCGGAAGCGATTGAAGATCCAAGTCATCCAATTACTTGAATTGTGGTGTTTCCTTGTATTCGTTGCCCCACCATTTTGGAGTTTCTCTCGTGGGCCTGGCCTTCTCTTTTGAGATGTTGTACCGGATGTCAGTCCATTGATTCTTTGACCTGTTTGTGTTAGATATGTATGTTTGTCATCATTAATCATACATAAACCATGCATATACATGCATAGTCATAGCATTCAGATATTCATGTTGCATTCTTTGCCATATATCTTTGCTTGTTATCTCCTGCTAGTTGGTGAAATGTTCTTCCCCAAGCAGATATTTGTGTCTGATCTCTCCATATAGAGTCAGCCCCATAGGCATAAAGTGTCTATCTTTCCTTCATATTCCCCACTGAGTTATGTCCTCGTGGATGATTATTATTTCAGCTTCCTCCCTAAATATGTATTAGGATGGAATTACTCCCCTGAGTTATATCCTCATTGGGTTGAGTCTTTGTTTCATTGTGTCTCTCTAGTTTGTTCCTAGATTGACTCCTTTCTTGTTATTTCCCCTATAGTTCCATGTGGTTCAGGTGATTAATTATTCAGTAAACAGTAATTATTCATCCTCCCCAGTGGATGTTGTGGCTTTCTGCCCAGTAACCGGTAGTTGTAAGTCCTATTTCTGTGGTTTTCTACTCAGTAACCGGTAGTTGTAAACCCCATTTTGTTCCCTTGCAGAGTTAACCCTTGATTTTGTTCATCCTAACCGATGACGGGTACTCTCGTATGTGGTTTTCTACCCAGTATCCGGTAGATGTAATCCCCTCTTTGTTGGTTATCTTTATCCAACATTCGGTATTGATATTCCTTCATTTTTTGAGTATACCACCCAATAACCGGTGATATATCTCTTGGATAATTGCTTTGATCAAGAAATGTATCCCCAGCGAGTCATCTTTCGTTTACCCTTGTTTGGTAATGATTGTTTCTCCCCTTGATTGGTCATCATTTTATACCCAGTAGCCGGTATCCCGATGTCCTTTCTTTTCGGTCGATTTATCCTTTATTAACCCAGTAACCGATTGTGGATAATCTTCCATGCGAGTATGTTATCTACGTTCTGACGTTAATAGATAATATATCTCATGCGCTCTTCTGTCGAAGCCTTTTTCTTCCCCAGTCGAGTAAGATTCGTATTTCCTTATGGAATCGAATGTCCATCCTGTAATCGAGTTTGCTTTTTAAGCCCTCCTTTCGGATGATGAGTGTCTTGGGAATATTCCCAATTCACGTCTGGTTGATCACCTATTATATGCCCAATAACCGGTATCCGTGGTGTTCCTTCCTTCTGCTCCCTATTATGACTTTTGTCCCATGTGGAGTCAGATTTTCCTGAGTTGAGGTATGCCTTTTGGGTCGTCCTGAAACGTTTTGGATGATTGATATCTCTCACCCTTATACCGGTCTTAGATATTCTTTCTCCCCGAGCGTGTTATTCTTTCACCCTCATATCGATGTTTTGATCACATGTCTCTTTTCGAGTTTATTACCTTGTAACCGATAATATCTTATTGTTTCTTCCTCGGTTGAATTCCTTATTGGATATTCCCCAACCGAGTCCGGATTTTTATCCGAAGTATCCCTTGTGGATAGTTTGCTGTATTGGCATATTCCCTAATACACGCATCTTTGTTTCAGCTCAAGTCTTTCCATTGATTTATTTTCATGGAATCCCTTTGTGTCTCTCAGCAAGTCTTAAGTCGTGACCTCTTCACGCATTTTTACCCTTATTTCTCTCCTAGAGTCTCTGTCCCGTTTATGAGTGTATTACTCCTCTGGATTTTCAGTTTCTCCTAATTTATTTTTCTTTGTGGACATCTATCCCCACAGAGTATTAACCTTCTGCATACATACATTTTGCATCATGAGGTCTCTTAGGGACCAAAATCCATCTCTTTGTTATCATTTAAGCCTATTCTACCGCGTAGAGACGAAGATTTTAACCTTCATATCTCCGGCTAGAATGACCTTAAATAGGGGCATCTGTAAGACCCTAATTTTGACCCTAAGATCCCTCATGGCATCATATCATTGCTCAATGCATCTGCCTCAAGGATCATAGCATCTTTGCTCCTTTACCCTAGGGCTGGGACTTGTGTCAGTTAGTTTGAGACCACCAAGCATGATTGAATTGTATATTATTGCTTTTATTATTTTGTTTAGTAACCAAAAGCACAAAAATATGTCACTAACTTTATTTTGTTTTGAAGCTCAAGCAGTCATGTGATCCAAGGCTTCTAGGAGGCCCCTATACTCAAAGAAATGGCCAGATGAAGATGAAAGCAAGCATGAAAATGGTTCACAAAGATCTCAATCATCATATATGCCTCCCAAGTATCTCAATTTATCAATTTGATCAAGATAAACCAAAGGTCTTGAGGATTGTTTCCCAAGGAAACCCTAATTCAATTGTGCATTAACTGTGCCTTGCTCATGAAACAATCTCAACCTCTGATCAAATACAATCAAGGAAAGTTCTTTCTTTCATAATTTTATGCATATATGAGCCTATGTGAGTATCCTCAGTCATTCATTCTTCAAGATTTGAAGTTTGGACTTGAGAAGTTGATCAGTCAATTCATCTGAATATTTTGAAATCCACTGAAACCTAACTTTTGATGTGTTTGTCAAATGATGATGACCCCAAGATAAAAAATGTTTTTAAGAACCATATGAACAACTTTAATGTTTATAAAAAATCCATTTGAAACTTGGAAGGTCATCGCTCATTTCAAAACATTATAGGTCATTTTGATTGAAACCCTAATTTTGGGCCAACTTCCCATAGACCTAACTCTTTCATTTTTTATGATTTTTTAGGTGAGACCAATTGAATTGGAAATCTTTAGATTTCTACTTAAAATGTTATGTTGGACAAAATTTCATAATCCAAAAAGAAACACATGTGATAATACAAAACATTATAGGTCACTTTAGACCAAAGCCATTGAAATGTGAAAAAGTCCAACTTCAATTGCCCATATCTTTCTCATCAAAAATCAAAATGATGCAAAATTTTAGACCAAATTTATTGTCTTGAAAATATAAACAACTTTGGTGTTGAAGGTGTTGTTATTCGAGGCTTGCATCATTGAAATAGAAGGGCTTGAAGTTGGTCCATTTTCGCAAATTTCTCAAATACATGTTTGGTACCTTGAACTTCATGGCCAGTTTTCAATATTTTCAAAACTCCAAATGAATTTTTTTTCAACATAACATTTGTTCCTCATGTCAAGACATTTCCAACCATTACCCACATGCTTATGTTTCAATTTTCCAATTGGCAGTTTCGAAGAGGTGAAGCTTTATGATCAATTATGCATAACATGTTAAATTTCCATGCACAAGCTAATACATTGCCATCTGCACGTCCAAATCCATTTGGTTGATGTTCAGCATGCAAAACCAATTGATTTTGGGCCTCACAGGCGCCTCTACAGTCCCATGCATGGAGGACCCAACTTCACATGCACACGAGTTCTTCACATCTTTGCATCAACTGTGGCTATAAATAGAAGGCATTGCTCACTTCAAATGGTAACCTGAAGGCGCCTGAAGCTCTGCTGAACTGATTCCCCAACCTTTCACTAAAGGAATTTTGAAATTTCAATTCTATTTTAAAGCTTAAATTTCAACTTCCTTGGTTGATCTTTAGCTTTTAATTCCTCAGCATTGCTTCATTGTTACTTTAAGATCAAGTTGCAATCCAGAGTTGGATTGGATTTTGCTCACAAAAGCTGTTTTACAAAGGTTTATTCTCCAATTGTTTTCCTTCGAATCTCTTTGAATATTTTGCATTGCTTGGTTTGGTTTGCATCTCTGAAGTCCTCATGTGAGAGGCAATTGATTGGTGGTTTTAATTTTGAGAATTAGTTAACTTCAGATTGAACACCTCATTCTTCAACCTCAAATTTCTTCCTCCATAAGAATCTTGAGAAGAAACTAAGGTCACAACGGTGATGTACATCACCCCAGCTTTCGAATGGTATATGGATCGCGTGCTATGGTTGAGGTTTGAAAACCTGCAACTGGTGGCTGGATTATGGCTTCTCACCGGAGAAGACGGTGGTTTCCACCACTGTCCCCGCGCGTCCAAACCTTGGCCCTTGGATGATGATCTCCAGATCTAATCTTGGTTGTTGAATGTTATGACTTTATTTAATACATGTTGCTTCGTTGTTGACTAGTGAGTACCATGCGCGCGCGCTTCCCAGCCATGTGATCAGCCACGTCAATTAATGAAGTGGGATCTGACGCTTGTGGTTTTTTTTCCTATTTTCTGAATTTCCATTTTAATTTCTTTTATTCCATTTTGTTTCAAAAATTCATAACTTCTTTATTTGAAATCACAAAAATATGGGACCAATTGCAAAAAATTTCTCTTAAATTCTAGTTTCATAAAATGATGTTTATTTATTTTTGTGATTCCATTTAATATTTTTTGTGAATTATTTAATTTCTGGTTGTTTTTAATTCATTTAAAATACTTTTTGATATTCAAAAATGCCAAAAATATTTCTTAACATCTTTGGATGATGATGAATCTATGGAAAATATTCTCATCAATTTATTAATTGATTTGAGATTTATTTGAGATTTTAGTCCAATTATGTTATTTTTCTTCATTCTTAATTGTTTAAAAATAGTTTCTGTTTTCAAAAAGTATTGAGAAAATTTGTCAAACCTTGTTTGACCATGTTAGACTTATGATGATCTAATTGGACTTATGCAAGTTGATTTGAATTGGATTTGAAGTTTGACCTTTATTTGTTCATTTTATTTTATGCATTATTTTAATTCCAAAAAATACCAAAAAATATGTTTGACTTTACTTGACTTCCAATCTTCACTTCACTTCTGTTTACCATTGATTGATGTTGATTCCATTCAGGTTTGATCAATGTGTTTTGGTTATGTCTTTTGAATTTCAATTTTGTATATTCCATTTCCATCTTCATCTTCTTCTTCTTCTTTTGACCAATGAGTTAATGATTTGTGGTTAGCCTTGACATATGAAAGGCTTAACCTTCTTTGATCCAAATCAAATTCATCTTGATCAAAGATCAAGTGAATTGCTTTGTGTCAAAGATAGGTTGCTTCTTGGTCAAGCAAAGAACATGAAATCCATACAAGGTCATTCTTCTTTTCTTTTGGCATGGCATGTTGTAGGAGCTTGGCTTACTAGTCGTGGTCTCTAACTTGTGTTTATTTTCCTATAGTTTTATTGACCGGCCTCAGATAGGTGTGACTACTACATTAGTCAACTTACGATTGCTTAACATAGTGCTAAATTGCCTTATGGCACACTAACACTAAATACTAATGACTAACTTTTAATTCTAGCATTTAATTCTTGCAATTTACTTTAATGCAATTTAATTTCTTGCTCATTTATTCATATTGTCTTTGCCCTTTGCCCACTTGAGCTCATGTTTATGTTTATGCCATTTGCCTTTTGCTCACTTGAGCATATTATTGTGTATATATTATTGCCTTGTGTTTATTTTGTTTTGTTTCTGTGAACCAATACAAAAGGAGAAAGGACCTAGAATTAGGACCTTACATATGCTAAATGGAGTTCAAGAGAAGCTAGGCCTCATGCCTTTAGAATGCTAAATATGTGGAAGAGCAACTATGCCTCATGCCTTTAGAATGCTTATATCTTGAAGTTGAATTGAAAGGACCTCTATTCTAAACTCACTCTGTCCATTCTTTCTATTGCATTGTGGAACTTTTTGATTTGTTTGTTCTTGTGTGGTAGGGATCCCAAACTTGAGCTAATTAGAAGGACCGTTGTCATGAGCATCCAAGATAAGAGAGACAAATCCAGATTGGAAGATCCTAGGAGCTTGATTGAATATTTGCTTGATTTCTTGAGTTAATTGCTTAATGCTTGCTAAGTCCAAAGGAAAGGAGTAACTTGGATCATCTTTATGATCTCAAGAAGGGAACTCCAAGGGTTTTATTTCTCATCTCTCATCTTTGCATGTTTAGGACCTAGCCCTTCTCTTCTTCTCTCCACTCTAACCCAAGCCAAACTTATTTTGTGCAAACATTGACATTGTTTTCAAAAATTAGAAACCTAGGCACTATGCCTTTGATTTTTTCAAACTCTTTTCATAATACTTATTTTAAATTGAAACTTAAGTCAACTTTGACTTCCTTTTGTGAATACTTCTAATTGGTAAATCCCAACTCACTCCAAATTATTTTGTGGTTCCAATGGCCACCTTTTGCCAAAGTTTTTCATAACCATTAGCTATTAGGTTTGAGTTATCATAGTGGTTGATGTAAACCTCACCTTATCCTTAGTAATTGGACTATAAGTCTTCCATACTTATTATAGGGTGGATCCCTCACTAGTATGTAAAAGCTCTCCTCACATGGTGGATTGTGGTTTAGGTTGAGTTTTCTCCCTTTGATAACAGAGGACCTTAAGGCTTTTGAAAAACCAATTCACCAACTTATTTTGAGATTTTTACCCCGAACTACGAGGTTTTGATCCTACCTTTGTGATGGTACGTAGGCAATGGGTTTTTCCATTCAAACAAACAAAATTGTAAATAATTTGTATATTCTTTTCTCATCTCCCCAATAATGTTTGCATAAATATTTTCACAAATACCATCCTACCATACAACATTTGCAAAAAGGGCTCCCTTAGAGTACTAAGGATGTTTTGGGTGCTTAAAATCTTCCCATTGCATAACCAACCCCCTTACCAAGATCTCTGACATTTTTATTAGTTTTTGATTTGATAAAACTTCTCGGTTTTTGTTCGCTTTCTAACCTTTTCTTTGGATAAATAAAAGTGCGGTGGCGACTCGACTTGTATGATTTACTTTTGATTTAGTCAATAAATCTAAAGGTAACGAATACTCCGCTACACTTCTACATAAGTCAAATTACGATTACTTAACATATAACTAAATTTGACCCTCAAGGCATAGCTAACTAGTAAGTGAGGTTGTAAGCATCCATTCTTCATGGCACTGTGTGGAGGCTTGACCTTTTTTCCTTTCATGGAAGCTAGTGGCATACTTATTGAATTATCCAAGTTGAAGCCTTTCTCATGGAAGATGTCTTGGTTTAAGGATTTATACTTGTGAATGAATGGTTGAGTGTTCTCCAAAGAATGAATTAATCAATTAAAATTCACCACTAAATTTTGACTAACCATTGACTAACTCTTATTCATTATTGCTTTACTTTCAAGTCATTTGTTATTATGCAATTTAAATTTCATTCATTTATCATCCATTTCCATTTCCATTTAATATAACTTGTTTATGTTTCAAGTCATTTTCGATTTGCTCATTTGAGCCATATCTTGTGATTGTATATATTGTTTGCTTGCTTTTAGTTTTGTTTGTGGTCTTAGGACCTTAAAACATTTAATAACAAGAAAAACCCTAAAAAACATTTGGTGGACTGTTCAACCTGATATGAACTTTTGGACTTAGGATTAGGAAACATGTCCTATGCTAAAGGACTTCGCCAATGCCAACATTCTGAGACTGAACTATCTCTGATTTTGCTTTCATCTGATGCAAGACCTTTGAATGCTTTGGACTGATTTGCTACTCTATCTTTGTGCTAAATTGCTTATTTTGATTGTCTATGTTTGATGTTTTATTTTGATACTTTGGAATACAATAAAGACTGCTAGCTATTGGAGTGCTTGCTTGGATGTGGATATCATTATTTGATGCCTTGCTCTTCATGATGTCTGGATATTGCTCATTGATTATTAATTATTGCTTGATTAAAGTCCAAGGGAAAGTGGGTTTCTATATGACATTCTTGTCTGTTGGATTGCATCCCATTGGTCAGATCTTTTCAACTCTTAACTTTTAATTTGTGCTTAAGATAGCCTCTTCGTCTCCTCCCACTTCTTGAATTTCAAAACATATCCCTCTTTTCAAAAATCTTCTTTGCTTGTTTTGTAACTTAGACATGTTTTAACAATTAGAAACTTTGGCCTTATGCCATTGAATTTTTAAACCTTTTCTTAAATCAAATTTGTAAATAAACTTAATCATGTTGACTTAACTTCCAAAAAGGCTAAAATAACTAACAACTTCATTCAAACTTTGGCCTTTTGTACCCTCTTTTTAAATTTTTGTTAAAATCAATTCATCAACCTCTTTGAAATTTTTACCACGAACTACAGGGTTTTGATCCCTCATTTTTATGTTGGTACTTAGACATAAGCCCGAAGGTCTTGTCAAACACAAAAATATAATTAATGAATTCTTTCCTCATCCCCTCACTCTATATTTTATCAAACATATTTTATACCAAAAACATATGCATACATAAAAAAGGGCTCCCTAGAAGTACCTGGAACACTTTAGGTGCTAACACCTTCCCTCTATGTAACCAACCCTCTTACCTGTAGTCTCTGGCATTTTATTAGTTTTTATTTGAAAACTTATTATCTTTACGTTTTTTTCGTACTTTTACCTTTTCCTTTGGAAGCACTAAAAATGCCGTCGCGACTCTGGTTTTATTGACGTCAAGATTATCCATAGATTGATGGTCACAATAAAAGCACGGTGGTGACTCTGGTTTTATTGCAAATTGATGTTGGTTTCCTTGTTGCTTATGACTATCCTCAATGGGTGGCCAACATTATGCCAGTTCCAAAGACGGATGGTAAAGTTCAGATGTGTGTTGATTATAGAGACTTGAACAAAGTAAGCCCAAAAGACGATTTTCCTCTACCACGTATCGACATGTTAATAGATAATACAATAAATTTCAATGTCTTCTTATTTATGGATGGTTTCTCTAGTTATAATCAGATCAAGATGGCATCCGAGGACATGGAAAAGACAACATTTATTACACCCTGGGGAACATTCTTCTATAGATTGATGCCTTTTGGTTTAAATAATGCTGGTGCAACGTACCAAAGAGCCATGACTACCCTTTTACATGACATGACTCACAAAGAGATAGAAGTCTATATTAATGATATGATTGCTAAGTAAAAGACTGAAGAAGATCATGTTGAGTATTTGTTGAAGCAGTTTCAACGATTAAGAAAGTTTAAACTCCGTTTGAATCCTAATAAATGTACTTTTGATGTCCGTTCAAGAAAGTTGTTGGGTTTCAATGTCATCCAAAAAGGTCTTGAAGTAGATCCAGATAAAGTTAGAGTTATTTCAGAGATGCTTAAACCAAAGACAGAAAAATAAGTTAGAGGATTCCTCGGGCGTCTGAATTACATCTCCAGGTTTATATCTCACATGTCTGCCACGTGTGGGAGAATCTTCAAGCTTCTTTGTAAAGATCAAGGATGTGTTTGGAAATAAGACTGCCATAAAGCTTTTGATAACATCAAGGAGTATTTGCTCGAACCTCCTGTCTTGTCTCTTATAGTGGAAGGAAGGCCATTTATTATGTCTTTAGTTGTGTTAGAAGACTCCATGGGGTGTGTGCTTGGACAAAAAGATGAAACTGGTAGAAAGGAGCATGCCATATACTATTTGAGTAAGAAGTTTACAGACTGTGAATCTCGATATTCCATGCCCGAGAAGACTTGTCGTGCTTTAGCATGGACTGCCAAACGTCTACGCCAGTATATGATTAATCATACCACTTGGTTGATATCAAAAATGGATCCAATCAAATATATTTTTGAAAAGCATGCTTTAAGTAGAAGGATTGCTTATTGGAAAATGCTATTATCTAAATATAATATTGAGTAACATACTCAGAAGGCGGTTAAAGGAAGTATTCTCACAGATCATTTGGCTCACAAGCCGATCGACGATTATGAATCCATCAGGTTTGACTTCCTAGATGAAGATTAATGTACTAAAAAGCTAAAGATTATGATGAATTGTTGCCTTAAGAAGGACCAGAGCCTGGATCCCAGTGGGGTTTAGTGTTTGATGGAGCTGTTAATGCTTATGGTAACGGAATTGGGGCAAACATTATTACTCGTCAGGGTTCACATATCCCTTTCACTGCAAGATTGATGTTTTATTGTACGAACACCATGGAAGAATATGAAGCTTGTATCATGGGTCTTGAAGAAGCCATTGATTTAAGGATTAAGATCCTTATTGTATGCAGAGATTGAACCTTGGTGGTTAATTAGATTAAAGGAGAATAGGAGTCTCGTCACCCTAGTTTGATTGCTTACAAAGATTCCACAAGGAGGTTGTTAAATTTCTTCAATAAAGTAGAGTTTCAACATATACCTCATGAAGAGAATCAGATGGCATATGCTTTGGCTACTTTGTATTCTATGTATAAGGTAAATCGTTAGAATGATGCACCAGGTGTAAAAATTATGCGCCTCGTTAGGTTTCACATCTCGAAGAAACACGCACGCAAAACAGTGTCGCCACCAATGTTATTTATCCCAAGAGATGGAAAAGAAACATTGAGTAAACCTACAAAAGGATGAATATAATGATGCTGCAACCAAAATATGTGTAAGGGAGTCGATTACGTAAAGGGAAGGTATTAGCAACCCTCACGTTTGTAGTACTCTATAGAATCCACTCTTGTTGTTCTCATCAAAAGAGTGTGTTTATTCTAAAACCTATTGACTAAAAGGGAATGCATGCAAAAATATTAAATTATAAATAAAATGAAAGTTTTTATTATTGCGCTCACTTGGGTTTTTCAACCCAATGCCTACGTATCAATATAGAATAAGAGCACCGTAGTTCTTCTAAAAAAAATTGGTTTGTTGGTGCTTTTTATGGGTAACCACCCTTATTGAAAATTTTCATAAGAAAAGCTAAGAGGCAAAAGAAGTTTGATTGTTTGAGTATTTTTTTGAAAGAATACATCAAATGATCCAGGGGACTACCTAATGTTGTCATGCTTGGTTAACAAACCTAAAGTCTACTTTAGTTCAATATTAACCAAGAATGTACCAAAGAGATCATATGTGGAACATGTTATCCACACAAGGAAAATAAATGAAAGAAGAAGACAAATCCATATCAAGTCATGGGGAAAGTAAAAACAAAATCCACAAGGTAAGCCATATCAAGTCATGGGAGGGAAGGAAAGCAATAAAAAAATAATCCATATGAAGTCAGGGAAGAAAAATTTAAACCATCCATATCAAATCATGGAATAATAAATAGCATAATGACAGATAAACAATCCAGATCAAGTCGTGGAAGAAAAGAACAAGCCATAGAAATCCATATCAATAAATGGAAGAACATATAGAAGATGAACAATTCATATCAAATCATGAAAGAGTAAGTTAAGCAATAACAATCCATATCAAGTCATGACAGAACACATAAAAGATAAACCATGTAATTTATATCAAGTCATGGTAGAAAAGATGAAAG
Organism: Lathyrus oleraceus; assembly: GCF_024323335.1. Lineage (NCBI taxonomy): Eukaryota > Viridiplantae > Streptophyta > Magnoliopsida > Fabales > Fabaceae > Lathyrus > Lathyrus oleraceus. The sequence goes on from NC_066581.1 coordinate 443,291,729, forward strand.
TAATTCACATAAGCAAGAGATAGAGGTGGATGATTAAGTCTTAACATGCTTTAGGACATCAAAAATTATCACCAAATGGTCACATTTTAACAAATGGCAACGTCTCATTCGAACTAGTAATGATAGAGGGAGGCAAAGCTCAAAAATAGGTTGTGAATACAACCAAAAAAGTAAACAGGTTATCAAACCAAAGTGGGAATAAATCATCACATCAAAATAAGCATAAATTCATGTTATTCAAATAACTAAAGTTTCCAGATCAAGAAGTAGTTAAAACAAACATTGAATCCATGGTACAAGCACCAAAGTATACAAACATCATTCAAAGTTGTAAAGGGAAATCAACACAAGTGTGTGAGTAACTAAACATGGCAAGGCACATACAAATTAATGATATCAAAAACATATACATGATGTAAATATTCATAAATAAACTCAATACATCACAAAGGCATCACATCAAAGCATACTCAAATCTTGAGGCAAGTAATGATCAAAATCAAACCCTAGGCATGCTCCTAAAACCAATGCATATCAATAAAGCATATTTGATGTAGAATTATGGGAAAATGGTACCAAACCATATAAGTCATAATTTTATAACATATTAAACTCCACATACAAGTCGCTCAAGCATAATGGATGACTCACACAAGCTATGCTCCAAGATAGGCGAAAAGATAGGCAAACAATCACACAAGTTCAAAGAAGCTTAAGCAACAAGTAATCAAACAAAGAAGGTACACACATGACATCAAGGTACGTGTGACTTGTACAATAAGTTAACTATAGATGAGGTTCAAGAGAAACAATAGATATCACCAAAACTTCACACACATATCAAAGCCAAGTAACTTGATAAACAAGTAAACATATCATACGAGAAAAGGAATCCTTTATCAAAAATTCAACAAGATGAACAAAGATTGAAAGAGGTATACTTATAGGTCATGGGACAATAACACAATCCTTTTCAAATCACCAAATACAACCTCCAAACCTCAAGAGGTGCCAACAAGCAAGTAAACTCAAAGTTCAAGCATAACTAACAAGTCAAATGATGGTCATCGTCCATGAAAGGAATCATTTTCCCAATCAAAGAAAATTACCAATGCAAAAGGAAGTTGAGACATGAAGAATGAAAGGAGAACAACATCAAACCATAGAAAAATGTATCCCAAGCTCCTAAGAGCTTCACCATCTACTAAACTCAAAACTAGGTCAAGAAAAGAAGAATGTAGCTCTTAATGTGTCATCATGATGAATGGAAATGGAATACCATTAAAAGAATCATAAGAGAAAGATATAAGGTTACAAAGACCAAGGAAAACATAAGTGTAGGAAAGAGGGAATAAAACCTATTAGGTTCATAGTATTCAAAAATACAGTGTACAAGACAAAATCCAACTATGGTCTCAAAAGCGAACAAGAAGTACTCAGGACAAGCAAGCAAAGAAACATCAAATGGAGATGCCCAAAATGGTTCTCATGGGTGAATTTAGGACTACTAAATGATGATGACGAGGTCAAGAGAGAATGGGAAAGAGATCCCTGATGGTTGCACAAGTGCATTCCAAAATAATCTATTAAATGTAAAAGGTAACTCAAAGAAACAAGTATTCCTTGATCAACTCAAGAAAAATAGTTAGGAGTATAGAACAATTATGAACAATTAGGCATAACAAGATGAAATCAGAAGCTCAAAATGTCCCAAAGATATACTCACAATCATGTGTAAAGAATACCCAAATAAATCCAGCATTCAAACAATGCACCATTAATTGATCACACTAAACAACTTTCAAGAATAGGTTCAAAAACAATCCAAAAATCATTATCCAAGCATCAAATGAAACCCAAATGACCTAAACACAAATGTCTACAAGTGTACAAAATGTTGGGTCAAAATTCAAATGGAAAATTAAGAATCAAATCTTAATAAATAAAACTAGCTTAATTAGACACATATAATTAAAAACCGAAAATAAATATTAAAATAAATCAAAAATAAAAATAAAAAAATATTTAAAATTAAATAACATCCAAAATGTCAATCATGAGTTAGTTAAATTTTTTTGGCCCAAGAGAAATATTTTAAATAAAATTAAACAAAACAAAATAAATAAATAAGTGAAAATGGAAAGGGGGTGCATTAGAAAATTGGATTTGAACTAGGAAATAGTTAAAACGCAAATGGGCCGAAAGCAGGGGGATGGAGAAAGCGCAACTCCAAAGCCCACAATCCAAACCATTTTAAAAACTGATTTTTGAAGCACGACAATGGAATAGTTAAATAAAATGAACAAAAGTCATGTCACACAGAATCAATTGGTCATGCCCTCACTTAAGTCACAAACTGACAAAAACGCGCCCAGCCAATCACAATCTACCAATCACTCATCTTCAACCTCTTCTCATGCATGCTTGAACCTTAATCCTGACCCTATCATGATGACTTCCACCTCCAATAACTTCCTCATCACTCCTCAAAATCGCACAAGACTTGAACCAAAGTTGTAATACGCAATTAGTACAACATCATAGTAATCTTCGTTTTTTAAAAATAAATGAAAGAAAATGGAGAATAAAGGGTAACATACGGGTTCAAATTTTTAAACATCAAACACTAAAATTGAAAACAACAAAATGAGCCTAGCTCCAATGGTCTACTCAGTAGTATACTTTCCAGATGCATATGTATAGACTTAAGCATGGTCAATAACTAAACATAAGGAAAAATAGGGTGAAGAAAACCTTACCTAGTGGAGAAGATCCATTGTCTCTTGAACTGGATGTAGCTTCAGAAACCCCTCCAATGAAGCTTGGTGTTCTTCTGGAAGCAAAGATGAAACTGAATGAATGGCGAAAGAGAGCTCCAAATGAAGAAAAACCCTCAAACTTCAATGTTGCAGTCTTCAAGTTCTCTCTCTTTAGTGACCTCTCTCCTCCGAAATTAGGTTAAGGATGGCTTATATATGATGCTTGTGATGAGGTGAGATGTTTTACAAGGTGAAAGAAATGTTAGAGGGCAAGTTTGGTAGTTTGTGCAAAGATTGAAGAGTGGAATACAAGGATGCATTTTGGGATGCAAAGTCTGTATCCTTTGTGTCATTTTAGGGAGGATCAGATGGAGTGAAAAGCCTCAAGATTTGTGTGACTTAGAGGCAGTGGAGAGAGAAAAGGGTACAATCAAAAACATTTCCACTTTTGGCCAAATTTGGACATGATATGAATGCACACAATACGTGTGTTATTGGTTCATACAAGGCAAGGAGTGGTGTGTTGGTCGTATGGAATAAGCCATGTTGTAAGCAAAGGTAACATCATGCACAAATCCAACGACAAGTGTGATAATGGAGATTAAATATCAATCATGTTCAAATTATCATAACCCTAGGGTTTCATGGCCAAATGGAATGAATTAGGGCTCTTTGGAAAGAGGGAAAGGACAGGAAGAGGTTTGATGTTGGAGGAATTTTGAAACAAAACCTTGAGCTCCTTCAAAAATGAGCACGAAAATGGTTGCTTGAAATTGCATGTCAAAATGTCAATTATAGGTCATCTTGAGGACCTAAATTATCGTGTCCATAACTTGTTCCTTAAGGGACCAAATATGGAAATTTTTTAAGTAACAGTGGAGAGGAGATAATGATCTACAACTCTTATGTTGAGGTCAAATCCAAATGAGACTTGCAACCTTATGAAAATTAGACATGAAGTGGGTTGCTTGAGATGATAAAATACTTAGAAATTTTTTCACTAAGTATAAACCCAAATCAACAATCCAAGGTCATGACTTTAGAGGATGGTATCTTGAGTTATGGCCAACCAACTGAGGTGTTCTTGCAACTAAAAGAAAGAGGAGACTTGACACTATAGTTTTCAAGTTTGAAGCACGTTGAGATGGAGTCTCTAACATCCCTTAAAAATGCCATGAACATGCTTGGGAATCCTGATTGGGATTTGTAATACCCAAAAATTTACCCTTCATTTTTTCTATAAAAATAAAATAAAATAAAATAAAATAAAATAAAATAAAATAAAATAAAATAAAATAAAAAAACGAAAAAAAAATATTTAATTAATTAATTAATTAATTAATTAATTAATAAACTAAATAAAATAAATAAATAAATAAAATATAACAAATTATTTTGGACTTGGGTCTCCCTCATTTGAGCCCATTACCCACGAAAATCAGTCTATAAATACTGAAGTTTCAGTAGAGGAAAACACACTTGGAGTTACACTTGGAGTTACACTGGGAGATTCACTGGAGAAAGAAGGAAGAGAAGCAAAACCCTGAGGAAAAGATAGTGAGAGAAAAGCCAACAGAGTTCAGAGCAACCTCCAAACCCTGAAAGGAACTCAACTTGTAAACCTCACGGACGCAACTCAATCAAGCTCTCCAATCAGGTTTGCCCTATATCCATCATCTTTATGCCTTTTATTTGAATGCTCTAAATGTATGAGGTATTATGGGTGAATTTGATCCCTTCTTGTGAGCCTTTTGTGAATTTTGATGGAATTATTCATGTGGTTACATTTTGATTTAGGGGCAACTCTGGGTTACCCTATTTTGTTTATTCTAACTTGTCTTGTGTTTCCATGGCATTGTTTTCTCTTGATTTCATCCTACTACTCTAACCCTTTGTCGAGTTTTGTGAGGGCTCACATGGCTTTCGCAGAGACACTCGCGTGGTTTCCCACTTTATTTGTGGGATACCCCCTGGAGTTTTATTCTGATTATTCGTGTTGACTGATTTCCTTTGACGGTCCAGCTGGAGACATTTCAGGGTTTCTTTCCCCTTTAACTGCTATAGCTTCGAATCTTTATCCATGTGGTAATTTTTTCCCTTTCTCATACTTTATCGTTTTCTTAGCTGGAAGACCTCGATAGGAGGCAATGTTTGAGCCCCTTGGTGGCATTTTACTTTGAGATACATGTTTTGTGTTTTGTATTCATATCCCTGCAGGTAGCGCGGTTCCTTCGTCAAGGACTGCCTTTTTGCCCTCGAGCATCCCAAACCCTAAAACCCAAAGCAACACGTTTACTCCTTCTACTACAGGCGAGTAAGTCTCCAAAGGTCGAGCATCCGGTAGATTGCGTAGTAACGTTGTTCGTCCAAAACCCAATCCATAACCCCGTAGTTATCCGAACTACGGCTTGCTCTGATTCTCATTCCAGATGAGATACGTAGGCGTAAGACGGGATGTCTTAGCGAGCACACAACCCCCCAACTCATAGGTCAGCCGAGCTACGAAGACTCTGATTCTCATATTCAGATGAGATACATATGCAGTGGATGCGACATCCGCGCGAGTCATTTCTCTTAACCTTTTTAGTAAATAAACACGTTAGGTAAACCCACACCCTTTAGACAAAAACTACAAAAGTGGATCCCGTAGAGTACTATGGATGCGTAGGGGTGCTAATACCTTCCCTTCGCATAACCGACTCCCGAACCCAAGATTTGGTTGCGAGACCCCGTCTTGTCCTTTCCTTTTTTCAGGTTTACTTCGAGCGTTTCCTTTCCCTCCTTTGGGATGAATAACGCACGGTGGCGACTCTCCTGTCGTTTTCTTTCGCCGGTTGTTTTTTCGAACACTGTATTTTTCAGGTTGCGACAGCTGGCGACTCTGCTGGGGATTTTAAGAAGTTGACCTCTTGCTGGTCCATCTTCCCTAAGCGAGTCCCTCCTAGCTTTTGTAGTTTGTTTGTCTATTGGGTGTTCATGCTTTTGTACAGTTATTTATTTACCTGCTTTACCTTATTACATTGTGTACATATCATTGTTGTATCTGTTTCTGTTGGCTGGCTGCTTGGTGATCTTTGTGAGATGAGTTCTATACCCGAACTCGAGTGCACTTAAGATAGGAGAATGGCATAGTCCTGTCAACTTGTGTGGAGTATTCCTTAGCGAGTTGACTTGCAAGCCCATTCACTTGGTGGAGGTCATGTTGAGATCAATAATGTCACATAAGTAAGTTGTGGTTGGACATTACTTGTTCCAATATAGAAATAAGAAGCCAAGGACCTTAGTTTACCTAACCCATCTTGGCCTATTCGTAGGACGTAGTGCGAAAGTCGTTCAAATGTAAGATTTGATACGATTGTTACGCGATACTACACTCATAAGAGTCTCTCTTGAGAATATTGTTGAAATACGAGTAGTCGTTCCTCTAATAATATCCGAAAGATGGGATTATGACTATGGGAACCTTTTTGTAGAACATGTTTGGCAGGTTTAAACCTTAGTACACTCCTTTTGGGTGGTTCTTAACCTAAACTCCATGCTCGTGACTTGTGACAAACCCTTGATTCATGGTTGATCTGATCAGGTATCCTTAATATCAATGAAACTCGGGTATTGATAAGGTGTAAACCATAATCCTCCAAAATGGGTGGTTGATATTAAGGATAACATGATCCATCCCATGACCTTTGTTTGGTGTACTCTTAATTTCTCTCCAGACAGTGCAACCTGACAGATGTTCAAGCAGATACAACAATCCTGATTCCCATGCCACTGCACTGCATTCACATCATTTTGCATCACATCATTTTGCATTCATAATCATTCACACATGTTTATCAATTTCTGTGGGGTTTATATCTTCCACTTGATTCTAGTTGGAATTTTCTTGGTTCTCATCAACGGCTTAGTCTTTTTTTTACACTGTTTATCAAATGTGAGACTAGAATCAAGGGGGTAGAATACCTTTGGAATTGATAAACATGTCATTGCATTTGCATATTCATTAGCATGTCTTGCATAACAGGTACTGCCGCAGGGGTGACCATTCCAGCTGCAGCACCACTACAACAACAACAATCACAACGTCAACCAGCTCAGTATCAACAGCAGCAACAACCGGGTAACAGACCCGCTTATCAACAGAGGCAAAGGATGATGGACCGGCGTTTCGACACCCTTCCAATGTCGTACGCACAGATGCTTTCTAGTCTTCAACAACTACAGCTTGTGCAACTGCGCACTCTGGCTCCTCCTGTTGGTAGACTTCCGGTGGGTTACGACGCCAACGCTAGGTGTAGCTTCCACTCTGGGGCACCTGGCCACAATATTGAGAACTGTAAAGCTTTTAAGCACGTAGTTCAGGATCTCATAGATTCAAAGGCCATCGACCTTGCACCAGCTCCGAATGTCGTCAACAATCCCATGCCCCAGCATGGTGGTGCGAACGTTAATTTGGTAGAGGGAGAAGCCAAGTCCATTAAGGATGTGTTGAAGTTGAAGACTCCATTGTTGGATATCAAAGGATGCTTGCTGAAGGCCGATGTTTTCCCCGGTTGTGGGAAGGGTTGTTTGGATTGTGCCACTCAGAGTGGAGGTTGTTCGAAGCTACAGCAGGGTATCCAGGCCTTGCTCGACAAAGGTATCCTCCAGGTTAAAGATTTGTCTGTCCAAGAGTCTGTGGAAGAGGTTAAAGCGGGTGCCTTTATCTCATCCTTTAAGCAGGCACGAGCCGTGGTGGATTCAGGTATTGCTCCCGGTTGGGGGCGTCTGTTGGAATTACCAGTGAAAGAAGATAAGTTCGGGATTGGGTATCAGCCAGCTATAACTTCTACAACTTCAACACTTCAGACTCATCAGGGGCCGATCACTTTCTCAAGTGTTGGCATCATTCAGTATGGTCAAGTCTCTGCAGTCGACGAAGAAGATGGGGATAGTGATTGTGACATTGACAACTGGGTGCGTCCGAGGATCCCGGATGAAGTCATCAACAATTGGTCTTCTGAGGAGATTATCCAAGTCACTCTTCTTGAAGAGTAATTTTCTTTGTTTATTCATGCATATCCAAGTCTTACGTTCCGCCACGGGCGTAATGACTCATTGTAGGGCCCACCTATGTGACACTTGCATTTTTTATCATAAATAAAGGACGTCTTTTTGCATTCAAATATTTCGTTCCCTGTCTTTCTATTTTTGCAGTTTTTCAAAATAAAAAAAATGGCAATGTTTTGATTAGTTTTCACTTCTTGTTCACACTCATAAGCATATACCACCACTCATGCAGATGCACAACACCGGATCCTATTGATAACGGTTCTGCTATGGCTCACTTCGACTTTGAAAATCCAATCTTTCAAGCTGAAGAAGAGGGTGATGAAGACTGTGAACTCCCTGAAGAACTTACCAGGTTATTAAAACAGGAAGAAAGGGTCATTCAACCGCATCAAGAGTCTGTTGAAGTGATTAATCTCGGCACCGAGGACGCCAAGAGAGAAATCAAGATAGGGGCTGCTTTGGGAGATGATGTGAAGAAAGGGCTGATTGAATTGCTGCAAGAATACGTTGACATCTTCGCCTGGTCTTATCAGGACATGCCCGGGCTGGACACAGACATCGTGGTACACCGCTTGCCTCTCAAAGAAGGTTGTCCTCCGGTCAAGCAGAAGCTTAGAAGAACAAGACCAGAGATGGCTGTCAAGATAAAGGAAGAAGTGCAAAAGCAGTTGGATGCAGGGTTTCTAGCAGTCACCAATTATCCGCCATGGGTTGCAAACATCGTCCCAGTACCTAAGAAGGATGGAAAGGTACGGATGTGTGTCGACTACCGGGATCTGAACAGAGCTAGCCCTAAAGATGATTTCCCATTACCTCACATCGACGTTTTGGTGGATAATACAGCTCAGTTCTCGGTATTCTCCTTCATGGATGGTTTTTCTGGCTATAACCAAATCAAGATGGCACTAGAAGACATGGAAAAGACAACTTTCATAACCCCATGGGGCACCTTCTGCTACAAGGTGATGCCGTTTGGTCTGAAAAATGCCGGAGCAACATATCAGCGAGCAATGGTGACTCTGTTCCATGATATGATTCGTCATGAAATCGAGGTTTATGTGGACGATATGATTGCCAAATCTCAGACAGAAGAAGAACATTTGTTGAATTTGCAGAAACTGTTTGAGCGTTTGAGGAAATTCAAACTGAGACTTAATCCGAACAAGTGCACTTTCGGGGTGAGATCGGGAAAATTGCTGGGTTTTATTGTTAGCGGAAAAGGGATTGAGGTGGATCCTGACAAAGTAAAAGCAATACAGGAAATGTCTGAGCCAAGAGCAGAGAAGCAAGTCCGTAGTTTCTTAGGGAGGTTGAACTACATTGCAAGGTTCATCTCTCACCTAACAACCACGTGTGAGCCAATTTTCAAATTGCTGAGGAAGGATCAGGCTATCAGGTGGAATGAAGATTGTCAAAGGGCTTTCGAGAAGATAAAAGAGTATCTACAGAAACCTCTGATCCTTATACCTCCAGTTCCTGGGAGACCTCTGATAATGTACCTATCAGTGATCGAGAACTCGATGGGGTGTGTATTGGGACAGCATGACGAGTCTGGTCGAAAAGAGTATGCCATATACTACCTTAGTAAAAAGTTTACCGACTGTGAAATCAAATATTCGCAGCCTGAGAAAACTTGTTGTGCTTTGGCCTGGGCTGCTCGCCGACTGAGACAGTATATGTTGAACCATACTACCTTGTTGATTTCTAAGATGGATCCAGTGAAATACATATTCGAGAAGCCAGCTCTCACCGGAAGGGTCGCTCATTGGCAAATGATTTTAACAGAGTATGATATTCAGTACACGTCACAGAAGGCTATCAAAGGGAGTATTCTGTCAGACTACCTTGCCGAGCAACCGATTGATGATTATGAGCCAATGAAGTTTGAATTCCCTGATGAAGACATCATGTTCCTCAAGATGAAAGACTGTGAAGACCCAGTTGTTGAGGAGGGACCTGATCCAAACGAAAAGTGGACTTTGTTGTTTGATGGGGCTGTCAATGCTAGAGGTAGTGGAATTGGCGCTGTCATTACTACTCCGAAGGGTGCCCACATGCCTTTCACCGCTCGTTTGACTTTTGAGTGCACAAATAATGAAGCTGAGTACGAGGCCTGTATCTTGGGTATTGAGCAAGCCATTGATCTGAGAATCAAGACTCTGGACATCTTCGGAGATTCAGCTCTGGTGATCAATCAAGTGAATGGTGATTGGAATACTCTCCAGCCCACTCTGGTCCCCTACAGAGATTACACGAGAAGACTTTTGACTTTCTTCACAACGGTAAAATTGTATCATATACCTCGTGATGAGAACCAGATGGCAGACGCACTTGCTACTCTATCCTCCATGATCAAGGTAATTCGTTGGAACCATGCTCCCAGGATCGATGTGATGCGCCTTGACAGGGCCGCGTATGTGTTTGCTGCTGAACTGGTAGTCGATGACAAGCCCTGGTATCACGATATCAAGTGCTTTCTGAAGAATCAAGAGTACCCTGCAGGGGCATCCAACAATGACAGAAAGACTTTGAGAAGATTGGCAGGCAGTTTCTTCTTGAACAAAGACGATGTGCTGTATAAGAGGAACTTCGACATGGTTTTGCTCAGATGCGTGGACAGACACGAGGCGGACATGTTAATGCAGGAAGTTCATGAAGGTTCCTTCGGTACTCATGCCGGCGGACATGCAATGGCTAAGAAATTGTTGAGAGCGGGTTATTATTGGATGACCATGGAATCAGATTGTTTCAAGTATGCTCGGAAGTGTCATAAGTGCCAAATTTATGCTGATAAGGTGCATGTACCGCCGAATCCTCTGAATGTGATGTCTTCGCCGTGGCCGTTTGCCATGTGGGGTATTGACATGATTGGAAAGATTGAGCCGACTGCTTCCAATGGGCATCGCTTCATCCTTGTTGCCATCGACTATTTCACCAAGTGGGTCGAGGCAGCGTCGTTCGCGAAGGTCACCAGACATATGGTTTCTCGTTTCATCAAGAAAGAAATCATTTGTCGCTATGGGATTCCCGAAAGAATCATTACTGATAATGGTTCTAATCTCAACAACAAAATGATTAAGGAGTTGTGTCAGAACTTCAACATTCAGCATCACAATTCTTCCCCTTACCGCCCTAAGATGAACGGCGTTGTCGAGGCGGTAAATAAGAACATAAAGAAGATTGTGCAGAAGATGGTCGTCACGTACAGAGATTGGCATGAGATGCTACCTTTCGCCTTGCATGGGTACCGTACTTCAGTACGTACATCGACCGGAGCAACCCCCTACTCCCTTGTGTATGGTATGGAAGCAGTCCTACCTGTTGAAGTGGAGATCCCTTCTCTAAGAGTCTTGTTGGATATCAAGCTAGACGAAGCTGAATGGATTCGAACAAGGTTCAATGAGTTGAGTCTTATCGAAGAGAAACGAATGGCAGCCATTTGTCATGGGCAGTTGTATCAGAGTCGGAAGAAGAGAGCTTTTGATCAGAAGGTGCGTCCTCGTTGTTTCCAAGTCGGAGATTTAGTGTTGAAAAGGATCCTTCCTCCTCAGACAGATCACAGGGGCAAGTGGACTCCTAACTATGATGGACCGTATATTGTCACCAAGGTTTTTGATGGTGGGGCTTTAATGCTTACAACTATGGATGGTGAAAACTTCACTTCCCCTGTGAACTCAGACGCAGATAAAAAATACTTCGCATAAAATAGACCCGCTGGACAGTAAAAAAGAGTAGTCCAGGCAAAAATGGGCGTCCCGGCGAACCAAGAAAATGAAAGGGTTCGGGCAAAAATTAGGGACAAAAATAAAAAAAGATTGTACACCCGGTAAGTTGAAAACCTGAAAAGGCAACTTAGGCAAAAATGGGTATCCCGGTGGATTGAAAACCCGAAAAGGGCGATCCAGGCAAAAGTTAGGGATTAAGCGAATGACTGCGTTCTGAGTAGTTCTGAATCTCATCTCGTGCCAATGACTGGAAATTTTTGAAGGATAGGAAACAGTCCAATCACTCTTTCAGAAAGCTGATCATCTGGAGGATCTTGAAGACGGGCAAGTCATAGCAGAATTGGAACCCAATAGAAATCCATTTCATATTGCCATTAGATTAATCTCTGTTTTTATCTATTGTGCGATTACCTCTTTCCAGGGATTGCTTCTTAATGTAAATGCCTATTCAGAGGCCATTCAATCAATAAAATCATGTTATTCAGTATATCTCTGTTTTCATTTTCATTTTACTGTTTTGTTTGCAAAAATGACGTTCGAAGGGCTTTACAGGTACATGCTTAATAAACATTTAAAATTGCTGTAAATTTTAAGTGCTTTGGATCGTCTATTCAGAACAGATACCCTCGGGGCATTTCCTTAAAATCTCCTGCAGATGGTCGTGAATATCTTCCCCAGTGAAGTCGCCAACAGACGAATTCAGTGTCTTGACCCTGCAGAGCTGATCAGAGTGTTGGATTCTTCAATCCCCAGCAGTTTCTCACCACCGCACTTCCCCAAGCGGTTGTTTCAAGACATACACTCCCCAGTAGAGTTGACAGTGTCAGACTATATATCCCCAGCGGAGTTGACAGTGCCAGACTGTATCTTCCCAGCAGAAGTGGCTGCTCCTTAGAGTTCGATGCCAGATCGATAATCCCAATGCCAGATCCATGGTTTCTTTCCTTGAAGCAGAACCTCGGTACCGTATCAGTGTTTGCTCCCCCTGCTGAGTCATCTCTCGCAAATTGTGGTTGCCAGAACCATTGTAGCTTTCCTCAGCAGCAGGCTTCCAATGCCATTCTTTCCCCGATCAGAGTCTCGGTATGGCCAGAACACCGCATGGCTAGTCATCTCCCCACAGAGTTCTTTGCGCTGTGCATCTCCAACAGCCTTGCCAGGGTCCAGAAGATGGTGATCATTTCTCCAGCAGATCCCTTGCCTCAGCTTGGCATTCTACCCAGCATTTCGCATCCCTGCATGTAGAATCATATTGCATTGCATCCTTCCAAATCGCGTAGCATTTCCATTTTCATTGAGCATTACGCCATTGAAAAATTCAAACATACGCATGTAAGCATAAAACATTCTCGGTATCCCAAGTGATAAGCTAGAAGTTGTTTCCAGTACTCAGACTGAAGATTGTTCATGACTTACCTTTGTTATCCCCAGCAAGTGTCATTGGCCCATGCGCCGCCTCTATTATCATTCCCTATTTCTGCCAATGCTGACAGGCATGAAATTTTCCGGTATCCAGACCGAAGTGGCATTCAGGCCAGTTTTCCGGTATCCAGACCGAAGTGGCATTCAGGCCAGTGTTCCGATGTTCAGATCGAAGAAGTTTCCGACGTTCAGGTCGATGCAACTTGTGGCGTTCAGGCCAGTTTTCCTGGTATCCAGACCGAAGTGGCATTCAGGCCAGTTTTCCGGTACCCAGTCCGAAGTGGCATTCAGGCCAGTTTTCCGGTATCCAGACCGAAGTGGCATTCAGGCCAGTTTTCCGGTATCCAGACCGAAGTGGCATTCAGGCCAATTTTCCGATATTCAGATCGAAGAAGTTTCCGACGTTCAGGTCGATGCGACTTGTGGCATTCAGGCCAAGTCTTTCCGATGTTCAGATCGAAGAAGTTTCCGACGTTCAGGTCGATGCGACTTGTGGCATTCAGGCCAATTTTCCGATGTTCAGATCGAAGAAGGTTCCGACGTTCAGGTCGATGCGACTTGTGGCATTCAGGCCCATTTTCCGATGTTCAGATCGAAATCCTTTCCAGTATTCAGACTGATGAGCGGCATTCAAGCCATGGTTATTTCTGTGTTACCATTTATTTTGGTATCCAGTTTAACATTCTTTTTCGATATTCAAACTGACTCTCACCGTACCAGACGAATTCTTCTTTCAAGACCACCTCTTTGCTGATTCTGACAGACATTGTTACTTCACTTCACTTCAGTGCAAATTTTTGGGCTTTTATTGTAATTAGTCCCTTGATACCTCGAAAGTACGAAAGCAACTGCCATCTTCTTTCCGGGTCTCCAGTTGATTGAATAGGGGCAGTTGTAATACCCCAAAATTTACCCTTCATTTTTTCTAAAAAAAAAAAAAAAAAAAAAACGAAAACGAAAAAAAAAATAAAATAATAATAATAAAAAAAAAAAAAAAAAACGAAAAAAAAATATTTAATTAATTAATTAGTTAATTAATTAATTAATTAATTAACTAAATAAAATAAATAAATAAATAAAATATAACAAATTATTTTGGACTTGGGTCTCCCTCATTTGAGCCCATTACCCACGAAAATCAGTCTATAAATACTGAAGTTTCAGTAGAGGAAAACACACTTGGAGTTACACTTGGAGTTACACTGGGAGATTCACTGGAGAAAGAAGGAAGAGAAGCAAAACCCTGAGGAAAAGATAGTGAGAGAAAAGCCAACAGAGTTCAGAGCAACCTCCAAACCCTGAAAGGAACTCAACTTGTAAACCTCACGGACGCAACTCAATCAAGCTCTCCAATCAGGTTTGCCCTATATCCATCATCTTTATGCCTTTTATTTGAATGCTCTAAATGTATGAGGTATTATGGGTGAATTTGATACCTTTTTGTGAGCCTTTTGTGAATTTTGATGGAATTATTCATGTGGTTACATTTTGATTTAGGGGCAACTCTGGGTTACCCTATTTTGTTTATTCTAACTTGTCTTGTGTTTCCATGGCATTGTTTTCTCTTGATTTCATCCTACTACTCTAACCCTTTGTCGAGTTTTGTGAGGGCTCACATGGCTTTCGCAGAGACACTCGCGTGGTTTCCCACTTTATTTGTGGTATACCCCCTGGAGTTTTATTCTGATTATTCGTGTTGACTGATTTCCTTTGACGGTCCAGCTGGAGACATTTCAGGGTTTCTTGCCCCTTTAACTGCTATAGCTTCGGATCTTTATCCGTGTGGTAATTTTTTCCCTTTCTCATACTTTATCGCTTTCTTAGCTGGAAGACCTCGATAGGAGGCAATGTTTGAGCCCCTTGGTGGCATTTTACTTTGAGATACATGTTTTGTGTTTTGTATTCATATCCCTGCAGGTAGCGCGGTTCCTTCGTCAAGGACTGCCTTTTTTCCCTCGAGCATCCCAAACCCTAAAACCCAAAGCAACACGTTTACTCCTTCTACTACAGGCGAGTAAGTCTCCAAAGGTCGAGCATCCGGTAGATTGCGTAGTAACGTTGTTCGTCCAAAACCCAATCCATAACCCCGTAGTTAGCCGAACTACGGCTTGCTCTGATTCTCATTCCAGATGAGATACGTAGGCATAAGACGCGATGTCTTAGCGAGCACACATCCCCCCAACTCATAGGTCAGCCGAGCTACGAAGACTCTGATTCTCATATTCAGATGAGATACGTATGCAGTGGATGCGACATCCGCGCGAGTCATTTCTCTTAACCTTTTTAGTAAATAAACACGTTAGGTAAACCCACACCCTTTAGACAAAAACTACAAAAGTGGATCCCGTAGAGTACTATAGATGCGTAGGGGTGCTAATCCCTTCCCTTCGCATAACCCACTCCCGAACCCAAGATTTGGTTGCGAGACCCCGTCTTGTCCTTTCCTTTTTTCAGGTTTACTTCGAGCGTTTCCTTTCCCTCCTTTGGGATGAATAACGCACGGTGGCGACTCTCCTGTCATTTTCTTTCGCTGGTTGTTTTTTCGCACACTGTATTTTTAAGGTTGCGACAGGATTCTTAGAAATTCTCTAAGTGTTGGGACAATTGAATGAATTTGAAATGCCAAAGTTTCAATGACCAAGAGTCACGATGATCCGAATGCTCCAATCTTACTACATCCTTAAATCTTGGAGAAAGTAGAACAAATTTCTTGTTAAGGTAAATTTTATTTGGAGTCTTAATCATAGAGAACATTGGCCATGAAGGTAGCTCCTCACTAACACGAAATTTGCCAAAAGTATTAAGTTTCTAAAACCCTAATTTCCAATTTAGGTAATTTTCCATAATTCTTGATTTCTGATGTCTCTCTTGACTTTTCTTATCAATATTCAATCATAAATCATATTTGACTTGTGGAATACAACTTTGCCAAAGGAATCAAGAGTTGACTTTTTAGCCTGCCCAACTGACTTTTCCCCAATTGAATCGAAACATTGGTCATCTAAGCAATTGAACCTCTTATGAATGAAGTCGATAGTCAATATTCTACAGATAGACAATTGGGGACCCATAGAATACCATGGAATCAAGTCTTTCTGAAAAACCCTTATTTCAACCAAAAGGACATGAGACAAGTGCACCACTTCGTTACCTTGATTCCTCTAGGGAAAATGGAGATACCTTTGAATAAAGATTTATTGCATAATAACATTATGAATATAATCCAAAAAGTTCATGGGTATGAGAATCACTGAGATAATCAACACTCTTAGCTTAAGGACCAAGAGATAAAAGAGTGTGATCAACTCTCAATATCTTGTAATTCTCAATCAACTGATGAGATGATGGACCAATTGAGATGTCTTAGGTCATAAGAAACCCCTTGTATCTTGGATGATTATGAAGTTCAGGATATCCCACCCTCCTTGCACTGATTGTCACTTTTCTTCCTTCTAAAGCTTGAAGAAGATCACAAGAGGGATGCCTTGATCCCATAACCATAGAACCCATGATATGCATGAATGTATATATAAAACATAAGCCAATTATGATTGATAAAACAGGGTAAATTTTGGGGTACAACAATAGGCTTGCTCGTATATTTGCAGCAGAAGAAGTTAAAGATGATAAGCCTTGGTATCATGATATTAAGAAGACATGTTACAGATGATAAGCCTTTGATAGACACGAAGCAGACATGTTAATGCAAGAAGTTCATGAAGGATCCTTTAGTAATAATTCCAATGGACATGCAATGGCTAAAAAGATGTTAAGGGAAGGTTACTATTGGCTGATCATGGAATTTGATTGTTGTAAATATGTGAAGAAGTGCCATAAATATCAGATTTATGCTTATAAGATTCATGTGCCTCCGACACTTCTCAATGTTATTTCATACTCATGGCCTTTCTCTATGTGGGGAATCAACATTATTGGTATGATTGAACCCAAAGCTTCGAACGAACATCATTTCATTCTAGTAGCTATTGATTACTTCACCAAATGGGTTGAAGCAACATCTTTCACTACTGTGACCGAGCAGGTTGTGGTCAGATTTATCAAGAATCAAATTATTTTTCGAGATGATGTTCCAAATAAGTTCATTATCGATAATGGGTCGAACTTGAATAAAAATATGATGAAAGAGCTTTGTGACGACTTCAAGATTGAAAACCATAACTCGTCTCCTTACAGACCTAAGATGAATGGGGTCATTGAAGCTGCAAATAGGAATATTAAGAAGATTATCCAGGAGATGGTTGTGACATATAGGGATTGGCATGAGCTGCTCCACTTTGCATTGCATGGGTATCGTACATCTGTATTCATTTCAACAAGGGTAACCCCTTTATTTCTTGTGTATGGCATGGAATCAGTGCTCCCTATAGAGGTTGAGATCCTATCGATGCGAGTCTTGATGGAAGCCAAATTTTCTGAGGCTGAATTATGTAAAAACATAGATGATCAATTGAATTTGATTGAAGAGAAATGAATTACGCCTTTGTGTCATGGCCAATTATATGAAAAGAGAATGAAGAAAGCATTTGACAAGAAGGTTTGACCTCGTGTATTCAGAGAAGGTGACCTCGTGCTCAAGAATATCTTGTATTTCAACACTGGTTCTAGGGGAAAGTGGACTCCAAATTATGAAGGCCCATATGTTTTTAAAAGAGCTATTTTTGGTGGTGCAATGATTGTTACAACTATGGATGGTGAGGAGTTCCCACGTCATGTGAATTTCGATGCAATCAGGAAATACTTCTCCTAAAAAAATAATAAAAGAATAACTCGTTTAGTTGGAAACCCGAAAGGGAAGCTTAGGCAAAAATGAGTGTCTCGTTGGATTGAAAACTCGAAAGGGCGGTCCAGGCAAAAATTAGAGACATAAACAAAAATATAATCATCCCTATAGATTGAACCCGAGAGGGAAATCTAGGAAAAAGTTAGGGATTATGGCAAGTAACTGCATCAGGCCAAACTTGATCGTTTGAAGCGACGGTTCCTATCAAAGATTCTCATTCAGTCAACCTCGACCGAAGTTTAGAACATAGCAGAATTCATAGTTTTTAGGGAGAATAGTGGTCATTGTATTTCAATGTAACCGTTTCCATGTATTTACCATTTTTCAACTTTGTAATGATCCATGGAGTCACGTTTACGGACTACCATTTTATTAATAAAATTTGAGCCTTTTGCCCTTTTATTTATTGTTCTTATCTTGTTTCAGTTTACAAAATCTCATTTTATTTTTGATAATAATTTTTGAAACAAAAGATATATAAAAAATGAAGTTTTTAAAATTTAAAAAAAGAATATTTTTCCTCAATATGTGAATATAAGCGAAGAATGTTAACAGCAATCTCAAGAATGGTAAGATCTTGAAGAGCGGAGCTCAATGGCCTCTCAAAGAAGATTTCTCCTTTGTGCATGTATCCAAGAATATCAGTTTCCTCAACACGGGATTGCGACAATGACAAAATCCATATTCAGGTCTCCAGCAGGTCTTCGACACGAAGTCTGGTCAGATGTTCTCTATCCTCGGCAAACCCCCCTCAAAACGAAGTTCATGATTCTAAAAGATTAAGTTTTGGGATTCCAAGCCATATCTTTTTTCTCTTTCTAAAAGGTTTTTTTAGCCTTATATCAGGATTTAGATCCTCTGATGTTCTTACGATCTTTCATTGTGGGTTTCTCTTTGGTAGAATCTCTAGCAAGATCCCCAGTAGCATCTCTATCTTGTTGAGATTAGCCGAGTATTTGGTTGTACTGTATTGTCAATCTAACCCTTTATATCCGTTTTGTCAGGATACTCATAATGCATAGGCATAACATCATGATGATTATTTGTGCATCTTGCATCTCTCTTTATTGTTTCCCCGCTTTCTAGTGATGTTTTTTTCCCTCAGAGTCTGTGCATCCTCTCTCCAAAGTGTGTTGACCTTAAGCATAAAGAGTTTATCCTTTCTAATTCCTCACTGAGTCTGGCCCTCGTGGAATATTTTGTTTCAGTTTCCCTTTCCAGTTCATTATCTGGTTGGAATTAATTCTCAATTGAGTTTATTTCCTTATTGGGTTTAGTCTTCTTTGACCGTTTCTCTCTAGTTTATTCCTGGGTTGAACTTTGTTCCCTTGAGCTTATTACCTTTTTTAAGCTATCACTTGGATAGTATTTGGTAATCTTTCCTCCTAAGCATATTACCTTTGTTAAGTTATCACTTGGTTGATATTAGATAACATTCTCTTTTAGCTTTGATTGGTTATCTTTGTTAAGTTATCACTTGGCTGATAGTTGGTAATCTTTCCTCCTGAGCTTATTACTTTTGTTAAGCTATCACTTGGATAATAGTAGGTAATAGTCTCCTTTACCTTTGATTGGTTACCTTTGTTAAGCTATCACTTGGATAATAGTAGGTAATAGTCTCCTTTACGTTTGATTGGTTACCTTTGTTAAGCTATCACTTGGCTGATAGTTGGTAATCTTTCCTCCTGAGCTTGTTACCTTTGTTAAGCTTTCACTTAGCTGATAGTAGGTAATATTCTCCTTTACCTTTGATTGGTTATTTTTGTTAAGCTATCACTTGGCTGATAGTTGGCAATCTTTCCCTTAGAGCTTATTACCTTTGTTAAGCTATCACTTGGCTGATACTTAGGTAATTTATCTCCTAGTGGAAATATGCATTCCCTTTGATTGATCTTTTCGACTAGCTAAGTCTTGCTTTGACAAGTCTTTCTCCGTTGAGCCATCGGATCATTTGTTTTCTAATTATGCATTGGTTTCTTTCCAATACAATAGTTATTTATGAGTCTTTTCTTTTCCCCCGCGACACTTTATTTGTCCCCAACTGGATCCCCCTTTGGAATTTATTATTCCCCTGAATAATTTTAGTCTCTTCTTTCCTCCAACAGTCCTTTCTTTCTCGTGGAGCTATTCCCCCACAGATATCCTTGTTTGCCTTCATATGATATCATAAGCATTTTGCGGTATCATAGGGCCAAAAATTGGGTCTTTGATATTTAAGTCTCTCCGATCTTGTCGAGACAAAGATTTCAATCTTTGTTGGTGTTTTACCTTTATGTTTATATGTTCATTGCTTAACTACTAATCAAATAACAAATATATGTTTTGTTTTCTTTAACTTATTGTGCAAGGTGGGGCTTTTCATCAAGAGTATCAAGCATGATTCCTCATCTATGTTTTCTTTGATTCCTCATCAAAGTGTGGTTAACCACTGATTCTAAAAGGAGGATATCTTTCAATGCATGATCACTAAGGTTCTAAAGCACCTTTCAATCTCATTTTGATCAAGAGTACATCAAAGTTTTTTTGTTTACTTCTCAAGAAAAGTCAAAGGTTCATGTGTTTATTTCCATGCCTTCTTCACCAAGTTACCTTAAGTTTTGAGCAATATAATCAAGAGACATTAAACGAAACCTTATTTTGAGTTCATATGATCATCCATGTGCTTTGAAATTCAAGGAAATTCCAAGTACATAAGTTTGTTCCAAGTGGTTTGACCAAAAAGTCAATATTTTAAGTCAAAGTTTGAAGGATCACAACTCCTTCAATTCTCAATATTTTTGAATGCTTCTTTTTTCATATGATTCTTATCAATATCCTCTACAACTTTTATTTACATGACAAGAGCCAATTATGCTTGGAGGATCATCAAAAGTTTGGAGACATCATAGGTCATTTGTGGACTTAGTGAAATTTGACCTATTTTCAAGTGACCTTTTCTCAACTTTAAAGGATTGAATCTTCTTCAATTTTCAACATTTGAGGCTGATTCTTTTTTAACAATATCATTTGTGACACCCTCTACAAGTTTTATTCAATGATCAAGGTCAAAGTATGCTTGGAATGCCATGGAATTCATCCAAACATTACAGGTCATTTTTCAGGCATTTATGACTTAGATTTTTCTAAGTTACATGATCATTTTTTGGTGCCAACTTCAACATGGCATAACTTTGTGATCAAGTATCCAAATGAAACCTTTCTTGGAACATTGAAATCTTTGTTATGATGTCAACACATTGCAAAAAGAATGGGACCAAAAAGCCTCTTGAGAAAGATGCCCCATTGAGTTGAACATGGTGACTTAGAACTAAAGAAATCACCGTTGCACAAAATTTAAACTTCACTAATCTCAATTCCAAGCCAAATCAACATGTGTTTTGGACCTAAACATGTTTAACCAAGTCTCTAGAAGTTAATTGACCCTTGGAATGCATCATTTGGATGAGTTTTGATGTATTACAAGTCAGACATTTCTCACATTCGGATCAAAATTATTTTGCACGAATTAAGCTTGATTCCACACGTATTTGGATCCAAACACATTCCCTATAAATAGAGGAAGCTACTGCATTAATTCCCAAGCTTTTGAGAGCCAAGAAACCCTTGTTGTAACCTGAAGTCTTCTAGAAAAGTTTAACAATCGTGTTTTGAATTCCAGCTTATTTCAATCCAATTTCTTGATTCCATTAGTATCCTTTGCATCCTCTAAAACTTTTGCAACAATTCCCAAGCTCTAAGACCTTTTGAAATGCTCTAACCAGACCGAGTTTCATCAACTTCTGATCACTATTTGGACAAGGTAGTTCTAAGCACCATTTAAACTCAAACAAGTTACCACAATGTAGTCCTCCACTCTCTGATCCTTTCCTCTAACTTATCTGGTGTTGATTGATCGTGCTCATCATTTAATTTAATTTTTTGTGGCTTTCTTTCTTCTGAAACTTCCCTGAAATTTCTTGTGCTCAATTTAGATAAATGAATTTAGAGCATGAGGCTGAATTTGTGATGAGGAGGCGATCACATTGGTGGTGGTCTCGTGTTCTGAATTTACCAAACAATGAAACTCTGGTGGAGGGCTATCAGAGAAGATGACCGGAGTTTATCTCAGGTCATCTGAGTTTGAGACACGCTGAACAAATTAAATATTCTGATTAGTTCAACTTAAATGTAATCTCGTGTTTCATTTCGCTAAATCTCATCATGCGCCCTAACTTGAGGAGTGTTGGATCTGCCACGTGAATTAATGAGGCTTGATCCAACACTCCGTGTTTTTTCTTATTTCTAATTCTTTTTCTATTTTCATTTTTAATTGTATTTTCTTTTAAAATTCATAAAAAATCATTTCACATCCAAAAAATACCAAAATAATTTATAAAATTCTCTTTTATTTTTTCTCCATCTGATTTTTATTTTACTGATTTTCTATTTTTCATAGAATTTCTCTTTTATCCTTTGTTTTAATTGGTTTAAAAATACTTTTATGAATTTTTAATTTCTGAAAAAATTATTATATGCTTCTTATTTTATTTTCAATTTTCCATAATTTTCTTGGCCTAATATTTGGTGTTTTGAAGGACTTTATTGATTTTTTTACTTTATTTTGATTATAAAATTCATTTAAAAATACTTTTAGTGAATTTTCATTTTATTTTATTTTATATTTGTTTGACCTTTGTTGACTTCTGGTTGGTCTTGGATCATGATGGTTTGGATCATAGGTATCATCAAACTCAATGGATCTTGGGTATTGAAGGGGTGAAAACCCTAATCCACCAAAATGAATGATTGATTTGGATGATGACTTGATCAAACCTTTGATCCAATCTGGGTGTGATATCTCTAGTCTCCCTCTTCTTCATCTCTTTCTTTCCTCAAGATCAAATGGATGGCTTGTGCCCATCTTGTTCATGATGTACGGAATGGTACTTCATGAACTTTCATCATTTCAAGTATACCTCCTAATTGATCATGAGTCATTTAAGGTAGTTTGGATTTATGCATAAGTTTGTCCTGAGCACTATGAAGTATTAATTAAAGTAATTGACCATCCTCCTAGCCTTTGTGCTTGATCATTTATTTTTGTTTTCTGTGGCATGGCTTTATGAGAATGATTTACATATCATTTCTCTTGCATGTATTAACACTAATTTTATTTTGACCGACCTCAGATAGTTGTGACTTCTACATAAGTCTAATTACGATTGCTTAACATAGTGCTAAATTTGTCCTGAAAATAAGGCATTTTCATAAGTGAGATTGTAAGTCTCCTACTCCTCATGGTATTGTGTAAAATTAGTAATCCCTTTTCATTTTGAGAGCTAGTGGCATACTTGTTGTTTTTATCCAAGTTGGAGCCCTTCTCATGGTGATGTATAGCTTTCATGCTTATGGGTGAATAGTTGAGTGTTCTCAAAAAAATGACCAAACCATCTTTCATTTTTGATCGCTAATATAATTTACTAACATCTTATTATATTAACTTTGTTTTAATGTCATTTATTTTATGTTTTTATTTCTTTTTATTTACATTATGCTTTTATTTTAGCATCTCATATCATATTGTTTTATGGCTTATGTTATTTGTTCTTTGTCCAATGGGACTTTCATTTCCTTGTAATAGACATTAATAAAGAAAAACCCCTGAAAATTTTGGTTCTCTTAATTTATGGACTTGAGGTTACTATCCTTAGCATTGTTAAGGAGCTATGGACTTAGAGCTAGGACCTTGACCTTTGCTTTGGGAGATTGTGATTTGATACTTGGGATTCATCTGATACTTTGACTTTGGACTTCCCTGTGAAGACTTGGCTTGGTTATTTTGGATTTATCTGATAGCTTTGACTTTGGACTTCTCTATGAAAACTTGTCTTGGTTATTTTGTTCATCTCATGCATGATTATTCTTTGCTTATCTGGCTTGCTTGAGGCTTAATCCTGTTAGCTGACCAATTTTGGCTAGGGGGAGAAAGCCAGTTTCAACTAGAGAATTTGTCCGAGCACCCTCAACAAGATGGTAGACGCGTCCATAGGTTGACGCCTGCAGGCCTCGGTCAAAGTCGAAGAGTTTGAGCGGTGAAGGAAATCGTGGGCCCTCAAAGAAGTCGTGGGTAGTTATTTTCCAAAATGGGCAAAATGGACCGACGCATGGCATCATGAGATGGTTTTGTAACCTCCAGACAATTATATTTAACTAGTATTTAAGCTAGTGTTATGTGAAATTTTAGAGGTGGCATTTTGAAAATTTGCAGTAGGGGTAAAGGTTGAATTATCAAAGTGTTTACGAGAAAAGAGTCAATCTCCTCACAAAAATGTACTTTGCCTCCATTTTATATTTGTAATTCATTTAATCTTATCAAATTTACCTTTATTTCATTGCTTTACCGCTTCTACTTTCCATTCTCGCTTTTCCTTTATTACGTCCCTAACTCATCAAGAGTTGCATTTACACCTTTTAAACCTTTCAGAAACATTGTTTACCAAAAATTCATACACCCAAACACTAAGTCCAGAACTTTATAGTCGGTCTTGCAAGTAAGTCTCTTATACGAAGGCTAAAGGTTGTTGACGAAACAACAAATTGGCACAACCGGTGGGACCTCGACAATGTTAAGTGTATGCGATTGCGGAATGGAAAAATAACGTCTACACCAACAACCCTAGGCTGCCGACATCGGCTCTAGCGTGGCATCAACAATTTCAAAAGCGTTTGTAGGACCAATTCTAATGCCGTGTCAACCACAAACGCCGACACCAACAACCCTAGGAACTATGGGGAAACACATGCCCAGTTTCATAGTTCCCATGCACAGAACATTGGGAATGTTGACGGAGTTTGTGTAAAATATGCATAATCTGGGTTCGACTTACAACGATACTTCATCATTGCCATTCTCGCAATACCAGGGGTTTGGACCTTTGGCAACCCCATTTGGTCGACCCCCAGGTTTTGGGTTTACATCTCAATCAGTCCTAACTTTTACGTCAAGTTTTGACGTCGTCATGAGACAATAGATGGACGAGAGTAACCATGAAATGGTACACATGCTAACTCAACAAATGGGTACTATATTGAGTGCTATTGATCCAGGATTAGATGCAGAGTTATCAGCAGTTGGCAACCCAAATGACAAGGATTTGAGATTTTTCGAGAGCTCCAAGGGCTCAAGTTCGTCGGAATCCCATGCCTTCTCCTCGACCGGAAACACCGGTTTGACAAGAGGAGATGACAAATGATACTTTCGAACAGGAATATCAGGAATTCGAATACATCCCAAGGGTGGCACAAATGCCCCCCATGCTACTGGTTAACTGTAACCAGGATCCAGACCAGGTGGTTCGACAAGTTCGACGCGATGTAGCCATGTGATAACAAAACCTAGTGGCTATCGTCAAACGAATCATAGTGCGAAATGGAGTAAGCCATTTCCTGCAATGGTCGACTTACTCTTTGCCTATACCAGATTTTGTCTTACAGACAGAATTACCTAGGGGATGGAAAGTCCTGGAATTTACCATGTTCGCAGGGGACACTAAGGAGTCCACCGTCGAACACGTGGTCAGGTACCAGACTTAGGCTCGCGACATAGCAAACAATGAGGACTTGAAGTTAAAATACTTTCTAAGTTCTCTTACGAAAAACGCGTTTACATGGTTCACAATGCTACCTCCATTGTTGATCCAAACGTGGGCATAGTTAGAGAGATTGTTCCATGAACAATTCTACATGGGACAATCAAAGATCATCCTCAAGAAACTAGCTATCATTAAGCGAAAGGTTATTGAATCAATTGATCAGTACCTGAACAGGTTCATACTACTGAAGGCGCGATGCTTTACTCAAGTCCCTGAACACGAACTAGTCGAGATGGAAGTTGAGGTCTAGATTATTCTATAAGGAAAAAGCTGGATACTCAGTATCTTTGAGACAAGTGTTTTATGTTGGATTTTTTCTTGGAATCATCTTCCCCAATCAAAAACAAACTAACCTCCACACTCATGAGCCATTGATTGGCTCTGAGTATGGAGTTATTATGCACGAACCAGATGAACAACTATGTCCTAATTTAAAAATTAAATGATGAAAGTGGAATAATCAAAGTTGTAATATTAAGGTTAATGATCAGAAATGGATTTCGAGTCATGTGGTAACTTATTTCAGAGATGGGGATAAGTATTTCTACCAGATCAGAAGTTGCTCAGGTGAGTTTTCTGACGGTATGGCTCAACTCAGGTGAGGCTCAGGGAAGGGTGGTTGGGTGTTTGGGAAGCTTGAGTGATGTGTGATGAGTACTTTAGGGCAGTGATTTGGGGTTGAAAAGCTTTGGAATCAGAAATTTGATACTCTGTTAATGGAGGTTTTGAGGGAGAAAGTTAGATGTTGATTGGGGCCTTTTTTAGCGCGCTTGGACACCGAGACACCTTCACCTATTTATAAGGAAGGTGTCTGGATGGTTTTTGGGGCAAATGATGAAGGTTTAAGCAGAATGGACATGTGAGTGGAAGGTGGCTTGGAGTTGACTTGGGGAATAATAACACTGAAATTTATCGTATTTTCGACTCCGATTTCCCATGCATTCTAGTTTTTTTATTGTTATTTTGTTGTGTTATTGCTATGTTTTCCTTTGTTTTCAGGTTTTTACTTTAATCGGAGCCCCGATCGAGAAAAGGAGTGAAAAAGAGCTAAAATCCCTAAAATTCAGCATTTTGTACTTGTGGCTTACCCCATGGCTGGCGCCATAGACCTTGCCATGACGTGTCCAAGCTCAACCTCCCTCAACTGCCACGTTCCCCACTACTTCCACTAAGGCGCCTCATATTGGCCTTGTGGCGGGCGCCACAAGAGGAAAAGTTTTCCCTTCCCATTTTCAAGTTGAAGGGCATCCTTGTCATTTCCATCTTTTTACTTACTTATAAATAGAAACTCGAAATCACTTTTACAATCATCCAAACATAGAACAGAGGCAAACTCAGAGCAACTTTGTTTCACTTAGGCATATATTCAGTATTTTAAAGTGGTAATCGCTTCGCATTGGAGTGTTACCACAATTGTGTAATCGAGTCTGTGATAGAGTCTGTAATCGAGTTTGGAACACTTTGGAAGGAAGTTAATCCTGCCGCCATTTTCATTTCCGCTTTGCAATTTACTCAACCCTCCGATTGGAGCAGGTTTTTATTACTTGTCTTTATCTTATTTATTTTCCCGCACTCGCTTTACTTTATTTATTTCCTCGCACTCGCTTTAAATTATTTATTTCCTCGCACTCGCTTTAAATTATTTATTTCCTCGCACTCGCTTTACTTTTATTTATTTCCTCGCACTCGCTTTAAATTATTTATTTCCTCGCACTCGCTTTAAATTATTTATTTCCTCGCACTCGCACTACTTTTATTTACTTTTCGCACTCGCACTACTTTTATTTACTTTCCGCACTCGCACTACTTTTATTTAAATTAATGCACTTTTACTTTACCATGTCTAACTAAATTTATAAGGTTAGAATGTAAGGATCGTAATTGAACCGATAATCCGTACAATTGTTCGTAGAAACACTTAAGGGCTATTTTAACTTTCAACTTAAGTTTTCTCGCACTTCAATTCTGTTGGGTAAGATCGAAAGCCGTCCAACGTATATCTAAACTTAATTGTTTTTAACTATTTCAAACACAGCGAAAGAGCTTTGTTTAGTTCATTACGAGATTTTAACTTAAGAATAAAAGAGATTTTATAACTGTTTTCGGACGCGTTTATAAGTTTAGAGTCTGGTTCGTAAGAACCTCTTTTGGTTAAGAAATCCAGGTTATAATACTTTTCAACTTAGTCAAGATACTATATTTCTTAAAAATAAGTTTACTACTCTAACGCAATGCGCGCCTTTTTATAAGTGACAATAAGAGGGTTTGATTAGGGAGTACAACTCGGTTCTGAATACGCGAAAGCGATAGTTCCCGTTAAATTAGTTCTTCTCAAAGTAGAAAACATTGCCCATAAGTAGTTCTATTCGCAAGTACTTGGATTATTAATTGATTATGTGAATTACATTTGACCCTGTCTTTATTAATTAAACTTTATTCAATACTTTACTTTTCACTGCACACTTTAAAAACACCTATTTTGATTGCCTTTGATAAACACCATAACAATAAATAACGATAGATTAACACTTGGTCTCTGTGGATTCGACAATCTTTTATATTACTCTGACGCGTTCGGATACTTGCGAAAGCACACCATCAAGTTTTTAGCGCCGTTGCCGGGGACCAATTTCGTCAAATTTCATTTCCCTATTGTTATATCGTTTAGACTTAGGCTATTTCCCGCCGGTCAATGCAAAGAACTCGCAGCACCAGAAGTTTAAGCTTAGTATACCCTCTGGCGGAACCTGAACGTTACGCTCGTGCACGTTTATTCTTTCGTAGAATTAAGAGAACTATGGCCGAAGATCAAAACCAAAGACCTCTTAAAGATTTCGCTCAACCATCAAATGAGGAACCTAGTTCTAGTATAGTAAACCCAACCATCCCAGCTAATAATTTCGAACTTAAACCATCCATGTTGCAACTAGTGCAACAGAGACAATTCGCAGGTCTCGCTACTGAGAACCCAAACCAACATTTAAAAATATTTCTTCAATTAGAAGACACTTTTAAAACCAATGGAGCTTCTCTTGAGGCAATACGTTTAAGATTATTCCCTTTTTCCCTCATAGATAAAGCACTATCATTGTTAGATTTCCTTCCACCCAATTCCATTATGACTTGGGATAACCTTAGAAGAGTTTTTCTTTATAGATATTTTCCCCTGAGTAAAACCGTCGTTCTTCGAAATCATATAACTAGATTTACCCAAAACCAAGGAGAATCGTTGTTCGAAGCTTGGGAGAGATATAAAGAGTTGTTATGAGCATGCCCACATCATGGTTTAGAAAATTGGTTAATCATTCAAACCTTCTATAATGGACTTCACTATAACACAAAGATGACCATCGACGCTGTCGTAGGCGGTGCTCTGATGAACAAACCTTATCCTGAAGCTAGTGCCCTCATTGAAGATATGGCTCAAAACCATCAATCATTGGGAGTCGAACGAGCGACAGTTGAGAAGAAGGAAGCCCAAGGAGGAGTGCATGTACTAAGCTCTATAGACATGATGCAAGCGAAAATGGACACATTATCCCTCAAAGTCGAACATATGTGCATAAACCCGAATACTGTAGTCGTAGTTTCGTCGGATTGTGAGATATGTGGAACCAAAGGACACCAATCTGCAGAATGCAGTCTATTAAACGAAACCCACTCCGAGCAAGTGAACTACACCCAAGGGAACCCATATTGGAATACCTATAACCCTGGATGGAGGAATCACCCAAACTTCTCCTATAAAAACAACAACCCTATCCAAAATAATGTGCCTCCGAGACCTAGTTATCAAGCCCCTAGATCAAACCAACCTATGCAACCTGTGCCACCAAAGCTGAGCCTTGAGAAAATTATGGAAAATTTTATCACCGCTCAAACCCAACAAAACAAGGAGTTCATGAACTAAAACATTCTTGTTAACGAATTGATTACTGAGTTAGGAACCAAGGTTGACCAAATAGTTACTCATACTAAGATGCTTGAAACCCATATCTCTCAGGTAGCTTTAAACCAAGCCCCTCAGACTACACCTGGAGGACAATTCCCTGGACAACCTCAACAAAATCCGAGAGGACAAGCCAATGTCATTACCCTACGAAGTGGGAACGCTTATGATGAGCCATCAAACCCTAGATTGAGTGAACCCGAAACTTCTAAGGAATGTACCAAACCCACGGACGAAGTAAAGGAACCAGAGGAATCTGAAAACCAGGAAGGTCGAGAAAAAGGAGAAGAACCTAAAGATAAAACTTACGTACCACCCCCGCCGTATAAACCATCTATACCATATCCACAAAGACTCAAACAAACCCAGATCAATAAACAGTATCAAAAATTTATTAAAGTTATAGAAAAACTTCATGTAGAAATCCCTTTCACAAAAGCCATCACCCAAATACCTTCTTATGCAAAGTTTCTCAAAGACATCCTTACCAACAAACGTAGACTTGACGATCCGAAGCCTTTGGAATGTAATTCTATTTCCGAGGACAAATTAGCAAAGAAAGATAAAGATCCTGGAAATTTCTCCATTCCTTGCCTTTTGGGTAATCATGTCATCGAAAAAGCTTTTCTAGACTTAGGAGCTAGTGTAAGCCTAATTCCTTTAGCGGTTTGTGAAAGGTTAAACTTAGGAGAATTACAACCCACTAAGATGTCACTTCAATTAGCTGATAGATCTGTTAAATATCCGTGTCGCATTACGCGAAAAACCGGCGGGAAAAAGAAACAACAGAGCCGCCATCGTGCGTTATTTATCCTAAAAGAGGGAAAGGAAACGCTCGACGGGATCCACGCTCGAAAGAATAGAAGAAAGGTTGCTAGATAACTGCTCAAACACTGCACACACGCTGGAAACGAACACAGAAACGGCGGAAGAAATGGGACTCGGCAGGATATCGCATCCTGGGCCTACGTAGTCCGTCAGACACAGACATCAGAGTCGACGTAGTTCGGGACAGGGGAAACGTGCTCGCTAGGATGTCGCATCCTATGCATACGTATCTTCTCTAACCAGAGAAGAATCAGAGCACTCGTAGCTCGGCTAACGCACGCCAAACAAAACACAAACAGGAAACCGACTGCCAATCGCTGGACTTATGTCAGACTCCAAACAAAGGAACGTAGACAGGAAACCGAATGCCAATCGTTGGACTTACATCAGACTCCGAACCAACAAACACACACAGGAAACCAACTGCCAATTGCTGGACTTATGTCAGACTCCAACAAGCACACAAGACACAGGAAACAAACTGCCAATCGATGGAATTACGTCAGACTCCAAACACACACAAGAGGGTTGAAAAAGAAAAAGGGTTCCCGGAGAGATCAGCTCATCTCCTGCCTACGTACCTCATCTGGTATGAGGATCAGGGCGACGTAGTTCCCATAAACAGGGAAAGAACTTCTAACCTAACCAGAGACAAAGGGGGATAACAAGCTACTAGGGAGACTACGACTCGAGCCTAGAAGTTGTCATGCATACAATCCCTATGTTGAGGTCTCTATCCTAACTTGCACAGGAAGCAAGCTATCCTAAACAACACAATCAAGCAAATACAAGCACAATAAAGCAAGCACACACAATATATGCAAACAAATGGCTCATACAAGGCTAGACTGTAGAAACAAGCCGACTGGAATGGGGTGTTTTTTAGCTCTTAACCCTAACATTGAGAGTTAGGGTGAAGCAGATGAAATGGGAAGTGAGGATAAGACCTCACAGCTCTTATCCCTGGCCTGGGAGAGCTTAAATCAAATAGAAAGTGTGGGAGTTCAGAATGTAGGAACTCTTCTCCACATGACTGACACAACAAGATCTTGGGTTCTTATTCACAATGCATCAACACATGGTGTGAGCAAAGTGAATGACACAACTGAATAGCAGGGGATGGATTGTACATCCCTTTTATCTGCCAATTTGTTGGTGTAAGCCCTAGAGGCCAATACTTTTGGTACTTGTATCGAATTATTTATTAATAATAAAAGGCATTTTCTTTATTATGGTTGATTAATAAAGTCCCTGGAATAGATAGTCTGTTTAATGTATTAAGTGTGACTTAATCATGAGAACACATTAAACATAAGGACACTATTCTTAAAGTATTCGTAGTCGAGTTTTAGTGTGAAGGGGGATAACATTAAAGCATTAAGACTATTATGTTTATAGACTGATGATCACATCTCATGGATCATGGATAAAGAGTTATCAAGTCTTAAACATAGGTATGAATATTAGGAGTAATATTTATACCGGATTGACCCGCTATGAGAATACTATATAGAAAGTTATGCAAAGTGTAATAAGTTATTCTCATGGTGATAATAGTGTATACCACTCCTCGACCTGAAACCACTATGGATCCTAGATGTAGAGTCGAGTGCTTTGTTGCTGATCTAACATTGTCCGTAACTAGATAACCATAAAGACAGTTGATGGGTACACCACAAAGCATGCTAAGGGACATGAGTGTCCTAGATGGAATTTGCCAATCCTCCATAACAGGATAAATGTCTATGGGCCCAATATTGAACTGGACAAGGGTGACACGCTCTATACCTTGTGTTCAATATAGACATAAGGGCAAAGGGGTAATTATACACATAATTATTATCACAGGAGGTTTTGTCAGATCACATGACATTTTCGTGACTTGGGTAGCAGTGATGTGTTGCTAGATACCGCTCACTGTTTATTATGTTAAATGCGTGATTTAATATAATTGCCAACGTCGCGAAAACCTATAGGGTCACACACAAATGACGGATTGATGAGAAATAGAGTAATTAAGAAACACCGTAAGGTACGATGCACTTAAGTGGAAACGAAATATGGTAAGGTACCAAATACTTAAGTGATTTTGGCATATTATGAGACATGGGCAAAATACACTTAAGTGGGCTTTTTAGCTTGAAGCCCACACAAGTGGTTCTATAAATAGAACCCCTTGGGTAGAAGCACTGTCACTCCACTCCACTCAGACTGAAATTCAAGTAGAGACGTGGAATTTCATTTCCCTCTTTCTCTCACTCAAAGCCTTCATTCATAACATCAAGCACTGCGATTGAAGGAATCCGTTCGTGTGGACTGAGTAGAGACGTTGTCATCGTTCAACGTTCGTGATCGCCCCGTGGATCTGTATCAAAGGTTTTGATCATTATCAGAGATCTGCACCAAAGGTTTGAATCGTCATAAGAGGTTACGATTCTATCACTGATCATGCCCATTCGTAAGGATCACTAAATGGAGAAATTTTTAAATTCCGTTGCGCCTTGGATGGCAATTCTCCAACAGTGGTATCAGAGCCACTTACGAAACCATGAATCTGATAACTGTTTTTGTTCTGTAATAATATGATTAAAGACAGAATGAATCAAAGGTTAAATTGAGATTGATCAAGTTACATATATGTGATATATGTAATCCTGATGTAAAATACATTATATATGATATAGTGTTCTCGTTTCGTTCATTCAAACCCTCGATGATTGTTTTCCTTTGAGCGATCAATGGTCGTTTGCTTCTTGATCCGACATTAGTATGGTGAAGCAATGACGTGTTGATCAATCATACTGAGTTAACAATCGAGATGTGTTTGACGATCTGAAATTGGTGCATCAGGGTTAATGACGGCACAAGGGTTGTGTTGTCAGAGAGTTATGCGATTGGGGTTTGAACGCACAAGAGTTGTGCTTCCTAAACACTTTTTAGAACAGTGTTAACCGGTTAACGCGTATGGTTAACCGGTTAACGGAATGCGAAATAATTTTTTTTTAATTTTCAAACAGTGTTAACCGGTTAACGCATTTGGTTAACCGGTTAATGCAAGGCGGAAAACAGTTTTCCAAGAAATTTTTCAACATTGTTAACCGGTTAACGCATATGGTTAACCGGTTAACGCAAGGCAGAAAAGAATTTTCTAAAAGTTTTCAAACAGTGTTAACCGGTTAACGCATATGGTTAACCGGTTAACGCAAGGAAAAATTCACCCGTTCGGCTAGAAAAAGTGCTTTGAAGTATCAAGTGTTGATACGAAAAACGACGTCAATTTTAAATGAATTGTTCATTAAAATTTTCGCTGTCCGGGCAGCGGACCCCCGGCTAACTCTGCATAGTGTGATCGGTCGTCGAAATTTAATTTGATTTTAATTAATTAAAGGAATTAATGATAATAATAATAAAGTGTTTATTATTGTCTTGTGGTGATCGGTTATAGCCTTAGTTTTCCTTTATTCTGCTTTGGATTTTAAAATACGACCTGCGTGTCGTGCCTCTCTCTTAATCTCCCAAATGTAACTTCTTTTCTCATCTCACTCCCTCGTATGTAAAACGAGTTTCTTTTGTAATGTAATGATATGAAGAAAGCAAAGAAGTCAGTGCCAAAGGAGGACAACCTTGAAGATCTTGCTTGGAGAAGCTTAGATCGTTGTAGGTTAGCTTAGGTTCTCTCATTGGCTTGGGAGAACAATTGCGCTAGGGGCCATAACTGTTTCATTATGTATGTATGTATGTTGATGCATGTGAATGTATGTTGATGCATGTGAGAGACGGTTTATATGATAAACAAGCCGGTGAATCAGAAAAATTGCAATTCCCTCAAATTAAATATTAAGTTTTAAGCTTTCCAAGTTTTAACACTCATCAAGACTAGTATCAAATAATGTAGGTTTCGCCTACGCGAGGTGCATGTTCTATATTAGTAAGGTGCGATGGGATAATTGTAATATCCAACTGTTAAAACAATGGGTCAAACTTAACTAAACAAATTATAATAAGATTATATATATGTTTAGAAGCAAGAGTTGGGAATGATCCATATGATGGATTGGAATAAGGAGTTATTCACCCAACTGAAATTTTCGAGAGTTGTATGAGATACAATTGGAAGGAGTTCCTACCTAAATAACCTAGTTTTATGTAATCCGCCTACGCGGACTTAGAACGAAGGAAATATGGATCTCGACCCACTTGAAAATCTTCCAACGGGATTTTCCGAATCAAATGATGAGGGTCATTTGTTTTGAATAAAATAGTGGGAGCATGTTTAATTAAAGGCCTAATTAAATATGTCAATGATACTTATATTTTCATTAATCCTTGTGTAGATTACTATGACAACAAACACCTCTAACAACATATTGCGATCAAACCTTGACAAGGAAAAATTGTCTGGGACAAATTTTCTGGATTGGTACCAAGACATGGGGATTGTCCTCAAACATGATAAACGGAAAGGCAAGGAAGTTGCCACACCCAAACCCACTATTGCTGTTTTGAAGCCTAGTGGAAGCATAGAAATAGAAGGCACCTGCTTCCATTGCGGTAAGACCGCACACTGGAAGAGGAACTGTCCAAAGTACCTGGAAGATAGGAAGAAAGGAGTAGAGACTCCAACTTCAGGTATTTTTGTTATTGAAATTAATTTATCTACTTCTGCATCATGGGTATTAGATACTGGATGCGGTTCTCACATTTGTACAAATGTGCATGGAATGAAAAGGAGTAGAGATTTGGCAAAAGGTGAAGTCGACCTACGAGTTGGCAATGGAGCAAAGGTTGCTGCCTTAGCCGTAGGAACTTATGAATTGACTTTACCTAGTGGTTTAATAATTCAGTTAGAGAACTATTATTATGTACCAGCAATTAGCAGGAATATTATTTCCATTTCTTGTTTGGATAAGTTCGGTTTTTCATTCATTATAAAGAACAATTGTTGTTCAATTTATTTGAATGATATATTCTATGCTACTGCTCAAATGAACAATGGATTACATGTCCTTGATCTTGAAGTGCCAATTTATAACATTAATACAAAAAGGATGAAACCTAATGAGTTAAATCCAACTTACCTTTGGCATTGTCGATGAAATTCTGGCGTAGTCAGAATTCAGATGTTCTACTCCAAGTCATGACATCTGATCCAACATTGTAACTAATACAGCAAGACAGTTAACACATTAAAAGCCCTGTACTGACTCACTCTTTCACAGATGTCACGACATCTCCTTCTATGTCACCCTAGAGGGAATGAACCCCTAGTCCTGTGTATCTGGTATACAAACTCAGCAGAGATCAATCATAGCACTCACTTCTGTTGTTTTCCTACTCAGTTATCAGCACGATGTCTTAATATTGGTTTGGACATCATCTGTTACATTATTCTAGTGTGCTTGCCTTTTACTTGTATTTCCTGAAATAAGGTTGAATACATTAATCTAATTACCACTTATTAGATTGCTAACAAATAGGCTATTTGTTAGGTTCATTAATTGTAGGGTAGTAGTTGGTTTCCTGGATTTTAGCTCAGTTGTTGGATTCCTAAATAATAGCCTGAGAAAAATGCTAAAACAGAAAAACTAATCATCCTACACTTTAGCACATGCTGTCAGGAATGAATGTCACAACATTAAGTTTGACAGTCATAACATATACATCATGCTGATTCTGTTATGTTTTTGAAAAATAGACTGTGCTAAATATGATGTACTGTAGAAGACCAACCAGTCTCTAATTCAGTATCAGCATACATGAACAACTGTCTAGACATCCAGTTTGACAGTTTCACAATGATCCTTTGGCCAGGTCTGTTTTCCACTTGAAAACCAGACTTAAATATATACTGAGCTGAAGCATACAAGCCAACTTGCCTATTATTCAGTATATGTTGTCAATGATGAATGTCAAGACATTCTGATTGACATTCAACTAGAAGGCTATGTATGAGGTCTGTTATTATCTTGGTAGGCAGACTGAAATACAAGCTTAGTTATGGCATACAGGATTATAACATATGCAGAAGGAAAACAAACACATGAAATTGTTAACCCAGTTCAGTCCAACATGACCTACGTCTGGGGGCTACCAAGCCAGGAAGAAGATCCACTATCAGCAGTATTAATTCAGAGTTAAACTCCCCCCTTTACAACTATTCACTTAATCCCTACCCAATGCAATCTATACCTAGGAACTCCTAGATAGAAACCTCCAGTTTCCATTCCTATCACTACAAATACAATGTAATGTTAAACCAACTTGAACTTGCTTCACAACTTCATTCAAGAACATAATCACTCTTGCCTACAGGCTTTGAGTTACAAATACTCTCAGCTTTGAACACTGAGAAACACATGGTAACCTTCCCACAGGTTGGGAGGTTTACCTCACACACACCCCTAAATTTTCATTCTCAGAGGCTTGCAAAAACTAGGTTACAATATGCTATTTATAACCTAATCACCCAACTGGATTTGGGCCTTCAGAAATCGCAGCAAACTTGTTCTTTGCTGTTACAAATACAGCAGAAAATTTCTGCTACAAACAAGGTCTTCAATCCTAAAATCTCTCCATATATATCTCCTTATTTTAAGCATATATATATTCTGATTGAGTCTTTAAGACCTCCACATGGGAGTTAGGATATTCACCAAATATCCTTACTAATCCCAGAATATATACTGAATTAATTAATTCAGTTTTCTACACATGTACGATGTCACAGGCATGATGTCGTGACATCGTACATGACATGTTGGTCCAGATGTTGAACTTCTTCAACCCAACATATTAAAACAACAGAGATGATTACATTATTTGTTTTACAAAATTAATGCCAATCCTAAGGTATTAATAGTCGATTAGGCCACATAAATGAGAAACGCATTTCCAAACTCCATAAAGATGGATTGTTGGACTCTTTTGATTATGAATCATATGAGACATGCAGATCTTGTTTAATTGGAAACATGACAAAGTCTCCATTCACAGGAAAAGGTGAAAGAGCTAATGATCTTTTGGCCCTCATACATACTGATGTATGTGGACCACTGAACATACCAGCCAGAGGAGGTTTTCAGTACTTCATCACATTCACTGATGATTTCAGTAGATATGGTTATGTGTATTTAATGAGACACAAATCAGAGTCCTTTGAAAAGTTCAAGGAATTCAAGAATGAAGTACAAAACCAACTGGGTAAGAATATTAAAACTCTTCGATCAGATCGAGGTGGTGAGTATTTAAGCCTAGAGTTTGATGACCATCTGAAAGAGTGTGGGATCCTATCCCAACTCACTCCTCCTGGAACACCCCAATGGAATGGTGTGTCTGAGAGAAGAAATCGAACCCTGTTGGACATGGTCCGATCCATGATGAGTCAAGCCGATCTTCCAAACTCCTTTTGGGGACATGCGCTGTTGACCGCAGCTTACACACTTAACCGTGTTCCATCCAAAAAGGTGGATAAGACACCATATGAGATATGGAGTGGTGAGAAACCACATATGTCTTACATGAAGATTTGGGGTTGCGAGGTTTATGTGAAACGACAAATTTCAACTAAGCTTGAGCCCAAATCTAACAAATGCTTATTTGTGGGATATCCTAAAGAAACAAGAGGATATTACTTCTACAATCCTTCTAAGGGCAAAGTGTTTGTCGCTCGAACTGGAGTTTTCCTAGAAAAGGACTTTATTTCCAAAGGAACCAGTGGGAGGAAAGTGGAGCTTCAAGAAATTCAAGAATCACAAAGCATCGATACACCTATGGAGGAATTAGAGCAGGAAACACAAATGGTTGTGGAAGAGCAACCTGCTCAAGTAGAACAAGACCAGCGTAGGTCAGGCAGGATACGTCACCTACCTGAGAGATATGGATATCTCATAACAAATCAAGTTGATGTATTACTCATGGATCAAGATGAGCCTGTGACCTACCAAGAGGCTATAACTGGTCCCGAGTCTGAGAAGTGGCTAGAGGCCATGAAATCCGAAATAGATTCCATGTACACGAACCAAGTTTGGAACTTGGTAGAGCCTCCTGTAGGAGTTAATCCTATAGGATGCAAGTGGGTCTTCAAAAAGAAGACTGACATGGATGGTAAGGTACATACCTATAAGGCAAGACTGGTTGCAAAAGGATATAAACAAATTCATGGTGTTGACTATGATGAAACCTTTTCACCAGTTGCAATGCTTAAATCTGTTCGGATTTACTTGCTATCGCTGCATATCATGATTATGAAATATGGCAGATGGATGTCAAAACTGCTTTCCTTAATGGGAATCTTCTTGAGGATGTGTACATGACACAGCCTGAAGGATTTGACATACCAGAAGAAGCCCATAAGATATGTAAGCTACAAAGATCAATCTATGGATTGAAGCAAGCTTCCAGAAGCTGGAATCTTCGTTTTGATGAAACGGTAAAACAATATGGATTCATCAAGAACGAAGATGAGCCTTGTGTCTACAAGAAGGTTAGTGGGAGCATGATTGTGTTCCTGGTGTTATATGTAGATGACATATTACTCATTGGAAACGATGTCCCTACCCTGCAACAAGTAAAGACTTGGTTGGGGAAATGCTTTTCTATGAAGGACCTAGGTGAAGCAGCCTATATATTAGGAATCAGAATCTATAGAGATAGATCACAAAAACTACTTGGCCTAAGTCAGAGTACATACATAGACAAAGTGCTGAGACGCTTTAATATGCATGATTCCAAGAAAGGATTCATACCTATGCAACATGGCCTGTGTCTATCAAAAACACAATCCCCTTCAACTAAGGAAGAAAGGGAACGCATGAATAAGATTCCATATGCATCTACAATAGGATCTATCATGTATGCCATGTTATGTACTCGACCAGATGTCTCGTATGCTTTAAGTGCAACGAGTAGGTACCAATCTGATCCTGGTGAAGCCCATTGGGTAGCTGTTAAGAATATCCTTAAGTACTTGAGAAGGACTAAGGAATCATTCTTGATATACGGAGGTCAGGAAGAGTTGGTTGTAATTGGTTACACTGATGCTAGCTTCCAAACAGATAAGGATGACTTTAGATCGCAATCTGGTTATGTGTTTTGCTTGAATGGTGGCGCTGTGAGCTGGAAAAGTTCGAAGCAAGATACAGTTGCTGATTCTACAACCGAGGCCGAGCATATTGCTGCCTCAAGTACAGCAAAGGAAGCTGTTTGGATCAGGAAGTTCATTAGTGAACTTGGCATAGTCCCTAGCGTTGTGGATCCCATTGGTCTCTATTGTGATAACAATGGTGCTATCGCACAAGCTAAGGAGCCTAAATCTCACCAACGATCCAAACACATACTTAGGCGTTATCATCTCATTCGAGAGATAATAGATAGAGGAGATGTGAAAATATGTAAAGTAACTACACTTGACAATATAGCTGACCCACTGACAAAGCCTCTTGTGCAGCAGAAGCATGATGGCCATACTAGATCAATGGGCATACGAGGTATATCTGATTGGCTCTAGTGCTAGTGGGAGATTGTTGGTGTAAGCCCTAGAGGCCAATACTTTTGGTACTTGTATCGAATTATTTATTAATAATAAAAGGCATTTTCTTTATTATGGTTGATTAATAAAGTCCCTGGAATAGATAGTCCGTTTAATGTATTAAGTGTGACTTAATCATGAGAAAACATTAAACATAAGGACACTATTCTTAAAGTATCCGTAGTCGAGTTTTAGTGTGAAGTGGGATAACATTAAAGCATTAAGACTATTATGTTTGTTGACTGATGATCACATCTCATGGATCATGGATAAAGAGTTATCAAGTCTTAAACATAGGTATGAATATTAGGAGTAATATTTATACCGGATTGACCCGCTATGAGAATACTATATAGAAAGTTATGCAAAGTGTCATAAGTTATTCTCATGGTGATAATAGTGTATACCACTCTTCGACCTGAAACCACTATGGATCCTAGATGTAGAGTCGAGTGCTTTGTTGCTGATCTAACGTTGTCCGTAACTGGATAACCATAAAGACAGTTGATGGGTACTCCACAAAGCATGCTGAGGGACATGAGTGTCCTAGATGGAATTTGCCAATCCTGCGTAACAGGATAAATGTCTATGGGCCCAATATTGAACTGGACAAGGGTGACACGGTCTATACCTTGTGTTCAATATAGACATAAGGGAAAAGGGGTAATTAGACACATAATTATTATCACATGAGGTTTTGTCAGATCACATGACATTTTCGTGACTTGGGTAGCAGTGATGTGTTGCTAGATACCGCTCACTGTTTATTATGTTAAATGTGTGATTTAATATAATTGCAAACGTCGCGAAAACCTATAGGGTCACACACAAAGGACGGATTGATGAGAAATAGAGTAATTAAGGAACAACGTAAGGTACGGTGCACTTAAGTGGAAACGAAATATGGTAAGGTACCAAATACTTAAGTGATTTTGGCATATTA
This sequence comes from Lathyrus oleraceus, assembly GCF_024323335.1. Classification (NCBI taxonomy): domain Eukaryota; kingdom Viridiplantae; phylum Streptophyta; class Magnoliopsida; order Fabales; family Fabaceae; genus Lathyrus; species Lathyrus oleraceus. The sequence continues at coordinate 443,332,365 of NC_066581.1, forward strand.
TGAGATATGAGCAAAATACACTTAAGTGGGCTTTTTAGCTTGAAGCCCACACAAGTGGTTCTATAAATAGAACCCCTTGGGTAGAAGCATTGTCACTCCACTCCACTCAGACTGAAATTCAAGTAGAGACTTGGAATTTCATTTCCCTCTTTCTCTCACTCAAAGCCTTCATTCATAACAGCTAGCACTGCGGTTGAAGGTATCCGTTCGTGTGGACTGAGTAGAGACGTTGTCATCGTTCAACTTTCGTGATCGCCCCGTGGATCTGTATCAAAGGTTTTGATCATTATCAGAGATCTGCACCAAAGGTTTGAATCGCCACAAGAGGTAACGATTCTATCACTGATCATGCCCATTCGTAAGGATCACTAAATGGAGAAATTTTTAAATTCCGCTGCGCCTTGGATGGCAATTCTCCAACACAATTGCCTCTTAAGAGGTCTTTACCTGCTTGGCACAAAATTAAACAACCACAAACATTGCCTCTTAAGAAGGGCTTCAGTCAGGTGCCTGCCAAAGTAACATGACAGGTCTTCCAGACTACATAAATATCAAGGAATTATACCTTAGGTACCTGTGGAAACAGCTAAACCAATCAGTACAAAATCCAGACAATAGACAACAGTCAATATTCAAACAGACAGACAAATCCAATATGCACAATGAGCAAACACAAGTGAACTATCATCAAGGCCTACAAAACAGCAAGTGTTAGCCAACAACAACAAATGATAAAGCTCAAATGAAGGAGCAACATCAACCATGGAGATGCATACTTGAACCTGAAATCATAACTCAAATGTAAGTAACAAACCACTAGGTCAAGGCCTAGGGTCAAAAGTGGATCAAAAAGCCAAAACAGAACTTGATATTCAACATGGATCATATTTAACCAATCAAGAACAAGTCCTAAAAAGGACCAAACCAAAATCATCATGCAAGTTCATGTAATAAGGAAGAGAAGTCAATGACCAATTCAAGGCAAACATTTGATCATCATGAATGAAAATTCCCAATCAAAACAGAAATGATTCAAATAATTCTGGAAAAATTCATGAGCATTCAACACATCCAAAACATCCACCATACAAAAAATCAGAAGCATTAGAGGTCATTTGGCATGGAAATCAAATTTCACAAGTTGATCATCAAAAGGTGTGACACAAATTGTCACACCATGCAAACACAAGCATAAAACAGAATTGGTACATGAGAAAAATACCAAACCAAGCCTAAAACATCCATCAATGTGTCTAAAATCAGCATGTAAAATTTCAAGTTCATTGGATTAAAAACAAGCATTTCATGATAGAAAGAGTAAGGCAATGTCACAAATGTACATGTGTTCAATCAACCTAGAGCAAATAAATTTCCAGCCATGCACAACTTTCAAACTCATGATCATAAAAAACTAGACATCACAAGGAACATTTTTCAAAAAATTGGGAGTGATTTGGATCATTTTTCAATTTATTATGGATTTTACAAGTTGATAGAAAAAATGAAATTCAAATATGAACATGCATGAAAAAGAGGAGGGAAAATGTGAAAATATGAACAATTTGAATATTGTCCTCGCTGAGGATCGAAGCCAGTCAAATTTCAAATGAGCGCGCCACATGAAACGCACGCGTTTTGCAAAAACCCTAGCCTGCGTAAATTTGGACGGTTCAAACCGTCGCTATTTCCAGAAAACTGACGCAAATCTCCAGAACGCATGAATCTTCATCTTCTTCATGATGAAGAAGATGAACAGCGAAGAACATTCATCACCAATTTCCAGATTTTCCAGAAACGCCCAGAAATCAACAAAAAGCATATCATTCAAAAGATCTTGCCATGGTGAACACGAATCAAGCAGTAATTAATCCTAAAACATAAAAATCAAAGAGAATCGTGCATGAACATTTTTGGATCTCAAACTTCAAATGCACATAACTCAGTCAATAATGCTCCATTTCACACGATTTTTGGCTCAGAATTCTCATCAATTAAAGATCTACACAATTATACTCATGGATTGAAGAATTATGCAGATCAAAAATCATACCTCTTAAAGAGGAGAACCTTGTTTTGCACGTTCCAAGGCTTGTAATGGTCCAGATCAATTCCAGAAGTCTTGTGGAAGCTTAAACACGTGTGAATCCAACTGAATTTGAAAACTCCATTGATGCATTCAAGCTTGAGCATGCACGAAATTGAGCAGAAAACCACAAGATGCACGTTCAATCTCACTCAAAACCACTCAATGATCATGAATTCACCAAGAGAAATGAGGTTTATGTGAAGAATTTGGAAAATCTTTTTGAGAGAAAATTTTGATCAATTTCAAGATATAGATCTGAAAATGTGTGTTATGAATGAAACAATTATGATTATCCTTATATATCTCCTCTTAATCATTCTGAAATTAAGCTTAAACCAAAACTAAATGAGATTAAGGGATTACAAAGTGCATGCACCAATTTGCATTTTCACCTCATGCATGGAAACCACACGTGAACAGTACACCATGTTGGCCCAAATTCACTCAAAATTACATTTCAAACACAATGGCAATGGTAGAAAGTCCATACAATGCACCATTTTTAAATTTCCAATTTTCCCTCCAAAATTGACTTGGATATGCAAATGCTCATGTGATAACATTTTAAGCAATGTGATGGTTGATTTGGAAACTTCATGACATGAGAAGAACAATGCAAAAAAAACCACCAAATTTGGAGTCTTGGTTCAAAAGATATGGCCATTTGAAGTTTCAAGCACACTTTGCAATGATTTGATCATAACTCCTTAACCATTCATTAGACATTCATGATCTTGGACTTTTTGGAAATGAGAGAGAAATATCTTCAACTTTCATGTTGGACAAAATTTCGTTTGAAGCTTCTTTGATGTTGGAAAGTTGAGTTGAAGTTGGTCCAAAAACTTGCCATTTTTGGAAACTTGAAATTACAGGTCACTTTCCATTCTGGGAAACTTTTGATCAGGCTTCAAAATCTTCAAGGTAGATGTTTGACATGTTGAATAACCTTCTTTGGGACATGAATGAAGTGTTTCAAACCATTTCTCCATCTCCTAGCCCTCAGTTGACTTGCAATTGACTTTTATGGGCCTCAGATGACTTGAACATGCATTGATGACTTTCGAGCCTCAAACCATGGTCAAGTTGCTTCAAAATGGACCTTGATTCATGTAAGCTCTCTAGAACATCCATAGGGCCTTTGTATCATGGAAAAACCCTTGCTCTCTTGCACAGTTGACTTCTCCTGATCAGTCTTGACTGATGAAATGCAACATGCTATGCAATGTGAATGCAATGTTAATGACCTAAAAATGAAATGAATGTACAAATGGGAGGTGGAAATTTGAGGTGCTACAATCCGATAGGCATTTTAAAAGATGTTCCTATTAGGATAGGTCAGTTATTTATCCCTACTGATTTTGTTGTCATGGACATCAAAGAGGATAATGATATATACCAATCCTTCTAGGTAGACCATTCTTATCGACCGCAGGAGCCATAATAGATGTCAAGAAAGGAAAGTTGACATTTGAGGTAGGTGACGAGAAAATAGAATTTATACTTTCAAAATTTCTTATGGCACCTGTGATGGGAGACTCGTGTTATGCCTTAGATATTATTGATGAATGTGTTAGAGAATTAGAACAAAAAGAAATTATAAAAATAGTTAAGTTACCATCAACTCTCATAAGGGAAGATGATGACTTTAAGAAACCCTACATCGATGATAACCTTTACGAATGCTTATCCCTTACCCCAGATCCTATGCCATGCCCTAAGAAACCAACCTTAGAACTTAAGGAACTTCCCAAGAACCTGAGATATGAGTTCCTCGATGAAAAGATGAACCGTCCAGTTATTGTCAGTGCTACCTTGAGCCTAGAGGAAACGAACCAAGTTTTAGACGTTTTACGAAGATATCCCTCAACCTTAGGATATAATATCTCTGACCTGAAAGGTATAAGCCCATCCGTATGCATGCATCGGATTTCTGCACCCTATGGTGGACATGCGAGCACCTCTAAGACATACGCCAAGATTCTTCAAGCTGGCCTATTCTGGCCTACCATGTGGCGTGATGTCTATGCTTGCATTGTCAAATGTGATAGATGCCAACGCACTGGAAACATTTCAAGGCGTGATGAAATGCCTCTAAGAAACATTCAGGAACTAAAACTCTTTGACGTATGGGGTATACATTTCATGGGACCTTTCCCACCATCCTTAGGAAACAGGTATATCTTAGTAGCTGTAGACTATGTGTCTAAGTGGATTGAAGCTATAGCTGCACCCACAAACGACACTAGGGTAGTAACTAAACTATTTAAAAACTATATATTCCCTAGATTTGGAACACCACGTTTAGTCATAAGCGATAGAGGATCACACTTTATATCGAGAATATTTGACAAACTTTTAAGAAAATATGGAGTTAGGCATAGAGTAGCAACACCATACCATCCACAAACTAGTGGCCAAGTAAAAGTGTCCAATAGGGAGATAAAACAAATCCTAGAGAAAACTGTTTCTATTTCTAGGAGAGACTGGTCTCAGAAGCTTCAAGAAGCATTATGGGCCTATAGAACCGCTTTCAAAACCCCTATAGGAACTACTCCTTACCAACTAGTCTATGAAAAATCCTGCCACTTACCTTTCGAATTAGAGCATAAGGCCTATTGGGCTATTAAAACTTTGAATTTAGACTACCTAGCCGCTGGAGAAAAGCGTACCCTAGACATTTATAAATTAGAAGAACTTAGGCAATCGACCTACGAGAATGCAAAAATATACAAAGAAAGAACAAAAGCCTATCACGACAAAAGAATAGTAAAGAAAAACTTCAATATAGGCGATCCTGTTCTCCTTTTCAACTCAAGGTTACGACTCTTCCCGGGAAAGCTACGTTCAAGATGGACTGGTCCTTTTGAAGTATCCAAGATTCTGAGATCCGGAGCCGTAGAAATCAAGAACAAAACATGTAGTCCATTCATTGTAAATGGACAAAGGCTGAAGCTCTACGAAGGAGGAGACATTCCAGTATACTACTCAAGCCACACACTGATTGATCCACCAATCCCTACCACTACAGGTGTATAAATTCTAATCGTCAAGCTAATGACGTTAAACAAGCGCTGCGTGGGAGGAAACCCATGGTTTTTCTTTCATTTTACTTTTTCGCATTTATTTAATTTTATTTTTATTTTATTTTATCATATTTTGCATCGAGACTAAAAATTTGAATGGTTTGCATTTTTAGGATCACTTTCTCAACTTTTATAGGATGCAAGATTTCGATGATATGCACGTGGCCTATAGAAATAATGCTCAGAGAGAGCGCTACATCACTCTGTATCAGCGCCCTATGGCACCCACACGTTATCCTGATCAGTGCTGTATGGAGGCACTGGGCATTGAGCCGAGTATCCGATTCTTTAGCCACCAGCTTCACTGGGACGAGTTTCCTGATGACTTAAGTAACACCTACAGGAACCTGACATTGGAGTTCCTGAGTTCATTCGACTATGAACCATACTCTGGAACAGATGGATATGTTGCTTTCGGCGATCTATTGGGCTTCCAGACCACTCCTGATGCTATCCCAGAGACACCTATGGGATATCTTTTGGGTAAGGAGGTTGAGAAGTTTTGGAGTGATATATCAGGTGGCGGAAGCCAAGGAGATGTCAAGACATTGAGTGGCATTGGCGGCACGTGGATCTTGTTAGCGTAAATCTGGAATTTATGGCATGTTTGGACGTGGTGGTGACAGTCGACCTGCATAGTCATCTAATAGTAGTCAACCCTTAAGATCTTCTTTACTATGGTGTATCCACTAGCATGCATCCCAAAGGAGCCTTCATGGATTTCCATTATGATTTAGTTTTCTTCTTGCTTGTTCACACATCTTAGCAAAACTGAATCATAATTTCTCTAGTATAGTACCCCTCCACTTAAGAAGAATTTGGAAGACAGTTTCCGAAGGTACTTCTTGTCAGTAATTGATGTGTCTTTAGGGTATTCTTGGCACTCTAAGAATCTCATGATGTCATAGTACCAAGGATAACTATCGACTACGTCTTTGGCCTCCAGATAGTAAGAAGGCTCATCCAAGTATTTAAGGTGAAAGGGTGGTGCTTCATTCTTCCACTTGACCTTAAACATGGACGCCAAAGTCGCCAAGGCGTCAACTAACTGATTCTCTTCTTGAGGGATGTAATGGAATGTGATCTCATCAAAGTATGGGACTAGTTTCAAGACATGTTCCTTGTAAGGAACGAGCTTATGATCTCTAGTATCCCAATCTCCTTTAACTTGGCTAATGACTAGGGTTGAATCTCCGTAAACTTCAAGGATTTTGATCCTAAGATCAATAATAGCTTTGATACCGAAGATACAAGCCTCGTACTCGACCGTGTTGTTTGTACACTCAAAAAACAGCCTTGCAATGAAGGGGAGGTGGAAATTAGTTGGATAAGTGATCACTGCCCCAATGTAGTTGCCATGAGCGGTAGAAGCTCCATGAAAAACCAAAGTCCAACGGGACCTAGGCTCAGGTCCTTCCTCGGGGCTAGGGATGTTGCAATCCTTAATCAACATGATATCTTCATCGGGAAATTAAAAATGCATACACTGGTAGTCTTCCAAGGGTTGTTGTGCAAGATAGTTGGACAATACACTCCCTTTGATGGCCTTTTGAGTGACATGTTGGATGTTGTACTTGGTTAATGCATTTCCCAATGGGCTACTCTACCGATTAGAGCAGGTTTCTCAAAGATGTACTTGATTGGGTCCATCTTAGAGATCAATAGTGTCATATGAGTGAGCATGTACTATTTTAAGCGTTTGGTAGCGCATGCTAGTGCACAACAAGTCTTCTCAAGCATTGAATATCTACTCTCGTAATCGGTGAATTTCTTGCTTAAGTAGTATATAGCGTGTTCTTTTCTACCAGTTTCGTCATGTTGGCCAAGGATGCATCCCATGGTTCCCTCGAGGACAGTAAGGTACATTATCAATGGTTTGTCGGGTACCAGAGGCATCAAAATAGGAGGTTCTTGCAAGTACTCCTTGATCTTTTCAAAAGCTCTTGGGCAATCGCCATTCCAAATGATGGCTTGATCCTTTCAGAGAAGTTTGAAAATTGACTCACAAGTGGCTATAAGCTGAGATATGAACCTAGTAATGTAGTTCAATCTACCTAGGATTCCTCGAACTTCCTTTTCAGTTTTAGGTGGAGGTATAACTTGTATGGCCTTCACATTGTCAGGATCTACCTCAATGCCACGTTGGATGACGATAAAACCTAGCAATTTTCTGGATCTTACCCCAAACGTACATTTGTTGGGATTAAGCCTTAACTTGACTTCTTTAGCTTCTCAATCATCTTTTCCAGATTGACAAGGTGTTCCTCTTCGATTTGAGATTTACCTATCATGTCATCAACGTAGACCTCAATCTCTATATGAATTATGTCGTGAAAGAGAGTGACCATGGCTCGTTGGTATGTAGCATCGGCGTTCTTTAATCCAAAATGCACAACCTTGTAGAAAAGCGTACCCCATGGGGTTATGAAACTGGTTTTCTCTATGTCTTCTCGAGCCATTCGGATTTGGTTCTAACTGGAGAAACCATCCATAAAAGAGAAAACAGAGAACTTAGCAGTATTGCCCACTAACACGTCAATGTGAGGTAGTGGAAAGTCATCTTTGGGACTTGCTCTATTCAAATCTCTATAATCTATGCATATTCTTACTTTTTCGTCCTTCTTGGGCATGGGCACAATGTTGGCAACCCATTGGAGAAAATTGGAGACCGCTAAGAAACTGGCATTGAGGTGTTTTTGTACCTCCTCCTTGATTTTCATAGCCATATCGGGATGGATCCTTCGTAGATTTTTCTTTACTAGAGGGCATTCTTCTTTAAGAGGCCGATGGTGGACCACGATGTTAGTATCGAGGCCAGGCATGTCTTGGTATGACCATGCAAACACATACATGCACTCCTTCAAGAGCTTGATCAGTTTTGTCTTCACTTTGTCTTGTAGAGTTGATCCGATTCAGACTTCTTTTGCTTCCTCGTTTGTCCCAAGGTTAACCACTTCCACTGATTCTTCATGCGGCTGGATGAACTTTTCTTCTTGCTTGAGCTGTCTTGCCAATTCTTCGGGGAACTCGGCATCTTCCTCACAATCTTCATCGGCTTGATTAATCGGGTTGTCAAAGTCGTATGAGACTATAACAGAATTATCATTGGTGGTTGTCGAGAGTGATATGCACGATTTAGGGTTCATGATTTTATTGATATGAAAGAAAAATGATTTGAAAATAATGTTAAGAAAATTGAAAATTGCCATTTTGAAAAAGTGAAATAAATAAATAAAAGTCAAGGATCTCAAAATTGACTGCGAAACATGGATCTTTTCCATTAATGATTAATAAGGAAATTCGATGGGGCCCTTCAAATGGTTCCCCCATGCCACTGGCTTGACATGGGTTTTTTTTATTTAAAAAAAAAGGAAAACAAAATAAGGAAATTACATTTTAATCAAGGTTACTTCCGGTATTTCAATTTCGGTCCACTTGGTGGCACCCCTTCCATCAGTCTTTGTGAAGATCAATCCAGTATCTTCTTCTTTGTATTCCTCCATGCAACAGATACGGTTGTCATCAAGGTAACCAACACTTGAGAATTATTCAGACAACGGGAGCACTGATCCCTTTGTACCTATCGGCACAGGCTTCTTCAAATTCTGGGAGTTGTATCCCAAACCGGTACAGTCCTTGTTGGCATATAACTCAAGCATTCTTCCCCATACTTGGGGTGTCTTTCCTTTATGATTGTCAGGGTGTCCTTCAGAGAGGCCATCAGAAATTCAACATTCTTGGGTTCATCCTTCGCAGGGCTAACCATTTCGACGCTGACTACCTCGAATGATTGAAATGGGATCTCTTTCATTTCCCCTTCTCCTTCCACATTGAGGAAATATGCAAGATGGCTTACCATAAAATCTTCTTCTCCTTCTACCACTACTAGCTTGTTGTTTACTACAAATTTCATCCTTTGATGGAGTGTCGGGGTAACAACACTGCCTGAATGAATCCACAACCTCCCAAGTAGGCATCTGTAAGCGGGTAAAATATCCATGACAAAGAAGGTGATGAAGAAAATGTATGGACAAATATGCATAGGTAAGTCAAGTTCACCAATCACAGTCCTCCTTGAACCTTCAAATGCTCGCCCCACTAGTTCACTTGGTTTCGTTACAAGTCCTTCAATAGTCAGCTTAGCCAATGAGCTTTTAGGCATCACATTAAGGGAGGAACCGGCGTCCACCAAAACCTTGGATAACATTGTGTCCATACATTCAAGGGATATATGGAGAGCTTTGTTGTGATTTCTTTCCTCTATGGGGAGCTCTGTGTCTTTAATTCCCAAACTCAAGCTAGTGGCTATATTATTGACTACACCTTCAAACTGGAAGACCGAGACTTCTTGGGAGATGTGGGCAGTCTTTAGAAACTTTATCAGCACATCTCTATGGTCCTCTGGGAACATTAGTAGAGATAACATTGAAATCTTTGAGGGTGTCTGGTTGAGTTGCTCAACCACTCGGTAGTCACTCCTTTTGATGATATGCGAGAACTCATCTACTTCACTGATTGTCATAGGATCTTTCCTTGACGGGGTGTTATCAACTTGCTTTCCCTTATCATGAGATGATGGACCACTATTCTCGACCGGAGATGGTGCTGGTGCAGAGATTCTTCTGCTTCTTGTTACACCGCCAGTTCCAGCGATGCTTATTAGTGGGTCATCAGGCTTGATTGGTTCTTCTTGTACTTTTTGGTCGTGGATGCAGACTGGTGTGTTATACATCCAAGGGACGACTCAGTGTCGTTGTATGGGAATGATGTTGGTTCTATTATGATCATTGGAGTAACAGGGCTCACTGAAAGAGTAAATTGAGAAAGATTATATGGTATTTGCAAGGGAGGAACTTCGACATACAGAATTTCGAGGGTTGAAACATCCTTGATAGTGGAGGTCCGATCAACTACCAACATTTCTTTGTTCATTAGAGTTTGAATGGAAGCCTTCAAAGCTTCACATTGTTGTGGGTCTTTTGAACATTATTCATAAGACTGAGCACAAAGGGAGAATGCGTCGTTTCTCAATAGAACATTCTTGATTTCCACAAGTGGGGTCTTCAAATCATTGACAGAGGTTATCACCTTCCTTCCACTGTCCAATTCCTTCATGTTTACAATTTTCTTATCATGTGGAGGCATCGGGTTGTTGTTTACGTTCGGGCCGTTAGGAGCGAATGTAATAGCCTTGGAGTCAATCAGATCTTTTACTTTGTATTTCAAAACATTACAATTTTCAATAGAGTGCGTGGGAGTGCCAAAATGGAACTCGCAATGGGCATTTACATCGTAACCGGGAGGAATAACCGTTGGTGGGGGTCCTAACTCTCTCAATTGTACAAGCGATGCTCTTAGAAGGTAAGGAAAATATGGCTATACAACATTGGTATTGGGTCAAACCTCCTCTCAGGTCTCCTTAGTCTTTGTTGTTGCGGTTGATATTATTGTTGTTGACGTTACTATTGCGGCTGATAAAGTTGTTGATTTTACTGTGGTTGTTGACATGGTTGATATAATTGTTGTTATGGTGGTTACTAAATAGGAATATCAAGAGTTTCTTGTTGTAGTTGAATGGGAGCCACGGTGGCTATTTGTTGAAATGTGGGATTTCTGGTTCGAATGATGATCGTGGGACTAGTCTCGCCTTCTTTCTTTTTACCATTAGGAACAAAAGTTTTCTTTGCTGCACCGGATGCACTTGCAGAGTTTTAGATCTTGCCCATCTTGGTCATATTTTCGATCCTTTCGTCGGCTAAGACTAGGTCGGAAAAACCCGAGGAGGTGCTCCCCACCATTCTGTCAAGGTATGGGCCTTGTAGGTTGCCTATAAACATGTCTATCAGCTCCCTTTCTAATAATAGGGGTTGTACCCTAGCAGCTAGTTCCATCCACCATTGGGCATACTCCTTGAAGGATTCCTCAGACTTTGGAGTCATATTTTGCAACTACGTGCGGTTAGGTGCCATATCAGTATTGTACTGATAGTGCTTGAGGAATGCCTCGGCCATCTCCCTCCAAGCGTGAATATGAGTGACGTCGAGTTGCATATACCAATCCAATGATGCCCCACTGGGGGAATCTTGGAAAAGATGCATTAATAGTTGGTCGTCACTATAGCAGTAAATTCATGATCATCAAGCTATGAATAAGCTAGAGATAAAATAACAAGATTCGCCACCGCGCTTTTATTGTTTCCAAGGGAAAAGGGAAAAAGTACGAAAAAAACCTAGAAAGTAAGATGTTTTCAAATCAAAACTAATAAAATGTCAGAGATTACAGGTAAGGGGGTTGGTTACACAAAGGGAAGGTGTTAGCATCCAAAGTGTCCTAGGTACTCCTAGGGAGCCCTTTTTGTGTGCATATGTATTTGGTACAAAGTGATGTTTACAAACAAATAGAATGGGGGATGATAAAAGAATTCATTAATTATATTTTTGTGTTTGGCAAGACCTTCGGTCTTGTGCCTATATACCAACATTAAAATGAGGGATCAAAACCTCGTAGTTCATGATACATACTCAAAGTGGATGCATTGCTTTTAACAAAAATTAAGTGTGAAATGCACAAAGGCCTAAAAATGGTTTGAATGAGTTAGTTCTTTTTGGATTTTTGAAAGTTTAAGTCAAGTATAGTTAAGTTTATTTACAAGTTTGATTTAAGAAAAGAAGTTTGAAAATGCAATAGCATAAGGCCAAAGTTTCTATCTTTTTTACAAAGTGGTCAAAGTTTAGAACAAAATAAGTTCAATCAAAGAAGGTTTTGAAAAAGAAGGGAGATGTTTTGAAATTAAAGAAATGGGGAGAAGATGAAGAGACTAATCCTATGTACAAAATTAAAAGTTAAGAATTGAAAAGATCTGACCAAATGGGTAGCAATCCAATAGACAAGAATGTCAATAGAAACACAGAACTCCCTTGGACTTTTATTATTAAGCAACACACAAATGCACAATTATATTATCTTGAAGAGTAAGGCATCAAATAAAGATGGCCACATCCAAGCTTATCCATTCCATGATCTTATTCAAGGTAGCCCATGTAATAGATGAATTCCACAAGTCACATGTTCAAACTAATAGCTTCACAATGATCATGTTGCAGATGAACTTAGAGAGCTCTTGAATGATGTATCAGATGAAGTTTCAAATTGCAAGCACTTGGTTTCTCAATAAGTTGGCATTGGCCAAGTCCTTTAGCATAGGAATGTTGCCTAAGTTCTAAGTCCATTTGTTCAAGATTAAGCCAACAGTCCACACAAAAGTTTTTTAGGGTTTTCGTTGTTATTATGTACATTAATGGTCAAAGACCACACAAACAAGCAAAGTATACACAAACAAAATATATCACACAATATGGTCCAAGTGGACAAAATGAAAATTTCATTAACATAAACAATTAGAATGATATGAACAATGGCAAATGTATAAAAGCTAGAATTAAATGACATTAAAGTAAATGACTTGAAATTAAAAGTTAGTAGTTAATAGGTTAGAAGTTAGTATTATTTTGTTTTTGCTTTTCATTCTTAGACATTCTTTGGAGAACACTCAACCCACTTATCACAAGCATGGATCCTTGAACTAAGACATCTTCGAAAGGAAGGAAAAAAGGCCAAGTTTCCACACAATACCATGAAAGAGGGGAGACTTACAATCTCACTAACTAGAATGATATACCTTTTATGTCATAAATTTAGCGTTATGTTAAGCAATCGTAATTGGACTTATGTAGAAGTCATAACTATTTACGGTCGGGCAATATAATTTTGGTGTTAATGCATGTTAGAGACATAGTATTATGAACTATGCTCATGAAACATACCACACACAAAAAGAATATGCAAAAGGTGAGGCCTAATCTCATCCATACTCATGTTAATTTTTCAATCAACAAGCTTTAGGACTTTAAGATATCATAGGCCAAATGAGATAAATGCATAAAGAAGGGGAGTGAGATGAAGAGGGAAGGGAATAGATGAAATCTAAAATTGATCAAAGGATGACTTTTACCAAATTAATATCATTCATTCATTTTGGGAGATGGAATGTACATTCCATCAATCCCTTAAATCCAATGTTATTAGTTTGACTAAGTCTAATCAATCTTGATCAACGACCAACAACAAGAATCAAACATAAACAAATCATCACAATTGGTCAACAAAATTATCTGGCATTTATTCCAATTAAAAATACTAAAATAATGCATTTAAATTAAATACAGTTTGTCAAATTCCTAAAACTTCATCAAAACACCAAATAAATGACCATGAGATTTATCATACGTCAAACAAGGTCAAAGGACCTTGGAGAAAAAATTTCATACTTTTTAAAGACTTAAAATTATTTTTAAAAAATTAAAAACAAATGAAAAATCAATTAAATCATGAAAAATATTAATAATGATCCAAAAAATAATTTTAGTTCAGAATATGAAAGAGGAAAATGTTTGAATTTTTTTGGTGAAACTCTCATATTTTTTGGATCTATATTAAAATTAATATGAATTAATGAAAATAAAGCAATTAAAATGAAATTCAAATAATCAGAAAAAACGTGGACCACTTGATCTCCCTCATTAATTGAGGTGGCAGATCAAGTGGCCACCAGCGCGCGTTCCATGGTGCGCCTGAGTCAAACGTCCACACGCTTGGTAATTAAAATGTACGCTCATAATTAAAATAAATTGAACTCATCTAATGGCTTAGGACCATGCCACATCATTGCCGGAGCAAAGCGCCGGTCGTCTTCTCAGGTGACCTTGGTCGAACTGGTCCATTCATCACCACATCATAAATGAAAAAGGAGGACATGATCTGAAAGGAAAAATGGTGTAGATCACGAATATCACCTTAACTTTAACTAACTCCTCACATATAGAAAGATATGAGGAGTTGAAATTTGAGGTATGTCAGCTGAGTTGCTTCGATTTGACCTCTAAGCAACTCAATCTTCTTGCCTACATTGGTAGGACTTCAGACAACCAAAGAATCAAGAGAATTGAGCAAGATTGAGAGAGAATCGAAGAGATGAAATTTTCTGGAAAATACCTTCAATGCAGGTTTGGATTCAACTGTTCTTGCCTTGGCCCGTGCTTGATCTCACTCAGAATGCTTGCAGGAGTAGAATGAAATACACAAAAGGTCTTAGATCCCTGGAGTTTTGAATCTCAAAACAGTGAGATTCAAACTCAATTTCAAGACGAAATTCTCAGGTTTATCCTCTCAAATGGAAGGGTTATGGGTTTAGGATCAAAGCTGACATGAATGTGTGTTTAATTTTGATGCTAGAGGGCTCTATTTATAGCTGCATCTCATGATATTTTCACCTTCAAATTCACTTTCCAAAATTGGCAAATGATGATGCATGGGTGCATGGGCGTGTACAGGCCCATGATATCATTAGTTAAGGTCCACAAATGAGTGTGAGAGGGTCTGAAATCAACTTGGATTGCAAGGCAAGTGTGTGTGAAGATTTGAAGTTTGATCTTTGCTGAATGATGATACCATGTCCATGCCATGCGCAGCCCTAGAAATTCTTTTCCAAAATGGATGAACTTGGACTTTTTAGAAATTTTAGATCAAGAGGAACAACTTTCATGTTCAACACTTTTCCATTTCGAGCTTGTATCATGATGAATTTTGAGGTGGAACTTTGGAAATTTCAACATGTTGAAAATTTTTCTAAGTGTCAACCCATATATCTCAATATTCCACCTTGCTTAACTTTTTATGTGAGCTCCAAATGAGAAAAGTGGCTTCATCAAAGTTGTAGATACCTTCAAACACGTCACCAATTTCATGTCATTTGGATTTTAAGTGATAGATTTATGCATTTTTGAAGTTTGGAAAAATCACTTGTTCAATGGTATAGGTCAAAAGTGACCTATAATGTAGCCTCATATCACATGCTCATAAAAGTTGAATTAGCACTCACTCTAAACATCAAAGTTGAAGTAGACATCTTGAATTTGATTTTACAACTTGTAAATCTTTCATCTCATAAAAATTGAGCAAGTTATGGCCTTGGGAAGTTGACTTTCAAATTAGGGGTTAGACAAAATGACCTATAATGTTTCAACAAAGAAAATGATTTTCCAAGAAAAACTAGCCCTAGGTCTCAACATGAAAGTTGTTTGGAATGTCATTTAGATTATGTTTTCTCTTGGAATCATTTTCATATGGTGAAAATTGTAGGAGATAGGGTATAGGGAGACCCAATTTTGATCAAATGAAATCATCTGGCCAACCACCATCAACCAACTTGCCAATCTTCAAATCTCTTGACTTTATAGGCTCATGGTAGATCATATATGCATAAGATGATGAATTTTGAAGTGTCCCTTAAGAAATTTGATCAATTGGTGAGACAACTTGTTGGAGAAGTTACTCAAGATACCTAGTCAAACTAGGATTTCCAAGGCAAATCACCCTCAAACTCTTAAAGAAAACTTGATCAATATAACATTTAGAAATCATTGGGACTCATATATGATGCTCATAACCATTCTTGTATGAATTCATGGTTGTTCTCTTTGTCATGAGGGTCTCAAACCCTAGATGTGACCTTGATAAATCAATGGAGATCACGCCTTACCTACAAAAGAGTTAGGCAAATGCAAAGACATATTTTTCGTATTTTGGTTAGTAAAATTAT
This sequence comes from Lathyrus oleraceus, assembly GCF_024323335.1. Classification (NCBI taxonomy): domain Eukaryota; kingdom Viridiplantae; phylum Streptophyta; class Magnoliopsida; order Fabales; family Fabaceae; genus Lathyrus; species Lathyrus oleraceus. Next base: position 443,348,191 of record NC_066581.1, read on the forward strand.
AATATACAAGTATGATACAATCCCAAAGTGCTTGGTGATCTCTCCTAAAAAAAACCCAATGAAGGATCCCAATGTAGGATCCCAATGCTAATGCTTATGATGAAATTGTGTGAGGGATCTTAGGGTCAAAATTGGGGTCTTACAGTCACTGGAATAAGCAGCCATCTTTTGGCAGTATGCCCTAATGTGATTCCTAGGGTCACTATTTCCCTTATACTTTTCAAAATCTGGGACTTTGAACTTGGATGGAATAACAATACCAGGCACTAGGCACATTTTTGTTTCATCAAGACCCAAAGCATCGGTGCTCTCCATTGCTTTTAGCTTCTTCTTGATAGCCTTTACCTTCTTCTCCATCTCATTGGTTGCCGGACCGAAAGCGTCATACTGAGAGGAAGCCATTGGGTTGAAAAAGCATTGTGTTGGTCGTCGATCTCAATGATAGGAGGATGAAGATTGACATGTGGAACACCTCTAGGTGCGCCAATATGGAGTAGAGGGTCAACTTGAGAAGGAGGAGGAGGAGGAGTCTCAACCACTAGAGGAACGGGAGGATTGAAAGCATTAGCTCATTGGGTCATATCCTCTTGCATTTTCGCCATAAAATCTTGGTCCCTTCCAAACGCTTGAATTGTTTCCATAAATTTCCCATCTAGGACCGTACCTAGGATACCTCTTCCTTAAGTGCAACTTGATTTTGTTGAAGTTGTTCCATGACTGCTTGCTGGTGTCTTCGAGTATTATACCGGAATGTCGGCTTTGGGAGTGGGGTTCTGATCAGAGAAAGGATGGACGAATGAGTTTTATGTTTTTATATTTTTAAAGGTGCAACATGACGCATGATTTTTTTAATGTTGAAGCAAAGCTTTTTTTAGTTATTCGCGTTTTATTTGTTTCAAGAACTACTTAATGATTTACGTTCAAAATCAAAGATAAAGGAACACACAAAAGAGAGAAACACCAAGCTTTTATTCATCCTTTGAAGGGAAAACAAGTTACAATACATGAAAGTCGTAGAGTACAAGTAGTGGAAACAAATAAACTAACTAGAAGTCAACCCTAAAAGTGACCCCTTGAGACTTGCGGAGAGCCTCAATGTCGGTAATGAGTTAGGCCATCGTCGTCTTGCAGAATTTGACGAAGTGATAGACCTTCTCAAGGGTATTATCTGGGCATATAATCAGATCAACCTCCTTCAACTTGTCGGGAAAGTCTTGAAGGGCATAGTTAGTCATACCGCCATGTTGGCGTATCTGTCCCTCCACTAATTGTAATAGGTTTGGAGATTGTGGATGATTCCATCCCTTTGAGCGATGGAAGCTTCGGCTCCATGGAAATGCTCCTCTCAATGTCTACAGTTGTTTTGAAACTCCACATAGGATTGGTCATAGTTTCCCTCTTTAGGTTCTTGATTTTCTCACAAGCTCGCCCAAGGTTGAACTGCTCACGTAAGAAGCTTCGGTGAATCTTTTCACTTTCTAGTTGTTCCTTAGCTAGAAGGTCCTTACACTCCTTGAGAGTGGTCCTTAGCTCGAGGATCTGGGCTTCATAGTTTTCCCACGCTTCTTTCTTCATAGCATTAAACCTCTCGATAGTTTTCTCAAGGTCCTTGATGACTCAGAACACTTGATCTAACTTGTCATTGCAGAAGTCTAGCTCAAAATTAGCTCCTTGTAGAGCTCCACCAACCCACACTCTTTTTCCTTTGGCTATTCAGAGCCTCTTCTTGCTATCCTAAAACTTTTCACAAACTTTCTTACCCTTATCCTCCAAGACGTGGTTATGTTCCTTGGCACAATTGAGTTAGACTCATAATTGAGTGTTCTCCAACTCAAGCTCGTTGATTCTGTTGGTAAGCTTTGTAAAATAGGCTCGGCCTCAGAAAACAATGGGAATGATGAAGGGTCAAACAGAAACGACATCTTAATAACCATAGCCCTCTCTTTTACCCATACATAGTAGGGTTCCTTGGCTAGGATGTTTATCTTACCCCATTCTTAGTCAATACAAACTATGTTCATCCATGCTTTTCGCTTTCTCTTCACATTTGAATCGAGTGGATCCACGGTGTAGCACCTCAAATTTGCACCTATCATTGTACAAACATTTTCATATTAGGTCATAGCATATCATGGTCCATTGCACAACATTGCATTGCCCCTTTTGCCTCAAGTGCAAGCCAATTAAAGAATTAGGTCAAACTGATCAGGAAATCAGTCAGTCAAGCAAGCAAGCACAATTCTCAAGGAGCCAAGGCCCTAGGGTTTGTCCAACAAGTTCACATGACTTGGAGGTCCATTTGAAGTGTTCAAGTCAAGGGTTGAAGGCTTGGAGGTCATCAGTTCATGCACAGTCAGGCAAAGAACCCTAGACAGTCAATAGTCAGTCAAAGCAGTGGATGGTGGCCATTCTTGTGGAATTTGGGCACCATGATCAATAATCAAGAGTTCATACAACTTGGGACATCATTTGAAGTCAAGTTCTCAAGGAATTAGGGTTTGGAATTCATCAGTCAATGCACAATCAGGCAGAAACCCTAAAAGTCAACTGTTGGTCAACTGTCCATTTAATCAGTGATTTGATGAATGGAAATGGTTTGAGAGATCTTATTCATGTCCAAATAGTCTTCATATATCATGTCAAACACCATCATGGAAGAATTCAAAGCCAGATCAGAAATTTCTAAAAATGGAAACTGGACCTGTAACTGAAACTTACCAAAAATGGAAAGTCTTGATCCTCAAACTTACATCATGATACAAGCTCCAAATGAATTTTTGCCCAACATGAAAGTTGAAGATCTTGTTCTCCCATTTCCAAAAAGTCCAAGAACTCTCAATTCCCATGTGTGGTTGGCAAGTTATGATCGAATCGATTTCAGAAAATCTTGAACTTCAAAAGGCCATATCTCTCAAACCGTTTGGCCAATTTTGGTGGGGTTTTTTCCTACAAGTCACATTTGATCCCCTCTTTACAAAAATATAAATTTCATAATCCAAAACTTCACCAATCAAAATGGCATTTTTTGACTTATCTCATTTAAATGCAAGTTTGACCAATGTTTGACTTTTTGATATAAACATTTTTCTACCATTTGGCCAATTGGAATAGCTCAGAAATATCATTTAAAATTTGTTTGCAAGCTCAAATTATGCAGTACTTGCACCCATCATGTATCCATGCTTAGTTGCTTGAATTGGAAGAAAAGTACAAATTCAACCATGCTACTCCATGCTTCCACCATACCATGCCTTGTACCCTTCAAACAGAGTTTTATTGATCATTTTTCTATCAGTTTGAAGCTTCATTGTGCAGCCAAAAAACCAGCAAAAGAGGCCATACTAATTTGCTTGAAATTGGGAAAAGAGGACAAATGCAATCCACCCATACTTCCACAACAATGCCTTGTACTGTCCAGCAGAATTTTTCCCCCATTTTTCTGTCATGGACAAACACTACTGACTGCACACATCATTGATTTCTCTAAAAAACATTCACTTGGCTTTTGGCATTTTTTTTTCCAATTGGCTGTCAAACACAAAAGACCAAGCTTGGCCCTTGTTCTCCCACCAAAAACAACATCAAACAGAACTTCCAGCCCCTAATAGCAGACACCAACCATATTTGACAGCAAGAAAGCATGGTTCACTCATTCTAAAAAAACTCACCTTGCTATTTGCATTTCAAATTTTCAGTCAAAAACACAAAAGCACAAAACCCTACCTTACCACAAAGCAATGTCCAATAGCATGGCCTAGCTTGAGAATATTTGAACCTTATTTTCTATCATGAAAAAAACAGTAGCAGCCACTACTTGCAGCCAGAACAAACCAACTTCATGGATTCATACTCATTCTAAAAATGACCTTGCTTGCTTGGCATTTATCAAAAAGCTGTCCAAAACACTAAGGAACCAAACCTGGCCCTGTTTGAGACAACATTTTCCTCACCATTTTGCTGTCAAAGAAAGCTCAGAATAGCAGCCTCTAACCACACAAATCCTTACCCCCTCACATTAGGCATTCCTTTCTCCAAATGGCAAGTGCAGTTCAAAACAACATAGCAAAATAAAAACCATTTCCTGTCATAAAAAAACCAGTAGCAGCAGCCAACATTTGCACACAAAACATTCTCTCAAACTTCATCTTGGGGGCATGTATGATTATCTGTCCAAGAACTCAAAAGAGAACTGAACCTGGCCTTGGCTTGAGGCAATATTATTCCACCATTTTCTGTCAAGATAACACTGCTGGCAGCCAACATCCAACAGCAAGAAAACTTGGTTAATTCACTCATGCTAAACAAAAAACCTCTCACTCTTGGCCATTTTTCAAAAACAGTCAACAAAAGCTCACAAAAGACTTAAGCCTTGCAATGTATTTTCATCATCCATACATCATTTCCTGCCACATGAAATCAATGGCAGCCATCTAACACAACAGAAAACCTTTGGCTCTATTTCTCTCAAAAAAAACACACTTTGCAAGAAATCAGTCCAAACCTCCAAAAGAACAAAAGCCTGGCTTGGTTTGGTACAGTCAAAACTGCATTTTCTGTCATTGAAAAAAACCTCAGTGACAGCCACCATGTCAAAGACCAACCATTGCTCATTCATTCACTAAAAAAATTTCATCTCTTGCACTTTTCAAGAACCAGTCAACAAACTCCCAAAGGAGCTAAACCTTGCCTTGCCTAGACATCACTCAAACAACATTTTGAGTTCATTCCAACCACATTTTCCCACCTGTAAACTCCTTTTCCCTCACTATTTTCAAATGAAGCACAGTCATGGCAAAGTGTGTTTAAGGTCCCTTCAAGCTATTGCAAGCCAAAGTCTCTCCACCATGCACCTTGAGGAAGTGTATTGAGCAACTGTTTCAAGCATTGGACATCAAAAAGCATCTGTACCACTATTGTTCTTCCAAATTGGTAAATTCTCGAGCTCCATTATTCTTCAAATTGCTACATGTTTTAGATAGGTCTTTTGTTGCTGAGCTTGGAAGTGATTTTAGTTTTGAAATTGGTTTGGTATTTTGCAAGTTATGTTGAGTTAAAGTTTCACATCCAAACATGTTTTGCTCAAGATCTTCTTGCTTAGCTTGATTTAATGAAAATAGGGTTTGGAATGTTGTTGTATGTTGTTTGATGATCACAATGGTGTAATCAATTGACATTTCTGGAGAAAATTGAAAATCACGATTTGGGGGGGATGCCACTGTTCATGAAACCCTAGCCTTTGAATTTCCCAGATTTTTTCCCCATTTTCACGTGCATGTATGGCCTTAAACTCAACAACCAATCAAAACATTTCATTGTTATGGCCAAAACGACTGTGTTTAGATAAGTGACCCAGGGAATTACAAAAATGCCATTCTTTCAATATTAATTCAATTAATTGCCTCATTTTATTTCACTTTGATATCCAATCTTCCAAAAATCATTGTGCATCCATTTTTGATCCAAAAACCATGGGATTTTTTGTGTTGCCTTCCTCATGATCCCTAGTTTTTTATCATTATTTTTCCAGATTTTTTGGTTGAGTAATTTTTAAATGGCCTTAGGGTTTGTGACATGTGACCAATTTTTGTACACTTTGCCAAATCAATTGTGAAATGATGAGAGTGTATCCAATGGCTCCCAAAATTTTTGTGCTTAAACTAGACACACTCATGGTGATTTTGGTGTAAAGTTTGTGAATTTATCATTTGTGGTTTGTGAGATATGAATTTTTGAATTAGGGTGTGACAATTTGTGTCACACCATTGATGTCCAACTTCATGATTTTCATTACCATGCTTCTTGACCTCCAATTGATCGGATTTTTTGCATGAACCTACTCTTGTATGTCTAGTCTACATGTGAATTTTCTTGGAATTATTTGTGGCATTTCCTAATTGTTTGAGATTTTCTCCCCTGCTTGGTCAAATGTTGACCTTGTGTGACACATGTTCCCATTTCATTTGTGAAATTCTCATACTTTATTGTATGGACATGAAATTTGATATGTGATAACTAGACATCCTCATATTTTCCATGGTTTTGGTCCCATTCATTTATCATACACCATCTCTGACTTATGATTTTTCTAAGTTGATGCATGTTTGGTTGACTTCTTTGAGCATGTTCAAAATTGCTTTGACTTTCTGATTTTCATTGACTGCCTTCCACTTGTCCAAATGAGATGAAATTTGACATGCTTACCATGCTATGGGTTGTGGTTGATCATGTTTTATTTGATGATTTTTGGAAATGTTTAAGATTGCTTTTGAGTTAAGTCTTGCTGTTGACTTCTATGAGCTTCTGTTTGCCATACTTTGACCTAAATGGTTCATGAAATGATGATAGTGATTGATATGAATGTGAACCCAATTGAGTTTGTTTCTTGAATGTTTAAACTTGACTTTGATTGGATATCCCTTGCTGTTTTGACTTTCTCATTTATTTTTGACCCTAGGCTTGCCCTAGTGGTCCTGGTACTCACTTTTGAGCTTATGTTTTCAGGTTAAGCTACAAATGCTTCAAAGAGATCATTACAATTTGATTGAGCTTGCTTGAATATCATTGTCTAACTTGTTTGTTTTGTAGGTGGCTTGGCTCACATGCCTTAAGCCTTGTGCCTTGCACATTCACTTGCTTGTGTTGACTGGTTGATGTCTGTTTCATTTTGATTTAACTCTGACTTGTATACTAACTGTGCTTGACTGATTTCAGGTACTTTAGTTGCTTTTAGTTCCTTGTGAACTTTTGCTTTGCTTTGCTTGTATAAGCAATTTGCATTGAGGTATGTCTCTTTTACTTCATGTAGTCTGGAAGACCTGGCCTGTTACTTGGCCAGGCAACTGTCTGAAGTCCTCCTTAAGAGGCAATGTTTGTGACTGTTTACTTTTGTCCTTGCATAGAGTCAAAGTCCTCCTAAGTGAAGAGGCAATTGGTGGAAGGTAGGGATATGCAATCTATCCCCCACTATTCAGTGTGTCATCTGCTTTGCTCACACCACTGTGTTGATGCATTGCAGATACAAACCCAAGATCTTGTACAATTGTACAGTTGAGTCAGTTTTAAATGTGTAGAAGGGTTCCCACTTTCTGAACCCACACATTCTTGTCTTGAGCTCTCCTAGGCCAGGGATAAGAGCTGTGAAGTCTTATCTTCACTCACCCTTCATCAGCTTCACCTTAGCCCCTCAATGGCAAGGTTAAGAGCTAACATTACCCAGTTCCAGAGGTTTGTTTGTTGAGGTTGATATGACCCCTCGACTAAAACCTAACCCTTGTTTGAGCCACTTGTGTGCATATAGTGTGTGCTACCTGTGCTATCTGTGCTTGTAGGATTGTTTGACTTGCTTCCTGTGCAAGTTAGGATTGTTTGACTTGCTTCCTGTGCAAGTTAGGATTGTTTGACTTGCTTCCTGTGCAAGTTAGGTTTTGCTTGGCTTGCTTCCTGTGCAAGTTAAGTGTAGGTGTGGCTTGCTTCCTGTGCAAGTCATGTCTAGGATAGGCTGGCTCCCTGTGCCAGTTAGCTAGAAACCTTAACTTAGGGTTGATTTTGCATGATAACATCTAGGCTCGAGTCGTAGTCTCCCTAGTTGTGTCTCCCTCTGTTATCTGGTTAGGCTAAGTCCTTTATCCCTCTGTAGGGGAACTACATCGCCCTGATCTTCATACCAGATGAAGTATGTAGGCAGGAGATTGAGCTGATCTCTCCGGGCGCCCTTTTTCTTTTTGAGTGTGTGCTTGACAGTTATAGGCTCGAGTCCCCGACTCCCTATCAACCTGTTGTGTTGTTGTGTGCTTGGAAGCCGATGTAAGTCCATCGAGTGGCATTTGGGTTCCAGTGTGCGTGTGTTTAGGTTCGGATGTCAATGTAAGTCCAGTGATTGGCATTTGGGCTCCACGTTTGCCTCTTTGCGTGTGTTTTGGTTCGGATGCTGATGTAAGTCCAGTGATTGGCATTCAGGCTCCACGTTTGCCTTTGCCTGTGTTTTGTTTGTGTGCGTATCAGCCGAGCTACGAATGCTCTGATTCTTCCTTCGTCCAAGGAGATACGTATGCATAGGATGCGATATCCTAGCGAGCATGTGTCGTTTCCCCAGTCCGAACTACTTCGACTCTGATGTCTATGCCTGATAGACTAAGTAGGCCCAGGATGCGACATCCTGCCGAGTCAGTTTCAGTCAGTTTCTTTTGTCTCTTTTCAGCCAGTGTGTGTGAGTATGTGAGCAGTATTCTTAGCAACCAATATTCCTTCCTTTTGTGCGTGGATCCCGTAGAGTACTACGGATGCGTAGGGGTGCTAATACCTTCCCTTCGCATAACCGACTCCCGAACCCATTTTCTTTGGTCGCGAGACCATGTCCTTTTCCAGGTTTACTCTGAGCGTTTCCTTTCCCTCTTTTGGGATAAATAACGCACGGTGGCGGCTCTGTTGTTCTTGTTTTCCCGCCGGTTTTTCGCAAGATGCGACAGCTGGCGACTCTGCTGGGGATATAGAGAAGTTGACCTCTGCTGGTCCATCTTCCCTGAGCGAGTCTCTCCTAGCGCTCTCTAGGTTAGGGTTTTGGTTGCTGTTTGCTGTTGTATTTATTGCATTCATTGTATATATGTGCACTTACTGTTTGCATTTATTGTTTGCAATAATGTTTGCATTTCATTCATATTCATCTGCTGTGTTGTTTGTGTTTCTCTGTTTGGGGGTGGGAGTTACTTGAGGTAAAAGGCCCAATACCCAGGCTATGAGTGAAATCTAGGGAACCTAGGAATAAAGTGATTCATGGGAAGCGGGCGGTATTGCGCCACTTAGCGGAACATTGATATCACGAGCAGTTCAGACCCTGGTGGGATATTGTCGTTACATACTCCAGGTGTGTATATGATGGTATTCTGCGAAAGGTTATTTATGCTGTGTTTCTCTTCGACTTTACCCTGGCCTAGATAACACCCGTGAGTGGGGAGGGTTTGATCATTACAGGTACAGTTGCTGATTGGTTGGTGACTCTTGGTACTGATGGTGACTGTGAATTATGGGGCATTTATTTCTGGGACGCCAGAGTGCTGTCCGTGGTTTATCAGTGGGTTCCGTTTATTTCGGATCCCCGGGTTGAATTGAGAGCACTTGTTCAGAGGATCTGTTTGTCATCCGTTCAGTGATTGTTCCTGTGAAGATGGTGATGTAATCTTCGGTTCCGTTTATTTCGGAACCCCCCAAGTTGGATTTATGGTGACTTGATCCCACAGATCTGACTGGTTCAGAGAAGTGTTGGGCTTTCAGAAGACTTGGTGGCACAAGGGCCTGCATTCATGCATTTGCATCATATCATCTCGCATTCATCTGCATTCAACTCATGTCTGTCCGTACTCAGGGTCCATTATTTTTTTAACTAAGACTCAGGTTGAGAGACATCCAGATGTCAAAATGTTGTTGATGAAATTTTATCTGTTTCAATGAAACCAGAAAAAAAAAAGAGGACTGAATATTCCTAGTACGGACAGACATTGCATGTGTGAGTCATACTAACCCATGTGCTGTTTTGTAGGTTTCAGTATTCAACCGGTACGCATAGCTCGTCTGTTCAGATAACCTGTTGGGGGTCAACAAATCCAAGTTGATGGATCTTTTCAACGCCGATATCCTTGAACTGAAAGGGATGATGAGGGAGTTGTTCAGTGTTATGCAAGGACTTGCCTTGGGACAGAAAGCCATGTCTGAAAGATTGGAAAGGATCGAGAAATGGCTGATAGTGGAGAAAGTTCAGGAGAAGGCTCCGTCCTCCGAAGTGAACAAACCTTCCGGTACTGTAGCAAGGAAATCCTCCGACAGTGGCCCATTCAAGAAGAAGTTTGAGCCAGTTGGTGTGACCGCAAAGAAAGAACGTAGCAAAGATCGTGATCATCCTTATGCTGCCACTGTAACCACTCCTGTCAGTAATCCACCTGCTCAACAGCAACAACTGCCACCTTAACAGAAGACACCGAGAGCTGAAAGCCAGGTGAAGAAGAAGAAAGAGGATCGTCAGTTTGAGGAACCACCCGTGACTTACGCCCTTCTGTTCCAAAGGTTGATGGATCTTGCTTTAGTACGGCCAAGGATATTGATCCCCACAGAACAGCAGAAGAGGCCACCAAACTATGATGAGAATGCCAAGTGCGAGTTTCACTCTGGGGCACCCGGACACAACATTGAGGGCTGTAGAGCTTTTAAGCATGTCGTCCAGGACATGGTGGACTCCGAGACCATTAATTTGGCCCAGATTATGAAGGGGGATGTCAACCCTGCGCCCAGAAGGGGTCCTGTAAAAGTCAAGATGATGAAAAAGGTCAAGAAAGGAATAGAAGTGATTGAAGAGGGTCAGCTAAAAGGTCCAATGGCTATGGTTCCAAAACTTCTGCTACGGGATGGAGCTTCCCCTGCTGTTGATAATGCTTGTGCGACTGTCACCACAGAAGGGTGTGTATTGATGAAGGACCCGACCCAGAAGATGAAGAAAGTAGAAATGGACAATGAAAGATGTAGAGCACCCAGTCTGGCAGTTGAAACCGTCCAGGTGGAGAATGCCTTTGTCGCTGAGAAAAAGAAGAAGCTGTCCATTTCTTCTTATAAACAAGCTCTGGAGGTGGTGAAGAACCAAGAGGCCCAAGGCTGGGGAAGGATCATTGACATCGTGGCAAAAGCAGACATGTTTGGAATCGGTTATCATCCGGATTTAGAGTCGTCTAGACCAGACAGAGGATGTCGTCCACTGTACGCCTTCGTCAGTGCAGGAATGTTGGATCCTGGTCATGCCCGTTCAGTGGGTGAAGATGTTGACAGCGACCGCGAGCTTGAGGCGTGGATAAAGTCATGCGTACCAGGCAACTGGAAGGCCTCCAAAAGCATCACTGTCACTCGTTCTGAAGAGTAGTATTTCTGTTTTTCAATTTTTGTTTGCATGAAAGCCATACGTTTTGCCCGAAACGTAATGGTCCATTGTAAGGGCCATCTCATGTGTTCCATTATGCAACATTTTGCATCAGTAATGAATGGATGTTTTTGTAGTTAAAAGCGGTGTTCCCTGTTTTTCATTTAATTTTGCAATTTAAAAAAGAAAAAAAAAACAAATAAGAATGGCAACGTTTTTTCATTCTCTTTCCTTTTGATTTTGTCTCGTTCCAAAGTGATTACTCTCCTGATCTCACCGGTAACGATTTGGTTACACCTCTGTATGACTTCGACAGTCCAAGCTATCATGCCGAGGAAGAAGGCGCAGAAGATTGTGATCAGCTGGAATTAGCCAGGATTATTGAAACAAGGGGAGAAGGTGATTCAACCGCGCGAGAAGCGAGTCAAGTGTCATCCCAGGTACCGCCAAGGTCAGAAGGGAAAGTGAAAGTTGAGGCCGCTTCAGAGGCAAGTCGGGAACAGAATGGTAGCCCTGTTAGAAGAAGCAGGTTGATACGTATGCCTGATTGTATTTAGATACCCCAAGAAGGAATACCAATGTCCTGGGGCACGAGCTACCCTTAAGAGAAGACTGTCCTCCAGTGAAGCGGAAACTGTTGCTGAAAGATGAGAAGGTGTATGGACTATCAAGATGCAAGCAGAGCTAATCTGAAAGATGGATTCCCGGTACATCACAATGAGGTATTGGTTGATCATATGGCTCAGGTCTCAGTGTTTATCTTCATGGATAACTTCTTGGCCAAGACCAGATTGAATTGTTGACAGATGATATGAAATAAACCAGGTCCATCACACAAGGGGCACCTTCTTTTTTCTAAGTTGATATCGTTCCGTCACATGAGGCCGGTGCCGCGTATCAGAGGTCTACGGTGACTTTCTTTCATGATATGATTCATCGTGAAAGCAAATGCCATGTTGATGACATGATGGCAAAGTCCCAAGCAGAACAGGGGCATCCGGTAGACTTGGGGCAAGTTGTTTGACCGTTTGAGATAACTCATACTGTTGAGTCTGAAGCAGTGCACTTATGGAGTGTTGTCCATCAAGCTACCGAGGCTTGTTGTGAGCGAATCAGAGGAATCAAGGTCGATCCTGCTAAAAAAAAAAAAAAAAAAAAAAAAAAAAAAGAGATAAATTGCAGGAACCTCTGATTCTGATACCTCAGTGAAAGAGATAACTGTTAATCCGGTACTTGATAACCCTCGGGGGGTCTACGAGGTGCGTATTGAGTCAGCATGACTAGTCTTGTCGAAAAGAGTATGCAATTTACCTAAGCAAAAAGTTTATCGACCGTGAAACAATACACTCACTGTTCGAAAAGACTTGATGTACTTTGGCATAGGCTGCTCGCCGACTGAGACAGTGTATGCTGATTCATACCACTCTGTGGATGTCCAAAATGGATCTGATCAGATATGTGTTTAAGAAGCTAGTAGCAACCCATGGAAAGGTTATCAACCAAGGAAGTTTGAGGTCCCTGATGAGGACATCTCGAGGTACTCAAATCGAAAGATTGAGAGTGACTGATCCCGGAGGAGGGGTCTGACCCCGAATCCGAACGGATTCCGATGTCTGAGGGGGAAGGAGATGAGATGAATAAAGTTAGTGCTTCCCGGATCACAGTTGATTGCACCAACAATGGTGGCTGAACATAAAGTCTGTATCCTGGATGTTGAACCTAGGGATGTGCATCTACCTGGGGCAGTGTCTCCCTCACAGAGGTATGAGAAATCAGAAAAGCCTGAATGGATAAGGACTCGGGATGACGTGTTAAGTCCAATTGAGGAAAAAGCGTTGACAGTTACTTGTCATGGGGCGTTGTACCCAGTGAACGAAGCATGTTGTTAACCAAGAAGTATGACCTCGCGCGTACCACGTGGAAGAATTGGTTGAAAAGGATCCTTCCTCCTCAAGACGATCGTGGGGAAAATGGATAAGCAGTTATGAGTGTCTCATTCGTGGTCAAGAAGGTCCCATCTGACAGAACCTTGTTGTTTATGACCACGGATGACGACGATTTTCCATTCCCTGTGAATGCAGACGCAGTTAGAAAATACTTCGTGAAAGAAGCCCGCTGGACAAAAAGAATAAAAGAGTCCAGGCAAAAATGGGCATCCCGGCGAACCAAAAAAAACAGAAAGAAAAGGTTCGGGCAAAAATTAGGGATAAAATGAAAAGAATTTGTACACCCGGTAAGTCGAAAACCCGCAAGGGCGACTTGGGCAAAAAAGGGTATCCCGGTGGACTGAAACCCGAAAGGGCGGTCCAGGCAAAAGAGGGAATGAAACGAACAACTGCGTCTAGCATGATCATTTGTGCTCATGATGACTTGGATAATCCCCGACAGAGACCAATCGGAAGCGTCTTGTTCAGAAGACAGAAGGTGCGGAAAGTCCTAAGGACATATGAGGTGTAACTGAGTTGGAACCCGATGAGATCGCAGTTTCACGTTGCCATTAGGATAAAAATTTTCTTTTATGTGCAATCACCTCTTTCCAGGGTTTGCTTCCTGTATGTTGCTCAATTGTGAGCCATCTTTTATTCCAGTCAAATAAAGCGTGTGTTCGATCAAATAAATTTTGTTTTTGTGTCATTACTGTTTTGATTACGAAAACATCTATTCATTCTGATAAGAATATTTGCATTTTGAAACATAGAGGTCCCTTCTGATGCATGCTTGTGAGATTGAAATCTGGAAATCTTACTTGGAAGTCTGAGTGACCTAAGTGTTGAAATATCAGAACACCTGGGGCATACCTGGGGCACGTCTTTATCTGACGATCTCTTGTGCAGGTGCTGTTAGACATCTTCATTCACTTGCCAGTTGTAATATGAACCTTTTTGACAAAAGATCCCCTCAGAGTCCAACCAGGGGCAAGGGATAGATGAACCGTGAAAAGACAGTGAAGGATTACAACGACGATCCTGGAAAGTTAATCAAGAAGACTCTTCAAAGTCTGATGATTGGAAAGTATGTATGAATCCCAAGAGTTCAACCTCCGTGAAGTACGGACGAGTTGGGAATACAAGATGATGGAGCAGAAAAGTCCAGAAGAGTCTGGGAGTTCTTAAAAGTGGAAAGTCAACACTATGGGTGGATGATGGATACTAGTGTTCGACGAGTCGACCGACATCCCTGTCCAACAAGCTGTATCTCCCCAGAGGATTGAGAGTGTGATCTCCCTGGCAGATTCGAGATCGTTGTCTCCTCAGCAAGCCTGAAGGTCATCACGTCCCCAGCCCATGCCAGTATTGAAGCTATCAGAGTTATTTCCCCTGCAGAGATACCTGTGGACAGTACCTTCTTTCCCCAACAGATCTAAGGATTGCTTCTCCCCAGCAGGCCTGTGCTTGCAGATTTCCCCAGTTGAGAATCCCCGCTGAGCGCCTGGCAGTTATTTTCCCCGGGAGCACCCCAGTGGAGTTTATCAGTAGACTGTTGGTGTGTTCCCCAACAATTGGGTTTGCGATGCTGTCATCTCCAGTATGGCCGTGAGTGCTTATCCCCAGCAGGTTTGTGGGAATTCATCTCCAGTATGATATGACGTGTCATCATCCTCAACAGAGTTGTTACTCTCACCACTATGGTTTTTCTCTCCAGCAGAATGGTGTGGTTTTTCCTCAGCAAGTTCCCCGAGTGGAGCGGGTCTTATGAAATGCATCACCAGCAGTGATTCTCCTACATATGGATTGGTTGGGTCGTCCCTAGTGGAGTAGTATTTATTTCTCCAACAGAGTTCATCCTACCAGTGGATTGGACGGGTTTCTGTAGTAGACTGATATCTGCATCCCCAGCTGAGTTGATTCTACCCATGGATCGCGTGGGTTATCCCTAGCAGAGTAACAAACATTCTCCAAAGCAGGGTTTATCCTATCTGAGGATGGGTTGAGTCTTCCTCCCAGTGAAATCGCTTTACCATTCCCCAGCACAGTTCCTGGAATTCCCCGGTGTTGTCTCTGAAGGAGACGTGTGTTTATACATTCATCATTTAGATAAGCATAGCATATTGCGTCATTAGTGCATAGCATTTCCATAATCATGGGGCATTGTGTAAAGCAAGAAAAAAAACTCATGCATCAACATTGCAAGCATATCCATTAGCCCTAGGCCGTGGCGACCAGCCGAGGTTGGGTTGTTGGAAAGAGTTTAGCATCGCGCCATTGGATCGGCTTCAGGATTGGGTTCATCAGCATGGTTGAGAGGTTGGTGTTTTCCCAACAAGTGATTCCTCAGTCGAGTGGATATCCCCAACAGTGTTACTTCCCAATTATTAGCGTCTTGCCAACTCGGGTCTTTTTCCCCTAGCAGATGTGGGTGTGTCTGATCTCTCCATGTAGAGTCTACCCCTTAAGCAGAAAGTGTCAATCTTTTCCTGCCATTTCCCCACTGAGATACATCCTCGTGGATGACGGTTGCTTCCGTTCCCTCCCTAATGGGACGGGTTTTCCCTATTGAGTTCTTTCCTCATTAGGATGAGTCTTGATTCAGTCTGCCTTTTTGGATCGATCCTAAATTGGTTTCTTGTTGACTATCTCTTGCGCTGCCCTGGGGCATAAATGAATAGTCGCTCACTAACCGGCACTCATTCATTTCGTCCTCAGCGGAATTTGTTGGCTTCTACCCACTACCCGGTAGTTGTAAGTCCTATCTTTGTGGTTTTCTACCTACTAGCTGGTAGTTGTGAAATCCCACTTTCACCCCCTTGTTGAAGTTGACCGTTTGTGCTCATCCTATCGATGACTGGTTACCTTTCTGTGGTTTTCTGCCTACTAACTGGTAGATGTAATCCCCTCTTTGCAGTTATCAGTATCCGGTTTGTGATATTGATATTCTTTCCCCTCTGGATACTTGCCTTGATCAAGCAGTATTGTCCCCATTGGGTCTTCCCCTTCTTTTTGGATACTTGCTCCGAGTAAGCAGCTTTATCCCCTTTTGATTGGTCATCTTTTGCATACCTAGTCTGGTACCCAGATGCCTTTCTTTTCGGTCGATTATTCATTTAACAACCTACAACCCGGTTATGGATAATCTTCCATGCGAGTGTATTATCTGCGTTTTGACGGCTATAGATAATATGTCTTATGTTTTCCGGTATTCAGACCGAAGAAGTTTCCGACGATCAGGTCGATGTACTTATGTTTTTCCGGTATTCAGACCGAAGAAGTTTCCGACGATCAGGTCGATGTACTTATGTCTTTTCCGGTATTCAGACCGAAGGAGTTTCCGACGATCAGGTCGATGTACTCATGGCACTCAGGCCAATTTTTTCCGGTATTCAGACCGAAGAAGTTTCCGACGATCAGGTCGATGTACTTATGTCTTTTCTGGTATTCAGACCGAAGGAGTTTCCGACGATCAGGTCGATGTACTCATGGCACTCAGGCCAATTTTCCGGTATTCAGACCGAAGTGGCGTTCAGGCCAATCCGATTTTCAAATCGAAGAAGTTTTCCTTCTCTCCGTTGGTGTCGATAAACGTCGAGTTTTTCCCGATCATCCGTTGATGATTTGGTTGTGTCCTTCTTCCCTAGTGAAATATTCCTCCTCTCCGTTGGTGTCGATAAACGTCGAGTTTTTCCCGATCATCCGTTGATGATTTGGTTGTGTCCTTCTTCCCTAGTGAAATATTCCTCCTCTCCGTTGGTGTCGATAAACGTCGAGTTTTTCCCGATCATCCGTTGATGATTTGGTTGTGTTCACTCTCTCCAGTAGAGTTTCCTCCTCTCCGTTGGTGTCGATAAACGTCGAGTTTTTCCTATTCGTCCTATGACGTCTAGTTGTACCTGTCCCCACGTGGATTTACCTCTCCGTTGGTCTTGGTAAACGTTGAGTTTTTCCCATTTCGTCCGTTGACGTATGGTTGTATCCCTTCCATTCATTCATTAATGTTTGGTTACCTCTCCGTTGGTCTTGGTAAACGTTGAGTTTTTCCCATTTCGTCCGTTGACGTATGGTTGTATCCCTTCCATTCATTCATTAATGTTTGGTTACCTCTCCGTTGGTCTTGGTAAACGTTGAGTTTTTCCCATTTCGTCCGTTGACGTATGGTTGTATCCCTTCCGGTCATTCATTAATGTCTGGTTACCTCTCCGTTGGTCCTGGTAAACGTCGAGTTTTTCCTAGTTGTCCGTTGGCATCTAGTTGTGATTTCTATTCCCATTCGTCATCGTTGTGATGTCTGGATGTGGCCATACCCTTTGAAAACCAAAAAACAAAACAAAATACCCAGTAATAAATATCAAATCCCAGTGGACGTTTCTATTGGTGGATCCCTGTATTGTGCAAATTCTACGGTTCTTGGTATTCAATCCCTGTTTACCCTGAAAGTCTGACAGCCGTTGCTCTCATCCATTCAGGTTCCCAGCTGATTGAATAGGGGCAGCTGTAGCACCTCAAATTTGCACCTATCATTGTACAAACATTTTCATATTAGGTCATAGCATATCATGGTCCATTGCACAGCATTGCATTGCCCTTTTTGCCTCAAGTGCAAGCCAATTAAAGAATTAGGTCAAACTGATCAGGAAATCAGTCAGTCAAGCAAGCAAGCACAATTCTCAAGGAGCCAAGGCCCTAGGGTTTGTCCAACAAGTTCACATGACTTGGAGGTCCATTTGGAGTGTTCAAGTCAAGGGTTGAAGGCTTGGAGGTCATCAGTTCATGCACAGTCAGGCAAAGAACCCTAGACAGTCAATAGTCAGTCAAAGCAGTGGATGGTGGCCATTCTTGTGGAATTTGGGCACCATGATCAATAATCAAGAGTTCATACAACTTGGGACATCATTTGAAGTCAAGTTCTCAAGGAATTAGGGTTTGGAATTCATCAGTCAATGCACAATCAGGCAGAAACCCTAAAAGTCAACTGTTGGTCAACTGTCCATTTAATCAGTGATTTGATGAATGGAAATGGTTTGAGAGATCTTATTCATGTCCAAATAGTCTTCATATATCATGTAAAACACCATCATGGAAGAATTCAAAGCCACATCAGAAATTTCTAAAAATGGAAACTGGACCTGTAACTGAAACTTACCAAAAATGGAATGTCTTGATCCTCAAACTTACATCATGATACAAGCTCCAAATGAATTTTTGCCCAACATGAAAGTTGAAGATCTTGTTCTCCCATTTCCAAAAAGTCCAAGAACTCTCAATTCCCATGTGTGGTTGGCAAGTCATGATCGAATCGATTTCAGAAAATCTTGAACTTCAAAAGGCCATATCTCTCAAACCGTTTGGCCAATTTTGGTGGGGTTTTTTCCTACAAGTCACATTTGATCCCCTCTTTCCAAAAATATAAATTTCATAATCCAAAACTTCACCAATCAAAATGGCATTTTTTGACTTATCTCATTTAAATGCAAGTTTGACCAATGTTTGACTTTTTGATATAAACATTTTTCTACCATTTGGCCAATTGGAATAGCTCAGAAATATCATTTAAAATTTGTTTGCAAGCTCAAATTATGCAGTACTTGCACCCATCATGTATCCATGCTTAGTTGCTTGAATTGGAAGAAAAGTACAAATTCAACCATGCTACTCCATGCTTCCACCATAC
This sequence comes from Lathyrus oleraceus, assembly GCF_024323335.1. Lineage (NCBI taxonomy): Eukaryota > Viridiplantae > Streptophyta > Magnoliopsida > Fabales > Fabaceae > Lathyrus > Lathyrus oleraceus. The sequence goes on from NC_066581.1 coordinate 443,366,687, forward strand.
CATGCCTTGTACCCTTCAAACAGAGTTTTATTGATCATTTTTCTGTCAGTTTGAAGCTTCATTGTGCAGCCAAAAAACCAGCAAAAGAGGCCATACTAATTTGCTTGAAATTGGGAAAAGAGGACAAATGCAATCCACCCATACTTCCACAACAACGCCTTGTACTGTCCAGCAGAATTTTTCCCCCATTTTTCTGTCATGGACAAACACTACTGACTGCACACATCATTGATTTCTCTAAAAAACATTCACTTGGCTTTTGGCATTTTTTTTTCCAATTGGCTGTCAAACACAAAAGACCAAGCTTGGCCCTTGTTCTCCCACCAAAAACAACATCAAACAGAACTTCCAGCCCCTAATAGCAGACACCAACCATATTTGACAGCAAGAAAGCATGGTTCACTCATTCTAAAAAAACTCACCTTGCTATTTGCATTTCAAATTTTCGGTCAAAAACACAAAAGCACAAAACCCTACCTTACCACAAAGCAATGTCCAATAGCATGGCCTAGCTTGAGAATATTTGAACCTTATTTTCTATCATGAAAAAAACAGTAGCAGCCACTACTTGCAGCCAGAACAAACCAACTTCATGGATTCATACTCATTCTAAAAATGACCTTGCTTGCTTGGCATTTATCAAAAAGCTGTCCAAAACACTAAGGAACCAAACCTGGCCCTGTTTGAGACAACATTTTCCTCACCATTTTGCTGTCAAAGAAAGCTCAGAATAGCAACCTCTAACCACACAAATCCTTACCCCCTCACATTAGGCATTCCTTTCTCCAAATGGCAAGTGCAGTTCAAAACAACATAGCAAAATAAAAACCATTTCCTGTCATAAAAAAACCAGTAGCAGCAGCCAACATTTGCACACAAAACATTCTCTCAAACTTCATCTTGGGGGCATGTATGATTATCTGTCCAAGAACTCAAAAGAGAACTGAACCTGGCCTTGGCTTGAGGCAATATTATTCCACCATTTTCTGTCAAGATAACACTGCTGGCAGCCAACATCCAACAGCAAGAAAACTTGGTTAATTCACTCATGCTAAACAAAAAACCTCTCACTCTTGGCCATTTTTCAAAAACAGTCAACAAAAGCTCACAAAAGACTTAAGCCTTGCAATGTATTTTCATCATCCATACATCATTTCCTGCCACATGAAATCAATGGCAGCCATCTAACACAACAGAAAACCTTTGGCTCTATTTCTCTCAAAAAAAACACACTTTGCAAGAAATCAGTCTAAACCTCCAAAAGAACAAAAGCCTGGCTTGGTTTGGTACAGTCAAAACTGCATTTTCTGTCATTGAAAAAAACCTCAGTGACAGCCACCATGTCAAAGACCAACCATTGCTCATTCATTCACTAAAAAATTTCATCTCTTGCACTTTTCAAGAACCAGTCAACAAACTCCCAAAGGAGCTAAACCTTGCCTTGCCTAGACATCACTCAAACAACATTTTGAGTTCATTCCAACCACATTTTCCCACCTGTAAACTCCTTTTCCCTCACTGTTTTCAAATGAAGCACAGTCATGGCAGAGTGTGTTTAAGGTCCCTTCAAGCTATTGCAAGCCAAAGTCTCTCCACCATGCACCTTGAGGAAGTGTATTGAGCAACTGTTTCAAGCATTGGACATCAAAAAGCATCTGTACCACTACTGTTCTTCCAAATTGGTAAATTCTCGAGCTCCATTATTCTTCAAATTGCTACATGTTTTAGATAGGTCTTTTGTTGCTGAGCTTGGAAGTGATTTTAGTTTTGAAATTGGTTTGGTATTTTGCAAGTTATGTTGAGTTAAAGTTTCACATCCAAACATGTTTTGCTCAAGATCTTCTTGCTTAGCTTGATTTAATGAAAATAGGGTTTGGAATGTTGTTGTATGTTGTTTGATGATCACAATGGTGTAATCAATTGACATTTCTGGAGAAAATTGAAAATCACGATTTGGGGGGGATGCCACTGTTCATGAAACCCTAGCCTTTGAATTTCCCAGATTTTTTCCCCATTTTCACGTGCATGTATGGCCTTAAACTCAACAACCAATCAAAACATTTCATTGTTATGGCCAAAACGACTGTGTTTAGATAAGTGACCCAGGGAATTACAAAAATGCCATTCTTTCAATATTAATTCAATTAATTGCCTCATTTTATTTCACTTTGATATCCAATCTTCCAAAAATCATTGTGCATCCATTTTTGATCCAAAAACCATGGGATTTTTTGTGTTGCCTTCCTCATGATCCCTAGTTTTTTATCATTATTTTTCCAGATTTTTTGGTTGAGTAATTTTTAAATGGCCTTAGGGTTTGTGACATGTGACCAATTTTTGTACACTTTGCCAAATCAATTGTGAAATGATGAGAGTGTATCCAATGGCTCCCAAAATTTTTGTGCTTAAACTAGACACACTCATGGTGATTTTGGTGTAAAGTTTGTGAATTTATCATTTGTGGTTTGTGAGATATGAATTTTTGAATTAGGGTGTGACAATTTGTGTCACACCATTGATGTCCAACTTCATGATTTTCATTACCATGCTTCTTGACCTCCAATTGATCTGATATTTTGCATGAACCTACTCTTGTATGTCTAGTCTACATGTGAATTTTCTTGGAATTATTTGTGGCATTTCCTAATTGTTTGAGATTTTCTCCCCTGCTTGGTCAAATGTTGACCTTGTGTGACACATGTTCCCATTTCATTTGTGAAATTCTCATACTTTATTGTATGGACATGAAATTTGATATGTGATAACTAGACATCCTCATATTTGCCATGGTTTTGGTCTCATTCATTTATCATACACCATCTCTGACTTATGATTTTTCTAAGTTGATGCATGTTTGGTTGACTTCTTTGAGCATGTTCAAAATTGCTTTGACTTTCTGATTTTCATTGACTGCCTTCCACTTGTCCAAATGAGATGAAATTTGACATGCTTACCATGCTATGGGTTGTGGTTGATCATGTTTTATTTGATGATTTTTGGAAATGTTTAAGATTGCTTTTGAGTTAAGTCTTGCTGTTGACTTCTATGAGCTTCTGTTTGCCATACTTTGACCTAAATGGTTCATGAAATGATGATAGTGATTGATATGAATGTGAACCCAATTGAGTTTGTTTCTTGAATGTTTAAACTTGACTTTGATTGGATATCCCTTGCTGTTTTGACTTTCTCATTTATTTTTGACCCTAGGCTTGCCCTAGTGGTCCTGGTACTCACTTTTGAGCTTATGTTTTCAGGTTAAGCTACAAATGCTTCAAAGAGATCATTACAATTTGATTGAGCTTGCTTGAATATCATTGTCTAACTTGTTTGTTTTGTAGGTGGCTTGGCTCACATGCCTTAAGCCTTGTGCCTTGCACATTCACTTGCTTGTGTTGACTGGTTGATGTCTGTTTCATTTTGATTTAACTCTGACTTGTAATCTAACTGTGCTTGACTGATTTCAGGTACTTTAGTTGCTTTTAGTTCCTTGTAAACTTTTGCTTTGCTTTGCTTGTATAAGCAATTTGCATTGAGGTATGTCTCTTTTACTTCATGTAGTATGGAAGACCTGGCCTGTTACTTGGCCAGGCAACTGTCTGAAGTCCTCCTTAAGAGGCAATGTTTGTGACTGTTTACTTTTGTCCTTGCATAGAGTCAAAGTCCTCCTAAGTGAAGAGGCAATTGGTGGAAGGTAGGGATATGCAATCTATCCCCCACTATTCAGTGTGTCATCTGCTTTGCTCACACCACTGTGTTGATGCATTGCAGATACAAACCCAAGATCTTGTACAATTGTACAGTTGAGTCAGTTTTAAATGTGTAGAAGGGTTCCCACTTTCTGAACCCACACATTCTTGTCTTGAGCTCTCCCAGGCCAGGGATAAGAGCTGTGAAGTCTTATCTTCACTCACCCTTCATCAGCTTCACCTTAGCCCCTCAATGGCAAGGTTAAGAGCTAACATTACCCAGTTCCAGAGGTTTGTTTGTTGAGGTTGATATGACCCCTCGACTAAAACCTAACCCTTGTTTGAGCCACTTGTGTGCATATAGTGTGTGCTACCTGTGCTATCTGTGCTTGTAGGATTGTTTGACTTGCTTCCTGTGCAAGTTAGGATTGTTTGACTTGCTTCCTGTGCAAGTTAGGATTGTTTGACTTGCTTCCTGTGCAAGTTAGGATTGTTTGACTTGCTTCCTGTGCAAGTTAGGTTTTGCTTGGCTTGCTTCCTGTGCAAGTTAAGTGTAGGTGTGGCTTGCTTCCTGTGCAAGTCATGTCTAGGATAGGCTGGCTCCCTGTGCCAGTTAGCTAGAAACCTTAACTTAGGGTTGATTTTGCATGATAACATCTAGGCTCGAGTCGTAGTCTCCCTAGTTGTGTCTCCCTCTGTTATCTGGTTAGGCTAAGTCCTTTATCCCTCTGTAGGGGAACTACATCGCCCTGATCTTCATACCAGATGAAGTATGTAGGCAGGAGATTGAGCTGATCTCTCTGGGCGCCCTTTTTCTTTTTGAGTGTGTGCTTGACAGTTATAGGCTCGAGTCCCCGACTCCCTATCAACCTGTTGTGTTGTTGTGTGCTTGGAAGCCGATGTAAGTCCATCGAGTGGCATTTGGGTTCCAGTGTGCGTGTGTTTAGGTTCGGATGTCAATGTAAGTCCAGTGATTGGCATTTGGGCTCCACGTTTGCCTCTTTGCGTGTGTTTTGGTTCGGATGCTGATGTAAGTCCAGTGATTGGCATTCAGGCTCCACGTTTGCCTTTGCCTGTGTTTTGTTTGTGTGCGTATCAGCCGAGCTACGAATGCTCTGATTCTTCCTTCGTCCAAGGAGATACGTATGCATAGGATGCGATATCCTAGCGAGCATGTGTCGTTTCCCCAGTCCGAACTACTTCGACTCTGATGTCTATGCCTGATAGACTAAGTAGGCCCAGGATGCGACATCCTGCCGAGTCAGTTTCAGTCAGTTTCTTTTGTCTCTTTTCAGCCAGTGTGTGTGAGTATGTGAGCAGTATTCTTAGCAACCAATATTCCTTCCTTTTGTGCGTGGATCCCGTAGAGTACTACGGATGCGTAGGGGTGCTAATACCTTCCCTTCGCATAACCGACTCCCGAACCCATTTTCTTTGGTCGCGAGACCATGTCCTTTTCTAGGTTTACTCTGAGCGTTTCCTTTCCCTCTTTTGGGATAAATAATGCACGGTGGCGGCTCTGTTGTTCTTGTTTTCCCGCCGGTTTTTCGCGTGATGCGACACACGGTATTCATGATGAAGGGAATGAAGTATCTTTCCTCAGGAGGACTCATCATGGTGTACAGTTAGGGACCAATTACTACTACTTTTTATATCAATTTATTGGTCCCTTTTACCAAGTTTTGATGTAATTACACACTTTTATTCTCACTATTTTGTATAAATGCAATTATGTTTAATTTATGTTGTTTTGAATAGATATTTCACATATTTGTTAGTTTTGTAGATTTTTTGGGCAAGAGAGCTTTGGAATAAACAATCTTTAATTTAAAGAAGTGTTGAATGCAATTTGGAAGCCTAACTTGGAAGAATACCACTTGGAAGACTCTTTGGATGAAGCTTGCAAAGCAAGGAAGCTGGGATAGCTTCAGTTCGTGCCGCGAACCACCTTCGCGCCGCGAAGCCTGCGAATCCAGCAAGCTGTTTTTGGGCCAAGGGTGCTGCTTTTCATGACCAGCTGGTTTTGCCATTTTGGTGTCTGCCTTAGGGGAGCTTTTCAACTTAGGGCAAAAATAACATTTAATACATCAACAATCTTTTATCAAATATATGAATCAAATGGAATACATAAACAAATGAGAATAGCTACTACCTCCAATCTTGACAAAATGGGGTTTAGCCCCTCATCATCATTTTGGAAAGCAAAAGACAATGGAAGAAAACTCTGTTTTTCTCTCTTACAAAATATCCAAGTATCAATGAATGTGTGAATGTGTTAGAATGAATATCTATTTCCATTCTGATTTTCTAAAAGGGTTGACATTTCCTAAAATGATCATTTGCATCCAAAGCAGAAAAGCTCCCCTAAGGCAGACACCAAAATGGCAAAACCAGCTGGTCATGAAAAACAGCACCCTTGGCCCAAAAACAGCTTGCTGGATTCGCAGGCTTCGTGGCACGAAGGTGGTTCGCGACGCGAACTAAAGCTCTCTCAGCTTCCTTGCTTTGCAAGCTTCATCCAAAGAGTCTTCCAAGTGGTATTCTTCCAAGTTAGGCTTCCAAATTGCATTCAACATATCTTTAAATTAAAGATTGTGCATTCCAAAGCTCTCTTGCCCAAAAATTCTACAAAACTAACAAATATGTGAAATAGCTATTCAAAACAACATAAATTAAACATAATTGCATTTATACAAAATAGTGAGAATAAAAGTGTGTAATTACATTAAAACTTGGTAAAAGGGACCAATAAATTGATATAAAAAGTAATACTAATTGGTCCCTAACAACTCTCCCCAACTTAGCATTTTTTTTGTCCCTAAACAAAAGTTTCCACCATCACAACCAAAGCAATGACACAAAAGATTGAAACAAGGAACTCAAAGCCATATATGTCAAAATTGAATCAAACTTACACACACATCATAATAATGATGAATAGCATGAAGGGTTACTTTCACTCATCCAAGCAATTAAATCAACAATAACTCAAATCACGCGGTTATCACAACAAATACCAAATCATGTGAAAAATGAGAATCAAGAGGTCTTTCAAAGGTTGTAATGTGGCTTAGGTTACAAGAAAGGATGTGATTGAGAGAATTCAACAAAGTTGCCTATCCTAAGGGAGCATTCCCAAACATTCAACTCTACACAATTTCCATTTCTTTGATCCCTATTTTTTTCTTTTTCTTTTTCTTTTCACATCCACACAACCATGAGCATTCTTTTCTTTTTTCTGTCTTTTCTTTTTCTTTGCTCTATGGTTTCAAGGGTGATTTCTTTTTCTTGTTTCTTTTCATATTTTCACCCTTTCATAAAAACTCACTTTTCCAAGTTTCTAATCACATCTTTTTACTTTACTCTCCCAAACTTTAGATTCCAAAAAAAAATTTATTCACTAATGCTCCCTACTTAGACATAAGCAAAAGGAAAAATTTGCAAACAACTCGGTTTGAGGGTTCAATTGATACGAAAGAAATTAGGATTCATTTATTCCAAAAAATTTCAATTGATTTACAATTATCAATCAAATGAATCCTAAAATAAGCTCAAAGGGGTTTAACTAAGGATTACTCCTCACAAGGTTAGTTGATTCAAACTTTTTGGTTAAGTGGTTTTTCTCAACAAAAAATGCCTCTATCATCTTCACAATTTTTACAGAAAAATAGATTGATGCATGATTTAGCATGATAAGAATGACTTGAAATAATGCTCGGTTTCCCGCATTTTAGTGTACAATGGAAAGTTTCCTCACAATTTGTTAAGTCCTATTTTGATTCAAAAATGACATATACTTCAATGAATTTATGATATGGAATTTGCACATACCATTAAACTACTCATGTTAAGTCTAGAAAGCGATAGAGTGTATCTTGAAATGCCGACACTAATTCTTATCATCACCACTCGAAGTGTCTTATGCTTCTTTCTTTGCGAACATTTCTTGGTTGCTTTAAGCTTCACTTAAGAGTAAGAACAATTAAACAAAAAAAATAAAAAAATAAATGTTGGTAATTCAAATTGATTGTAACACACTTAAATCTCAAAGAGTATTCATGCAATTATCAAAACAACTAAAAAAACCAAAGTTTTGGTGAACTAGAGCCACCCAAAAGTACATCAAAAAATTTCAAAAGCAAAATAATACAAAGAAAACTCAAAATAAAACAAACTCCTCAAATTCACAAACTCCTCAATCTTCCTCCTCTTGGCAACCACCAATAGATCCAAATACGTCCTCCATCTCATCATTATGGTTTCCACCACCTCCTGCACCCCTCATAAAAGTTGGCCTGCCCTCAGGCCAATTATCATAAGCAACATATTCCGACTGAGAAGGAAATGTGCGGGCTTCGGGTGCAAGGAACGTGTTCTGGAATTGTTGCTGCATAGCATCAAAGATAAATGATTAAGACCTCCTAGAGGCCTCAAAGCTCTCACAACAATAATTGGCAAACGCCATCTGGTCGAAGACTGGAGTAGTGCGGGGTCGGGGTCTAGATGACGAAGTCCCAGCTCCTTCGGCTCTGTTCATCTGGCTCTGGAAGAACCTATTCAGATAAGCATCGTTAATCACACTAGTGATAGAGAAGTGTACTTCATCCGGAATGGCAACATTCACCCGTCGGCAAAGTCCCATGATCAGCCCCAGGTATGCAAGCACACCTGCTTTACCACAAAATTTTGTTCCGCTTATAGCCATCTTCCGCATTTCTCCCCCTATGATTGATGCTACATCCACAGATTTGCCGATCATGATGTAGTACAGCAAACACCCCACATCCAAAGGGATCGTGGTGCTGTGGCTCCGTGGCCGGATGTTGTTCAACAGCAGCACCAGAAATGCCCTTGCTTCCAGATTTAGATTTTCCCTTTTCCATGATTTTGGAAGTCCTTAATCATTGAGGTCAAATGTCTTTCCTTTAAGGCACAAGGTCGCACTCACAGCTGGAAGATCCCAAACATTAGCAAATTCGTGGGTACGATAGTTGCACCGCTCATTCTCTCCCAGGGTTAGAGGATTACCAAGATATGAGTTAATTGCATCTCTTCCAAAAGAAATAATCCTGCCTCTTACCCTTGTTTGGTAGTTGAAAGTTATTCCCTCTTCAAGATGCATGGCGTCTATATAGAACTCCCATACAATATCATAATTGATTGCCGCCTCTGGTTCACAAAGTTTGGTCCACCTTCTTCTCTCAAAATTAGAAACCAAGTTCCGATAAGTCCCACCCGGTGATAAATGGATGAACCTTTCCGGTTGGATGGTTCTCTTGATTAAGTTTTCAAATCGTTCCTCGTGTTCGTCACTTGTGAATCGTCTTAAAGAACGAGGATGATCGGAAGCCGTGGTTTTGGTTCTCTTAGACATCTACAATAAACATCAGAGCAACCACACAACAAAACATGAAGAGAGTTAGCAATCAACAGCATAAAAAACATGACACTAGAATTTCCCAGTTCGCGGCGCGAACCCTGCGAACCAGGAAATCTCCAGGAGCCTTCTAGGGTTCCAAAGATTTTAAGGTTATTACTTCCAACAGTCATAATCACAATTTATATCCTAATCCTAATCTGAATCCACATTAGACATGCAAGGTTATTTCAAGTGTCAAGTTCCAATTTTTACAAAACCCTAACCTTACCTAAATGAGAACCCGAAAGGAATGGAGAAGAGAACATGAAAAGAATAACATACCTTATTGAAGTGCACTTGAATCTTAGCTAACAACTGAGGATTTGGGAGATGGAGAAGGAAGTTTTTTAATTTTGGGAAGTTTTAGGGAGTGGGAGTGAAAAAGGGTTTCTGTTTTGAAAATAAAAGAGTGACTTTGAAACTAAACTAAACAGAACTTAAGTGGTTCTGCCATGCACCGTTCGCGGTGCGAACTTAATCTTTTCATTCAGTTCGCTGGGCGAAAGATGGTCGCGGGGTGAACTGCAGTGGACAGAACCCAATTTCACAGAATTTAACACAGCAGAATATCAACATGCAGACTTACAACGTTGGGTTGCCTCCCAACAAGCGCTTTGTTTAACGTCGTTTAGAGCTCGACGGGTCAATGATTAGCCCGGTCCAGATAGAGAAATGACACACACATCCCGATTTACGTCGCCACTATGGTAGACTTTGAGTCTTTGGCCATTTACAGTCCAACTCTCTTGTGACTTCGGATCCTCGATCACAATGGCCCCATAGTTGCGCACCTCTTTGACAACAAACGGTCCTGACCACTTTGACTTCAACTTACCAGGGAATAACTTCAACCTTGAGTTGAAAAGCAATACCATTTGTCCAACATGAAACTCCTTATATTGGACCTTTCCATCATGGTATGCCTTTACCTTTTCCTTGTAAAGTTTATTTGAATGGTAAGTGTTGTTCCTTGATTCCTCCAGTTCATGGAGTTGTCCTTTTCTTCTTTCTCCAGCTAAAGTGGAGTCGAAGTTCAAAAATTTGAGAGCCCATAATGCCCTATGTTCCATTTCTACTAGAAGATGACAAGTCTTCCCATACACCATTTGAAACGGAGTTAGCCCAATAGGTGCTTTGTAGGCGGTACGATACGCCCACAAAGCTTCATCCAGTTTTAAAGACCAATCTTTTCTTGAATTCGAGACTGTTTTCTCAAGGATCCGCTTGACTTCCCGGTTAGAAACCTCCGTTTGACCATTCGCTTGTGAGTGGTAGGGAGTGGTCACCTTATGCTTTACACCATAATGTTGCAAAACGTTTTCTAGAGGTGTATTGCAAAAGTGTGATCCTCCATCACTTATCAACACCCTAGGCACACCAAAACCTGAAAATATGTTTTTGTTTAAAAATTTAATCACTATTTTGGCATCGGCCTTAGGTGAAGCAATTGTTTCTACCCACTTCGAGACATAGTCAACGACCACTAGTATATATTCATTTGAGAGAGAAGAGGGGAATGGGCCAACGAAATCAATACCCCAACAATCAAAAACTTCTACTTCTAGCATGTTGGTTAGAGGCATTTCGTCCCGTTTGCCTATTCCTCCACTACGTTGGCATGTATCACAACTCTTCGCGTGTTCATATGCATCTTTAAATAAAGATGGCCAATAAAAGCCCGATTGGAGCACTTTAGTGGCTGTTCTCAAACCGCTATAGTGACCTCCATACGGAGAGTTGTGACAATACCAAAGGATGTCTCTGGACTCCTCAATTGTTACACACCTTCTCAAAATATTGTCTACACCCACTTTAAACAGACACGGATCATCCCAAACATAATATTTTGCATCCGCCAAAAATTTCCTTCTCTGATTGCAAGTGAGGTCTTCCGGTGTTAAACCGGTTGTCTTGTAATTTGCAAAGTCGGCAAACCAAGGCCTCACTTGAATCGTATACAGTTTTTCATCTAGAAATTCTTCTCTTACTTCCTCTTCTTTATTTGTAATGTCCACATTGACCAAACGAGACAAATGATCCGCCACCAAGTTTTCGGAACCTTTTCTATCCCGGATTTCCAAATCAAACTCTTGCAGTAAGAGAATCCAACGAATTAGTCTTTGTTTGGAATCCGGCTTGGTTAGCAAATATTTGATCGCCGAGTGGTCAGTGTAGACTACAACTTTTGACCCGATCAAGTAAGCTCTAAACTTTTCCAATGTGTACACTATAGCTAGTAACTCTTTTTCAGTTGTCGCATAATTGACTTGTGCTTCATTTAACACTTTACTAGCATAGTGGATAGCATGAAAAACTTTATCTCTTCTTTGACCCAACACCGCACCAACCGCATAATCGCTTGCGTCATACATAAGTTCAAAATCAAGTTTCCAATTTGGTGCCACGATTATGGGTGCGGTGACTAACTTTTCTTTTAAATCAAGGAAAGCTTTGAGACATGACTCATCGAAAAGAAAATGCGTACCTTTGTTGAGCAAGTTACTCAATGGCTTTGCTATCTTTGAAAAATCTTTGATGAATCTTTGGTAGAAACCAGCATGTCCGAGAAAGCTCCTTATTCCTTTTATATTTGTTGGAGGTGGTAGTTTCTCGATAACTTCCACCTTAGCTTTGTCAACCTCTAATCCTTCGGAGGAGATCTTGTGACCGAGTATAACACATTCGGTGACCATAAAGTTGCATTTTTCCCAATTGAGCACTAAGTTGGTCTCCACGCATCTTCCCAAAACCACATCAAGATGTTTTAAGCACAACTCAAAAGATGATCCATAAACGGAGAAATCATCCATGAACACCTCAATGCATTCTTCTATTAAGTCCGAGAATATCGCTTGCATACACCGTTGAAATGTTGACGGTGCATTACATAACCCAAAAGGCATTCTTCGGTAAGCAAAGATGCCAAAAGGACATGTAAAAGCTGTCTTCTCATGATCCGCCGGATTGACCGAAATTTGGTTGTACCCCGAATACCCGTCCAAGAAACAGTAGAAATTTTTGCCTGCTAACCTTTCCAACATTTGATCCATGAAAGGTAGTGGGAAGTGATCTTTTCTTGTAGCTTGGTTTAGCCTTCTATAGTCAATATACATCCTCCACCCGGTTACCGTTCTTGTCGGAATCAACTCATTTTTATCATTTTTGATAACCTTCATGCCACCTTTCTTGGGAACTACTTGTACCGGACTCACCCATTCACTATCGGAGATAGGATAAATCATTCCGGCTTCCAAAAGTTTGACAACTTCTTTCCGAACTACTTCTTTCATTGATGGATTTAGACGCCTTTGAGGTTGTGCAACGGGTTTGAAATTCTCTTCCATCATGATCTTATGCATACAATAGGCCGGACTAATACCCTTCAAATCGGATAACACCCACCCTGTTGCACCTTCATTCTTTTTCAGCACTTATACCAATTTGTATTCCTCTTTTATGGACAAGGTGTTGCTAATGATCACCGGTTTAGTACACTCGTCACCAAGGAACACATACTTCAAGTGTGAAGGTAGCATTTTAAACTTGAGTTTTGGTTCTTCCATTTTTTTGTCACATCCAAGTCTTCCTTTGTTTCTTCATGATAAGAAACCTCGCCACAAGACTCCAACTCATGCAACATTGTTTCAATCTCTTTTTCTTCATTTTCGGTCAACACATTGTAGGCTCCGATAAGAGATCTTTCTAGAGGATTAGCAATATGAACTTGATTTGCGACCTCCACTACTTCCTCTTCTATTGCATCGATTCGGAAAGAATCATGCTTGTCATTTAGATGCTTCATGGCTTCAAAAAGATTAAATGTCACCTCTTCATCTTGCACTCTCACCTTCATTAATCCATCATCAATGTTAATCATCATCCGGGGCTGTTTTCATGAATGGCCTTCCAAGAATTAGAGGAACATCACGATCTTCATCCATCTCTACTATCACAAAATCTACCGGAAACAAGAATTTGTCCACTTTCACTAACATGTCTTGAGAAATTCCATATGGTGAAGTGGTAGATTTGTCGGCTAGTTGTAAAGTCATCCTTGTCGATTTGATCTCAACATTTCCCAATCTTTTGACAATGGATAGGGGGATTAGATTGATGCTAGATCCCAAGTCAATCAAACCATTACCAATGTATGTGCTTCCAATGGTTACCGATAAAACGACTCGGCCCAGATCAGATTCCTTCCTTGGGAGAGTCTTTTGAATGATGGAACTACAACGTGCATCAAGCAAGATGGTTTCGTCTTCCACGTGTCTCCTTTTCTTTGTAAGAATATCCTTCATGAACTTTGCGTACCGTGGCATTTGCTCTAATGCGTCGGCAAATGGAATATTGATTTGAAGTTGTTTGAATATGTCCATGAACCGTGCATAATGCCTAGCATTGTCCTTCCTCGATGGAGCATGTGGATAAGGTAGATGTTGGGTTGGAATGACGCTCACGCCTTTCTCTCCTTTCTCCTTCTTTCTTGGTTCGGCATCCTTTTTCACCTCCAATTCAGTCTGCTTCTCTGCTGGCAAATACTGCTCTTTTCGCGGTGCGAAGGGGGATCACGGCGCGAACTGAAGAGTTCCAGCCACTTTCTCCCTTCCACCAACCATATCCTCTTTTTCCAGCACTTCATCCCTGTCATTCTCTACTGTAATTTCCTCACTTTTTTCACTTGTCAACTTTTTACCACTCCTCGTGACAATTGCTTTACAATGCTCCTTTGGATTGGTTTGAGTGTTAGCAGAAAAGGAAGATCCTGCGTTTTGTTCTGACAGTTGCTTCGCAAGTTGGCCTACTTGATTTTCCAGATTCTTAATTGCTGGTTCGTTACTCTTCTTATTTGCCATGGAAGCTTGCATGAATTGTTGAAGAGTTTCCTCTAGCTTGGAATTTCCTCCTTGCGATTGTTGGTCTTGAGAGTTTGGGTGTTGATAAGGACTTTGTTGCTGAAAATTTTGATTGTTGAACCTTGATGGTTGATAGCCTTGATTGTTTCTTGGTTGATAACCTTGATTGTTAGGAGGTTGCCTTTGATAGACTTGATTTTGATTGTTCACATAACTCACTTCTTCTAGTTGAGGACAAAAACCAGTAGGATGATCTCCTTGACATAATTCACAACATGCTACTTGATGTCGAACTTGAGACCCTTGAATTTCCTTCATTTGTTGTGGAAGCTTGGCCATTTTTTGAGTAAGCAACTCCACTTGTTGAGAGAGTAGCTTGTTTTGAGCAAGAATGGCATAATTGGTATTTAACTCAAGAACTCCCGGTTTACGTTGTAAAGGGCTACGCTCATGTTGACCTTGGTGATCATTGAGTGCCATCCGATCAATAATGACTCTAGCTTCTTCAGCATTCTTTGACATAAGAGAACCACCCACGGTAGCATCCAAAAGTATCTTGTGAGTTGATTGGAGCCCATTTAGAAAAATATGGATTTGAGTGAGCTCATCAAAACCATGACCCTTGCATTTTCTCAACATTGACTTGAATCTTTCCCAAGCCTCATTTAGAGACTCGTTGCTTCCTTGAGTGAATACCGCAATAGCCGTTTTGGCTTCCATGAATCGGGATTGAGGGAAATATCTTTCTAAAAACTTTTCTTCTAGTAAATTCCAATTCGTCATCACTCTTGGTGCTTGATCAAGGTACCACTCCTTTGCCTTTCCCACTAAGGTGTGTGGGAACATCCTTTTGAATAATGCCTCTTCACCTGTTTCATCAATTCCCGTATAACCCGCAATCTCATAGAATTTGATGAGATGGGTATACGGATCTTCATGGTCCATTCCGGTGAACGGTTTGGCATAGAGAAGTTGGAGGATTCCTATCTTCATCTCCGTATTTCTTCCTCCACGGGCAAATTGAGCATTCCTTCTTGGACTATTAACGGACATTTCGGTACGATTGTCATCCGCCATGTTTCCGTCACAAGCCTCTACAACCACTTCTTCGATTTGAACAAGTGCAGAAGTAGATGCTTCTTCTCTCCGATTCCTCTCTTCGGCTAGTTTCCTTCTTCTTCATGTTTTGCTATTGAGCTTCCTAAGTGTTCTTTCAATCTCGGGATCGAATTGAAATTTCTCCTTGGTAGCTTTTCCTCGCATGCACTAGAATCTACAAAACTAACAAACCAAGTGAAACACAAGAGGGATAGTAATAAAAGTAACAAAACTTAAAACAATGAATTATTGCAATGCTTGTAATATCGAACACCAATCCCCGGCAACGGCGCCATCAAGGTTGCCCTTGAAACCATAGAGCAAAGAAAAAGAAAAGAAAGAAAAAAGAAAAGATAATGCTCATGGTTGTGTGGATGTGAAAAGAAAAAGAAAAAGAAAAAGATAGGGATCAAAGAAATGGAAATTGTATAGAGTTGAATGTTTGGGAATGCTCCCTTAGGATAGGCAACTTTGTTGAATTCTCTCAATCATATCCTTTCTTGTAACCTAAGCCACATTACAACCTTTGAAAGACCTCTTGATTCTAATTTTTCACATGATTTGGTATTTGTTGTGATAACCGCATGATTTGAGTTGTTGTTGATTTAATTGCTTGGATGAGTGAAAGTAACCCTTCATGTTATTCATCATTATTATGATGTGTGTGTAAGTTTGATTCAATTTTGACATATATGGCTTTGAGTTCCTTGGAATGATTTTTGCACTCAACCATTTCTCTTATTCATGTTTTGTCTAGAATTGAGATAGGTGGATTGAGAAAGTGCCAAACACTTTTGAACCATTTGAATGTCCTTGGTAAATCCTTGTTTCAATCTTTTGTGTCATTGCTTTGGTTGTGATGGTGGAAACTTTTGTTTAGGGACACACAAAATGCTAAGTTGGGGAGATTTGTTAGGGACCAATTAGTACTACTTTTTATATCAATTTATTGGTCCCTTTTCCCATGTTTTGATGTAATTACACACTTTTATTCTCACTATTTTGTATAAATGCAATTATGTTTAATTTATGTTGTTTTGAATAGCTATTTCACATAGTTGTTAGTTTTGTAGAATTTTTGGGCAAGAGAGCTTTGGAATGCACAATCTTTAATTTAAAGAAGTGTTGAACGCAATTTGGAAGCCTAACTTGGAAGAATACCACTTGAAAGACTCTTTGGATGAAGCTTGCAAAGCAAGGAAGCTGAGATAGCTTCAGTTCGCGCCGCGAACCACCTTCGCGCCGCGAAGCCTGCAAATCCAGCAAGTTGTTTTTGGGCCAAGGGTGTTGTTTTTCATGACCAGCTGGTTTTGCCATTTTGGTGTCTGCCTTAGGGGAGCTTTTCTACTTTGGATGAAAATGATCATTTTAGGAAATGTCAACCCTTTTAGAAAATCAGAATGGAAATGGATATTCATTCTAACACATTCACACATTCATTGATACTTGAATATTTTGTAAGAGAGGAAAACAGAGTTTTCTTCCATTGTCTTTTGCTTTCCAAAATGATGATGAGGAGCTAAACCCCATTTTATCAAGATTGGAGGTAGTAGCTATTCTCATTTGTTTATGTATTCCATTTGATTCATATATTTGATAAAAGATTGTTGATGTATTGAATGTTATTTTTGCCCTAAGTTGAAAATCAGATTTGAGTAGTTGTTGAAAGAGATTATTTAAGTCTTGACATAAAATAGATTTTCAAGTAGTGAATAAGTTGTAGAGATAGATTTATTCATTACTCTTCTTTGGTATCAATCATTAAAGCTTGCTATATTGATAGTTAGGTGGAGAGATCGTCTAAGGATCAATATAGTGATTATCACAATATCATTTAGACATAAATGACATTGAGAGGATACTTGAACATCATCAATAATCTTAAATCTATATAGTTATCATAAGGAATCATAAGCACTTGCAATAGTGAACTCCAATCTTGCCAAGCTTTTACATTTGATTAAAATCATTTTATTGTTTTAGTGACATTTTACTCAAAAAGATAACTTTCCAAACAAAACAACTTGGTTACTTTCTAAACTTATAACAATTTAGTTTATAGAACGGCGGTAATAACAACCAATCTATGTGGATACGATATAAAAATATTTGCCGAAGATATACTTTTCAACATGTACCATAGTTGTCTCTTGATTATAACAGGGTTGTAATTGATGCAACCTTGTGTTCCTATTAAGAGTATGTTTGGGAACCCTCCACATCTTGCAATTACGTCTTTCGTATCCCATTCTCTCTTGTACCATAAGATTGAGTTGGCGAAGAGAGATGCAAACTTTTGAGGTCATTTCAAATTTCTTTGAGCAAATGGTCCACTTTGAGGCATACGGGCCCTCATCCATAGATGTAACATAGGAGTATAACAGAGGAAAGTTCCTCCCTTCTTCTCATGCCTTTATGAAAGGTATGGTAGAAGTCTGCAAGTAGAAAAGGTACCAGATTCTTAGTTAGAAAGACTTCAATTGCCAAGTGACCCACGAACTTGTCCACATTTGGGAAGAGGAGAATTCCATGAATCAAAAGCGCCAAGGTTGCACTACAGAACTCAGGTCTTCCTTCTTTGACCATTTCCCAAGCATGGAGTTGATACGCAATTGGTCACTAGCTTTTTGGAGTTGATACCCAAGGCGAGTGAGAGTTCGGTCAAACAGAAACCTTCTTCCAACTTGGGAAAGGGGTTGTATTATTTGATTGATCGGTTGAGGAGTTTCTCGAGGTCTTCCAAGGTTGGAGAGATTTGGAAGTCGGGGAAAGTGAAACATCTTATGGGGACGTCATAATATTGGACCATTATAGTGATATCACCATAATCAACCTTCTAGTTTAGAAGTTCTATGATGTTCCCAAAATTGGCTCTAAACTTCTTCTCCTTGAGAGCTACGACCTTTGAGTAGAGGACCTTTAATGAACTGATGTCAGGACTCTTGATGCGGAAGGTAAAGGTGTTTTTCCTTGTGGAAGTATCCATGATTGTGTTGGTAAAAGGTCTTGTAATTCTTAGTTTGAAAAAACTAAAATCTTTAAGAGCTTTGCTTATTATTTTGATGATGAATGTATGTATGAGTGAATGATTGTTTTTTTATTTCTTATTTCCACACGTTTTAGGCATGGGTTCAAGGTTTCGGACCATCGTGATGAAGCATGGAGTTTAATAATGTCTTCTTCATAAACCAAGGTTCTCACTTGTATGATCTAAGGTTTTTGAAAATTTTGGTGTAAGGCACTACCCCTAGAGTCATGGACTTCCTTGACTGTCTGCCGCTTATGTCAATTTACTGTCTAGGCGACTGCTCCATTAAAGTCATCTACTCTAAGTGAGATCTCCGTATCGACCCTTATGAGGAAGGCACCTCGGTGGCCTATACTACGTGACTATTGGTCTAGGCTGGCCATGGTTAAAGGTTTTACAAAAGGGGTCTTAGAGTCACTGATTCTAGTAAAGGAAATGATGCTTACACTGAAAGCACGACTGCCATCAATCCCCTTAAAAGAATTTACCACTAAGTGAGGTTCTCATACGACCCTAACGAGGAAGGCACCTTGCAAACCAATACTACTCAACCTATCCTATATCTGGCAAACTCTTAGACTCAGGTTAATAAGAGTATTTCACACAAGGTTTTTCTTTGCAATCATTATTACTTCCATATTTCTTCGCCATGGAGCCAAGGATTTGGGTCAACAGACAAAAAAAGAAAAATATGTACGTGTTAGTAATAAAAAGCAATGTATACAGAAAAAAATAAATGATGGATAAATCTCCACATACGTAAAAGAAACAAACCCAAACTAGGCTAGACTCTCTTATGGAAAACCTGGTTGCCAGCATAGTCGCCAGTTATCGCCGCTTGGGTCTCTGGATGACGAGGGTCAGACTGACTAAACAAGAAGGGTCAGAAGAGTCGCCACCAAATTTTATTTTATATTCCTCCTTGGGAGAAGGCGAGGGGAAATAATCAATAAAACCCTCAAGAATTACGAGCGCACGAGAAGCGCCAAGAAAAGGAAAGGGTATCGGTATCACAATCGAGATTAGGGTTCGGGAGTCGGTTATGCGAGGGGAAGGTATTAGCACCCCTCACGTCCATGGTATTCCATGGGAACCATTTGGGTTTTTTATGTACATGGGAATTTATCTGTCATTGCTTTATTTTTCTTAAAAGAATATGTGTGAAAGAGGGGTTTTTTATTACTATAGTGCTCACCGAGGATTGGGGCCCCTGTGCCTACGTATCACTCATTCGTGGATGAGGAATCAGAGCTCCGTAGTTCGGAGTAGAAAATGTTTGTGTGTTTGGTTGATTTTACCTTTGAGAAAAGGGTTTTCGGAGTGGGTTCCCTAAGGCACAAAAGATTAAGTTTGATGGGTTGTGTTGATTTTACCTTAAACAAGGGTTTATGAAAAGATTTTGTGATTAGATTGCACTAAAGTCTAGGGGCGAGGTGATTATTCTAGATAACAAGCCCAATATCTTGTATCCAAAATAATCAGAATGATGGTAGGAATGCTCTATTCTCACTCATTCTCCACCACTTAAGGCGCGTGGCTCAGAATACTAATTGTAGTTATTAAGTATTTTGAGTTTGATTAAGAAAAAGTCGTTTGACGTTGAATCAAGGGTTTGTTTATTGGATTATGAAAAATGTAGCTTATGCAACATGAATGCAAAGTAACCAACAAGAAAGTAAAGGAGCTCATTGTAAGGTATCCCAAGAGAAAGCCTTGTGTGTGCAAAAGTGTGAGCTATGCTAAACAAAGGATAATGGTCTTTGAAACATGTCCCTCTAAGGTGGTGCCATAATGTCATTCTTACAACTAGAGTGTAAGTTACAGATGAAACCCAAGTGTTTACAACAAAGTATCACAAAAGAGTATGGGAAAGGCCTCCTGTAAGACCCCAATTTTGACCCTAAGATCCCTCATGCTATCTCATCATATGCATTGGATTTGGGATCACACCTTTGCATCATCCTTACCCCTCATTCATTAGGTTTGCATTGGAAGAGGTCACCAAGCACAATTGATTGTATCATACTTTTTTTTCATTATTTACTAACCAAAATGCCAAAAATATTTCAATGTATTGTTTATTGCTTTTGTAGGTAGTGTGTGTCCACCCATGCTTCATCAAGCTCATATCTAGGGTTTGAGACCCTCAATGCAAGGAGACTAATCAAGAGATGGTTCACAATGACTCTAGAAATCATATATAGATCCCTGTGATCTTCACATGTCATTTTGGTCAAGAATTCATCAAGACTTTGAAGCTTGTTTGTCTTGGAAGCCCTAATTCATCTGGGCATCTTGTGTGACTTCTGTAGCGGTAAATTCATGACCATTAATCTATGGATAAACTTAACGTCGATAAAACTAGAGTCGCCACCACGCTTTTATTGTTTCCAAAGTAAAAGGGAAAAGTACGAACAAAACCCAAAGATTGGAAGTTTCCGAATCAAAACTAATAAAATGCCAGAGATTACACGTAAGGGGGTTGATTACACAGAGGGAAGGTGTTAGCACCCAAAGTGTCCTAGGTACTCCTAGGGAGCCCTTTTTTTATGTGTGTATGTGTTTTGGTATAAAATGATGTTTGCAATAAATAGAGTGTAGGAATGAGAAAAGAATTCATTAATTATGTTTTTGTGTTTGACAAGACCTTTGGACTTGTGGCTACGTACCAACATGAAAATGAGGGATCAAAACCTTGTAGTACGTCGTATCGATTTCAAAATGAGTGGATTGCTTTTAACAAAAAATTTAATTTAAGAGAGGCACAAAGGGCCTAAAAGAGTTTGAATGAGTGTTAGTTCTCTTTGTCTTTTGAAATTTTAAGTCAATATGATTAGATTCATTTACAAGTTTGATTTATGAAAATATTTTTAAAATGCAATGGCATAAGACCAAAGTTACTAGTTTGCAAAAAAGTCTAAGTTTAGAAATCACAAGCAAAGAAGTTTTCAAAAAAAAGGGGGGGAGAGATTTGAAATTTAAGAAGTGGGAGGAGATGAAGAGACTAATCCTAACCAAAATTTTTAAAGTTAAGAGTTGTTAAGATATGACCAATGAGATGCAATCCAATAGACAATAATGTCATATAGAAACCCACTTTTCCTTTGGACTTTAAATCAAGCAATATCAGTAAGCAAGTAACAATATAAAGAGTAGGGAATCAAATAAACATAGCCACATGCAAGCAATCAACTTCACAGTCTCCTTCTTAATCTTCCCATGTATCAGATGACATACTCTTTGATTGGCTCAGAATAAGGTATTAGATACAGGTTCAAAGTAACATTTATATAAAGACCATGTAGCAGATGAGTTCATATGGATCCCAATACTTATATCAGA
The DNA here is from genome assembly GCF_024323335.1 of Lathyrus oleraceus. Lineage (NCBI taxonomy): Eukaryota > Viridiplantae > Streptophyta > Magnoliopsida > Fabales > Fabaceae > Lathyrus > Lathyrus oleraceus. Next base: position 443,388,116 of record NC_066581.1, read on the forward strand.
TGGAAGCTCAAATCAAAATAACTTGGTTTCAGAAATGTTGGCATTTGCCATGTTCTTTTTGCATAGGGAATGTTGCCTAATTCTAAGTCCAAAGCTCAGATCAAATCCAACAGTCCACATAAACATTTTTTAAGGTTTTTTTGTTGTTTATTAAGTATTTTAAGGTCCTAAGACCACAAACACAAACAAAATATACAAACAAATATATACAAACACAATATATGGCTCAAGTGAGCAAAGTGAAAATGGCATAAACATAAACAAGTTAAATGATATGTAAATGGAAAATGAAATGGTAAACGACTTGAATTTAAATGACATAAAGTAAATGAATTGAAATTAAAAGCAATAATAACAAAAGTTAGTCAAATGTTAGTTGGTTAGATGTTAGTGATGTTTTGCTTTTCAATTGTTTAAGTCATTCTTTGGAGAACACTCAACCCTCTATTCACAAGCATGGATCCTTGAACCAAGACATCTTCCAAAGGAAGAAAAAAAGGCCAAGTTTCCAGACAGTACCATGAAAGGGGGGAAACTTACAATCTCACTTACTAGAATGTTATGCCTTTGGGTAAAATTTTAGCGTTATGTTAAGTAATTGTAATTGGACTTATGTAGAAGTCACAACTATCTGAGGTCGGGCAATATAAATCTTGTTGTTAATGGATGTTATATATATGGTATAATGAACCATACTCCTAAAACATACCACGCACAAAAGGAAAAAGATCAAAGGATGAACCTAATCTCATCCATACTTGTATTGGTTCATCTAACACAAAGTTATTGATGAACCAATTAGCCTTAGGATATTAAGACTTCATTGGTCAATGGAAGGGATGGGAAAGAATGGGATTGAATATGAAGAGGGATGGGAGATGAGACAAACACAAATTGGTCATGGGAGGACTTTTATCAAATTAAAATCTTTCGTTCATTTTGGGAGATGAAATGTACATTTCACCAATCCCCTAAATCCAATGATTCTAATCCAACAAAATTCAAATCAACCTTGACCAATGCCGAAACACATATTCTAATTTCACAAGTCAATAAAAATGGCTCAACATAATTTCTACACAATTAGTCAATTAAAAATCAAATTAAAATGCATTTAAATTGAATTATGTTTGGTCAAAAACATAAAACCTCTTCAAAACACCAAATAAATGGCCAAGAGATTTATCCTAGGTCAAACAAGGTGAAAGGACCTTGGACAAAAAAATTCATTATCTTTGAAAAGTCAGAAGTATTTTTAAAGAATTAAAAATATTCACAAAAACAATTAAATCATGAAAAATATAAAAATTAATCCAAAAAATAATTTTAACTCGGAAAATGAAAGAGGGAGATCAGATTTAAATTTTTTTGGTGAAAGTCCCATATTTTTTGGACTAAAAATGAAATTAATATGAATTAATTAAAATAAAAGGATTAAGTGGAAAAATTAAAAAAAAAACAAAAAAAATAAGGGTCATCTGATCTCCCTCATTAATTGAGGTGGCAGATCAGATTGCCTGGAGCGCGCATTCCACATGTGCATGATTCAATTGTGCCACACGCTGGGTAATCACAATGGACGTGTGAGAATAGAACATTAGACTTAGATCAGATGGTCCTGGACAAGCCAACACACCATCGGAGCCCTAGCTCTGGTCATCTTCTCCGCTGAGAGCCACCGGTCTCGTTCGAGCTCAACTCAATGGAAAATGAAAAGTGAGTACACTAATTTTAAGGAAAAATGCTCAGGATCCCGAATATGGACTCAACTTTCTCCAATTCCAAGTATATAAAAAGATACAGGGATTTGAATTTTGAAGATCATGAACTGAGTTACTTTGATTTGACCTCGAAGCAACTCAATCTTCTTGCCTACATTGATAGGACTTCAGACAACCAAAAATCTACAAGAATGGTGAAGAATTGAGGGGGAATCAAAGAGATGAAAATTCTGAAAATTCACCTTCAATGGAGCTTCAGATTGGCACAATCTTGCTTTCAATTATGCTTGGCCTTGCTTTAGATGCTTGTTGGAAGTGGTTAGGATCAATGAAATGTATGGACTCTTGGAGTTTCAATCTCAAAACAGATGGAGATAGCATGAGGGGATCTTAGGATCAAAATTGGGGTCCTACAGCTGCCCCTATTTAAGGACGTTCTAGCTGAGGAGATGAAGGTTTAAATCTTCGTATCGACTCAGTAGAATGGACTTAAATAACAACATAGAAACACATTTTGGTCCCTAAGATACCTCATGATGCATATGATATGAATGTTAAAAAAATCATTGTGGGGAAAATATGGCCACAAAGGAAAAGAATCTGGAGAGACTGAAGGTACGCGTGAGCATAATGCATTCCAAAAGGAACACTCACTGGGGAGACATAGACTCTGGGGGATAAAAAGTTGCGTGTAAGCCAGGCTATGACTTAGAACTGCTGGGGGGACACGAGGGATTCCATGAAAATAAATCAATTGAAGAACTCAGTCGGAGATAAAGAAGAAAATCTGTAGGGGAAACGGGTAAATCAGAACAAAACTGAAATACTTGAACTAAATAGGAAAATGGAGATTTCATTGACGAAATACGCACTCAAACTCAACTGGGGAAGAAATGAACTTCAACACAAGAGTAACAGGAGTATATTATCCATTACCGGTTACTGGGTAAGGAGATAACATAATCTGGTAGAGAGGACATCCGTTACTGGTTAGGGTAAACATATCAAGGATGACTGGCTGAGGGCAAAAAGTGGTGTATTCATTACCAGCTACTGGGTAAGAATAACCTGCTGGAGAAAAATGCCAAATAGGATTTACAACTACCGTTTACTGGGCAGAAGACCAAAGAAAGAGAATATTCATCACTGGTTAAAGTGAACATATCAAGGATAGACTCAAAGGGAAGAATATCCGTCATCGGTTAAGATGAGAACATCAAAGATGGATTGCCGAGGAAAAGTAGGAATTACATCTATCAGTTACTGGATAGAATACCGAAAAGAGAATATCTGTCATCAGTTAGGATGAATATATCAAGGATAGACTCAGAGAGGAGAAATAGGAATTACGTCTATCAGTTACTAGATAGAGTACTGTCGCAACCTGAAAGATGGAATGCGAAAAAAAACAACTGGCGAAGAAAGCCAGGAGAGTCGCCACCGTGCGTTATTTATCCCAAAGGAGGGAAAGGAAACGCTCGAAGTAAACTTGGAAAAAGGAAAGGACAAGACAGGGTCTTGCAACCAAATCTTGGGTTCGGGAGTCGATTATGCGAAGGGAAGGTATTAGCACCCCTACGCATCCGTAGTACTCTACGGGATCCACTTTTGTAGTTCTTGTCTAGAGAGTGTGGGTTTATCTAATGTGTTATTTACTAAAAAAAAGGGTCAAAAGAAAATGACTCGCGCGGATGTCGCATCCACTGGATACGTATCTCATCTGAATATGAGAATCAGAGTCTTCGTAGCTCGGCTGACCTATGGGTTAGGGGATGTGTGCTCGCTAAGACATCGCATCTTATGCCTACGTATCTCATCTGGAATGAGAATCAGAGCAAGCCGTAGTTCGGCTAACTACGGGGTTAAGGATTATGTTTTGGGGGCGGACGACGTTACTACGCAATCTACCGGATGCTCGACCTTTGGAGACTTACTCATCTGTAGTAGAAGGAGTAAACGTGTGTTTAGGAGAAGAAAAATCAATGAAGGGTTAGGGTTTGGGATGCTCATGCAAAAAGGCAGTCCTTGACGAAGGAACCGCGCTACCTGCGGGGATACGAACACATACAAAACAAACATGTATAAAGTAAACGTGCCAACAAGGCAATCAGAATAAATCTCCCAAATGGTATCCCACAAGCAAAGTGGAATATCCAGCGAGCTATCCCTGCAAAAGTCATGTGAGCCTTCACAAAAACTCAACAAAAGGGTTAGTGAAACAAGATAAGGATTAGGAGAAAACATGCTATGACAAATGTAAGTCAGATTAGAGCAAAACAATATGGTTTTTCATGGATAACAGTATGGTTTCAAAAACCTCAAACCCTGTGGCATACACTTCAGAAATTAACCGATTAAGCTTTCAAGGCATTATTTATACATTCATACATAATTATGAACCCGTGGGCAAAAACCTAATGAAATTCATCCATCATACCTCAAACATTCAGAGTATTCAACTTCAAAGCACAAAGGTAATGGGAATAAGGGAAAACCTGATTGGAGAGATCGGTTGAAATCAAATGGCACGGCTGGATTTGCAAACCAATGTTAGGGTTTGCTTGAGCTGAAAGTGTGTGAGTCAGAATGAACCTTTCAGAGTTTCCTGGAGGTTGCTCTGAACTCTGTTAGCTCTTCTCTCACTATCTTTTTCCCAGACAGGCTAATAGGAATATAATGCCTTTTGTTTCACTGAAACTCTGAATTTATAACCTGATTTTTGTGGACCTGTGGGCTCAAATGAGAGAGGTCAAAGTCCAAGATTTTTTCTTTTATTTATTTATTTATTTTCGTTTTCCGTTTTTTTTTCTTTTTTTTTAACTCGTGGGCTTCCCCTAGCGAGCATGACAGCTCATGAACAAACCTTTGCTCCTTCAAGATTAACGTTTTGACTGACGAATAGACCCCTGTTGGAAGTAACTCAAGTTTTTCCCTTGTGTTGACTGATCATCTAAATAGAGCCCATAAAGTGTCCTGGATGATGTTCAAGCTTCTTGGATCCGATTCCGATTGCCATGATGAAATGCAAATGCTAAATGACCTAAAAATGAATGCATGCATGAGGTGTAAAGCGTATGCTTCCAAGAAAAATGAAGGGTAAATTTTGGGGTATTACAGCTGCCCCTATTCAATCAACTGGAGACCTGGAAAGAAGATAGCAGCGACTTTCGTGCTTTCGAGGTATCAAGGGATTGAATACAATAAAAGCCCGAAAATTTACGCTGAAGTGAAGTGAAGTAACAATGCATGTCAGAATCGGCAAAGAGGTGGTCTTGAAAGAAGAATCCGTCTGGTACGGTGGGAGTCAGTCTGAATACCGAAAAAGAATGTTAACCTGGATACCAAAATAAATGGTAACACAGAAATAACCATGGCCTGAATGCCGCTCATCAGTCTGAATACTGGAAATGACTTCGATCTGAACATCGGAAGATATGAGATTATTAATATCGGTCTGAAGACCGAGAGGTTGGCCTGAATGCCACAAGTTGCGTCGACCTGAATGTCGGAAACTTCTTCGATCTGAACATCGGAAAACTGGCCTGAACCCCACTTCGATCTGAATACCGGAAACTGGCCTGAATGCCACTTCGGTCTGAATATCAGAAACTGGCCTGAATGCCACAAGTTGCATCGACCTGAATGTCGGAAACTTCTTCGATCTGAACATCGGAAAACTGGCCTGAATGCCGCAAGTTGCATCGACCTGGATGTCGGAAACTTCTTCGATCTGAACATCGGAAAATTGGCCTGAATGCCACTTCGGTCTGAATACCGGAAACTTCATGCCTGTTAGCATCGGCAGAAATAGGGAAGATAATAGAGGCGGCGCATGGGCCAATGACACTTGCTGGGGATAACAAACGTAAGTCATGAACACTCTTTAGTCTGAGTACTGGAAACAACTTATGGCTTATCACTTGGGATACCGGGAATGTTTTATGCTTACATGCATATGTCTGAATTTTTCAATGGCGTAATGCTCCATGAAAATGGAAATGCTACGCGATTTGGGAGGATGCTATGCAATATGATTCTACATGCAGGGATGCGAAATGCTGGGTAGAATGCCAAGCTGAGGCAAGGGGATCTGCTGGGGAAATGATCACCATCTTCTGGACCCTGGCAAGGCTGCTGGAGATGCACAGCACAAAGAACTCTGTGGGGAAATGACCCGCCACACGGTGTTCTAGCAATGACGAAATACCGAGATTCTGACTGGAGAGAGAACGGCACTGAAAACCTGCTGTTGGGGAAAGCGATAGTGGTTCTGGCAACCACGATCTGCGAGAGATGACTCAGCAGGGGAAGTAAACACCGATACGGTACCGAGGTTCTGCTTCAAGGAAAGAAACCATGGATCTGGCATTGGGATTATCGATCTGGCTCGAACTCTGAGGAGCAGCCGCTTCTGCTGGGAAGATACAGTCTGACACTATCAACTCCGCTGGGGGTATATAGTCTGACACTGTCAACTCTACTGGGGAGTGTATAATCTGAAACCACCACTTGGGGGGAGGTACAGTGGTGAGAACCAGCTGGGGATTGAAGAATCCAACGCTCTGATCAGCTCTGCAGGGATAAGATACTGAATTCGTCTGTTGGTGGAAAACATTCACGATCATCTGCAGGGGATTTTAAGGAAATGCCCCGAGGGTACCTGTTCTGAATAGACGATCCAAAGCACTGAAAATTTACAGCAATTTTAAATGTTTATTAAGCATGCACCTGTAAAGCTCTTATGTGTCATGATGCAATGTTTATCAAAAAATTCAGACGTCATTTTTGCGAACAAAACAGAAAAATGAAAATGAAAACAGAGATATACTGAATAACATGATTTTATTGATTGAACGGCCTATGAATAGGCATTTACATCAAGAAGCAATCCCTGGAAAGAGGTATTCACACAACAGATAAAAACAGACATTAATCTAATGGCAATGTGAAATGGATTTCTATTGGGTTCCAATTCTGCTATGACTTGCTCGTCTTCAAGATCCTCTAGATGATCAGCTTTCTGAAAGAGTGATTGGACTGTTTCCTATCCTTCAAAAGTTTCTAGTCATTGACACGAGATGAGATTCAGAACTACTCAGAACGCAGTCTTTCGCTTAATCCCTAACTTATGCCTGGATCGCCCTTTTCGGGTTTTCAATCCACCGGGATACCCGTTTTTGCCCAAGTTGCCTTTTCAGGTTTTCAACTTACCGGGTGTACAATCTTTTCACTTTTAATCCCTAATTTTTGCCTAAACCTTTTTCATTTTCTTGGTTAGCCGCGATGCCCATTTTTGCCTGGACTACTCTTTTTATTGTCCAGCGGGTCTATTTCATGGGAAGTATTTTTTAACTGCGTCTGAGTTCACCGGGGAAGTGAAGTTTTCACCATCCATCGTTGCAAGCATTAAGGCCCCACCATCAAAACCTTGGTGACAATATACGGTCCATCATAGTTAGGAGTCCACTTGCCCCTGTGATTTGTCTGAGGAGGAAGGATCCTTTTCAACACCAAATCTCCGACCTGGAAGCATCGAGGACGCACTTTCTGATCAAAGGCTCTCTTCATCCGACTTTGATACAACTCCCCATGACAAATGGATGCCACTCGCTTCTCTTCGATAAGACTCAACTCATTGAACCTTGTCCGAATCCATTCAGCTTCGTCTAACTTGACATCCAACAGGACTCTTACAGAAGGAATCTCCACTTCAACAGGTAGGACTGCTTCCATACCATACACAAGGGAGTAAGGGGTTGCCCCGGTCGATGTACGTACTGAAGTACGGTACCCATGTAAGGCGAAGGGTAGCATCTCATGCCAATCTCTGTACGTAACGACCATCTTCTGCACAATCTTTTTTATGTTCTTATTTGCCGATTCAACAACACCGTTCATCTTAGGGCGGTAAGGGGAAGAATTGTGATGCTGAATGTTGAAGTTCTGGCACAACTCCTTCATCATTTTTTTGTTGAGATTAGAACCATTATCAGCAATGATTCTTTCGGGAATCCCATAGCGACAAATGATTTCTTTCTTGATGAATCGGGCAACCACATGTCTAGTGACCTTCGCAAATGACGCTGCTTCGACCCTCTTGGTGAAATAGTCGATGGCCACAAGGATGAAGCGATGCCCATTGGAAGCGGTCGGCTCAATATTTCCAATCATATCGATGCCCCACATAGCGAAAGGCCACGACGAAGACATCACATTCAAAGGATTCGGCGGCACATGCACCTTATCAGCATAAATCTGGCATTTATGGAACTTCCGAGCATATTTGAAACAATCAGATTCCATGGTCATCCAGTAATAACCTGCTCTCAACAATTTCTTAGCCATTGCATGTTCGTCGGCATAAGTACCGAAGGAGCCTTCATGAACTTCCTGCATTAACATGTCTGCTTCGTGTCTATCCACGCATCTGAGTAAAACCATGTCGAAGTTCCTCTTATACAAAACATCGTCTTTGTTCAAGAAGAAACTGCCTGCCAATCTTCTCAAAGTCTTTCTATCATTGTTGGATGCCCCTGTAGGGTACTCTTGATTCTTCAGAAAGCACTTGATGTCGTGATACATGGGCTTGTCGTCAACTACCAGTTCAGCAGCAAACACATACGCGGCCCTATCAAGGCGCATCACGTCGATCTTGGGAGCATGGTTCCAACTGATCACCGTGATCATGGAGGATAGAGTAGCAAGAGCATCTGCCATCTGGTTCTCATCACGAGGTATATGGTACAACTTTACTGTTGTGAAGAAAGTCAACAGTCTTCTCGTGTAATCTCTGTAGGGGACATGAGTAGGCTGGAGAGTGTTCCAATCACCATTCACTTGATTGATTACAAGAGCTGAATCTTCGAAGATGTCCAAAGTCTTGATTCTCAAATCAATGGCTTGCTCAATACCCAAGATACAGGCTTCATACTCAGCTTCATTTTTGGTGCACTCGAAAGTCAGACGAGCGGTGAAAGTCATGTGGGCACCTTTCGAAGTTGTAATGACAGCACCAATTCCACTTCCTTTGGCGTTGACGACCCCATCAAACATTAAAGTCCACTTTTCGTCTAGATCAGGTCCCTCTTCAACAACTGGCTCTTCAGTCTTTCATCTTGAGGAACATGATGTCTTCATCTGGAAAATCAAACTTCACCGGCTCATAATCTTCAACCGGCTGTTGAGCAAGATAGTCTGACAGAATACTCCCCTTGATGGCTTTCTGGGAAGTATACTGGATGTCGTACTCTGTCAGTACCATTTGCCAACGAGCAACTCTTCCGGTGAGAGCTGGCTTCTCAAATATATACTTGATTGGATCCATTTTGGAGATGAGTAAGGTTGTGTGAGACAACATGTATTGTCTCAATCGCTTCGCAGCCCATGCAAGTGCACAACATGTTTTTTCAAGCATTGAGTATCTCGACTCGAAATCTGTGAATTTCTTACTCAGGTAGTAGACGGCATGCTCTTTCCTACCTGTCTTGTCGTGTTGACCGAGAACACAACCCATGGAATTGTCTAGTACTGTCAAATACATAATCAACGGTCTCCCTGGGACCGGAGGCACAAGGATAGGAGGATTCTGCAAATACTCTTTTATCTTCTCGAACGCCCGTTTGACAATCATCATTCCACCTGATAGCCTGATCTTTTCTCAACAATTTGAATATTGGCTCACACGTGGCTGTTAGGTGAGAGATGAACCTTACAATGTAGTTCAACCTCCCTAAGAAACCACAAACTTGTTTCTCTGTTCTTGGCTCAGGCATTTCCTGTATCGCTTTCACTTTGGCCGGATCCACCTCAATCCCTTTTCCGCTAACAACAAAACCCAGTAGTTTTCCAGATCTCACCCCAAAAGTACATTTGTTCGGATTAAGCCTCAGCTTGAATTTCCTCAAACGCTCAAACAGTTTCTGCAAATTCACCAAATGTTCTTCTTCTGTCTGAGATTTGGCAATCATATCATCAACATAAACCTCGATTTCATGATGAATCATATCATGGAATAGAGTCACCATCGCTCGCTGATATGTTGCTCCGGCATTTTTTAGACCAAACGGCATCACCTTGTAGCAGAAGGTGCCCCATGGGGTTATGAATGTTGTCTTCTCCATGTCTTCTTGTGCCATCTTAATTTGATTATAGCCAGAAAAGCCATCCATGAAGGAGAATCCAGAGAACTGAGCCGTGTTATCCACCAAAACGTCAATGTGAGGTAAGGGGAAATCATCTTTAGGACTAGCCCTGTTCAGATCCCGGTAGTCAACACACATCTGTACCTTTCCATCCTTTTTAGGTACCAGAATGATATTTGCAACCCATGGCGGATAATTTGTGACTGCTAGAAACCCTTCATCCAACTGTTTTTGCACTTCTTCCTTTATCTTGACAGCCATCTCTGGTCTTGTTCTTCTGAGCTTCTGCTTGACCAGAGGACAACCTTCTTTGAGCGGCAAGCGATGTACCACGATGTCTGTGTCAAGCCCTGGAATGTCCTGATAAGACCAAGCGAAGATGTCAACATACTCTTGCAGCAATTCAATCAACCCCTTCTTCACATTGTCTTCCAAAGCAGCTCCTATCTTGATTTCTCTCTTGGCGTCCTTGGTGCCGAGATTAATCACTTCAACAGACTCTTGATGCGGTTGAATGACCCTTTCCTCTTGTTTTAATAACCTGGTAAGTTCTTCAGGGAGTTCACAGTCTTCATCACCCTCTTCTTCAGCTTGAAAGATTGGATTTTCAAAGTCGAAGCGAGCCATAGCAGAACCCTTATCAATAGGATCCGGTGATGTGCATCTGCATGAGTGATGGTATGTGCTTATGAGTGTGAAAAAAAAGTGGAAACTAAACAAAACATTGCCATTTTTTTTTGAAAAACTGCAAAAATAGAAAGGCAGGGAACGAAATATTTGAATGCAAAAAGACGTCCTTTATTTATGATAAAAATTACAAGTGTCACATAGATGAGCCCTACAATGAGTCATTACGCCCTGGCGGAACGTAAGACTTGGATATGCATGAATAAACAAAGAAAATTACTCATCCAGACAAGTGGCTTGGACAATCTCCTCAGAAGACCAATTGTTGAGAACTGCACCCGGGATCCTCGGACGCACCCAGTTATCGATGTCGCAATCACTATCCCCATCTTCATTGTTGACCGCAGAGACTAATTTGACTTCTCCTTCAACCATGTTAATGTTGGCTCCAACATGCTGGGGCATGGGATTGTTGACGACATTAGGAGCTGGTGCAAAGTTAACGGCCTTTGAATCAATGAGGTCCTAAACTACTTGCTTAAAAGCTTTGCAGTTCTCAATATTGTGGCCAGGTGCCCCAGAGTGGAAGCTACACCTAGCGTTGGCGTCGTAACCCATCGGAAGCCTACCAACGGGAGGAGCCAGAGTGTGCAACTGCACAAGTTGTAGTTGTTGAAGACTAGAAAGCAACTGAGCGTACGACATTGGAAGAGTGTCGAAACGCCGGTCCATCATCCTTGGCCTCGGTTGATAGGCGGGTCTGTTACCCGGTTGTTGTGGTTGGTACTGAGCTGGTTGATGCTATGCTTGTTGTTGTTGTAGTGGTGCTGCAGCTGGAATGGTCACAGCCGTAACATACGGTTGCTGATGATAGTTCTGAAAGTTATTCCTCCGGTTATCCCTGTTCTGATAAGGAGATATAGCACTTGCATCCCCTTCTCTCCTCTTCTGTCCCTGAATGAACGACTTCTTCACCCCTGATGAGGATCCACCTCCACTATGGGTCTCGTATGTCCTCAGGTAATTCTCCACCCTCTCTCTGGTAAAGACTACATCAGCAAAATTGGAGGCATTGCAACCCACCAGGCGCTCCAAATAAGGTCCTGGCAGAGTGTTCATGAACATGTTAGCCATTTCCTTCTCCAACATAGGAGGTTGAACACGGGAAGCTGTTTCTCTCCAGCGTTGAGCGTATTCTCTGAAGCACTTATTGCTTTAAAGAGACAAATTTTGAAGTTGAGTTTTGTCCGGAGCCATGTCTGCGTTATACTGATACTGCTTCACGAAAGCCTCAGCCAAATCCCTCCAGCAACGGATGTGGGTCCAGCCTCATATACCATTCCAGGGATGCCCTAGCTAGGTTGTCCTTGAAAAAGTACGTAAGCAACTTTTCGACATCGGAGTATGCAACCATTTTACGGAAATAGGCTTGCACATGGGTCTTCGGGCAAGAGTTGCCATTGTATTTTTCAAATATCGGGACCTTGAATTTCGGTGGCACTCTCACACCTGGGACCAGCCCCAAGTCAGCAACATCTACTCCCAGAGGATTCTGTCCTTCCACTACCTTCAACCTCTCTTCCAATCGTCTAAACATGGGGTCCACACCATGACCCATACCAAAGTCTTCCTGCAGCAGGGTGAACTGATCGTCCTGATCATCATGAACGGGTTGTTGACCAGAGGTGACATGTAGGATTGAGATAGGCCCCGGTCCATTGGGTCCATTAGCCTCTCCAGCTAAAGGATCAATCACTATCTCTGGTTGAGCAGGGGGATCCCTCTGTATCATCTGCCTGAGCTCTTGCTGTCCCTGAGCCACCCCTTGAACCACATCCATGAATTGATTCATGCGGATTTTAATCTCGGCGGACTCTGCCTATAGGCTATCCATTACTCTCTGTTGGTTTCTGCGGGTACCGTATCGGTGAATGCCTGGGTCAGCTATCCTGCTGATGGAATACCAAACAAACTGAGAACACTGTGGCGGTACCTGTTATGCAAGACATGCTAATGAATATGTAAATGCAATGACATGTTTATCAATTCCAAAGGTATTCTACCCCCTTGATTCCAGTCTCTCAATAGATAAACGATGTTAAAATAAAAGACTAAGCCGTTGATGAGAACCAAGAAAATTCCGACTAGAATCAAGTAGAAGATACAAACCCCACAGAAATGGATAAACATGTGTGAATGATTATGAATGCAAAATGATGTGAATGTAGTGCAGTGGCATGGGAATCAAGATAGTTGTATCTGCTTGAACATCTCTCAGGTTGCACTGTCTGGAGAGAAATTAAGAGCACCCCAAACAAAGGTCATGGGATGGATCATGTTATCCTTAATGTCGACCACCCATTTTGGTGGATTATGGTTTACACCTTATCAACACCCAAGTTTCATTGATATTAAGGATACCTGATCGGATCAACCATGAATCAAGGGTTTGTTGCAAGTCACGAGCATGGAGTTTAGGTTAAGAACCACCCAAAAGGAGTGTACTAAGGTTTAAACCTACCAAACATGTTCTACAAAAGGTTCCCATAGTCATAATCCCATCTTTCGGATATTATCGGAGGAACGACTACTCGTATTCCAAAAATATTCTCAAGAGAGACTCTTATGAGTGTAGTATCGCGTAACAATCGTATCAAATCTTACACTTGAACGACTTTTGCACTATGTCCTACGAATAGGCCAAGATGGGTTTGCTAAACTAAGGTCCTTGGCTTCTAAGGTCTATATTGGAAAAAGTAATGTCTAACCACAACTTACTTGTGTGACATTATTGATCTCAACATGACCTCTACCAAGTGAATGGGCTTGCAAGTCAACTTGCTAAGGAATAACTCCACACAAGTCAACAAGACCATGCCATTCTCCTATCCTAAGTGCACTCGAGTTCGGGTATAGAACTCATCTCACAAAGATCACCAAGCAGCCTAGTCAGCCAACAGATACAGCAATGATATGTACACAATGCAATAAGGTAAAGCAGGTAAATAAATAACTGTACAAAAGCATGAACACCCAATAAACAAACAAACTACAAAAGATAGGAGGGACTCGCTTAGGGAAACCGGGTCCCCAGCAGAGTCGCCAGCTATCGCAACCTGAAAAATGGAATGCGAAAAAAAACAATCGGCGAAGAAAGACAGGAGAGGACAAGATAGGGTCTCGCAACCAAATCTTGGGTTCGGGAGTTGATTATGCGAAGGGAAGGTATTAGCACCACTACGCATCTGTAGTACTCTACGGGATCCACTTTTGTAGTTCTTGTCTAGAGTGTGTGGGTTTATCTAATGTGTTATTTACTAAAAAAAAGGGTCAAAAGAAAATGACTCGCGCGGATGTCGCATCCACTACATACGTATCTCATCTGAATATGAGAATCAGAGTCTTTGTAGCTCGGCTGACCTATGGGTTAGGGGGATGTGTGCTCGCTAAGACATCGCGTCTTATGCCCACGTATCTCATCTGGAATGAGAATCAGAGCAAGCCGTAGTTCGGCTAACTACCGGGTTAAGGATTATGTTTTGGGGTCAGACGACGTTACTACGCAATCTACCGGATGCTCGACCTTTGGAGACTTACTCACCTGTAGTAGAAGGACTAAACGTGTGTTTAGGAGAAGAAAAATCAATGAAGGGTTAGGGTTTGGGATGCTCATGCAAAAAGACAGTCCTTGACGAGGGAACCACGCTACCTGCGGGGATACGAACACATACAAAACAAACATGTATAAAGTAAATGTGCCAACAAGGCAATCAGAATAAATCTCCCAAATGGTATCCCACAAGCAAAGTGGAATATCCAGCGAGCTATCCCTGCAAAAGTCATGTGAGCCTTCACAAAAACTCAACAAAAGGGTTAGTGAAACAAGATAAGGATTAGGAGAAAACATGCTATGACAAACGTAAGTCAGATTAGAGCAAAATAGTATGGTTTTTCATGGATAACAGTATGGTTTCAGAAACCTCAAACCTTGTGGCATACACTTCAGAAATTAAACGATTAAACTTTCAAGGCATTATTTATACATTCATACATAATTTTGAACCCGTGGGCAAAAACCTAATGAAATTCATCCATCATACCTCAAACATTCAGAGTATTCAACTTCAAAGCACAAAGGTAATGGGAATAAGGGCAAACCTGATTGGAGAGATCGGTTGAAATCAAATGGCACGGCTGGATTTGCAAACCAATGATAGGGTTTGCTTGAGCTGAAAGTGTGTGAATCAGAATGAACCTTTCAGAGTTGCCTGGAGGTTGCTCTGAACTCTGTTAGCTCTTCTCTCACTATCTTTTTCCCAGACAGGGTAATAGGAATATAATGCCTTTTGTTTCACTGAAACTCTGAATTTATAACCTGATTTTTGTGGACCTGTGGGCTCAAATGAGAGAGGTCCAAGTCCAAGATTTTTTCTTTTATTTATTTATTTATTTATTTAATTATTTATTTATTTTCGTTTTTGTTTTTTTTTAAACATGTGGGCTTCGCCTAGCGAGCATGACAGCTCATGAACAAACCTTTGCTCCTTCAAGATTAACGTTTTGACTGACGAATAGACCCCTGTTGGAAGTAACTCAAGTCTTTCCCTTGTGTTGACTGATCATCTAAATAGAGCCCACAAAGTGTCCTGGATGATGTTCAAGCTTCTTGGAACTGATTCCGATTGCCATGATGAAATGCAAATGCTAAATGACCTAAAAATGAATGCATGCATGAGGTGTAAAGCGTATGCTTCCAGGAAAAATGAAGGGTAAATTTTAGGGTATTATAAGTACCAAAAGAGGATATTCCTCACCGGTTAGGATGAATATATCAAGGGTAGACTCAATAGGGGAAAGCAGGATTTACAACTACCGGTTACTGGGTAGAAAACCGCAAAGAGGAGAAAACCTGTCATCAATTAGGATGAACATATCAAGGATTAAACCTCTGGGAATGAAATAGGGATTACGACTACCTTTTTACTGGGTAAAAAACTAAAAAGAGAATATCTGTCACCGGTTAAGATGAACATATCAAGGATAGACTTAAACAGAAAGAATATCCATCATCGGTTAAAATGAACATATCAAGGATAGACTACCTGGGCAAACGTAAAACGAGTCCACTGGGAAAAACAAGAGGAAGTACATTACTGTTACCGGGTAATGGGTAAGATTAAGGTACTCGTAAATCGAGAAGAATATTACCAATTAATGGGTAATATACTCTCAGGGGACCAAAAGCATCGATCTAGGTAAGAGCTAGAAAGAAACGGTAAATAAAGAACTCGACCCGGTGAGGATATAACTCAAGGGGAGTGGTTCCATCCAGATAATTGACTGGGAGGAAGCTGAAATAATAATCATCCACGAGGAAATAACTCAGTGGGGAATGAGAAAGGTTATATTCTTTCTGCTTAAGGGGCTGACATTCTACAATTGAGGGAGGACAGACACACCAAATCTGCTTGGGGAAATGATATAACCATAGAAGAGGATTGGAGAATAAGGAATTAACTGTGATAACAATGCATAGTGAAATATATGAATGTATATGTATATGTATATGTATATGTATATGTGTATGTATATGTATATGTATATGTATATGTATATGTATATGTATATGTATATGCATATGCATATGTATATGTATATGTATATGTATATATGATTGATTGATGATTATGCTGACAAAACAATCACAAAGGATACGAATGTCACTGATCGCTACAACACTCGGCTAATCCCGACAAGATGGAGGCATCAACTGGTGAAAGAGGTTAGGGATGAACATAAATCATCCACCTCAAAAAAGCTCGATCTTGATTGGGGAAAGAGAGAAGATCCGCTGAGGATCTGCCTCATCAACTCTGCAGGGAATTTTAGGTCAACACCATACAAAATGGGAGACAACCTTGCAGTGATCCAAAAAATATAACTGCTCAAGAATCAGTTTGACAGGGATAAGAATGAACTTCACTCGCAACTTGAGGGGAAACAAAACCTTGTGCTGGATCTACGCAAACCATTGAGAATACGCGCCTACAACTCATCTAGGGAAGTGATCACAAACTCAGCTGGGGAAATTGAATTGTTGAACCAACTGCTTTGGGAAATACCAACAATGCTTTGCATTTCTAAAACTTACTTGTTCTTAGGCTGTTGTTGATATTCCTTATTGAAATCGATTTCTCTTTTAAAGTAATTGCTTTTATTATTTTAAGAAAAAAAGATTTTTATTTTTAAATCTAATTTCAAAATGACCATCATAAAATTTAATTCTATTCGGCTGAAAGATAAATAAGAGTTGAAACAATTGGATAAAAAAAGCTAAACTTTATTTATTAGAATGGTAGTCTGTAAATGACAAGACTCCATAGATCTTTACAAATTTTGAAAAATGGTAATTTACATGGAAAAGGACTACATTGAATACAATGATCACTAATCCTTCTACCAACTTCAATATCCACTGTGCTCTTGTCTTCGGTTGAAGATGATGAATCTGAGTTGACTGACTTGCTCAAGACTGTTCCAAGACTGCAGATCAACCGAATGCAATTACTTTCCATAATCCCTAATTTTTCATAGATTTCCCCAAGGTGGGGTACTCAATCTATCGGGATAAATTTTCTGTTTTATGTCTCTAATTTTTTCCTGGATCCCCCTTTCGGGTTTTCGATCCACCGAGACACTCATTTTTGCCTAAGTCGCCCTTTCGAGTTTTCAACTTAGTGAGTTGTTCTTTTATTTTTAGGTGAAGTATTTCTTGATTGCATCGCATTCACAGGATGAGTGAACTCTTCACCATCCATAGCTGTAAGAATCAAAGCACCGCTTAAAAAGGCTCTTTTAACAACATATGGGCCTCCATAATTAAGAGTCCATTTTCCCCTAGCATCTGGTTTGAAAGATAAAATTTTATTGAGCACAAGGTCACCTTCACTAAACACACGAGACCAGACCTTCTTATCAAAAGCTTTCTTCATTCTCTGCTGATATCACTGACAATGACACATAGCAGTCAACCTCTTCTCTTCAATCAAACTGAGCTTATCATACCTGGTCTGACACCATTCAGCATCAGTCAACTTGGCTTCTATCAAGACGCACAATGATGGGATCTCAACCTCTACGGGGAGCACAACTTCCATAACGTAAACAAGTGAGAAAGGGGTTTCCCCTGTTGAACTGCGGATGGATGTATGATACGCATGTAAGGCAAATAGGAGCATCTCGTGCCAATCTTTATATGTCACAACCATCTTTGAATGATCTTCTTGATGTTCTTGTTTGCAGCTTCAACAACCCCATTCATCTTAGGTATGTAGGGAGAAGAATTAGGATGTGCAATCTTGAAATCTTTGCAAAGAGCTTCAACCATATTATTGTTCAAGTTAGATCCATTATCAGTAATGATCTTACTTGGCACACCATAACGACATATAATCTGATTCTTGATAAACCTTACAACAACTTCACAAGGCCCAAACACATAGTCAAACTTCACAAGTCAATAAAAATGGCTCAACATAACTTCTACACAATTAATCAATTAAAAAACAAATTAAAATGCATTTAAATTGAATTATGTTTGGTCAAAAACCTAAAACCTCTTCAAAACACCAAATAAATAGCCAAGAGATTTATCCTAGGTCAAACAAGGTCAAAGGACCTTGGGCAAAAAAATTCATTATTTTTGAAAAGTCAGAAGTATTTTTAATTCTGAAAAATATCAAAATTAATCCAAAAAATAATTTTAATTCAGAAAATGAAAGAGGAAAATATTTGAAAACTTTTGGTGAATCTCCCATAATTTTTGGATTAAAAATGATATTAATCTGAATTAATTAAAATAAAAGGATTAATTGGAAAAATCAGAAAATCAAAAAAATAAGAGCCATATGATCTCCCTCATTAATTAATGTGGCAGACCAGATGGCCAGGAGCATGCATTCAACATGTACATGAGTCAATTGTGCCACGCACTGGGTAATTATAATGGACGCGTGAGATTAGAACATGAGACTCAGATCAGATGGTCCTGGACAAGCCAGCACACCACTAGAGCCCTATCTCTAGTCATCTTCTCTGGTGAGAGCCACCGGTAAGGTTCGAGCTCAACTAAATGGAAAATGAAAAGTGAATACACTAATTTGAAGGAAAAATGCCAAGGAGCACGAATATGGCCTCAATTTTCTCCAATTCAAAGTATATAAAAAGCTACAAGGATTTGAATTTTGAGGATCATGAACTAAGTTGCTTCGATTTAACCTCAAAGCAACTCAATCTTATTGCCTACTGTCGCATCTCGAAAAATGCGATTCCTCGCGATGGTCGCGGAAAAAAATTTATGTTCGAACAGAGTCGCCACCGAACTTTATTTATCCCAATCAAGGAATAGGAAAATATCGATAAAACCTTTAAAAAATAGAATAATGGTCGTCGCAACCATATTCGAGTTCGGGAGTCGATTACGCAAGGGGAAGGTATTAGCACCCCTCACGTCCGTTGTACTCAACGGGAACCTTTTAGTCTAATTTGCTATTTGAATGTTAGTTAAATGTTATTCGCTTTCTTCGAGTAATTAAATATTGAATAAAGATGGATGAAGACCTCAGGAGGGGAAAAGGGGAGGTTTTTTATTAGTGTGCTCGCGAAGATACAGCAATCTCCTGCCTACGTATCCTTATGGTGCAATAAGGAAATCAGAGCATTCGTAGTTCGGGCAACTATGGTTTTGTTGGTGTCTTTTAATGAACGACTGTGGAGATCGCGTTCTAAAGGCTAAACGCTGGCTTGTATACTCTCGGCGGAGGCTTAAGCATTGGTTTGTTATGCGCGTTAGAAAGGATTAACAGTGTTCTTTTGAAAAGAATTTTTTAAGTTGTTGGTCGCACGGGGGCGAGGAATTAAGTTTGATTTGTGAAGGTGTTTTGAATTTATCGATTGGTTTTAATTTGATGACGAAGATTCGAGCAATGTGGCGTACGCCAATTATTCGAATAATCGAGAGATAATGAAGCGGATGCTCACTATTCTCCTTTTCATTCAAAGATTAATTATTAAAAATAAGGCTTTTAGAATTAATAAATAATCTGGAGGAATGATTTTAATCTTACGGAATTTTTAGGGTTTAAATTGAATGACGAAGATCCGAGCAATATGGCGTACGCCAATTATTCGAATAATCGAGAGATAATGAAGCGGATGCTCACTAATCTCCTTTTTCATTCAAGATTAATTTAAAAAGGTTTTTAGAATTTATAAATAATTGAGGGAGTAATTTTAGTTTTAAGGAGTTTTGGGGTTTTAATTAAATGACAAAAATTCGAGCAATATGGCGTACGCCAATTATTCGAATAATCGAGAGATAATGGAGCGGATGCTCATTAATCTCCTTTTCATTTAAAGATTAATTTAAATAGTGCTTTTAGAATTTGTAATTAATTTGAGAAAATAATCTTAATTTTATAGAATTTTTAGGGTTTTAATTAAATGACGACAATTCGAGCAATATGGCGTACGCCAATTATTCGAATAGTCGAGAGGTAGTAAAGCGGAAGCTTACTATTCTCCTTTTCATTCAAAATTACATTATTAAATAATTTTAAGAGAATATTAGAATAATTAAATTGGGAAAATGATTTTAATTTTATAGAGTTTTTTAAGGTTTTAATTAAATGACGACAATTCGAGCAATATGGCGTACGCCAATTATTCGAATAGTCGAGAGGTAGTAAAGCGGAAGCTTACTATTCTCCTTTTCATTCAAAATTACATTATTAAATAATTTTAAGAGAATATTAGAATAATTAAATTGAGAAAATGATTTTAATTTTATAGAGTTTTTTAAGGTTTTAATTAAATGACGACAATTCGAGCAATATGGCGTACGCCAATTATTCGAATAGTCGAGAGGTAGTAAAGCGGAAGCTTACTATTCTCCTTTTCATTCAAAATTAAATTATTAAATAATGAAACTTTTAAGATTTTATAATTAACTTGAGGAAGTGGTTTAGAATTTTTAGGATTTTTATTGAATGACGAAAATCCGAGCAATATGGCGTACGCCAATTATTCGGATAGTCGAGAGGTAGTAAAGCGGAAGCTTACTATTCTCCTTTTCATTCAAAATTAATTTAAATAATTTTGGAGAGTAGATTAATTAAACATGTCGAATTTGAATTTATTTAGAATTAATATACTTTGAGAAATTACTTGGTACTAGACCATGACTTAATTATTTTTATAATAAGGTATAACGATTTGGTATCATTTACCAATATTAACGTCTAACTAATATTTTAATTGCAACATTCTAAAGAATATATAAAATATACACAGAATAAGGAAAAAGATGTTTAATTGGAAAATGACCCATTAACTTATTTAGAAAATCTAAGGCATTAAAGCTTAAAAAAAAACAAATAAAACAAATAAAACAAGATATGGACTTGAATTAAGAGATTTGTGTGATGAATTTCAGCAAACCATAAGGGCCCATGAGGCCCAAAACGAATCCAGCCCAACTAGTTGAGATAACAGACGAAAGGGAAGGAGGCGAATGGCCTCTACCTCTCTTCCCAACATCCGGCGGTCATTACTTCTCATAAGTGAATGAGAAATTTGAAAGCTCAAATGGAAGA
The DNA here is from genome assembly GCF_024323335.1 of Lathyrus oleraceus. Classification (NCBI taxonomy): domain Eukaryota; kingdom Viridiplantae; phylum Streptophyta; class Magnoliopsida; order Fabales; family Fabaceae; genus Lathyrus; species Lathyrus oleraceus. Next base: position 443,409,257 of record NC_066581.1, read on the forward strand.
CCAACAACTGCCAACACTTATTACCAAAGTAAATGTCCTCCCTTGGTAAAAGCAACGTACAGGAAAAAAACACAGTTTACGAAGCCTTTAACTTAATTATAAAAAAAAAAAACTCGGCAAGGAAAACGCGAATATTTCATTCTTTCCTCCTACTTACAACTTCACTCTCTCTCTACATTTTCACTTCTTCCTTTTCTGTTTCAGTACCAACAACACTATCGATTTAACCACGACGGTAAGAAACCTAGACGGCACTCCTATGTAACAATGGCGGCACCATCGTGAGTGCCCATAACTTAGAGAAAGAAAACCTAAACTTACCCAAACAAATACTCCGAAAAACAGATCTAACCACGTAGTTTCTGAATCAAGAACACGAATCCAAAGAAAACGAAGCAACAACCAAACAACACAACAGCAGGAATCTCATGTAATAATCATGGGGGTTATGGCATTTGAGGAGATGTGAACAAGATGGTAATATCAAATCATGCAAAGGAGAAATATTAAATACCAAATCGGAGCTAGTCCGACGTTTCAACTCCGGCAAGGTGAGGTAAATGATCCTTAGGTCCTTCAAGGTTCTTTCTTCCTCTCGAACTTTCCGTCTTTTTCGCTTCCTCTTTAACGATTTGGGTTCGTTTCGGTTTTGGCAGGGGGCTTAGCTCGAGCTTGTTGAGCTTCGGTGTGAGAATCTCAACAAGTTCAAAACAGAGCTTTTTTAACTAGGGTTTTGGAATGATTTCTCCAGAGTAACGGCGCAGAAAATCGGATCCCTACTTCATCCCTGGAGGTCCTTATTTATAGCATTTTTGATGTACGAGGTTTTGAATTCCTCTCTCATGAGCTTGGCAAGTTAGTGGGAGAATCATTCCGTTAGGTAGCAGAATTTCTCAGAGTTAGTGGTGCTTCAAATCGGTGTGGTCCCTCAAATGGCAGGATGAGGTTTTGTCTGTAGTGAATCCGTGGTAACCACCTATTTTTTACTTTTCACTGCAGTAATTGTCTATTTTACTTAGCATTTGCCATTTGTTTTTTTAAGCTCGTGTTCTGATTTTGCAATAGGTTTATGTTGTGATAGATGCATGTTTACAAGGTTTGGAAGATTGACGAGTATGTTTCATCGTGACAGGTATTTTCTTGTATTGATTTTTATGAATCCTTAAACTTTGCCAATTCTATGCCTGACTTCAATGTGCCATGGCTTTGCAGGTTTTGTCATGCCATCCTCTTTGATAAATGATGCTTAATGGTTGGATGTTACTACTGCCTTGTGATGCATTACAGGTTTTGTTTTTGAGACGAACTAGCTTATGGTGACATGACTAGTTATGGACCAAGGTCTTTTCTTCATGTGTCATGATGTTGTAACACGTCGGTACCTGTTTTAAACCTTGCGTAATTAGTGCTTCTGCAGGTTGTGCTCTACTGATATAATGATGACATTTGGTTACGCGACCGTTTGAGTTCGATCTGGTATGCGACTTAACGCAGGTTTTGCTGTGACCACTGATGTGTTGCAGGATGCTGATTAACTCATTCCTGTTGGTAAGCCTATCATTACCATAGAGTTAAACCATCTCTTTCATTGTGTGGTATGATAACATTACCGATGTATTCAGTCTGTGTTAGTAACCTACTGCAGGTCTGTGAACCTCGAAGTTTTTTCTCAGTTTTATGTATTCTAAAATTTGGATGCTGCATTTTGCAGGTTGCAGTTTTTGACTGCTTGCGCAGAAAATGTATCTGTCCAAAAGTAGACTGTCACGCTGGATTGTAATCATTGCAGGATGCGTCACATTTGGTAGGTTGCAGTTTCATGTTATTTTGGCTTGACTGATTATTGCATGTTTTGGATCGATACACATTGCTTGCCAATTTCAGGTTGGTAATTCGGATGGAAGCAAGGCAGTGCATACTGATTGACTGATCAAGGTGAACTGTTACCTTTGTGTTGCAGGTCATGGCGTGCTTGCTAAAGGGTAGCATGCGGCTATTATGCTGTTAGCTTTGGTTCTGCAGCCAAGATTTCTTGCTGTTTAAAGGGATAGTTTGATGACCGTTGATGTTAGCTAGTGATGTGGTTCTGCAACAGCTTTGGTTGGCAGCGGTATTGATGACACAGGTGGTGCAAGTGAGAAAACTTGACAAGGCTAGTAGCTATGTTGGACCTTAAAAATAAATAACAGAGATCCTTCTCGTCAACTGAAGGAATTCCAATTTCGTTCCTCTTCTTCTGCATTACATTGAACGGCATCCTTCTTTGTATGCTTTCTTTTTTGTGAAATCACGACGCTTGTGCCGTGCCTTGAGTATTTAGCGTTTAGCTACTACTAGAAAACAGAAGACCGAATTAACTACACTCTTAATTTGTCTGGTAATTCTAGCGCTGATTTTTCTTTTCGACATTACTTCTGTTTCGTTTTGTATGCGAGATGAAATAATCTTGGAATGTCTGTGAGTTGTCAGTGGGGTGGAGTCTCAGAGATAATGGTTTCTGCCAGATGCTTTCATTCCTATTTCCTTCTTATTGTGAGGTCGCTGATATAATTATGAACTCTGACATCTGCAATACTAATGCTTTCATCCATCTCAGGACCACCAGCTGTTATGGGAAGTGAATGCATTGGTGCATCAAATGGTGCTGCATCGGTTATTCTTTGGTGATCCTGAACAATCAGAGCTGCACGATAAGCGTGACCTCCTGCAATAACATCAAAAGTTTCGGCATCAACCGCATCCCCGTTTGACCTCCCTTCTTGGACCGTAGAAATCTTTGAAAGCTTGCAGCATGTTTGCAAGCAATGGTAGAAATACATAGGCAGTCCTCTGGTTGACTTCGCACGGCTGCCGTAGGCTGATGCATAATTTTTGTCTTTTAATTTTTGTTTTCTTTCTTTAGAAATTTAATCCTTTCATTTGGCTCTGTGGTTATAGGTACAGTGAATTCTATGTAAATGATGAAATATGTTATGCTTCTCATAATGGAATTGGAACAAATGCGGTTATTATTCATAGTTTATTTATGAAAACCAAAGTGCATGATTCACGTTTAAGGTTGACTTATATGATGATATGCATGAGATTATACGGACTGGCCCCGTTATTATTCTTGGATTATTTACTGCAAAAATGGACTCTTATCCATAAACTAATAAACTTTTCATGTTCTTTCTTAAATACATCCGGAACGCCATGAATCTATCTTAAATAATTCATCATCAGCTTATTGACCCTGGTATACTTAAGTGGGAAAATTTTTAATTCAAATATGGAATGCTTCAAAAATGAGATGTTAACAAAAAACAATGAAACTTATAAATGATGCCAACCAACTAGACTTGTATTTTCACTCTGTCCTTATGAATTATACCATGTTTTTAGATGACCTTTAGTCCATGAAATCACGGGGACAAATGAAAAGGTTCCCACTGAATAATCAATCAATGTATTAAACTTCAGCCAGGTACACACCCATATGATCACTAAGGAAACGTGCAATGAGACTTTCACTCAGAAGATCTTGGTGAATCCTAAACCCTAGGTGTAAGCGGGTGAAATTTCCAAAATGCGAAGAGATAAGGGATTTAAAGTTATGATGACTAGAAAGGCATGTGTTGTGGTATCCATGAGAAAAATAAAACGGGACAAAATCGGGGTATGACACCTACGTTGATAGGACTTCAGACAATGAAAAATCAACAAGAACGGTGAAGAATTGGGGGAGAATCGAAGAGATGAATGTTCTGAAAATTCACCATCAATGAAATGTATGGACTCTTGGAGTTTAATTATGCTTGGCCTTGCTTCAGATGTTTGTTTGAAGTGGTTAGGATCAATGAAATGTATGGACTCTTGGAGTTTCAATCTCAAAATAGATGGAGAATTGAAACTCGATTTTCAAAGAAATCTTCAAGCTTATCCTTCAATGGTGAGAGGTTGGGGTTGCAGGTTCAAAGCTTGGGCATGAGGTCCTTAATTCTGAGCAATGAGGGTTTTATTTATAGGCTATTAGATTGATTTCCACACACTTCCAATTTTGGCAAATTTTGAAAATTCTCTTTGCATGGGTGTGTGGTAGGCCCATCAAGTGATGCAATTAGGTCCATAATTAAATCTGAATCAATCTGAAACCATGTTACAAAGCCATGCAATCGTGTATGAAAAGTGAAAGTGGAAAACATCCGAATGGTTCTTCAACTTACACCCATGCACAAGTCATTCATCCTTTGGCCAAATGAGATGATATTGGACTTTTTGGAAAGGTGAGATCAAGGGGAACAACTTTAATGTTGAACACTTTTTCATTTGAAGCTTGGCTCATGATTGGTGGAAGAGTGGGAAATCAAACATATTTGAAAATTTTCTAAGTCCCAAGTCAAATGTTCACTTCTTCCACCTTGAATAACTTTTTCTATAGACTTCAAATGAGAAAAGTTCCTTTATAAAAGTTGTATCTGTTTCAAACCTATTCACGTTGGTAACAAATTTAACCTCATTTGGATTTGGCATGAAGGAGTTATGCATTTTAGAAGTTGAGGAAAATCACTTGTTCAATGGTGTTGGCCCAAAATGACCTATAATGTTTCCTCTTGGCACATGCATTTTCAAGTTTAATTTGAACTTCCTCCAAACATAAAAGTTGAAGTAGACATATTGAATTTTATCATGGAATTTGAATGTCTTTCATCTCACAAAAATTGAGCAAGTTATGGTCTTGGGAAGTTGACCTCCAAACTAGGGTTCAGACAAAATGACCTATAATCTTTCACCGTACAAAATGACTTTCAAAGAAAAACTAGATCTAGAATTAAACATGAAAGTTGTTTGTATTGTCATTTGGAGTAACTGTGCTCTTGGAATCATTTTCATATGACAAAAACTGTAGAAGATAGGGTATAGGGAACCCTAATTCTGACGAGTTGACTTTCTCTGGTCAACCACCATGAACCTACTTGCTAGGATGATGGAGGATCATATATGCATAGGATGATGTAATATGAAGTATAGCTTGAAATATTTGATCAATTGTTGAAGAAACTTGTTGAAGAAGTCACATAAGATACCGAAATGAGTTAGGGTTTCCAAGGCAAACAAACTTTAAACTCTTGATGATTTCTTGATCAAAATAACATGCGAAGATCATGGGGATCCATATATGATGCTTAGAGCCAATGTGAACCATTTCTTGATTTCACTCCTTGCACTAAGGGTCTCAAACCCTAGATATGAGCTTGATAGAGCATAGGTGAACATGCACAGTACCTACAAAAGTAACAAACTATACATTGACATATTTTTGATATTTTTATGATATGAAAGCCACTCAACAACATTGGGACCCTAACTTGCTCATTTTTTATGATATGAAAGCCACTCAACAACTTCAAAGCTCTTATTGTTTTGAGATTGAAACTCCATGAGTCCAAGCTTTTTCTTGATCAAATTCAACTCCTATAAGCTTATGAAGTGAAGTCAAAGCCAATTGGAAGCAAGATCAAGCAAGTTTGAAGGTCACCCGAAGGTGATTTTTTAGAATTTTCATCTCTTCGATTCTCTCTCAATTCTTTACTATTCTTTTTTATTTTTGGTTGCCCGAAGTCCTACCAATGTAGGCAACAAGATGGAGTTATTTGAGGTCAAATCAAAGCAACTTAGTTCATGATCCTCAAAATTCAAATCCGTGTATCTTTTTATATACTTGGAATTGGAGAAAATTGAGGCCAGATTCGTGATCCTGGGCATTTTCTCTTTGAAATAGTGTCCTTGTTTTTCATTTTTCATTGAGATGAAGTTGGACCAGTCCGGTGGAGGTCGCCGGAGAAGATGACCGGAGCCCTAGCTCCGATGGTGTGTTGTCACGCTTCCTGGCCATCTGATGAAGTTTAAATGTTATAATCTGGACCGTTGCATCTTATTACCACACGTACATTGCATTGACCAATTTCCACCAAGGAACGCACACGTGTGGCCATCAGATCTACCACTTTGAATGTGGGAATGGAATTTCCCAAAATGGAAAGTGACGTATAATTTCAAGTTTCCAAAAATAGCAAGTTTTTGGACCATTTTTAACTTGACTTTCCAACATCAAAGAAGCGTCAAATGAATTTTTGTCCAACATTAAAGTTGAAGATCTTTCTCTCCCATTTCCAAAAAGTCCGAGAGCATGAGCATCTGATGAATGGTTAAGGAGTTATGATCCAATCATTTCCAAGTGTGCATGGAACTTCAAAAGGCCATAACTTTTGATCCAAAGCTCCAAATTGAGTGCCTCTTTTTGCATATTTCTTCTCATGACCTACAATTTCCAAATCCATTATTGAATTGCATGAAATTTCATCATATGATCATTTGCTTATTCATGAACATTTTGGAGGGAAATTTGGAAATTCAAAATTAGTGCATTACATGAGTCAAATACCATTGCCATTGTGTTCATGAGATGATTTTGAATGATTTTGAGCATCCATACAGCACTGTTCACGTGTGAATTTGCATGGCACCCCTCATTTTCCAATTTTTGTCATGCACCTTATTTTTCCTAATTTAAATTAACCATTGCTAATTACATTTTTCAGCATGATTAGGACATAGTAGAAATACCAAACCATAACAGAATTCTGGAGTTTTTTGCACATTCTAGATCTCAAATTTTTTTCCCTCCAAATTTTTCTCTCCATTGAAATTTGAAATTCTTCCACATAACACCTGAATTTTATTGGATATTCTTGTTATCTGATCATCATTGAGTGTAGATCAAGCCTTGATTTGAAGAATTCGAGCTAGAATCAAGCTGTGCAAGTTCAAGAACATGAAGATGGAAACTGACTTTTGAGCTAGATCCAAGCATCTCCAAGCTTCAATTCATACATCAAACTTCATAACATCATCTCAGGACTGGATTTGGATACTTGCAAGGCCTGGATTCTGCAATTTTCAGTGACTTCTCTTCAAGAGGTTAGGTTTTCGAGTCTCTTAATTCTTCTTCTTATGCATGTAATGTTGTAGATCTTCTCTTGCTGATCATGCTGATATAAAATTCATGAGAAATGGTTGAGTATTGATTGAGATATCTGGATTTAAAGTTTCCGATGTGAATATATTTTCATTCGATTCTCTTGATATATGTTGAATTAGACAAAAATAATAGTGGATTCGTGTTGTACATGTCATAAGCTTTCCATTGATATAAGTTTCGCCTGGTTCTGGAAAAAATTTCATGCATGGTTACTGTAGCGCCACCGTCTTCATGAAGAAGACGGTGGAAACCACCACGTACCGTACGCGTACAATACGCTAGGGTTTCTCTGGTTCAGCCTCTGCATTTTCACTGTAGAAGTGCCATTCATGTTCCTGTTGTGTGTTCGAATCCACGCCTTGGCTTTCTGATTTTTCAATTGTCATTTTCACTTATCCAAAACGCAGTCGTTTTGACTAGCGCGCATACATGCTTCGATCCTCCGCGCCTGCACTTTTTCAAATTTAATTCACATTTCTTCTTTCCCTCCATATTTTCATGTACATGATCCATTTATTTCAAATATTTTCATCACATTCAAAAAATCATAACAAATTGAAATTTAATCCAAATCACTTCCAATTTTTTGCTACATGTTCATATGAATGTCTATCATTTTGTTATGATGATTTCATGATTTTATTATTTCTGGAATTTTAAATGTGATGGATTCTTTGAACATGTGTGCAAATGTGACATGCTTCATTCATTCTATTGTGAAATGCTCATACATTGGCCAATTAATTTGAAATTTGGTATGCTGATTCCCAACATGTTGCATGATTTTTGAGGCTTGGTTGTGCATTTTTAGCATTTTCCATTTCTGTTTTAGGCACATGATTATATGGTGTGACAATGTGTGTCACACAATTTGATGTCATACTTGTGCATTTTCATTTCTAGGTCAAGTGAACTCTGTTGATTCTAATTTTTGGCATGATGATTATGTTTGACATGTTGTGTGCACATAAAAAATTTCATGATTGTTTGATTCATTTCGGTTTTAATATGGAATTTTCATTCTTGATGACCAATTGTGTGCTTTGAAATTGTCTTTTCCATAGCTTGCTCATGTGATGACTTTGCTTAATGCTTTTGACTTAGTCCTTTTTAGGACATGTTCATGATTGATTAAATGAGCTTTATGTTGAATATTGGTTGCTGTTTTGATTTTTTGCTTTGCCTTTGACCCTAGGCTTTGCCCTAGGGGTTTGTACTCACAATTTGAGCTTTGCCTTTCAGGTTCAAGCAATAAGTCCTAATGGATGATGTTATCTCCTTGATTGAGATACAATTTGCTTTGTTTAACTAATGTTGATTGTGTTGTAGGTCTTTGGGTGGCTAACTCACTTGAGTTGTTGACTTACATTGTGTATATTGGTTGTCTCACTGTTGATTGTCTGTTTGGTTTGTCTGAATGTGAATATTGACTTGTTTGATTTTCTTACAGGTACTTTAGTAGCTTTACCTCATTACTTGAGTTGCTTTGCTTTGCTTGTGGTTGGCATACCACTTAGGTAATTTCTTTAACTCCATGTAGTCTGGAAGCCCTGTTGTTTATGTTTGGCAGGCATTTGGCTGAAGTCCTCCTTAAGAGGCAATGTCTGTGATTGTTTATATTTGTGCCATGTACTTCAAGTCCTCCTAAGTGAAGAGGAAATTGGAAGATAAAAGGGATGTGAAATCCATCTCCTGCTATTTAGTGGAGTCTTTCATCTTGCTCGCACTACGTGCTGATGCATTTGAATAAATACCCAAAATCTTGTATATAGAGTCGGTCATTGTGGAATAGAGTTCCTCATTCTGGACTCCCACACCTTCTTTGATTCAAGCTCACCCAGGTCCGGGTTAAGAGCTATGAGGTCTAATCCTCATCTCCCATTTCATCTGCTCACCCTGACGGTCAATGTCAGTGGTTAAGAGCCTCAGACACCCATTCCAGTATTTGGCTTGTTTGTCAAGGTCGATATGACCCCTTGACTAAAGCCCAACCTTGTATGAGCCTCTTGGTTGTGTATAGCGTGTGATAATTGATTGGTTGTTTGCTTATTTGTGCATCATTCATATGTTTGTTTTGCATTTGTTATTCGCTTTGTTTGAGGAGTCAGATGTAAGACCATTGATTGGCTATCTGTTTCCTGTTCCTTTTGGGGAGCTGAATATAAGACCATTTATTGGCACTCCATTTCCTATCTTGTTTCTTTTTGTGGAGTTAGGTATAAGACCATTGATTGGCTATCTGTTTCCTATCTTGTTGTTTTGTGGAGTTAGATGTAAGACCATTGATTATCTATCTGTTTCCCATGTTGCTTTGCGGAGTTGGACGTAAGACCATTGATTGGAACTCCATTTCCTATATTGTTTTGTTTTGGGGAGCTGGACATAAGACCATTGATTGGCTATCTGTTTTCCTGTGTTTGTTTCTTTGTGGAGTTAGATGTAAGACCATTGATTAGCTATCTGTTTCCCATGTTGCTTTGTGGAGTTGGACGTAATACCATTGATTGGTGTCGCATTACGCGAAAAACCGGCGGGAAAAACGAAACAACAGAGCCGCCACCGTGCGTTATTTATCTGAAAAGAGGGAAAGGAAACGCTCAAAGTAAACCTGGAAAAGACATGGTCTCGCGACCAGAGAGAGATGGGATCGGGAGTCCGTTATGCGAAGGGAAGGTATTAGCACCCCTACGCATCCGTCGTACTCGACGGGATCCACGCGCAAAAGGACGGATAAAGGTTGCTAAACACTGCTCAAACACCACACAAGGCTGGAAGGAGACACAGGAATTCAAAAGAAACTAACTCGGTAGGATATCGCATCCTGGGCCTACGTAGTCTATCAAGCACAAACATCAGAGTCGACGTAGTTCGGGACAGGGGGAAACGTGCTCGCTAGGATGTCGCGTCCTATGCATACGTATCTTCTCGGACTAAAGACGAATCAGAGCACTCGTAGCTCGGCTAACGCACGCCAAACAAAACACAAACAGGAAACCGACTGCCAATCGCTGTGCTTACGTCAGACTCCAACACAAACAGGCAAACCTGGAAACCGAATGCCAATCGCTGGACTTACATCAGACTCCGAACCAACTAACACACACAGGAAACCAACTGCCAATCGCTGGACTTACGTCATACTCCAACAAGCAAACAAGACACAGGAAACCAACTGCCAATCGCTGGACTTATGTCAGACTCCAACACACGCAAAGGGTTGAAAAAGAAAAAGGGCGCCCGGAGAGATCAGCTCATCTCCTGCCTACGTACCTCATCTGGCATGAGGATCAGGGCGACGTAGTTCCCCTACGCAGGGAAAAAGGACTAGCCTAACCAGAGACTGGGAAATGACATACTAGAAGGGAGACTAACTCGAGCCTAATAGTTATCATGCAAATTCACCATGGTCCTAGGTTAAGGTTTCTATCTAACTTGCACAGGGAGCAAGCTATCCTAAACAGCACAGGAAAAGCAAACATACACACAATTAGCACACACTATATACAAACAAAGTGGGCTCACACAAGGTTAGGCTGTGAAACACAAGCCAACTGGAATCGGGTGTAGTTAGCTCTTAACCCTAACATTGAGAGTTAGGGTGAAGCAGATGAAATGGGAAGTGAGGGTAAGACCTCACAGCTCTTATCCCTGGCCTGGGAGAGCTTCAGACATATGAAAGTGGGAGTTCAGAAAGTGGGAACTCTTCTATCCACATATCACTGACACAACAAAGATCTTGGGTTACTATCCACAATGCATCAACACAAGGTGTGAGCAAAGTGGATGACACACTGAATAGCAGGAGATGGATCGCACATCTCTTTTATCTGCCAATTGCCTCATAGAGGTCTTTTCCTGCTTGGCACAAAAGTAAACAAACACAAGCATTGCCTCTTAAGGAGGACTTCAGACAGGTGCCTGCCCAAGTAACAGGACAGGTCTTCCAGACTACATGAAGTCAGAGAGTTATACCTCAAATGGTTAAGCAACCAAGCAAAGCAAAAGCAAGTTCAAAAGAACTCTAAGCAACTTATGTACCTGAAAACAATCTAACTCAATTAGTATACAAGTCAAACAATCAAACAGACAACCAACAGTCACCAGTACACAGTCAAACAAGCAATACAACAATGTGCAAGGCACAAGCTCAAACTCAAATGAGCTAACATCAACCTACAAAACAAATCAAGGTTATTCAACATCAACCACTTAATCAACTCAAGAGAGTGAATCAATCCCATCATAGCAATGTGCTTCTTAACCTGAAATCAAAGCTCAACTGTGAGTCACAAACCACTAGGGCAAGGCCTAGGGTCAAAGAGGGAGAAAAAATTCAAAACAGAACATGAAATTCAACATGAATCAACCTCAATCAATTAAGAACATAATCCAAAAGGTCTCATGTCAATATCATTCACCAAATTCATTTCATGAACCAAATATGGCAAGGTATGCAAGTTGCAACCACATTGTGACATTAGAATGAACAAATGCACATTAATTCAAAAATGATTCAAATAATCTCAACAAAATTCATGAGTAAACAGAACATACAACATGATCAACACACAAAAAATTAGGGTAATTGGACCAAAATAGGCATGGTAATCAAATTATATAAGGCAAGGCAATCAAAACAAGCTCAAATATGACACCAAATGTTACACCAACTTAGCACAAGCCTAAAACAGAAATGAATCATGATAAAAACCTCAAATAAAAGCCAAAACAATCTTTAACATGTCTAGAAAGAGTGTGCAAAGTTTCACATCTATAGGATAAACCACAAGCATTTCACAAGCAATTGAAGTTCAAAGCAATTCAAAAGCTCAAACATGACCATCCAGAAAGAAAAATCTCAATCAAATCAGAAATCAATCCAAATTTCCAAAAAAAAACATGATCAACCACAACATCCATATCAAGTAGCATATAAAAAATCAAAGCATTTGGAATTCATTTGGTATGGCAAATAAATTAATCAAGTTGGACAAGCAAAGGTGTGACACCCATTGTCACACCTACATTCACATGATCATAAATCAGCAATGGCAATTGATAAAAATGCAAACTCAACACCAAAATGTCCAGCCAAGAGTCTAGTTTAAGCATGCAAAATTTCATGAGCATTGGATTAAAATGGAGCATTTCACAAATGTATGATCAAGGCAAGGTACAAGATGGACATGTGCACACAAACCCTAGGGCAAAACAAAATCCAGCCAGGCACAATTTAGGGAAAAATGTCCATGAAATACTAGACAAAAAATGTGACCTAATGCAAAAAACCACACAATTTTTGGATCATTATTTAATCATTTGTGAATTTTGAAAGTGAAAGAAAAAATAAAAAATGATGTGAAGTAGGTATGAACATGGCATGGAGGGAAATGAAAAACCAAAGGAGCATTTGAACAATTGCCACCAGCCGGTATCGAACTGAAGCGCTTTTCAAAATGAGCGTGCCTGGCTGCATGAAACGCAGCCGTTTCATTTATGCGCTGGCAAGGCTAGCCAATCAGGCGCTTGGATGCGCGCTCCATACAACCAATCAAAAGCCAGCGTTCCATAAACACATACAAGCGCGGGCAAAAGAGTTCTAACGGATCAAACATGTTTCTGGACAATATTTCATCATCTTCATCAAGTTCATCATGCATAGTGCATCATCAAGAACATTTTTCTCAGATTTTAAAAACAAGCATATCAACATGTTTATCTTCCATCACTCATCACGAATCCAGCATGGATATAGCATGAATCAACATATATTCATAGAATCGAGCAAATGAATGATCACACATCAAACTTTAAATCACTATAACTAATTCAATTCTCCATGGAATTTTGTGATTCGAAGCTCAGTTTCACCAGCGTTCAAAGATCTATAACAACATCCTAATCATTTCAAGAATTGAGACATTCGATTTCTAATCTCTTGGAGAAGCAGCTTTGGAATTCAGCAGATCCAGGCCTTGCAATGCTCAAACAGATCCTCTAAATCACTTTTATGGATGAATGGATGAAGACTTGAGGCTTAATCGTGCTTGATCTCATCCAAATCTGAATCCACCATTGTAGCTTCCATCTTCAACAATGCTCCAAAACTACACGAATTCCTTTGATTCTTGGTTCAATAATGCTCAATAATCCTTCCAGATGATGATTTGATCAAGAAAAATGCAATGTGTTTGAAAAAAATTGATGAAAGTTTGAGAGAAAAATTTCAAGAAAATGGATCTAGATCTGAAAAAGTGATTATGATTATGCAAAAACAGTTATGCTTTGTCCTTTATACTCCCTCCTAATCATGCTGCTAATCATGTTTAATCATTTGGTAATTGGAATTAGGGAAATGAGAGTGTAAGTGCAAATTTGATAATCTCACCCTATGCATGGAAATTGTGATGAACAGTGCACGAAATGCACTCTAATTTCACTTCAAATATCATTTTAGAGCCAATGCAAGTGGTAGAATGTGTGGAAAATGCACAAAATTTGAATATTGATTTTCCCTCCAAAATTCAAATGAAATTCCAAAAAATTATGTGATGAGAATGCATGGAATGTGATGTATGGTTTGGATAGCACAGGTCAAAAGAAGAATGTTTCAAAAAGAACCACTCCATTTGGCCTTTTGGTTTGAAAGTTATGCATATTTGAAGTTCAAGTCACACTTGGCCATGATTGATCCATATCTTTTCAACCATACATGAGAAATCCATGATCTTGGACTTTTTGGAAATGGGAGAGAAAGATCTTCAACTTTCATGTTGGACAAAATTTTATTTGAAGCCTTCTTGATGATGTAATCTTGATTTGAAAACCTTTCCATTTTTGGCAACTTCAAATTACAGGTCACTTACTATTTTTGGAAAGTTTTGATCTGACCTCAAATTCTTCAATGTTGATGTTTGAAATGTCAAATGAGACTTGTATGGACATGAATGAGGCATCTCTAACCATCTCCCACCTTCAAATCCATGGTTGAATTGACAGTTGACTTTTGTTGACTTTTTAGGGTCTCAGATGATTTGATCCTTGACTGATGAGCTTTGAGCCTTCACTGCCTTGCCAAACCACTTCAAAATGATCCTTGAGCCACATGAAGTCATTGCACCAACCCTAGGGCTTTGATCTTATGGAAAATGCACTTGCTTGCTTGCACAACTGAATCTCCTAACCAGTCTTGCCTGATGACATGTGATAGACTATGCAAATGTTAATGCAATGTTAATGACCTAAAACGAAAATGTATATACAAATGGGAGGTGCAATTTTGAGGTGCTACAGCTGCCCCTATTCAATCAACTGGGAACCTGAACGGATGAGAGCAACGGCTGTCAGACCTTCAAGGTAAACAGGGATTGAATACCAAAGAACCGTAGAAATTTGCACTCTGCGGGGATCCAAGAAAGGAAAATTCACCAACGGAAGCTTCCATTGGGATCTGATATTTGTCACTGAACCAGTCAAGATGTCTACCAACGACTCCACTGGGGATTTTGACTTTTCTCAGAAAAAAGAAACCACATCCAGACGTCGAAGGACGACAAATGGGAATCATAACTAGACGCCAACGGACGACTAGGAAAAACTCGACGTTTATCGAAACCAACGGAGAGGTAACCAGACATCAACGGATGAATGGAAAGAAAGGGATACAACCAGACGTCAACGAACGAATGGGAAAAACTCAACGTTTATCGAAACCAACGGAGAGGTGACCAAACATCAACAGATGAACTGGGAAAAGGTATACAACCATACGTCAACGAACGCATGGGAAAAACTCAACATTTACCGAAACCAACGGAGAGGTGACCAGACATCAACGGATGAATGGGAAGACTCGACCAGACGTCAACGGACGAACGGGAGAAGCTCGACTTTTATCGACACCAGCGGAGAAAGGTGACCAGACATCAACGGATGAATGGAAAAGACTCGACCAGACGTCAACGGACGAACGGGAGAAGCTCGACGTTTATCGACACCAACGGAGAAAGGTGACCAGACATCAACGGATGAATGGGAAAGAAATACATCTAGATGTCAACGGACAACTCGGAAAAACTCGACGTTTATCGACACCAACGGAGAAAGGTGACCCTACTGGGGAAAAGCTAATCACAACCAAACGTCAACGGACGGTTGGGAAAAACTCAACGTTTATCGAAACCAACGCAGAGGTGAACAGACACCAACGGATGACTTGTGGGGAAAATACAACTAGATATCAACGGACAACTAGGAAAAACTCGACGTTTATCGACACCAACGGAGAGGAGAACAGACATCAACGGATGACCTGGGGAAAGAGATACGTCTAGATTTCAACGGACAACTAGGAAAAACTCGACGTTTATCGAAACCAACGGAGAGGTGAACAGACATCAACGGATGACTTGTGGGGAAAATACAACTAGATGTCAACGGACAACTAGGAAAAACTCGACGTTTATCGACACCAACGGAGAGGAGAACAGACATCAACGGATGACCTGGGGAAAGTGATACAACCATACGTCAACGGACGCATGGGAAACACTCAACGTTTACCGAAACCAACGGAGAGGTAACCAGACATCAACGGATGAATGGGAAGGCTCGACCAGACGTCAACGGACGAATGGGAGAAGCTCGACGTTTATCGACACCAAAGGAGAGGTGACCAGACATCAACAGATGTACTGGGAAGACTCGACTAGACGTCAATGGACGAACGGGAAAAGCTCGACGTTTATCGACACCAACGGAGAGAGGTGACCAGACATCAACGGATGAATGGGAAAGTACAACTAGACGTCAATGGACGAACGGGAGAAGCTCGACGTTTATCGACACCAACAGAGAGAGGTGACCAGACATCAACGGATGAATGGGAAAGAAATACATCTAGATGTCAACGGACAAATGGGAGAAGCTCGACATTTATCGACACCAACGGAGAAGGAGACCAGACATCAACGGATGAATGGGAAACACTCGACCAGACGTCAATGGACGAACGGGAGAAGCTCGACGTTTATCGACACTAACGGAGAAAGGTGACCAGACATCAACGGATGAATGGGAAAGACTTGACCAGACGTCAACGGACGAACGGGAGAAGCTTGACGTATATCGACACCAACGGAGAAAGGTGACCAGACATCAACGGATGAATGGGAAAGAAATACATCTAGATGTCAACGAACAACTCGGAAAAACTCGACGTTTATCGACACCAACGGAGAAAGGTGACCCTACTGCGGAAAAGCTAATCACAACCAAACGTCAACGGACGGTTGGGAAAAACTCAACGTTTATCGAAACCAACGGAGAGGTGACCAGACATCAACGGATGACTTGTGGGGAAAATACAACTAGATGTCAACGGACAACTAGGAAAAACTCGACGTTTATCGACACCAACGGAGAGGAGAACAGACATCAACGGATGACCTGGGAAAAGAGACACATCTAGATGTCAACGGACATGTAGGAAAAACTCGACGTTTATTGAAACCAACGGAGAGGTGAACAGACATCAACGGATGACTTGTGGGGAAAATACAACTAGATGTCAACGGACAACTAGGAAAAACTCGACGTTTATCGAAACCAACGGAGAGGTGAACAGACATCAACGGATGACTTGTGGGGAAAATACAACTAGATGTCAACGGACAACTAGGAAAAACTCGATGTTTATCGAGACCAACGAAGAGGTGACCCTACTGGGGGAAAGAGATACATCTAGATGTCAACGGACAACTAGGAAAAACTCGACGTTTATCGAAACCAACGGAGAGGTAGCTCACTGGGGATCAAAGTCACGACAGGGAGCAGACAGGAAGGAACACCAAGGATACCGGGTTGTAGGCATAAAACAGGTGATCGACCAAAGCGTGAATTGGTTTGTATTCCAAAACACTCATCATCCTGAAGAGGGCTAGAAAAGCAATCTTGTTAGAGGATGGACATTCGATTCCACAAGGAATACGAATCTTACTCAGTTGGGGAAACAAACAAAGGGTTCAGCCAAAGAGTGCATGAGATATATTATCTATAGCCGTCAAAACGTAGATAA
The DNA here is from genome assembly GCF_024323335.1 of Lathyrus oleraceus. Taxonomy (NCBI): domain Eukaryota; kingdom Viridiplantae; phylum Streptophyta; class Magnoliopsida; order Fabales; family Fabaceae; genus Lathyrus; species Lathyrus oleraceus. Next base: position 443,426,353 of record NC_066581.1, read on the forward strand.
TACACTCGCATGGAAGATTATCCATAACCGGGTTGTAGGTTGTTAAAGGATAGATCGACCGGGAAAGAAAGGCATCGGGATACCGAGACTGGGTATGTAAAGATGACCAATCAAAAGGGAAACCACAAACATTACCAGCAAACGGTGAATGAAAGAGGACCCCCTGAGGATAAAATTGCTTACTCGGAGCAATTGTCCAAAAGGAAGGGGTAACACCCGCTGGGGATAAAATTGCTTAATCAAAGCAAACATCCAAAAGGGGAAAGGAATATCAATACCGAAAACTGGATAATGATAACCGCAAAGAGGGGATTACATCTACCGGTTCGTAGGTAGAAAACCACGGAACAGTAACCGTCATCAATTAGGATGAGCACAAGGGTTGACTCCACAAAGGGGAGAACAGAGGATTCACATCTACCAGTGAGTAGGCAGAAGACCACAAAGATAGGACTTACAACTACCAGTTTGTAGGTAGTAGCCAACAAACAGTCTGATGAGGGACAAAGTGAGAAAAAAGGATTTACAACTACCGGGTAGTAGGTAGAAGACCACAAAGATAGGACTTACAACTACCGGTTTGTAGGTAGCAGCCAACAAATTCTGCTGAGGATAAGATGAATAAGTGCCGGTTAGTGAGCCACTATTCATTTATACCACAGGGAAACACAAGAGACAGCCACAAGGAAGCCAATTTATGATCGATCCAAAAAGGCAGACTGAATCAAGACTAATCCTAATGAGGAAAGAACTCAATAGGGAAAACCCATCCCGTTATGTGTGCAGGGAGGGAACGGAAACAACCGTCATCCACGAGGATATAACTCAGTGGGGAGTGCAGAAGGAAATGGTAGACACTTTCTGCCTAAGGGGTCGACTCTATATGGAGAGATCAGACACACCCACATCTGCTTGGGGAATCGATTCAAGCTTGCAAGATGTTACCAAATTTGTGGGGAGTAACATTGCTGGGGATACCCGCTCAACTAAGGAGTCACTTGTTGGGAAAACACCAACCTCTTAACCATGCTGGGGAACCCAATTCTGAAGTCGATCCAATGGCGCGATGCTAAACTCTTCCCGACAACCCATTCTCAGATGGCCACCACGGCCTAGGGCTAATGGATATGTTTGTAGTGCTGATGCATGAGTTTTTTTTTAGCGCAATGCTCCATGATCATGGAAATGCTACGCACTAATGCGATATGCTATGCTTATCTAAATGATGAATGCATAAAAATACGTCTCCTTCAGAGACAACACCGGGGAGCTCTAGGAACTATGCTGAGGATTTCAATACCACGTCAAATTTCACCCTGCTGGGGAAAGACAACCCTTGCTGGGGATGACCTCCATCGAACCCGAACTGCTTGGGGATTACCATGCTAGGGGAAAACACCAATGCTTATCTCTACTGGGGATAATTTCACCGGACCCGATCCGCTTGGGGACCTTGCTGGGGGAAAACCATCAACACAAACCCTCTGCCCTATGGAGATCCACTAGGGGAAAACACTCCACACCCTGATGGGGAAATGCATAACTCTGTTGGAGAAAGGCCTACACCACTCTGCTAAGGAAGTAATATACTAGGCCACACTGGGGATAGACATCCACAACCCTGCCGGGGACAAGCGTTCACGACCACGCTGGGGATACATCCTCAACCCTTAGGAACAATCTACCCATCGACGCTTCCACTGGGGATATGGCAACCTTCAGGCTCGCTGAGGAGACACCGATCTCGAATCTGCTAGGGAGATAACACTCTCAAACCCACTAGAGAGATACGGCTTATTCGACACGGAACACCTGTCGACTCGTCGAACACTGGTGTTCACCATCCCACCATAGTGTTGACTTTCCACTTTTGAGAACTCCCAGACTCGTCTGGACTTTCCTGATTCATCACCTTGTATTCACGTCTCTTCCTTGCTTCGAGACAACTGATTTCCTCAGATTCGGGCTAACTTTCTAATCTTCAGACTTTGAAGAGTCTTCTTGATTGCCCTTTAGGATCGTCGTCCTTCTCTCGCCGTCTTTTCACCGTTCTTCTATCCCTTGCCCCTGATTGGACTCTGCAGGGAATCTCTGTCAAAATGTTACCCATCACCAACTGCAAGTGAATGAAGACATCCAACGGCACTTGCACAAGAGATCGTTAGATAAAAGCGTGCCCCAGGCGTGCCAACATTTCAACACCTAGGTCACTCAAACTTCCGAATAAGATTTCCAGATTCCAATCTTATAAGCATGCATCGGAAGGGACCTCTATGTTTCAAAATGCAAATATTCTTATAAAAAATAAACGGATGTTTTCGCAATCAAAGCGGTCATGAAGACAAAAACAAAACTATTTGACTGAACATGCATTTATTGACTGGGAAAAAAAAGGTGGCTCAAAACCGAGCAACACACAGGAAGCAATCCCTAAAAAGAGGTGATTGCGCACAACAGGAAAAATCTACCCTAATGGCAATGTGAAACCGTGATCTCATCGGGTTCCAACTTGGTTACACCTCGTATGTCCGCAAGATTTTCAGCACTTTCTGTCTTCTGAACAAGACGCTTCCGATCGATCTCTATCGGGGATTATCCAAGTTATATCCGAAGCACAAACGACCATGCTAGACACAGTTGTTCGTTTCAATCCCTCTTTTTCCTGGACCGCCCTTTCGGGTTTTCAGTCCACCGGGATACCCTTTTTTGCCCAAGTCGCCCTTGTGGGGTTTTCGACTTGCCGGGTGTACAGTTTCTTTTCATTCTTTTTTTATCCCTAACTTTTGCCCGAATCTTTTCTTTTTTTTCTTTGGTTCGCCGGGATGCCCATTTTTGCCTGGACTCTTTTATTCTTTTCGTCCAGCGGGTCTCTCTTACGAAGTATCTTTTAACTGCGTCCGCATTCACAAGGGATGGAAAATCTTCACCATACATGGTCGTCAACAACAAGGCTCTACCAGAGAACGCCTTCTTGACCAGGAATGGGCATTCATAACTGTATATCCACTTGTCCCTACGATCGTTGAGGAGGAAGGATCCTTTTCAATACCAGCTCTCCCATGTGGCACACACGAAGTCGCACTTTTCGGTCAACAACACGCTTCATTCACTGGGTACAAATGCCCCATGACAAGTAACTGCCAGCCTCTTTTCCTTAGTCAGGCTCAACGCGTCATACCGAGTCCTTATCCATTCAGCTTTCTCTAATTTCTCATCCATCAGGACTCTCCACAATGGGATCTAGACTTCAGTAGGTAATACCACTTCTATCCCATACACGAGCGAGTGCAGCGTTGCCCCCGTAGACGTAAGCACCGAAGATCGATACCCAGGATACAAGCTTCGTACTCAGCCACCATTTTTGGTACATTCAAATGTTATCCGGGCAACAAAAGGAATGTGGGATCTTTTCGGCGTAACCAAAACGGCACTAACTCATCCACATTAACCTCCCTCCATCAGACATCAGAATCCGTTCGGATTCAGGGTCAGGCCCCTCCTCCGGGATCGGTTCCTCACAATCTTTCGATTTGAGCACCTCGAGATGTCCTCATCAGGGAACTCAAACTTCCTTGGTTGATAATCCTCAATGGGTTGCGGGGCGATGTAAACGGACAATACACTCCCCTCGATTGCTTTCTGAGAGGTGTACTGAATATCACAAATCAGTCAAACTCACTTTTTTACCATCTCGCAACCCGTCCGGTCAATGCTGACTTCTCAAACGCATACTTGATCAGATCCATCTCGAAATCCACAAAGTGGTGCGAACCAGCATATACTGTCTCAGTCGGCGAGCAGCCTATGCCAAAGTACGGCAAGTTTTCTCGAGCAGTGAGTGTATTGTTTCACAGTCGATAAACTTTTTCCTTAGGTAAATTGCATGCTCTTTTCGACCAGACTCGTCATGCTGACCCAATACACCTCATAGACCCCTTGAGGGCTGTCGAGTACTGAATTAACGGTTGTTCCTTCCGCATGAGGCATCAGAATTAGAGGTTCCTGCCACTTATTCTTTTATCTTTCAATGCCCCTTGGCAATCATTATCCACCTGACCGTTTGCTCCCTTTTTCTTGAATGGGTTCCCACGTGGCCATCAGATGAGATATGAACCATGAAATGCAATTCAATCTATCTAAGAAACCACAAACCTTCTTTTGTTTTTGGTTCAGGCATTTCTCGTATTGCTTTTTCTTTTTCTTTTTTTTTTCTTTTTTTAGCAGGATCGACCTCGATTCCACTTATCCGCTCACAATAAACCTCAGCAGTTTACCGGACAGCACTCCACAAGTGCACTGATTCGTACTCAACCTCAGACTGAGTTGTCTCGATCCGGTCAAACAACTTTGCCAGATCCACCAGATGCCCCTCTTCTGCTTGAGACTTTGCTATCATGTCATCAACATAGCATATGATTTCATGATGAATCATATCATGAAACAAAGTCACTCTGATACGTGGCACCGGCGTTCTGCTTCTCTAGAGGACAGTCTTCTCTCCATGGTAGTTTGCGTATAATGACATTGGTACCCGACCCTGGTATATCCTGATACGACCAGGCGAGGGTATCCACATGCCTTTTCAACAGGGCTACCATTCCGCCCTCGAGTCACCTCTGAAGCGGCCCCAATTTTCACTCCCTGACCTCGGCGGTGCCTGGATTAACAATCTTGAATCGCTCCTCGTGCGGTTAAATCACCTTCTCCTCTTGTCTTAACAACCTGGCCAATTCCAGCAGATCACAATCTTCTTCGCCTTATTCTTCGGCATGATAGATCGGATGGTCGAAGTCATACAGAGGTGTAACCGAATTGTTATCAATGAGATCAGGAGGATAGTCACTTTTGAGGTCGGAACAAGACAGATCAAAAGGAAAGAAAAATGAAAATAAACATTGCCATTTTTATTTTTTAAACTGCAAAAATAAATGAAAGACAGGGAACACCGCTTTTAATCACAAAAACATCAATTTATTAATGATGCAAAATGTTGCACAATGAAACACATGAGATGGCCCTTACAATGGACTATTACGTTTCGGGCAAAACGTATGGCTTTCATGCAAACATAATTGAAAAACAGAAATACTACTCTTCAGGATGAGTGACAGTGGTGATCTTTGAGGCCTTCCAATTCCCTGGTACGCACGACTTTATCCACGACTCAAGCTCGCGGTCACTATCGATCTCTTCATCCAATGTACAGGCGTGACCTGGATCCAGCATTCCGGCACTGACGAATGTGAACGGTGGACAACGTCCTCTGTTTTGTCTAGACGAGTCTTGATCTGGCTGATAGCCAACCCCGAACATATCCGCTTTCACCATGATGTCTATGATCTTTCCCCAGCCTAGGGCTTCTCCGCTCTTCACCACTTCCATGGCTTGCTTATAAGAAGAAATGGACAACTTCTTCTCTTTCTTAGCAACAAAGGCGTTTTCCACCTCGACGGTTTCAACTGCCAGACTGGGTGCTTTACATCTTACATCATCCATTCCTACTTCAATCATTCTTTGGATCGTTTCCCCCATCGCTACACACCCATTTATGGCGACGGCCGCACAACGGTTATCAACACTAGGGAAAGCTCCAATCTTCATCAGATGTTTTGAGACCACAGACACTGAAGTTTTTAACTGATTCCCCTCAGGCACATTTGTTCCTCTCTTGTATTTTGACACCATTTTCACTCCCACGGGACCTGACACGGGGTTAGGGTTAACATTCAGTGTGGGCGCCAAACTGATGGCCTTAGAATCCACCATGTCCTGGACGACGTGCTTGGAAGCTCTACAACCCTCAATGTTATGTCCTGGTGTCTCAGAATGGAACTCGCACCTGGCATTCTCATCGTAATTTGCAGGCCTCCGATGCGGTTTTATAGGAATCAATATCCTCGGCCGAACTAACCCAAGATCCCTCAACTTCTTGAACAGAAGGGTATAAGTCACGGGTGGCTTATCAAACTGACGATCTGTCCCCTTCATCACTTGGCTCTTAGCTTTCGGCACTTTCTGTTGAGGTGGTGGTTGTTGCTGTTGTACAGATGGATTACCAACAGGAGTGGTTACGGTGGCAACATAAGGGTGGTAACGATCTTTACCGTGTTCCTTTCGGGTAGGCACACCACCTGATTCGACCTTCTTGAGCTGACTATTGCCAGAGGGTTTTTGCACCACGGATGACGGAGCCTTTCCCTGAACTTTCTCCTTTATCATCCAGCTTTCAATCCTTTCCAATCTCTCAGCCATGGCTTTCTACCCCAAGGCGAGCCCTTGCACGACTTTGAACAACTCCCCCATCATCTCTTTCAGTTCGAGAATGTCGGCGTTGGGTGGATCCATCAGCTTGGATTTGTTGAGTCTGGCTGGCTGTCTGAGCGGGAGAGCTATGCGCACTGGTTAGATACTGACACCTACAAAACAGCAAAGAGGTTAGTATGACTCACACATGCAATGTCTATCCGTACTAGGAATATTATGTCCTTTGATTCTAGCTTCATTGAGACGGATAATATTTCATCAACAACATTCTGACATTCGAATGTCTCTCGAGCAGAATCTTAATCAAAAATGGACCCTGAGTACGGATAGACATGGGTTAAATGCAGATGAATGCGAATGGGAATGATGCAAATGCATGAATGCAGGTCACTGTGCTATCTCCAAGTCATCTGAAGAACCATTAAATCTCTGAACCAGTCACAGTCACCTGAGGGACTAAGTTACCATAAATCCGACTTGGGGTTCCGAAATAAACGGAACAGGGGATATATCACCCTTATCACAGGACAATCTCTGGACAGGTAGTCACAAGATCCTCTGAAAAAGTGCCCTCAAATTCAGCCCAGGGATCCGAAATAAACGGAACCCTCTGATAAATACCAAGGTCAAACCTTCGGCGTCCAGAAATAAGGACCCATAAATTCAACTGAACCATAGTCCTCATCACAGAATCACTGACGAAACCTGTACTTGCAAGAATCAAACCCTCCCCTCACAGGTGAATTCTAACAAGGTCATCCTAAGGCGGATAATGGTTTCGACAATCGAGAAAAGATACTCAACGGGTTTGCCATTTTGGGTGTGCCGTTGCAGCTCTCTTGAGATCATCTAAACAAAAGATCCGGGAAAGAACGGTCACCGAAGTCAACAGCTCAGATGAGGTGACCCTACCTAAGTGGAATAACTCCACCCGGAAGGACTCTCTCAAATGAACCTCGTCCGGCTGTGGTGACACGTCTCCTCATCATGTCGTACAACATGTGAAGAAACATGAGACCACGCTAATCCTAGGTGTATACTCAGGCCTGGGTATTGGGCCTCGCTCAGAACACCCACCCCAAATCAGAGGAACAACCTGTACAGGAAGACATCACAATGATAGTATGATGCATGCAAACATTTATGCAAATTTATACACCACATAATAATCATAAATTTAATAAATAGAGAAACTTAATCAACCTAAACCCTATCCTAGAGAGCGCTAGGAGAGACTCGCTTAGGGAAGATGGACCAGCAAGAGGTCAACTTCTGAAGATCCCCAGCAGAGTCGCCAGCTGTTGCATTACGCGAAAAACCGGCGGGAAAAACGAAACAACAGAGCCGCCACCGTGCGTTATTTATCCCAAAAGAGGGAAAGGAAACGCTCGAAGTAAACCTGGAAAAGACATGGTCTCGCGACCAGAGAGAGATGGGATCGGGAGTCGGTTATGCGAAGGGAAGGTATTAGCACCCCTACGCATCCGTCGTACTCGACGGGATCCACGCACAATAGGAAGGATAAAGGTTGCTAAACACTGCTCAAACACCACACAAGGCTGGAAGGAGACACAGGAAGACAAAAGAAACTAACTCGGCAGGATATCGCATCCTGGGCCTACGTAGTCTATCAAGCACAGACATCAGAGTCGACGTAGTTCGGGACAGGGGGAAACGTGCTCGCTAGGATGTCGCGTCCTATGCATACGTATCTTCTCGGACTAAAGAAGAATCATAACACTCGTAGCTCGGCTAACGCACACCAAACAAAACACAAACCGGAAACCGACTGCCAATCGCTGGACTTACGTCAGACTCCAACACAAACAGGCAAACCTGGAAACCAAATGCCAATCGCTGGACTTACATCAGACTCCGAACCAACTAACACACACAGGAAACCAACTGCCAATCGCTGGACTTACGTCAGACTCCAACAAGCAAACAAGACACAGGAAACCAACTGCCAATCGATGGACTTATGTCAGACTCCAACACACGCAAAGGGTTGAAAAAGAAAAAGGGCGCCCGGAGAGATCAGCTCATCTCCTGCCAACGTACCTCATCTGGCATGAGGATCAGGGCAACGTAGTTCCCCTACGTAGGGAAAAAGGACTAGCCTAACCAGAGACTGGGAAATGACATACTAGAAGGGAGACTAACTCGAGCCTAATAGTTATCATGCAAATTCACCATGGTCCTAGGTTAAGGTTTCTATCTAACTTGCACAGGGAGCAAGCTACCCTAAACAGCACAGGCAAAGCAAACATACACACAATTAGCATACACTATATACAAACAAAGTGGGCTCACACAAGGTTAGGCTATGAAACACAAGCCAACTGGAATCGGGTGTAGTTAGCTCTTAACCCTAACATTGAGAGTTAGGGTGAAGCAAATGAAATGGGAAGTGAGGGTAAGACCTCACAGCTCTTATCCCTGGCCTGGGAGAGCTTCAGACAAATGAAAGTGGGAGTTCAGAAAGTGGGAACTCTTCTATCCACATATGACTGACACATCAAAGATCTTGGGTTACTATCCACAATGCATCAACACAAGGTGTGAGCATTGTGGATGACACACTGAATAGCAGGAGATGGATTGCACATCTCTTTTATCTGCCAATTGCCTCATAGAGGTCTTTTCCTGCTTGGCACAAAAGTAAACAAACACAAGCATTGCCTCTTAAGGAGGACTTCAGACAGGTGTCTGCCCAAGTAACAGGACAGGTCTTCCAGACTACATGAAGTCAGAGAGTTATACCTCAAATGGTTAAGCAACCAAGCAAAGCAAAAGCAAGTTCAAAAGAACTCAAAGCAACTTATGTACCTGAAAACAATCTAACTCAATTAGTATACAAGTCAAACAATCAAACAGACAACCAACAGTCAACAGTATACAGTCAAACAAGCAATACAACAATGTGCAAGGCACAAGCTCAAACTCAAATGAGCTAACATCAACCTACAAAACAAATCAAGGTTATTCAACATCAACCACTTAATCAACTCAAGAGAGTGAATCAATCCCATCATAGCAATGTGCTTCTTAACCTGAAATCAAAGCTCAACTGTGAGTCACAAACCACTAGGGCAAGGCCTAGGGTCAAAGAGGGAGAAAAAATTCAAAACAGAACATGAAATTCAACATGAATCAACCTCAATCAATTAAGAACATAATCCAAAAAGTCTCATTTTAATATCATTCACCAAATTCATTTCATGAACCAAATATTGGAAGGTATGCAAGTTGCAACCACATTGTGACATCAGATTGAACAAATGCACATTAATTCAAAAATGATTCAAATAATCTCAAAAAAATTCATGAGTAAGCAGAACATACAACATGATCAACACACAAAAAATTAGGGTAATTGGACCATAATAGGCATGGTAATCAAATTATATAAGGCAAGGCAATCAAAACATGCTCAAATATGACACCAAATGTTACACCAACTTAGCACAAGCCTAAAACAGAAATGAATCATGATAAAAACCTCAAATCAAAGCCAAAACAATCTTTAACCTGTCTAGAAAGAGTGTGCAAAGTTTCACATCCATAGGATAAACCACAAGGATTTCACAAGCAATTGAAGTTCAAAGCAATTCAAAAGCTCAAACACGACCATCCAGAAAGAAAAATCTCAATCAAATCAGAAATCAATCCAAAAATTCCAGAAAAAAACATGATCAACCACAACATCCATATCAAGTAGCAGACAAAAAATCAAAGCATTTGGAATTCATTTGGCATGGAAAACAAATTAATCAAGTTGGACAAGCAAAGGTGTGACACACATTGTCACACCTACGTTCACATGATCATAAATCAGCAATGGCAATTGATAAAAATGCAAACTCAACACCAAAATGTCCAGCCAAGAGTCTATTTTAAGCATGCAAAATTTCATGAGAATTAGATTAAAATTGAGCATTTCACAAATGTATGATCAAGGCAAGGTACAAGATGGACATGTGCACACAAACCCTAGGGAAAAACAAAATCCAGCCAGGCACAATTTAGGGAAAATTGTCCATAAAATACTAGACAACAAATTTGACCTAATGCAAAAAACCACACAATTTTTGGATCATTATTTAATCATTTGTGAATTTTGAAAGTGAAAGAAAAAATAAAAAATGATGTGAAGTAGGTATGAACATGGCATGGAGGGAAATGAAAAACCAAAGGAGCATTTGAACAATTGCCACCAGCCGGTATCAAACTGAAGCGCTTTTCAAAATGAGCGTGCCTGGCTGCATGAAACGCAACCGTTTCATTTATGCGCTGGCAAGGCTAGCCAATCAGGCGCTTGCATGCGGGCTCCATACAACCAATCAAAAGCCAGCGTTCCATAAACACATGCAGGCGTTGGCATACCACTTAGGTAATTTCTTTAACTCCATGTAGTCTGGAAGCCCTGTCGTTTATGTTTGGCAGGTATTTGGTTGAAGTCCTCCTTAAGAGGCAATGTCTGTGATTATTTATATTTGTGCCATGTACTTCAAGTCCTCCTAAGTGAAGAGGCAATTGGCAGATAAAAGGGATGTGCAATCCATCCCCTGCTATTCAGTGGAGTCTTTCGTCTTGCTCGCACTACGTGCTGATGCATTTGAATAAATACCCAAAATCTTGTATATAGAGTCGATCATTGTGGAATAGAGTTCCTCATTCTGGACTCCCACACCTTCTTTGATTCAAGCTCACCCAGGTCCGGGTTAAGAGCTATGAGGTCTAAGCCTCATCTCCTATTTCATCTGCTCACCCTGACGGTCAATGTCAGTGGTTAAGAGCCTCAGACACCCATTCCAGTATTTGGCTTGTTTGTCAAGGTCGATATGACCCCTTGACTAAAGCCCAACCTTGTATGAGCCTCTTGGTTGTGTATAGCGTGTGATAATTGATTGCTTGTTTGCTTATTTGTGCATCATTCATATGTTTGTTTTGCATTTGTTATTCGCTTTGTTTGAGGAGTCAGATGTAAGACCATTGATTGGCTATCTGTTTCCTGTTCCTTTTGGGGAGCTGGATATAAGACCATTTATTGGCACTCCATTTCCTATCTTGTTTCTTTTTGTGGAGTCAGGTATAAGACCATTGATTGGCTATCTCTTTCCTATCTTGTTGTTTTGTGGAGTTAGATGTAAGACCAATGATTGGCTATCTGTTTCCCATGTTGCTTTGCGGAGTTGGACGTAAGACCATTGATTGGCACTCCATTTCCTATATTGTTTTGTTTTGGGGAGCTGGACATAAGACCATTGATTGGCTATCTGTTTCCTGTGTTTGTTTCTTTGTGGAGTTAGATGTAAGACCATTGATTGGCTATCTGTTTCCCATGTTGCTTTGTGGAGTTGGACGTAAGACCATTGACTAGCACTCCGTTTCCCTTTTGTTTTCGGAGTTGGACGTAAGACCATTTATTGGCAATCCATTTCCAGTTTGTTGCTCCTTTGAGCTTGCTTATTTGTCTTGCTTATTGATTTGTTGCCTATTCCAAAGGATGGTACTTACTTGGATCATCTACATATGATCTCAAGAGAGGAACTCCTAATGAAGTTTTGCTCCTCATCCCCACCTTCTGTTGCCTTATAACCTCCACTTGCATTTTAACCTAAACCAGAAACTTTGTGCAAACATTCTCACTTGTTTTCAAAACTAGAAACCTAAGCCATAGGCCTTTGATTTTTAAACTTCATATTCACAATACTTCTTCTGAATTGAACTTAATGCCAACTTTGACCATCTTTGTGGATACTTCTAATTGGTTAATTTCACTCACTCAATTGCTTTTGTGGCCCTTGTCCACTTCTTAATCAAGTTTTCATGCATTAGCCATAGATCTGAATTATCATAGTGGTTGATGTAAATCTCACCATATCCTTAGTGATTGAATTGTAAGACTTCCATGCTTATTATAGGGTTAACCCCTCACTAGCGTGTTGAAGCTGTTCTCATATGGTGGATTGTTGGTTCAAGTTGAGTTTTCTCCCGTTGATAATGAAAGACCTTAAGCTTTTGTTTAAAATCAATCCACTCACTTTTGGAAATATTTTAGCCGAACTACGGCGTTTTGATCCTTATCTTTCATGAAAAGGTACGTAGGCAATGGGTTCATCCATCCAAACACAAAAATGTAAATAAAATTATACATTCTTTTCTCATCTCTTCAATCGATGTTTGCACAAAATAATTTCATAAACAAGTAATGATACAACAAGTTGTGAAAAGAGGTTCCCTAGGAGTACCTAGGATGTTGTGGGTGCCTAACACCTCCCCACAACATAATTACCCCCTTACCCAGATCTCTGACCTTTTATTAGTTTTCTTTGCGTAAAACTTCTTAGGCTTTTGTTCGCTTTCTAGCCATTCCTTTGGATAAATAGAAGTGCGGTGGCGACTCTATCTTTGTATGCTTTGCTTTTGATTTAGTCAATAAATCTAAAAGTGACGAATACACCGCTACACAATGTTTCTGACTACTTTCTTTTTTCATTTAGTTTGTTTCTGAATACCCATCTTGTTCCAATAACGTGGGTTCCTTTGGCCTTGGTACCAGATCCCAGATGTCATTCTTAAATTGATCAAGTTCTTCTTCCATTTCCATAATCCAATTATTGTCTTGAAGTTCCTTATCACAGGAAGTAGGCTCAATTAGAGACACTAATCCCATAGGAGTTTCTTCAGATACTTTGAATGTAGACCTTGTTCTGACAAGTTCATCCATGTTTCCCAGAATCAAATCTTCAGAGATGTTTGGACGATTTCTTGATCTTTTCTGGATAGTTGAGATTTCAGTTGATTCTGGATTTTTCTTTTCAGCTTCCTCAGATTCTTTAGTCTTTTCGTTAGAACCTGCAAGAGTTATCTCCAGATCTATAAGTTTTTCAACTAGCTTTGACTTTTCAAAGTCAAGCTTATCATCAAATCTGACATGTATTAATTCTTCCACAATTTTGGTTTCTGTGTTGTATACTCTATAGCCCTTAGAGCGCTATGAGTATCCTAACATAATACCTTTTTGAGCTTTTGAGTCAACCTTGTTCAGATGTTCTTTAGTATTAAGAATAAAATAAGAGCATCCAAAAGGATGAAAGTAAGAAATTTGGGTTTTCTTCCCTTACACAGTTCATAAGGAGTCTTCTCCAGAATAGGTCTTACTAAGATTCTATTCTGAGTATAGCACGTTGTATTTACTGCTTCAGCCCAAAAGTGCTTAGCCACATTTGTTTCGTTAATCATGGTTCTGGCCATTTCTTGGAGTGTCCCATTCTTCCTTTCTATAACCCCATTTTGTTGTGGAGTTCTAGGACAAGAGAAATCATGGGATATTCCATTTGTATCAAAAGGTTCCTCAAAGAGCTTATTTTCGAATTCGCCACCATGATCACTTCTGACTCTAATAATTTTAGAGTCAAATTCGTTTTGCACTTTAGAACAAAAGCTGGTGAATACAAAGTGTGACTCATTCTTGTGCTTTAGAAATTTTACCCATGTCCAGCGACTAAAATCATCCATAATGACCAGTCCATACTTCTTTCCATGGACTGAAGTTGTCTTAACAAGTTAAAACAAGTCAAGTTTATTTAGCTGAGAACTTCAGTTTAGGTAGACCTCTGACTAACTCGAGTTTATTTAGCTGAGAAATCCTTCCCATGCTAATGTGACCCAAGCATCTATGCCATACCCATTGCTCTTCATTTACAGACATTAAACATTTTACATTTTGATCTTTTAAATCTGAAATATTAATCTTGTAAATGTTGTTTTTCCTCTTGCCAATGAATAGAACTATTCCTTTGGTCTGATTAATTGCTTTACATGTTTTTTGATTGAAGACTATATCATAACCGTTATCACTTAATTGACTTATTGATAACATGTTATGCATTAATCTTTCTACATAGAGAACATCAAATATAGAGGGAAGAGATCTATTACCAATAGTTCTGGAGCCTCTGATTCTTCTAATCTGATTTCCTCTGAATCCTATGAAGCCAACATCTTTAAGTTCCAGGCTTTGGAACATATTCTTTCTTCCCGTCATGTGTCGTGAGCATCCAGAGTTCAGATACCATGATTGGTGTCTTAACTCTGCTGCATAGGATATCTATAACATAAACTATTTTATCCTTTGGTACCCAGAATCATTTGAGCCTTTGTGATTAGTTCTCCCAAAGTTTCTTGAAACTTTGGGTTTTCTAGCATTAGTAAAATTTTGTATTTGTGGATGTGTGTAGTGATAAGAAAATGGGGATTTAGATTTATCATCTGCAGAAGATATGTGTTTGTCTTCATTAGAATCATGTCATATTCCTCTTTTCTTATTCTGACTGACTCCATAAATCATAGAAGCCATTCTGCTTCTTTCTATCCCATTTTTCAGAAACTTTTGAAAAGCCTTTTCATATTCATATATAATTGTGTTAGAAGTTTGTGGGGCTTGAGATAAAGCTTCTTCAAGTTTTAAACATTGTTTATTTGTAGATTCTTTTTCTCTTTCTGAAATCAGAATGCCATCCTTTAATTCATAAACTTTTATCTCAAGCTTATCACATTCTTCAATGGTTCCTTCAAGGACCCTTTTTTAATGCTTTAAATTTTTGTCGAAGTTTCTGATATAAGCTTAGAGATTCATATAGGAAAGATTCAAGGTCAGAGCTAGAAAGATCAGAAAATACCTCTTCAGGATCAGATTCTCTCTCTGATGAGCTTCCGGATGTGGTAGCCATGAATGCCACATTTGTCTGTTCTTCATCAGAGTCTAATTCTGAGGTGTTAGATTCATAGTCATCCCAGGTGGCCATGAGTCCCTTCTTGGTTTTGAAGGAATTTTTCTTCTCTTCTAGAGATTTCTTTCTTAAGCTTTGGGCATTCGTTTCTATAGTGACCTGGTTTTTTACATTCATAGCATGTTACCTCTTTGTTTGATTTGCCTCTGGAAGTTGATTCTGAGCGAACTCCCTTGGGTCTTGGTCTTCTGAAGTTATTATTCCTTTTTCTCTAGAGTTGTTTTACTTTTATGGTTAGAAGGGATAACTCTTCCTTATCATCAAAATCGTCCTTTTCAGAGTCCTCATTATCTTCTTCTTCAGCTTGGAGGGCTTTGTTCTTTCTAGTTTGCATCTCTCAGATCTGGACTTCAGAGCTACAAATTTGCTTTTCTTTTGGGGCTCATCTTCCTAAAGTTATATCTCATGACTCCTGAGGGAGATGACCAGTTCTTCCAGGCTTATGTTGTTCAAATCTTTTGATAGTTTCAATGCAGTGACCATAGGTCTCCACTTCTTTGGCAGGCTTCTGACAATCTTTTTGACATGATCTGCAGTTGTGTAGCCTTTGTCTAGAACCTTGAGTCATACAATTAAAGTTGGAAATCTAGAAAACATTACCTCTATAGCTTCATCGTCCTCCATCTTGAAGGATTCATATTTCTAAATTAGAGCCAGAGCCTTTGTCTTTTTAACTTATGAGTTGCCTTCGTGGGTCATCTTTAGAGAGTCAAGTATTTCTTTATCAGTTTCCCTGTTGGTGATATTTTCATATTCATTGTAGGAAATGGCATTCAGCAATATTCTGCTGGCTTTGTGGTGATTTTTAAAGTCACGCTTCTGGTCATCAGTCATCTTGTTTCGGGCAATAGCAATACTGGCATCAAATACAGGAGACACATAGCCAATAGTAAATATGTCACATAGGTAAGTGTCAGAACCTAGAAAGAATCTTTTGATTCTATCTTTCCAATAATCAAACTTTTCTCCATTAAAAATTGGAGGTTTGGCATTGTAACTGTCTCTTTCATTGGTGTTGGCCATAGTGTTTTTCTCACGCTGGATCTCTCTACACTATTAAGTGTTTGATTAGAAAATCAATAATAAAGTTGAAGCTCTGATACCAATTGAAGGAAGATAAAAACAAGAGGGGTTTCAATTTTTTCCATAGATAATAAAAACTTTTGCTAATAAAACACACGCGAAAAATAATGCTATCAACACAGAGGTTTATCCTGGTTCGCTTGAAATTCATAGCTACTCCAGTCTACTCGACCAAGGTAAGTTCGCCTTTAACAAGGACTTAATCCACTAATCTTGAAAGATTACAACAAAGAGATTCTAAGTAGATAAAGATCTCTTATCCCTCTCAAGTTTACAGACTTCACAAGTCACTTGAAGAATATTTAGCAAGTAATAAAAAATTACAATTATGTGCTTAGTGCTCCTAGGTAAGCATAAGTTACATAATATGAGAACAGAAATATTTCACACTTAGAGCATCAACTCGTGTGAAAGAGAATGAGCAATAATGAAAGAGATTTATGATTTGTATGTAGTATTCTCGTGTGTTTGGTATGTGTTGTATGAAGTTGATCCTTCCTATATATAGAGATTTGATGAGGAGACCGTTGGTTGAGATAATCTTGGTAATGATGGACTTTTAATGTTATTAATCTCTTTGTCCTTTCCATAGAAATTTTGGAGTACGCTAACTCTCTTCCAAAAATAGATTCTTGCCAAAAGGGGAAGACATCGCAGCTAAGTCTTGGTGATCATTCTGAGTCATAGTACACAAAGATCAGAGTTCGTGTTCAGCGTGTGTATCTTCAGATAGTTGCTGAAGGCTGATTGACTTCAGAGGTTCTTGATGTCTTTATGATAGTGATTTCTTCAAAGTAAAAACTCATCAGATCCTAGAGTGTACTTCAGATTCAGAGCGTTTGATTCTTCTCTCTACGTATAACTTTATGCGGTTTCTTTTGTTCAGAGTCAGAACCTCTGCTTGAATAACTTCTAGGTGGTCATTTTGGACTTACATGTATATCATATGTATGTCTATCTGACCCTTTTTTTTATTAGAGTCCTGCACACTTAGATAAATTATGCCAGGGTACTAATTTGTTTCATCCTTTGTTAACATCAAAACCTTAGAGATGAATTGTAGACACGGAATCTTGTTCTTACAACAGAAAGTGCTCGAGCAAGCTTATGTTGAACATGATGTGACTGTGGATCAGTTTGACCACATTGTTGCCAATATTACTTCTTGCAATAATCTAAGCTTTTGTGATGAAGAGCTTCCTGAAGAATGCAGAAATCACAATTCGGTGATGCATATTTTGATGAATTGTAAGGAGGACACTATGTCCAATGTGTTGGTTGACACTGGTTCATCTTTCAATGTGCTTCAGAAGTCGACTTTATGAAGGATTTCTTATCAAGGCGCCCCAATGAGATACAACTGCGTAATCATCAAAGCATTTGATGGTTCTTGAAAACTGTCATTGGTGAAGTGAACCTTCTAGTGAAAATAGGTCAGAGTGATTTCCAAATTACTTTCCATGTAATGGATATCCACCCAACCTACTGTTCTCTATTGGGAAGGCCATGGATCCATGAAGCAGGAGCTGTGACGTCTACTCTACACCAAAAGTTTAAATTCATGAAGAACGGCAAGCTTGTCGTTGTTGGTGGAGAGAAGGCATTATTCGTAAGCCATTTGTCATCTTTTATATATGTTGAAGCTGAGGAGGAGGTTGGAAGGCCGTTCCAAGCCTTGTCTATTGATGAGGAAAAGGAAACAGGGGCACCCATGTCTTCTTTAAAAGATGCACAAAAGGCTATTGAGGTTGGCAGCATTAATCAGTGGGGTCGTATGATAGAGATTGTTGAGAGCAACAATAGGGCCAGATTGGGATTTCAACTAGGGTCGTTCAACATCAGAACTGAAGTTATGCAACAAAGATTCCGCAATGGAGGGTTCATTCATGGGAATGATCAACACTCAGCTGCCATTATTGAAGACAGTGATGATGAAGACGAAGCTTGCGCCAACTTTGTGACGTATGGCCAGACTTGCAACAACTGGGTTGTTGTTGATGTTCCTACTGTTATTCATCGCTCTAAGTAATTTGTTTTCATTTTTAAAGAAAAATCCTTCTCTTATTCCTAAGGGAGAAGTGAACATTGTTGGGCACTTTTACTATTATCATCAATAAAATACAATTTTATTCATCCGCATCTATGATGTTTTATTTTTACTTTTTGCTTTTCTGAAAATGGTAATCACAAAAAACATAAATAAATAATAATCTTCCATATGCATAGTATTTGGTCACAATTCACTTCTCTAAAATCAAAATATCAAATCATTATGCATGTTGATTCTCAAACCCATTGAATACAATGATCATACTCCCTCTCCAAACTTTGATTTCCCTGTTTTCGAAGTTGAGGAAGAGACTGATGATGAAGAAGTATCTGATGAGTTATCTCGTTTACTTGAGCAGGAGGAAAAATCCATTCAGTCATTTAAAGAGCAGATTGAACTAGTCAACTTGGGTTCCGAAGATGATGTGAAAGAAGTTAAGATTGGGTCTCAACTCTGTCCAGAAGCTAATAAGGGGTTGATTAATCTTATTTGAGAATATTCTTATGTGTTTGCTTGGTCCTATCAAGACATGCCTGGTTTGGATTCTGAGATTGTGGAGCATAAAGTGTTCGCCAGTCAAGCAGAAATTGAGAAGAACGCATCCTGATATGGCAGTAAAGATCAAAGAGGAAGTGTAAAAGCAGATTGATG
Organism: Lathyrus oleraceus; assembly: GCF_024323335.1. Lineage (NCBI taxonomy): Eukaryota > Viridiplantae > Streptophyta > Magnoliopsida > Fabales > Fabaceae > Lathyrus > Lathyrus oleraceus. The sequence continues at coordinate 443,445,199 of NC_066581.1, forward strand.
TTGGTTTCCCTATTATCTCCGAATATCCGCAGTGGGTGGCCAACATTGAGCATGTTCCGAAGAAAGATGGAAAAGTTTGCATGTGTGTTGATTATAGAGATTTGAACAAAGCTAGTCTGAAAGATGATCTTCTCTTGTCACACATTGATATGTTGGTAGACAATACAACTAAATTCAAAGTCTTTTCATTTATGGAAGGATTTTCCGGTTATAATCAGATCAAGATGGCACCTGAAGATATGGAGAAGACCATATTCATTACGCCCTGGGGAACATTCTGTTACAGAGTGATGTCTTTCGATTTAAAGAATGATGGTGCAACATACTAGAGAGCCATGACCACTCTTTTTCATGATATGATGCATAAAGAGATTGAATTTTATGTTGATGATATGAATGCCAAATAAAGTGATAAAGAAGAACATGTTGAGCACTTGTTGATGTAATTCCAGCGTTTGAGGAAGGGTATTGAAGTTGATCCTGCCAAGGTCAAAGCAATACAAGAAATGCTTGTGCCCAAAACTGAGAAGCATGTCAGAGGTTTTCTTGGTCGCCTGAATTATATCTCAAGATTTAATCGCATATGACTACCACATGTTCACCTATATTCAAGCTTCTTCGAAAAGATTAGCCTTGTGATTGGACCAAAGATTGATGGAAAGCTCTTGACAATATCAAAGAGTATCTACTAGAGCCTCCGATTCTATCTCTGTCTGTTAAAGGAAGACCATTGATCATGTATCTGACCGTGCTTGATGAGAGTATGGGATGTGTTCTTGGTCATCCAGATGAATCTGGAAAGATAGAATATGCAATTTACTACCTCAGCAAGAAGTTCACCAACTGCGAGACTCGGTATTCCATGGTTGAAAAGACATGTTGCGCATTGGCTTAGGTTGCTAAGCGTCTACGCCAGTATATGTTGAATCATACTACTTGGTTGATATTCTAAATGGATCCAATCAAGTACATTTTTTAGAAGCCTTCTTTAACTGGGAGGATTGTGTAACACCCCAAAATTTGCCCTCCTTATTCACGTATTCATTTTTAGGTCATTTAACATTAGATATATTGCATTTCATCATGTCAATCGGGATTAGCTCCAAAAAGCTTGAACATCATCCAGGACACTTTATGGGTTCTATTTAGATGATCAGTCAACACAAGGGAAAGACTTGAGTTACTTCCAACAGGGGTCTATTCGTCAGTCAAAACGTTAATCTTGTTTGTTCATGAGCTGTCATGCTCGCTAGGCGAAGCCCACGTGTTTAAAAAAAAAAAAAGAAAAAAAAAACGAAAAGAAAAAAAAAACGAAAAACGAAAAAAAAATGAAAAAAAAAAATTAAATTAAATAAATAAATAAAATATAATAGAAAAATCTTGGACTTGGACCTCTCTCATTTGAGCCCACAAAGCCATGAAAATCAGGTTATAAAAGAGGGAGAACAGACAGAAAAAGGAAGAGAAGCAAAATACTCTGAGGTTTCCTTGGAACAAAACCCTGGACAAAACCTGGATGGAAACCAAGACAGAGAGAGTGAGAATTAATCTGCAGCAACCTTCAGGCAACTCTGAAAGGTTCATTCTGACTCACACACTTTCAGCTCAAGCAAACCCTAACATTGGTTTGCAAATCCAGCCGTGCCATTTGATTTCAACCGATCTCTCCAATCAGGTTTGCCCTTATTCCCATTACCTTTGTGCTTTGAAGTTGAATACTCTGAATGTTTGAGGTATGATGGATGAATTTCATTAGGTTTTTGCCCACGGGTTCATAATTATGTATGAAGGTATAAATAATGCCTTGAATGCTTAATCGTTTAATTTCTGAAGTGTATGCCACAGGGTTTGAGGTTTCTGAAAGCATACTGTTATCCATGAAAAAAATGCTTATCGTGTTTCACTAACCCTGTTGTTGAGTTTTTGTGAGGGCTCACATACTCTTGCAGGGATAGCTTGCCTGGTGTTCCACTTTATTTGTGGGATACCACTTGGAGGTTTCATTCCGATTACCTGTACTGACTCACTTTCTTTGATGGTGTTAGCTTCGAAGGATCCCTGGGTATCACATTCCTCTAATTGTTGTTACTTCGGATCTTTATCTGTGTGGTACCTTTTACATTTTTCCCGCATTTTACTGCTTTCCTAGCTGGAAGACCTCGATAGGAGGCAATGTTTTTGTGTGTTTATTTTCTTTTACAGGTTCCTTCGTCCAGGACTCCTTTTGCATGAGCATCCATAACCCTACCAACTCATTGATTTTTCTTCTCCTAAGAACACGTTAACTCCTTCTACTACAGGCGAGTAAGTCTACAAAGGTAGAGCATCCGGTAGATTGCGTAGTAACGTCGTTCGTCCAAAACCCAATCCATAACCCCGTAGTTAGCCGAACTACGGCTTGCTCTGACTCTCATTCCAGATGAGATACGTATGCATAAGACGCAATGTCTTAGCGAGCACAATTACCCTTAACCCCTAGGTAGTCGAGCTACGAAGACTCTGATTCTCATATTTAGATGAGATACGTATGCAGTGGATGCGACATCCGTGCGAGTCATTTTCTTTTGACCCTTTTTTTTTAGTAAATAACACATTAGATAAACCCACACCCTTTAGACAAGAATTACAAAAGTGGATCCCGTAGAGTACTACGGATGCGTAGGGGTGCTAATACCTTCCCTTCGCATAATCGACTCCCGAACCCAAGATTTGGTTGCGAGACCCTGTCTTGTCCTTTCCTTTTTCCAGGTTTACTTCGAGCGTTTCCTTTCCCTCCTTTGGGATAAATAACGCACGGTGGCAACTCTCCTGTCTTTCTGCGCCGGTTGTTTTTTTTCGCATTCCATTTTTCAGGTTGCGACAGCTGGGGACCCGGTTTCCCTAAGCGAGTCCCTCCTAGCTTTTGTAGGTTGTTTGTTTATTGGGTGTTTATTCTTTTGTACAATTATTTATCTTTCAGCATTTACCTGCTTTATTGCATTGTGTACATATGACTGCCGTATCTGCTGGTTCTGTTTGTGAGATGAGTTCTATACCCGGACTCGAGTGCAATTAAGATAGGAGAATGGCATAGTCTTGTTGACTTGTGTGGAGTTATTCCTTAGCAAGTTGACTTGCAAGCCCATTCACTTGGTGGAGGTCATGTTGGGATCAATAATGTCAAACAAGTAAGTTGTGGGTAGACATTACTTTTTCCAATATAGACCTTAGAAGCCAAGGACCTTAGTTTATGAAACCCATCTTGGCCTATTTGTAGGATGTAGTGCGAAAGTCGTTCAAGTGTAAGATTTGATACGATTGTTACGCGATACTACACTCATAAGAGTCTCTCTTGAGAATATTTTCTGAATACGAGTAGTCGTTCCTCCGATAATATCTGAAAGATGGGATTATGACTATGGGAACCTTTTGTAGAACCTGTTTGGCAGGTTTAAACTTTAGTACACTCCCTTTGGGTGGTTCTTAACCTAAACTCCATGCTCGTGACTTACAACAACCCCTTGATTCATGGTCGATCCGTTCAGGTATCCTTAATATCAATGAAACTTGGGTGTTGATAAGGTGTAAACCATAATCCACCAAAAATGGATGGTTGATATTAAGGATAACATGATCCATCCCATGACCTTTATTTGGTGTGCTTTGCTTGATCCTCTTAATTTCTCTCCAGGCAGTGCAACCTGACAGATGTTCAAGCGGATCCAGCAATTCTGATTGACATGCCATTACATTGCATAACATCATCTGCATATTTTCATCCAACATCTCATGCTTATTCATTTGCAGGGTATTCCCTTTTTAAGGGGGGGCCTTAAAATTGAATAAGTAGTGCATCGCATACCATGCATACTAACCCTTGTTTGTTTTGCAGGTGTCGCCGCAGTGTCTAATGTTTGTTCCCTGTATCAGGCAGTTATTGGTCCCAAGCGAGTTCACAGGTACCCGACAAAGGAAAACCGTCCACGACTAGCAATGGACCAGATACAGAAAGAACTGGATGATATGCGTGAAAGGATGGATCAGTTCATGACATTGATGACTGGTATGGCAGAAGGCCAAGCGAAGCTGAAGGAATTGGTTGAGCAACCGAGGCCCGATCCAGAGGTGGAAATACCAAGTGCTGAGGGGAACCCTGGTAACCCTGGGAACACTAATAACCCTGTGAACACTGGAAACGCGGGTAACGCAAATGTTGATGGAAACTCGGGTAATGTTGGCAACACGGGAAATGTTGGGAATGGTATTGGCGGAAGGTACAATGTGAATCAAGGGATTCGGATTAACGGGCGCCCCGTTACTGAAGATTGTCAGTATGATCAATTTTCTTTGCACGACGAGGCCCTCGAGACCACTCGCCGTATGGATGAGCTTGCTGAGAAGCTCAAATCTTTGGAGTCTCAAAATTCCTTAGGTTTTGATGTCACCAATCTTGGTCTGGTTCCGGGAGTAAGGATCCCTCACAAGTTCAAACCCCCTACTTTTGAGAAATACAACGGGGCTTCTTGCCCATGCACTCATCTCCAATCTTATCTGGGAAGGTTGGGAGCTCACACTGAAGATGAAAAGCTGTGGATTTACTATTTTGAAGATAGTTTAACTAGAGCTTCTCGTGAATGGTATTCTCATTTGTCTCGTACTACCATCAAGAGCTGGAAAGACTTGGCAGAGGCTTTTGTCACGCAATATCAATACAACTTGGACATGGCTCCAAATCGGACCTTGTTGCAAGGAATGTCTCAGACTTCCAAGGAAACCTTTAGAGAATATGCTCAGCATTGGAGACAGATTGTTGCGTCCGTCCAACCCCCTATGTCTGAAAGGGAGATGGTGGACATGTTCATAAACACTCTTCAAGGAAATTATATTGAGAGATTTGTTGCTTGCCTGTCAATCAGCTTTGCAGAGATAGTGATTGCTGGAGAAAGGATCGAGAGTCTGTTGAAGATAGGCCGAATTCAAGACAATAGTGCTTCCAACTCATCAGTTCCCAAGAAACCGTTTGCTGGTAACGGTCAGCGAAGAAGAGAAGGTGAGACGAGCGTTGTATATGCCGGCAGAGGCAGGGGAAGAGGACGCCCTAATTATTATCAAGATCAAGTGGCCGCAGTCACTATTCCAACGCCTGTTCCTCAACTGCAGTATCATCCGCAACATCAACCCAGGTACAACAATCAACAACAAGGAGGTAATTCGGGTCAACAGAGACCCTATCAACAACGTCCAAGGTAGGCGGACCGAGTCATTGAGCCAATCCCAATGCCTTATTCTGTATTACTTCCCAAGCTGATTGACATGAATCTGGTTACGTTGAGAACTCTGGCCCCACCGGTCGATCCCAACAATCTGCCTAGAGGTTATGATGTCACCGCCAGATGTGCTTTTCACTCCAACGCACCTGGCCATACTACAGATAATTGCAAGGCTCTCCAGCTAAAGGTACAAGATTTGAGAGATGCTCAGGCCATCAATTTTTCTCCGGTGCCTAATGTTATCCAAAACCCGATGCCAGCTCACAGCGGGCAGAGGATTAATGTTGTTGATAATGGGGAAACTTTGAATTTGGTTTCTGATGTGGCTAATGTGAAGACTTCGCTATCGGTGGTCAAAGACCGACTCTTGAAAGGACGGATTTTCCCAGGCTGTGGGGAAGAGTGCAGAAAGTACAGAACCAACAACGGTAAACATCGAAAGTCCAACACCAGTTACAATTTACTCTGACATCCCTCAACCGACTTTGGTTAGTCCGGTCACCATCACGGTACCAGGACCTGTTCCGTATGAGAAAGACAGCGCTATCCCGTGGCACTATGAGGCTGATATCTACTGCCAGGGGTAGAAAGTTAACAGGGAAGACATTGACATTGGTAGCTCCGCTGTAGACAATGTTGGAGGAATTGGTGGCTTCACTCGCAGTGGACGCCTATTTGCACCATCAACATTGCGCACGAATGCTGAAGCTGAGGCAGCTGCCAAGGCTAAAGGAAAACAGGTATCCACCGAAGAGGTTACTACCGAGGAAGCTCCTCCTAAGACCGCATTCGAGAAGGAAGTGGATGAGTTTATGAGGATTATCAAGAAAAGTGACTACAAGGTAGTCGACCAGCTAAATCAGACACCCTCAAAGATCTCCATTCTCTCATTATTGATGTGCTATGAGGCACACAGAGCAGCCCCGTTGAAAGTACTGAATATGGCTTAAGTTCCCCCAGAGATAACTGTTGACCAGCTGGAGTCGGTAGTTTCGAATGTACACACTAGCCATGCGCTAGGTTTCACCGATTATGACCTAACATCTAAGGGCAGCCTTGCATATCACAATGGAATGAAAAGGGACGGTGCTTTCCCATGTTTTGGTTGATACAGGTTCTTCTCTGAATGTTCTCCCAAAGAAAGCCTTAACGGAGTCGGATTGCGATGACGCCACCCTGAGGGCGAGCAATTTAGTTGTAAGGGCTTTTGATGGCTCTAAGCGAGCTGTTTGTGGCGAAGTTGAGTTGCCAGTTAAGATTGGACCGCAGGTATTCAAGAGTACCTTTTATGTGATGGATATCCAGCCTGCCTATAGCTATCTGCTAGGTCGACCCTGGATTCATGTTGCCGGTGCTGTTACTTCTACTCTCCACCAGAAGCTCAAATATGGACTAGAAGGTCAGATCATCACCGTCTGTGGTGAAGAGGATATTTTTGTTAGCCACCTGTCTACATTTAAGTATGTGGAGATGGATGGCGAGATGCATGAGATGTTGTGTCAGGGCTTCGAAGCCATAAACATCAGTGAGGTCGCGCCCGAAACTGTCTTTTCACCTGAGTCTGAGAAGGTCGGGACTTCTATCTCTTCATACAAGCAAGCTGTTGAAGTGGTTAAAGCTGGTAATGCCCAAGGCTGGGGAAAATTTGTGGAGCCAATCATAAAAGAAGACATGTTTCGATTGGGGTATACTCTGGGGTATCACATGCATAACAAAGTCTTAAACTTTGACCAAGGTGTAATGACTCATCTGTAGGGCCAGCCATTTAGTTACATTTCGCAATTATTTTCATCATCAATAAAGGACAGCTTTTGCAAACAATTTTGTGTTCTCTTTCTTTCAATTATTTTTACTTTTTGAAAAACGGCAATGTTTCTTTTTCATGTTTCTTTCTCGTTTTTCTTTCCAAAAAACACCTCGTAAAACTGATCACCCGGATCTCACTGCTAACGACACTGCTATGGCCATGTATGACTTCGACAATCCTATCTATCAAGCCAAAGAAGGGGTTGAGGAAGATTGTGAATTGCCTGAGGAGTGTGCCAGGTTGTTGAAACAGGAGGACCGAGCTATCACACCTTATCAGGAGGTGGTTGAGACCATCAACATTGGTACCGAAGACGACAAGAAAGAGATCAAGATCGGGGCCAGTCTACAGGCCGAGAGGAAAAGACCGTTGATCATGTACTTGACTGTGTTAGAAAGGTCAATGGGTTGTGTGCTCGGTCAGCATGACGAGTCAGGTCGAAAAGAGCATGCAATATACTACCTTAGCAAAAAGTTTACCGACTGTGAACAAAGATACTCACTGCTCGAGAAAACTTGTCGCGCTTTGGCATGGGCTGCTCGCCGACTAAGACAGTATATGTTGACTCACACGACTCTATTGATATAAAAGATGGATCAAGTCAAGTATATTTTTGAAAAGCCAGCGTTTACCGGAAGGGTTGCTAGGTGGCAAATGATGCTGACAGAGTATGACATCCAATACACTTCACAAAAAGCCATCAAAGGAAGTGTCTTGTCAGACTATCTTGCCGCACAAGCGATTGATGATTACCAACCTATGAGGTTCGACTTTCCTGATGAGGACATCATGTTTCTCAAATCGAAATATTGCGAGGAACCACTCTCGGAGGAGGGGCCTGACCCTGAATCCAAATGGATTATGATGTTTGATGGGGCGGTCAACGTCAATGGTCGCGGAGTTGGTTCAGTGTTGATCACACCGGAGGGGGTTCATATGCCATTTTGTGCCAGAATAACTTTTCCCTCCACCAACAATGAAGCCGGACGAAGCAGAATTAGTCCGTTCTCGATACAATCAGCTAAGCCTAGTTTAGGAAAAGAGACTAGCAGCTATATGCCATGGCCAGCTATATCAGAGACGGACTAAGAGAGCGTTTGATCAGAAAGTGCGCCCTCGGGAGTATCGAGTCGGTGAATTGGTACTCAAAAGAATTCTTCCTCCCAACACAGATCACAGGGGTAAATGGACACCGAACAACGAGGGTCCATACGTGGTTAAAAGAGTTTTCTCTGGCGGAGCTCTGATGCTAACAACCATGGATGGCGAAGACTTCCCGTCCCCTGTCAACTCAGACGCAGTTAAAAAATACTTCGCATAAAATAGACCCGCTGGACTGTAAAAAGAATAGTCCAGGCAAAAAAGGGGCATCCCGACGAACCAAAAAAAAAATGAAGAGGTTCAGGCAAAAATTAGGGATATAAAAATAAAAAAAAATTTACACCCGGTGAGTCGAAAACCCGAAAGGGCGGCTCAGGAAAAAAAGGGTATCCCGGTGGATTGAAAACCCAAAAGGGCGGTCCACACAAAAGTTAGGGAATAAGCGAATAACTGTGATCTGAGTTCATCCGTGTTATATCACCGTTTCATTCAATTCGACAATCTTCGAAGGTAAAAGATCGACTAATCATCCACTTCAGAAAGCAAGATGAGCAGAGCGTCTTGAGGACATATGAGCCATAGCAGAGTCGAAACTCGGTGGGACCCCGTTTCCACATTGCCATTAGGATAGTTTCTCTTGTTCAATTTATAGCGATCGCCTCTTTCCAGGGATCAGCTTCCTGATGTACTCGCCTATTCCTGGAACAAATTTTTCAACCAACAAAAGTTGAATAATTCAGTTAAAAAGCCTCTTTACTTTTCATTTATCAGTTTGTTTGCAAAAGATGTCTGAATTCTTGAGGAAACATATTGCATCTGAATGTAATGGTGGCTTTTGTAGATGAATTGCGCAGGAAAACAATCAAAATTGCTTTGAATATGCTTAATCCAGGACGGTGAATTCAAACCGAGTAATTCCCCGGGGCATACGTGTATTTTTTGGTTACAGGTCACAGGAACCGGATGCCAAGTCATGAATCCTCACCCCAAGCGGTTGACAAAGCCTCTCCTCTGCAGAGCAGGTTCCCCAGTAGAGTTGACAGTATCCAGACTGTATATCCCCAGTAGAGTTGACAGTATCCAGACTGTATATCCCCATCAGAGTCGACAGTGCCAGACTGTATCTTCCCAGCAACATCGGAGTAGTCGCATACCCAACAGAGAAGAGGGTGGTGTTCCCAGTGTTCATCTCGTCCCCAGCAGATTATTTTTTTAATAGATTTGTTTTAATACCCAGCTGAGGACGATTAGCAAGTTCATATCCCCAACAAAGGTCGATTCCTACGAAATTTCCCCAGGAAGTGCTTTCCTCACAAACTCTCCTCGCAGAGCCTAGCCAAGCAAAGTTTCCATAGTTGATACTTCCCCAGCGAGGTCAACTTTTCAAAAAAGGCTGGTTTATTTTCGGTGGCTCCCCGGTCCCGGTAGACGGATCGTTCCCCACAGAGCATTCAAGGATTGATACATCGATCCGCTCCCTACCAAAGTTGCTTCCCCAGGCAGATTTCTTTTTTCTTTTGCACCATGCATTTGCATTTGCATGCATATCAAACATACACATAAGCTGATAAACAGGTTCTTCAAAACAGACTGAAAAATTACTTTACAACAAAAGTCATGAGATTCGGCGAGAGGATCAAGTGTGTGTGTGACTCATGAGGGTCATTTCGAAGATTCAGCCTGAGAATCGTTTTCTAGAGGTCCAGCCTGAGGGTCATTTCGAAGATTCAGCCAGAGAGTCGACTACGAGCGTTATTTCCCCAGCAAGCCAGCTGGAGGAATAGATTGACAGTATAACAGAAAATCAACCTACAAGAGGATCCAGCCCGCGGATCGCATTAAAAAACAAAGTCTAATCGAAGAGTCCTTATAACATGTTCTAGCCTGAAGAATATGTACGAAGCCCAAAAGTGGGATATTCTCGAAGCTGCATATCTAACATAAAGACTGTAGATTTCGAAAGAGGGTCAACCAATGCATGCCCCAGATGCGAGAACCTGATGATGGGAATTTATCATCAAAACAATCCAAATCTAGCTAGAAGATCAAAGTCAGGTCTAGCCCGAAGACCGAAAAATAGATAGATTCAGTCAGAGAATCAAAGAAAATAGATTCAGCCAGAGAATCGAAACAAAGGAGATCTAGCCAGAAGATCGACGAAGATCTAGCCAGAAGATAGAAGTCAGGTCTAGCCCGAAGACCGGAAATAGATTCAGCCAGAGAATCGAAACAAAGGAGATCTAGCCAGAAGATCGAAAAAGATCTAGCCAGAAGATCGAATAGATAATATATTTATGGTACACTTGTGTTGAAGATCATTCTTCCCCTATTGAGTTTGATTCAGGTATTTCAACTTTGTTCTGGTCTACCTGTTTCCCCTATAGAGTTTCCCTTTTCCCCAATACCTTTCCGTTTTTATTTTGATTTTGTTTTAAATTGTTAACATTTTAGTTTTTAGTCTGTTTAAAATTAAGAAAAACCATAAAATATCTCTTTCGTATACAATCACCATGTGACACTTGGCATTTGTTTTATTTTTTAAACTTTGTTAATTTGGACTATGGAGGATGCAACACGTGGCTTTGCTTGAAGATATTTTATCTCCCTCTCACGTTTTATGGCTCAGATTTTTTCCACCTTGTTGATTCTAAGTGTTGGCAGCAATTTTGGTAAAACAAAGAGTGTTCACAAGATGTTATGTGTGATGTCTTAACATGAGATATCCTATGTACCTGCTGGAGTTAAAGAACATATGCAAGCAGGATTGTTTCAGAATGCCACATACAATGACAAGGCTTCGGTTATTGGTTGTACCTGCTGGAGCTTATATGGAAGACATGTTCATGCAGGGTTGTTTCAGATGACATACACAATGTCATGGTATCTGATATGGATGTACCTGCTGGAAGTTATAAAAAGAATAATTGGATTATGCAGGATTTTTCCAGGATGTCAGACCCGATGTCATGACATCCTGTACACAGAACATTCAGTATGAATGTCTGGTGTTTGTGATTGCACAATTAATGGCAATCATTGGATGATTGAAGATATGGCTAGCTGGCACATTCAATCATGGATTACAACCAGATTTACTTATTTTCCATGGAGATCTCTACAGCTGTTATAAAAAGATTTGATTGGAAAATATATTTAGGGTTTTCATGATGTCCAATGCTTCTATAAAAAGGGACTTAGAAAACCCGTATGAACACACAACCAAGACTGAGCGAAATAGAGAGAGAGCTAGGGTTTGTGTCTGTTTTAATCGTAAGACTTGTAGGTCATTCAAGTCATCCATTGATGATTGAATTGGACTGATTTGTGGTTGTAATTTGTCACTCTAAAGCTGTTAAGCAAGAGTGTGTGTCCACTTGATCAAAGCTGTGAAGCAAGATCAAGTGTGTGTCTTCTTGATCAAAGTTGTGAAGCAAGATCAAGAGTGTGTCTTCTTGATTGAAACTGTGAAGTAAAATCAAGAGTTTGTAAATGAAAAGTAGTTTCTTTTCACAAGGGATTTTTGTTTAAGATCACTGGTGTGTGATTGTAAGGGAAGTGAGTGGGTTCTCATATCTAAGAGTGCTTAGGTAGAAGTTGCACGGGTAGAGATTAGGTGAGAAAGACTGTAACTTGTTGAAGTGTACGGATAGTCTTTGAACTAATTCTATTTTAGTGAATTTCCTTCCTGGCTTGGTAGCCCCCAGACGTAGGTGAGTTGCACCGAACTGGGTTAACAATTGCTTGTGTTATTCGCTTTACCATTCCGTTTATTTTATCCATTATGTGTTAGCAGATATCAGTGTCGTAACATTACCTTCGACATCTTATATCTGATACCAGAATTTCAATTGGTATCAGAGAAGGCATCCTGCTCTGGTTCTGGGTGAGATCTAGGGGCAATACTTTCCGGTACAATGGAAAGAGATGGAGGATCTGTTCATAGGCCACCAATCTTGGATGGTTCTAACTATGACTATTGGAAACCTCGAATGGTAGCGTTTCTAAAATCCCTTGACAACAAGGCGTGGAAAGCTGTGTTAACAGGTTGGGTACATCATGTCATTACTAAAGAAGGAGAAGCCACCACTAAGAAGCCTGAAGAACAATGGTCCAAGGAAGAGGATGATCTTGCTCTTGGAAACTCTAAAGCCTTGAATGCAATATTCAATGGGGTGGACAAGAATATTTTCAGGCTGGTAAACAACTGTGAAATGGCCAAAGAGGCTTGGGACATTCTCAAGACCACTCATGAAGGCACCTCTAGGGTAAAGATGTCGAGACTTCAGCTGCTCACCTCCACGTTTGAAAACTTAAGAATGAAAGAAGATGAAAATATTCATGAATTCTATATGAGTATCCTTGAAATTGCCAATGCCTCTGGAGCCTTGGGGGAGAAGATGTCAGATGAAAAGTTAGTAAGAAAAATACTCAGATCACTCCCCAAGAGATTTGCTATGAAAGTAACAGCCATAGAAGAATCACAAGACATCTCAAATATGAGAGTTGACGAGCTAATTGGATCCCTCCAAACGTTTGAGATGGGAATATGTGATGGAGCTGAAAAGAAAGCCAAGAGCATAGCATTTATGTCAAACACTGAAGAGGAAGATAAGGAAGATGGTCAAGATATTGATGAAGACCTAGCAAATGAGATAGCAATGCTGGGAAGACAGTTCAACAGACTGATAAAAAGGGTAGATGTGAGAGCAAAGGGAAATGTCAAGAACATCACATCTGACAAATCCAATAGCTTTGGTAAGAAACCAAAGTCTGAAGAAAAGCCCAAAGATGTTCAGTGCTATGAGTGCAATGGGTGTGGTCATATTAAAACTGAATGTGGGACCTACCTAGGAAACAAAAGAGGAGTCTTGTGGCCTCTTGGTCTGATGGAAGTGAAGCAGAAGAAGCCACAAACCATGTGACTGCTTTGACAAGAAGATGGGGGTTTGAGGAAGAATCAATTGATGATGAAAGAACCCTTAAAGAATTGTACCACAGAAGGACAAGAGTGTGCAGACAAGTTGACATCCATAAGAAAATGATAGCTCAGCTGGAAAATGAAAAGGAAGAGCTTGTGGAAACCATCTCTAAATTAAAGGTGGAAGTTGTATTCTTGAATTCCAAACTAGATGAGATGACTAAGTATGTAAGAATGCTTAACAATGGATCTTCCATCTTAGACAAGATTCTCCAGACTAGCCAAATAACAGGAAACAAATCTGGTATTGGATTCAAGGCTGAGTACAGTTACACTGGTTGTAAACCAAAATCCAAACCTAAGTACAGCCATGTTAAAAGCAAACCTGAGATGTCACAACAGCAAAAAGGGAAGCATCAAAGATGGAAATGCCAATACTGTAGACAATTTGGCCACCTGAAGCCCTTTTGCTATAAGCTATGTGGCTATCCTGGCCCTGTTCAGTCTCAATACAAATCAAGGTCCAAGCATCACAAAACTGTCAACAAAAAGCAATGGGCTCCTAAGACAAAGGTCACAAGTCTCATAGCTCACACTTCCCTCAGAGTTTCTGCCAAAGAAGATTGGTATTTTGACAGTGGTTTCTCCAGACATATAATTGGGAACAAAAATCTGCTAACTGAACTTCATCCTCATGCCATGAGTTATGTCGCCTTTGGTGATGGTGCAAAGGGGGAAATCAAGGGAATGGGTAGGCTGGATTGCCCAGGAGTTCCTGACCTTGATGATGTCCTACTTGTTAAGGGATTAACTGCTAATCTTATAAGCATCAGTCAACTGTGTGATCAAGGTCTGAATGTAAACTTCACCAAAACTGAATGTCTGATTACTAACAGAGAAAATAAAGTAATCATGAAGGGAGTTAGGTCCAAAGATAACTGCTACATGTGGAGCTCTCAAGATACTGGATACTCTTCAATGTGTTCCTTAGCCAAAGAAGAAGAAGTAAAAATATGGCATCAAAGATTGGGCCATCTGCACCTGAAAGGTATGAAGAGAATCATATCAATTGAGGCTGTTAGAGGAATTCCCAACTTAAAGATTGATGAGGGAAAAATCTGTGGAGAATGTCAGATTGGAAAACAAACAAGGATGTCACACCAGAAGCTCAGACATGACACGACTACCAAAGTCCTGGAACTACTTCCTATGGACTTGATGGGACCCATGCAAGTAGAAAGCCTTGGTGGGAAGAAATATGCATATGTAGTAGTAGATGATTTCTCCAGATACACCTGGATCAATTTTATAAGAGAAAAATCTGATGTATTTGAAGTCTTTAAGGAGATGTGTCTGAAACATCAAAGGGAAAAAGAAAGTCCTGTTGTCAAAATTAGAAGTGATCATGGAAAGGAGTTCGAGAACAACAAATTTGCTGAATTCTGCTCTTCAGAAGGAATTCATCATGAGTTCTCATCTCCCATCACTCCCCAACAAAATGGTGTGGTGGAAAGAAAAAATAGGACTCTACAAAAATCAGCCAGAGCTATGATTCACGCTAAGAAGTTACCCTATCACTTTTGGGCTGAAGCCATGAACACAGCCTGCTATGTCCACAACAGAGTGACATTAAAGAAAGGGACTCCCACAACCCTTTATGAAGTCTGGAAAGGAAGAAAACCTATAGTAAAATATTTCCATGTATTTGGTAGCAAATGCTATATCTTGGCTGATCGTGAGTAAAGAAGGAAGATGGATCCCAAAAGTGATGAAGGAATATTTTTGGGCTATTCAACAAACAGCAGAGCCTACAGGGTCTTCAATTCCAGAACTAATATGTTGATGGAATCCATAAATGTAGTGGTTGATGATCAACAGACTGAAGTCACAGACGATGTCGAGACATCTCTGAATGATTCTCCAACTGACACCTCAGACAAGAATAAGGAAGAAGAACCACCTCAAGCTAAACCTGAAGATGACAAAATCGACAAGGGACCCTCTATCAGAATTCAGAAGGATCATCCCAAAGACCTTATAATAGGAGACCCAGATAACGGAGTCACTACTAGATCAAAGGATGTAATCTCACATGGTTGCTTTGTGTCAAAGATTGAACCTAGAAACATCAAGGAAGCCTTGACTGATGAGTTCTGGATCAATGCCATGCAAGAAGAGTTAGGTCAATTCAAGAGGAATGAAGTATGGGAATTGGTCCCTAGACCTGAAGGAGTGAATGTCATAGGTACAAAGTGGGTATATAAGAATAAATTTGATGAACAAGGGGTTGTTACTAAAAACAAAGCTAGATTAGTAGCTCAAGGATATACTCAAGTTGAAGGAGTTGACTTTGATGAGACTTTTTCTCCTGTGGCTCGCCTTGATTCCATTAGATTATTGCTTGGAGTGGCATGTATTCTGAAATTTAAACTGTTTCAGATGGATGTAAAAAGTGCCTTTCTAAATGGCTACCTAAATGAAGAAGTATATGTTGAACAGCCTAAAGGCTTCACAGATCCAAATCTTCCACAACATGTGTACAAATTGAAGAAAGCCCTCTATGGGTTAAAACAAGCTCCCAGTGCCTGGTATGAGAGACTCACAGTGTTCCTCACTGACAACGGATATAGGAAAGGAGGTATTGAAAAAACTCTGTTTGTAAAGAATGAAGGAGGGAAGCTCATGGTGGCACAAATATATGTAGATGACATTGTTTTTGGTGGGATGTCAGAACAGATGGTTGAACATTTTGTTAGACAAATGCAATATGAGTTTGAGATGAGCCTTGTTGGAGAACTGACCTACTTTCTTGGTTTACAAGTCAAACAGATGGAAGACTCTATCTTCTTATCCCAAAGCAAGTATGCCAAGAACATTGTGAAGAAGTTTGGCATGGAGAATGCAAGCCATAAAAGAACACCTGCTCCTACACATGTAAAAATCTCCAAATATGAAAATGGTGTCAGTGTAGATCAAAGTCTATACAGAAGCATGATAGGCAGTCTGTTATATCTCACAGCAAGCAGACCTGACATTGCATTTGCTGTTGGTGTGTGTGCTAGATATCAAGCTGAACCAAAAGTCAGTCACATAAACCAAGTAAAGAGAATACTGAAATATGTCAATGGCACTAGTGACTATGGGATGTTATATACTCATGGATCTGGCTCACTGTTGATTAGATACTGTGATGCAGACTGGGCTGGGAGTGCTGATGATAGGAAGAGCACATCAGGAGGATGTTTCTTCTTAGGGAACAATCTGATTTCATGGTTCAGCAAGAAACAGAACTGTGTATCTCTATCCACTGCTGAAGCTGAATACATAGCAGCTGGAAGTAGTTGTTCTCAACTGGTCTGGATGAAATAAATATTGTCTGAATACAATGTCACACAAGAAGTCATGACATTATACTGTGATAACCTGAGTGCTATAAATATTTCCAAGAATCCTATTCAGCACAGCAGGACAAAGCACATTGATATCAGGCATCACTTCACCAGAGAACTTGTGGAAGAGAAGATCATAGCACTGGAGCATGTTCCTACAGAGAGGCAATTAGCTGGCTTATTCACAAAAGCTTTGGATGCCAATCAATTTGAATGTTTAAGAGGAAAATTGGGGATATGTGTGTATGAGAATCTATAGCAATCAAAGGAGTCTGTGGTTAGTTCTCACAAAAAGAGTATGGAGTTGTGTGAGGTATGGTGTAGTGAAAGAGGTGATGGGTGTAAAGATGCTATGAGATTTGCTCACCTTTGGTCAATTTTTACTAAAAAGAGGGAGAAGTATGTGGGGCTGGGTACTGGAGTTGTGAGATGTGTGCGGCTGAACTGGAGGACAATTATTATTGAAAGAAGTGCACAGGTGCGAAGACAGAATGGTGTTCTGTTTACAGATTTTTACAGATGTCAAAGAGGATGTGTTGATGTTGAAGCAGATGTCAGTATGACATTCTGGCTGGTACAGGTGTTGGAGTTACAGTAGCTGTTATATTTGATGAATGCACAGATTTAGGGGGAGAAGAAGTACCCTGGTGCATTGTGCATTTGTGTGTCTTACTAGTTGCATCCATAACTATTAATTCTGTTGATTGTTGCACAGATTTAGGGGGAGGAGAAGTACCCTTGTGCATGTGTGTATTACTAGTAGCCATAGCTAGTAATTGTTTTGCTTCTGCTGCTGATTAAACTACTGTTAAGTTGTTTAAACTGCTGATAGTTTGCCTTGTGAACAAAAAGGACAGATATATGTTTTAGCCAAAATTTGCCAAAGGGGGAGTTTGTTGATTCTAAGTGTTGGCAGCAATTTTGGTAAAACAAAGAGTGTTCACAAGATGTTATGTGTGATGTCTTAACATGAGATACCCTATGTACCTGCTGGAGTTAAAGAACATATGCAAGCAGGATTGTTTCAGAATGCCACATACAATGACAAGGCTTCTAATATTGGTTGTACCTGCTGGAGCTGATATGGAAGACATGTTCATGCAGGATTGTTACAGATGACATACATAATGTCATGGTATCTGATATGGCTGTACCTGCTGGAAGTTATAAAAAGAATAATTGGATTATGCAGGATTTTTCTAGGATGTCAGACCCGATGTCATGACATCCTGTACACAGAACTTTCAGTATGAATGTCTAGTGTTTTGTGATTGCACAATTAATGGAAATCATTGGATGATTGAAGATATGGCTAGCTGGCGCATTCAATCATGGATTACAACCAGATTTGCTTATTTTCCAAGGAGATCTCTACATCTGTTATAAATAGATTTGATTGGAAAATATATTTAGGGTTTTCATGATGTCCAATGCTTCTATAAAAAGGGACTTAGAAAACCTATTTGAACACACACCCAAGACACAGCGAAATAGAGAGAGAGAGCTAGGGTTTGTGTCTGTTTTAGTCGTAACACTTGTAGGTCATTCAAGTCATCCATTGATGATTGAATTGGACTGATTTGTGGTTGTAATTTGTCACTCTAAAGCTGTTAAGCAAGACTGTGTGTCCACTTGATCAAAGATGTGAAGCAAGATCAAGTGTGTGTCTTCTTGATCAAAGCTGTGAAGCAAGATCAAGAGTGTGTCTTCTTGATTGAAACCATGAAGTAAAATCAAGAGTTTGTAATTGAAAAGTATTTTCTTTTCACAAGGGATGGTTGTTTAAGATCACTGGTGTGTGATTGTAAGGGAAATGAGTGGGTTCTCATATCTAAGAGTGCTTAGGTAGAAGTTGCACGGGTAGAGATTAGTTGAGAAAGACTGTAACTTGTTGAAGTGTACGGATAGTCTTTGAACTAATTATATTTTAGTGAATTTCCTTCCTAGCTTGGTAGCCCCCAGACGTAGGTGAGTTGCACCGAATTGGGTTAACAATTGCTTGTGTTATTCGCTTTACCATTCTGTTTATTTTATCCATTGTGTGTTAGCAGATATCAGTGTCGTAACATTACCTTCAACATCTTATATCTGATACCAGAATTTCACTCCCACCAACTTCTTTTCTATATGTTCACATGATATTTCTCATCTTAAAAAAATCACAAAAAAAGCAGGAAAAGTTGTTTCTATCACATAACAAACCTCTCTTCTTTTTCCTCCAACAAACACAGCTCTGATACACTATCTTCATCGCCGACGAGTTCAAAACAACTTAATCAACACCGCATCCTTCATGGACACACACAACACACATGATCCACACACTTCACCTTTATTCATTCCTCACGCGTCATTGTGTCAAACCTAAACTGGCCACTCAACTCACCGTATACCCTCACCAACCACAACGAAAAATGAACGGCAACAACACCTAAAACATCCCATGAACCTAACTTAAAACCTCACCCAACATTATTTTCAAACCCAAAGAAACACTATTTTTTAAACTCAAACACGGAATAACAGAACTGAGTAGCATCTTTTAGCTTGGAAATCTAAAATGGAGCAAGAACCATCAACACTCGGAAAATGAAGAGAATCAGAAGCCACTGAGCTTGCAGGAAAACAACTGGATCTCTTCAAGGATGTGATGATTATAGGTCACGGTCTTCAAGGTTTATCTCTACATTATTTCAATCTTTATTGCAATGCAAAAAGGATGATTTCAACTCTCCAGTTATCAATATAGCCCTACTAAGCTAACGTTGTTTCGTAGACTCGGTCGGTATTCTCGAATCACTCGTTTTTTTTTGTTGCTATTATCTTATTGTTTATAGTTAAGTTGATCGTGTTAATCATTTTGTATTAATCATGTTGTAGGATGGTGTAAGACCCTAATTTTGACCCTAAGATCCCTCATGGCATCATATCATTGCTCATTTGCATTTGCCTCAAGGATCATAGCATCTTGGCTCCTTACCCTTGGATGGGGACTTGTGTGAGTTGGTTTGAGACCACCAAGTATGGTTAAATTTTATATTATTGATTTTATTATTTTGTTTACTAACCAAAAGCACAAAAATATGTCACTAACTTTGTTTGTTTTGAAGCTCAAGCAGTCATGTGATCCAAGGCTCCTAGGAGGCCCTTATGCCCATTAAAGTGGCCAGATGAAGATGAAAGCAAGCATGACAATGGTTCCCAAAGCTCTCAATTATCATATATTCCTCCCAAGTATCTCAATTTGTGAATTTGGTCAAGATAAACCAAAGGGCTTGAGGATTGTTTCCCAAGGAAACCCTAATTCAACTGTGCATTGATTGTGCCTTACTCATGAAGCAACCTCAACCTATGATCAAATACAATAAAGGGAAGTTCTTTAATTCATCATTTTATTCATATATGAGCCTATTTTAGTATCCTCAATCATTCATTCATCAAGATTTGAAGTTTGGGCTTGAGAAGTTGATCAGTCAATTCATCTGACTATTTTGAAATCCACTAAGACCTAACTTTTGATGTGTTTGTCAAATGATGATGACCACAAGAGAAATATTGTTCTTAATAACCATTTGAACAACTTTCATGTTCATCAAAATATAATTTGAAACTTGGAAGGTCATCATTCATATCAAAACATTATAGGTCATTTTGACTGAATCCCTAATTTTGGGTCAACTTCCCAAGGACCTAACTCCTTCATATTTTATAATTTTGAGGTGATACAAAGTGCTTTGGAAATTTTAAGATGTCTAATTCAATTGTTATGTTGGACAAAATTTCATAATCCTAAAACAAACACATGTGATAATACAAAACATTATAGGTCACTTTGGACCAAAGCCATTGAATCTTGAAAAAGTCCAACTTCTAGTGCCCATAAGTTTCTCATCCAAAATCCAAATGATGCAACATTTAAGTCCAAATTGATTTTATTGAAAATATATACAACTTTTATGTTGAAGGTTTTGTCATTTGAGGCTTTCATCATTGAAACAGAAGGGCTTGAAGTTGGTCCATTTTGGCAAATTTCTCAAATACATGTTTTGTACCTTGAACTTCATGACTAGTTTTCAATACTTTCTACACTCCAAATGAATTTTTGTTCAAGATAACATTTTTTCCTTATGTCAAGACCTTTCCAACCATTACTCACATGCCTATGTTTCAATTTTCCAATTGGCATTTTCGAAGAGGTGAAGTTTTATGATCATTTATGCATAACATGTTAAATCTTCTTGCACAATCCATTGCATTGCCATATGCACATCGAAACATCATTCATTAGTGTTCAGCACTCAAATGAAATTGCTTTTGGGCCTCACATGCGTCTGTACAAGCCCATGCATGGAGGACCCAAGTTCATGCACACACGAGTTTTCTACTTGCCTTGCATCAGTTATGGCTATAAATAGAATGCCTTGCCTTGCTCATTTCTAAACCTAAAGGCGCCTGAAGCTCTGCTAAACTGATTCCCTAACCTCTCACTCAAAGGAATTCTGAATTTTTTCTTCACTTTTCAAGCTTGAATTTCAACTTCCCTGGTTGATCTTCAGCTTCTAATTCCTTAGCCTTGCTTGCTTGTTACTTCAAGACAAAGCTGCACTCAAGGATCGGATTGGATCAAGCTCTTAAAAGCTGCACTTCAAAGGTTTTCACCATAACTGTTTTGATTCGAATCACTCTTATTGTTGTGCATTGCTTGGTTTGATTGACATCTCTGAAGTCCTCATGTGAGAGACAATTGATTTGTGGTTTTAATTTTGAGAATTGGTTAAGTTCAGATTAAACACCTCATATTTCAACCTCAAATCTATTCCTCCATAAGAATCTTGAGAAGAACCTAAGGTCACAGGGGTGATGTACATCACCCTAGCTTTCTAATGATGTAAGGATCGCGTGCTATGGTTGAGGTTTAAAAACCTACAACTGGTGGCCAGAACTGGCCTTCTCACTGGAGAAGACGGTGGTTTCCACCACCGTCCCCACGCGTCCAAATCTTGGCCATTGGATGAATGTTTCCATATCTAATACCAACCTTTTGTTGTTATGACTTATTTTAATTCATTGTGCCACGCCTGTGACCAAAGTGTACCATGCGCGCATGTTTCCCAACCACATGATCAACCACGTCAATTAATGAAGTGAGATCCGACGCCTGTGGATTTTTCCAATTTCTGAATTTCCATTTTATTTTCTTTTATTCCATTTTATTTTAAAAATTCATAACTTCTTTATTTGGAATCACAAAAATATGGGACCAATTGCAAAAAATTTCTCTTAAATTCTAGTTTCTAAAAATGATTTTTAATTATTTTTGTGATTCCATTTAATATTTTTTGTGAATTATTTCATTTCTGGTTGTTTTTAATTCATTTAAAATGCTTTTTGATATTCAAAAAATGCCAAAATATTTTCTTAACATCTTTGGATGATGATGAATCTATGAAAAATATTCTCATCAATTTCTTAATTGATTTGAGATTTATTTGAGATTTTAGTCCAATTATGTTATTTTTGCTTCATTTCTTAATTAGTTTCTGTTTTCAAAAAATGATGAGAAAATTTTTCAAACCTTGTTTGACCATGTTAGACTTATGATGATCCAATTGGACTTATCCAAGTTGATTTGAATTCGATTTGAAGTTTGACCTTTATTTGGTCTTTTTATTTCATGTATTATTTTAATTCCAAAAAATACCAAAAATATGTTTGACCTTTCTTGACTTCCAATCTTCATTTCACTTCTGTTTACCATTGATTGATGTTGATTCCATTCATGTTTGATCAATGTGTTTTGGTTATGTCATTTGAATTTCAACTTTGTACATTCCATTTCCATCTTCATATTCTTCTTTTTCTTTTGACCAATGAGTTAATGATTTGTGGTTAGCCTTAACATATAAGAGGCTTAACTTGATTTTTAATTCAAGCATTTAATTATTGTAATTTAATTTAATGCAATTTAATTTCTTGCTCATTTATTCATATTGTCTTTTCCCTTTGCTCACTTGAGCTCATGTTTATGTTTATGCAATTTTCCTTTTGCTCACTTGAGCACATTATTGTGTATATACTATTGCCCTGTGTTTGTTTTGTTTTGTTTGTGTGAATCAATGCAAAGCGAGAAAGGACTTAGAATTAGGACCTTACCTATGCTAAATGGAGTTTCATGAGCAACTAGGCCTCATGCCTTTAGAATGCTAAATATGTTGAAGAGCAACTAGGCCTCATGCCTTTAGAATGCTTAATCTTGAAGTTGAATTGAAAGGACCTCTATTCTGAACTCACTCTTGTCCATTCTTTCTATTGCATTGTGGAACTTTTTGATTTGTTTGTTCTTGTGTGATAGGGATCCCAAATTTGAGCTAATTAGAAGGACCATTGTCATGAGCATCCAAGATAAGAGAGACAAGTCCCATTGGAGGATCCTATAAGCTTGATTAAATATTTGCTTGATTGCTTGAGTTAATTGCTTATTGCTTGCTAAGTTCAAAGGAAAGGAGCAACTTGGATCATCTTTATGATCTCAAGAAGGGAACTCCAAGTGGTTTTATTTCTCTTCCCTCATCTTTGCATGTTAAGGATCTAGCCCTTCTCTTCTTCTCTCCACTCTAACCCAAGCGAAACTTACTTTATGCAAACATTGACTTTGTTTTCAAAAATGAGAAACCTAGGCACTATGCCTTTGACTTTTTTTTCAAACTCTTTTCATAATACTTATTTTGACTTGAACCTTAAGTCAACTTTGACTTCTTTTTGTGAATACTTCTAATTGGTAAATACAACTCACTTCAAATTCTTTTGTGGTTCCAATGTCCATCTTTGCCAAAGCTTTTTTTCATAAACATTAGCTATTAGGTTTGAGTTATCATAGTGGTTGATGTAAACGTCACCTTATCCTTAGTGATTGGACTATAAGTCTTCCATACTTATTATAGGGTGGATCCCTCACTAGTATGTTGAATGTCTCCTCACATGGTGGATTGTGGTTTAGGTTGAGTTTTCTCCCTTTGATAACAAAAGACCTTAAGGCTTTTGACCAATCAATTCACCAATTTATTTTTGAGATTTTTACCCCGAACTACGAGGTTTTGATCCTACCTTTGTGATGGTACGTAGGCAATGGGTTCATCCATTCAAACAACAAAATTCTAAATATTGTATATTCTTTTCTCATCTCCCCAATCATGTTTGCACAAATATTTTCACAAATACCAACCTACCATACAACATTTGTAAAAAGGGCTCCCTTAGAGTACTAAGGATGTTTTGGGTGCTTAAAACCTTCCCATTGCATAACCAACCCCCTTACCCAGATCTCTGACATTTTTATTAGTTTTTGATTTGATAAAACTTCTCGGTATTTGTTCGCTTTCTAACCTTTCCTTTGGATAAATAGAAGTGCGGTGGCGACTCGAATTGTATGATTTACTTTTGATTTAGTCAATAAATCTAAAGGTAACGAATACCCCGCTACAGAAAAGTGGTGACTCTGCTGGGGAAGCAACTTTCTTAGTGGGTTTTGCCTACTTTTTGCCTTTGTTGTATTGAATGTTTATATTCTTTGTGACATATTTTTGTGCAAATTTGGGATGACAGTATTGTCTGTAATGTATGAATTGCTTGATATATATCAATTGTTTGTGTGCTTGGTGGTCTCGTGTGAGATGAGTTCTATACCCGAACTCGAGTGCACTTATGATAGCAGAATGACATAGTCTTGTTGACTTGTGTGGAGTTATTCTTTAGCAAGTTGACTTGCGCGCCCATTCACTTGGTGGACGTTATGTTGGGATCAATAATGTCACACGAGTAGACGTGGTTAGGCATTACTCTTTCCAATATATGCCTTAGAAGCCAAGGGCCTTAGATTACCTAACCCATCCTGGTCTGTTTTAGGACGTAGTGCGAAAGTCGTTCAAGTGTAAGATTTGATACGATTGTTACGCGATACTAAACTCATAATAGTCTCTCTTGAGAATATTTTTGGAATACGAGTAGTCGTTTATCCGATAATCTCCGAAAGATGGGATGATGACTATTGGAACCTCTTTTAGAACATGATCGTCAATTTTAACCATACTACACTCCCTTTGGGTGGTTCTTAACCGAGACTCCATGCTCGTGACTTGCAACAAACCCTTGATTCGCGGTTGATCTGTTCTCGTATATCCTTAATATCAATGGAACTTGGGTGTTGATAAGGTGAAAATCATAATCCACCAAAATGGATGATTGATATTAAGGATGACTTGATCCATCCCGTGACCTTTGTGTGGTGTGATTTGCTTGATCCTTGAGTGTGATTGTTGTATCCATGCATTCATGCATTTATACACATCCATATCATCAACAATGAGAAAATTTTCAAGGAACTTAAGAGGTCTATTTGCAAATTTTCCGACATGGATAAGCAAAGAAGGAATACGAAGAAGTACAGTTTCAGACAACCCGACTTGAAAGAGTTAAGGAGTTTGACATCCTTTGTATTAGATCCCTTTGAGTTCAAAGCTCGCCATGGGAAGCTTCTGTCAATTATTGCTACTCAGGTAGATGAAGGTTTGATGAGTGTGTTGGTGCAGTTTTATGATCCTCTGTACCGTTGCTTCACTTTTCCGGATTTCCAGCTTTTGCCTACGCTTGAGGAGTATGCCCATCTTGTGGGTATACCTATCCTACATCAGTTGTCGTTCAGTGGCTTGGAGAGAGTTCCTTTTTCCCAAGAGATTGTTGATCGGTTGCATATAAATGTATTTGATATTGGTGCTCATTGTCGCATCACGCGAAAAACCGGCGGGAAAAGAAAGAAACAACAGAGCCGCCACCGTGCGTTATTTATCCCAAAAGAGGGAAAGGAAACGCTCGAAGTAAACCTAGGAAAGAACATGGTCTCGCGACCAAAGAGGATGGGTTCGGGAGTCGGTTATGCGAAGGGAAGGTATTAGGCCCCCTACGCATCCGTAGTACTCTACGGGATCCACGCACAAAAGGAAGGATAAATGGTTGCTAAAACACTGCTCAAACTCACACACACTGGCTGAAAGAGACAAAAGAGACTGACTCGGCAGGATATCGAATCCTGGGCCTACTTAGTCTATCAGGCATAGACATCAGAGTCGAAGTAGTTCGGATTGGGGAAACGACACATGCTCGCTAGGATATCGTATCCTATGCATACGTATCTTCTCGGACGAGAGAAGAATCAGAGCATTCGTAGCTCGGCTGACACGCACACAAACAAACAAAGGCAAAGGCAAACATGGAGCCCGAATGCCAATCACTGGACTTACATCAGCATCCGAACCAAAACGCACACAAAGAGGCAAACGTGGAGCCCAAATGCCAATCACTGGACTTACATTGACATCCGAACCTAAACACACACAGGAAACCAACTGCCAATCGCTGGACTTATGTCGGACTCCAACCAGAACACACACAAGGGTGGTTAAGACACAAAGGGTTGGAAAAGAAAAAGGGCGCCCGGAGAGATCAGCTCAATCTCCTGCCTACATACTTCATCTGGTATGAAGATCAGGGCGATGTAGTTCCCCTACGCAGGGACAAGGATCTAGCCTAACCAGATAACAGAGGGAGACACAACTCTAGGGAGACTACGACTCGAGCCTAGATGTTGTCATGCAAAGTCGACCCTAAGTTAAGGTTTCTAGCTAAATGGCACAAGGGCCAACCTATCCTAGACAAGGCTTGCACAGGAAGCAAGGGTCTCGATTGCAACTAGGGCAAGAGAAAGGGGAGGTCTCGATCGCAACGAGGGCGAGAGAAAAGAAAGATCTCAATCACACAGGGGTGAGAGAAAAGAGTTAGTGTTAGTGGTTAGTCAAACTCGGCAAGACATCGCGTCTCGTGCCTACGTATCTCATATGAACATGAGAATCAGAGTTGCCGTAGTTCGGCTAAACAACTCTAAGCATGGCTCACACAGGGAGTAAGCCACACAGACTTGACTTGCACAGGAAGCAAGTCAAGCACAACCTACCTTGCACAAGGGCAAGTCTAAACTACACCTAAAGAGGCAAAGAAAACAGGCAATCACAGGAAGCACACTCTATATGCATACAAGAGGCTCACACAAGGGTTAGGCACTAGGGCCAACTGGAATAGGGTAAGTGTGCTCTTAACCTTGCCATTGAGAGGCTAAGGTGAAGCAGATGAAAGGATGAAGTGAGGATGAGACCTCACAGCTCTTATCCCTGGCCAGGGGGAGCTAATAGACAAATGAGCATGGGTCCAGAAAGTGGGAACCCTTCTATACTCGAAGACTCTGACACTGTACACTTTGTACAAGATCTTGGGTTTGTATCCCAATGCATCAACACACAGCAGTGTGAGCAGAGGGATGACACAACAAGAGTAGTGGGGGATAGATTGCATATCCCTACCTTCCACCAATTGCCTTTTTTGAAGGACTTTCAATGTGTACAGGGACAAGATTTAAACATACACAAACATTGCCTCTTAAGGAGGACTTCGGACAGTTTGCCCGGCCAAGTAACAGACCGGGTCTCCAGACTACATGAAGTAAAAGAGATTATACCTCAAGCAAGTTGCTAAAAAGCAAAGCAAATCAAGTTCAGAGAACTTAAGCAACTAAAGTACCTGAAAAAAGTCAAAACAATCAGCAAACAGTTCAAAAGTTTAAATCAAAAGGAATTGGTAAACAGTCAACACAGATGGTCAACTGTGCAAGGCACAAGACTCAAACACATGAGTCAAACCTACAAAACAAAAGTTAGCATGTGATAAACAATCAAGTTCAAACAAGTTTGAATGATCTTTGAGGCATTGGTGCTTAACCTGAAACAGGAACTCAATTGTAAGCTCAAAAGACCACTAGGACTAGCCTAGGGTCAAGGATGAAAGAAAAAAGTTAAAACAGCAAAGAAAAGTCAACCAAAGTCAAGGTCAAACATTTAAGAATCAATCTCAATTGGTCTCACATTCAAATCATGCATTATTATCATTTCATGAACATTTGAAGTCAAAGTAAGGCAAATGCAAGCTCAAAGAAGTCAATAGAATGACTTGCATCAAAAGTCAACTCAAACAATTTCAAAAATCATCAAATAAATCACACTCAATCCTAACATCTAGCATGGTAAGCATGTCAAATTTCATGGCATTTGGATGAGAGGAAAGCAGTCAATGAAAATCATGAAGTCAACATAATTTCAAGTAAGCACAATGAAAGTCAACAAACATGGGTCAACTTCAAAAAATCAAATCAAATTGAAAACAGATGAGAAATGAATGAGATTAACACCAATGCAAAGCTCAAGATGTCTAGTTATCACATATGAAATTTCATGATCATACAATATGGTATGAGAATTTCCCAAATGATTTGGCAACATGTAGCACAAAAAGTCAACCATTGACTAGGCAGGGAAGAAAATTCACAATCAAATGGAAAACAGAACAATCAATTCCAGGAGAAATCACACATGAACTAGACATGTAAGGGAGGGATCATGCAAAATTTGGGGTCATTTGGATGCAAGGAAGCATGTTAACAAAAATTGGGAAAATGCACATTCATGGTGTGACACCAAATGTAACACCTAACTTCAAAAAATCAAAGCTCACACACCACATATGATAAATGCACAAACTTTATATCAAAATGAAGGTGAATGTGTCTAGTTTCACCACGAAAAATTTCAAAACCAAAGGATGCAACATGAGTATTTCACAATTGAAATGGCAAGAGGTATCATTTTTGGTCACATAACACAAACCCTAGAGCCAATTAATATCCAATGATCAGAAAGAATATTAAAAATAATGATAAAAAACTAGACATTTTCATGATCAAGATGCAAAAATTCCCACAATTTTTGGAGTTGAAATGAATTAAATATGAATTATGGAAGTTGAGTGAATAAATGGGATAACATGAACAAAAAGGATGAATCAAATGGTCAAAGTAATTGACTGCATGGCAATTTTGCAATATAGCGCACCACTAACCAAAACGCCTGCGTTTCAAGTGGCCAAACGAAATAACCTCATTGGTTGGCTTTCAATAGAACAGTATACATGTAGGGCAAACAACAACAGCAGCCAATCGAAGCTCATCTTTCTGGGCAACATTCATGTTCATACAACCTAGGGTTTGGCTAAACAGCATGCAATTCATCATCTTCAACATCATAACACGAATTTCAAAAGCAATAATTCACAACCAACATGGCAAATAAAAACTCATGCAGACATCAGCTAGCCACAAACACACCTAATTTCATGCAAATTCTGGGCAGATTCAAAGGCATGAGCAACAGGGTATTATCACCTTCATCAAAATCGACCAAGAACAAATTCCCCAGAAAACGATAACAAGCATATCAAAAGCTTTAGCAAAACAAACACAAACATAATATAACATCCATTACCATCAATCCAAGCTCACATGGAAGAATCAGACAGAAAATCATTTGAACACCAATCTTCAAAATCAAAATACTCACTCCATACTTAACCATTTTCAACAATCTAAGGCTCTTTGGACTCAGCAAGATGTAATCTATTTAAAACATGGCACAAATAGGAGAAAAAGGAAGGTCGAATTCTTACTTGGTAGTGAAGAAAATCGAGCAACAGTGGTTGTTTGAAGGTTTTAAGCTCAAACAGATGTTCTCTTGGCCTTGCAATGATGGAGGATGAAGTATGTTAGCTCAGCAACTCTTGAGAACTTCCAAAACTCGACTTGCCATTAAAGGTCCTTGAAGAAAACAGAGCACGATCCTCACTTCCAGTTGGTATTTGCTAGTTCAAAAAGTTTCCAAATGGTGGTCAGAACATGGAGGAAGCAAGAATGCTCGAGGGTCTTTGGAGCTTTTGGTAGAAAAATGTAAATGTGCAAAAATGCAAGAATGAGAGAGTGAGGATTTCTGGCTCGATGGAGGCTGTGTCTAGGGTTGCTTTGTGCTGAAATGAAGCTTATGTACTTCTGTTTAGCATTGTTAATCCATGTGCTAAGTTGGTTTAGTTTAAAATGAATCATTTGCCATTTTGCTAATTTGCACATAAGTGGATATGGAGGGTGTATGGCTGCACGAATGGGCTTGGAAATAGGCTGCAAACAGACCTCATATTTGCTGTTTGTCATCTGTTCATGAATTGCTAACCTTGTTTTACTTGTTTCACACCATTTGCAAGAATTGCCAAGTTTGCATTTTTGGCCAAAATGATGGTATGGTAGTGGTATGTGCATGAGTTAGGGCTTGGAACAAGTTTCAAATGTCATTCTAAACATTTCCCAATTGGCCAATTGTGTCAAAAGTGTTTAAATCAAAAAGTCAAACTTGAGTCAAACTTGATTTTTAAATGAAATAGGTCAAAAAATGCCATTTTGATTGGCAAGGTTTTGGGGCATGAAACTTATATTTTTGGAAAGAGTAGGAAAAATGTGGTTTGTAGGAAAAAACCCCACCAAATTTGGCCAAAGGAATCATGAGATATGGCCATTTGAAGTTCAAGATTTTGTGAAAATTATTTGATCATATCTTGCAAACCATTCATGGGAATTGAGACTTCTTGGACTTTTTGAAAATGGGAGAACAAGATCTTCAACTTTCATGTTGGGCAAAAATTCTTTTGAAGCTTGTATCATGATGCAAGCTGAGGATCAAGAAGTTTCCATTTTTGGCAGTTAAAATTACAGGTCCAGTTTCTATTTTGGGAAATTTTCTGATTGGCTTCAAATTCTTCAATGATGTTTATTGCCATGACACATGAGGTCTATTAGGACATGAATAAGCTCTCTCAAACCATTTCCATCCATCAAATCCACAAAATCAACCACAGTTGACCAACTTTGACTTTCTAGGGTTTCTGACTGTCTATGCACTGACTGATGAATTCCAAACCCTAATTCCTTGAGACCTTGACTTCAAATGATGTCCCAAGTTGTATGAACTCTTGATTATTGACCATGGTGCCCAAATTCCACAAGAATGGCCACCATTCACTGCTTTGACTGATTGTTGACTTTCTAGGGTTTTTGCCTGGCTATGCATTGACTGATGACCTCTGAGCCTTCAACCCTTGACTTGAACACTTCAAATGGACCCCCAAGACATGTGAGCATGATGGAAAAACCCTAAGGCCTTGGCTCCTTGAGAATTGTGCTTGCTTGCTTGGTTGACTGATCTCCTGATCAATTTGACCTAATTTCTTGCTTGCTTGCTCTTGAGGCAACTGGGGACAATGCAAATGCTATGCAATGTATCATGATATGCTATGACCTAATATGAGATGATATGTACAATGATAGGTGCAAATTTGAGGTGCTACAGCTGCCCCTATTCAATCAGCTGGGAACCCGAACGGATGATAGCAACGGCTGTCAGACTTTCAGGGTAAACAGGGATTGAATACAAAAGAACCGCAGAAATTTGCACCGACTGGATATGATATAAGAAGAACCACGTCATTTACCGATGACAACTTCAGAGAAACAAAACCATTTACCGATGGTTGAAGAACCGGAACCTTGATATTTACCGATATCAACTTCAGCGAGACCATTTACCGATGGCGGCTGGGGAAAACAAACCTTTGAAAAACAAAACCATTTACCGATGGTTAAAGCTGGGACTTTGATATTTACCGATATCAACTTCAGCAAGACCATTTACCGATGGCTGCTGGGAAAAACAAACTTCTGAAAAACAAACCATTTACCGATGGTTAAAACTTGATATTTACCGATATCAACTTCAGCAAGACCATTTACCGATGGCTGCTGGGAAATAATTTGATGTAGGAAGGAAACAAGACCATTTACCGATGGTGGCTTCAAAGAAACTTGACATTTACCGATGTCAACTTAGCAAGACCATTTACCGATGGCTGCTGCAACTGAGAACTCGATATTTACCGATATCGAAGAAAACTGGGCCATTTACCGATGGCATCTCCGCTTGGGGAGGAACAAAATCTTTGTGGTGATACCAGACAAGACGTTTACCGACGACTTCTGGGGATTTTGATTTTATTAGCGAAAGAACAAAGAATGACCAGACATTTACCGATGACTGGGGTGAGACTCGATGTTTACCGACATCGAAAGATGATGTTTACCAACATCAAAAAGAATGACCAGACATTTACCGATGACTGGGGTGAGAAATTTATTGGTGAGAGACAAACAAATATTCGCAACTGGAAACCAGATAGGACATTTACAGATGACTCTACTGGGGATTTCTGGCTGGGGAAATATCAGACATTTACCGATGACTGAAAGGAAGACTCGATGTTTACCGACACCGAGGCAATGGCGTTTACCGACACCAAAAAAGACCAGACATTTACCGATGACTGGGTGAGACTCGATGTTTACCGACACCGAAGCAATGGCGTTTACCGACACCAAAAAAGACCAGACATTTACCGATGACTGGGTGAGACTCGATGTTTACCGACACCGAAGCAATGGCGTTTACCGACACCAAAAAAGATGACCAGACATTTACCGATGACTGGGGTGAGAAATTTATTGGTGAGAGACAAACAAATATTCGCAACTGGAAACCAGATAGGACATTTACAGATGACTCTACTGGGGATTTTTGTTGGGGATTATCAGACATTTATCGATGACTGAAGAAAAGACTCGATGTTTACCGACACCGAAGCAATGGCGTTTACCGACACCAAAAAATGACCAGACATTTACCGATGACTGGGTGGAACTCGATGTTTACCGACACCGAAGCAATGGCGTTTACCGACACCAAAAAATGACCAGACATTTACCGATGACTGGGTGGAGCTCGATGTTTACCGACACCGAAACAATGGCGTTTACCGACACCAAAAAGAATGACCAGACATTTACCAATGACTGGGTGGAGCTCGATGTTTACCGACACCGAAACAATGGTGTTTACCGACACCAAACAAAGAAACACACGCGGGTGCTGACATGACACTTACTGGTATCACAAGAACGATATCTGAGATATGTCAAAGCAAGACTGATCACTTGCTGGGAGGGTCTCACTGGGGGAGAAACAAACTTCTGTCACCATCGGGTGAGGAAATAAACCTCTGTCACCATCGGGTGAGGAGATAAACCTCTGTGGGGATAATCAAATCTGAATACTGTCGAAGCAACTGTAGCTGTTTTGCTGTGCTGATGTTGAACAAAATGACCTGCCTCTGCCGGGGATACGGTCTGATGTGGTTTTGAACACATGAATGCATATGTTTGAATTTTTCTATGGCGTAATGCTCCATATGGGATGGAAATGCTACGCAGTTTTGAGGATGCAATGATTACTATATGCAATGCAATATGATAAGAACTCTGCGGGAGAAGTACACAGGACGACTGTGCTGAGGAATCTTCAAGATAAATCCACTGCCGGGGGACAACAAAACAACTGCTGGGGAACCAACAATACAACTCCGCTAGGGGAAGACAAAGCAACTCGCTGGGGAGTAAAAATGCCACTCTGCTAGGGGAAAGCAAAGGTAAACTGCTGGGGATAGCCCAATCAATCCACAAAAATTCCGCTTGGGGAAATGAAAGCTCCGCTGGGGGAAACTAAACCAGGCAACTCTCTGGTGGTAAGGCTCATACAAACCTCAGATAAAAACTATGCCTTGGGAAAATGACAGTTACTCTGCCGGGGACGACCCACACAGTTCACGAGTAGAATCAACTCAGCTGGGGATGCAGGTATCGACCTGCTACTGAAACCTGTCCAATCCACTGGTGGGATGAACTCTCCTGGAGAAATATTTCGTGAAACCCGCTCCACTCGGGGATCAAGGTCACAACAGCAAGCAAACAGGAAGGAACACCAAGGATACCGGGTTGTAGGTATGAAACGGGTGACCGACCAAAGCGTGAATTGGTTTGAATGCCATAAGTACATCGACCTGATCGTCGGAAACTTCTTCGGTCTGAATACCGGAAAAAACACATAAGTACATCGACCTGATCGTCGGAAACTTCTTCGGTCTGAATACCGGAAAAATTGGCCTGAGCGCCAAAGCGTGAATTGGTTTGTGTTCCAAAACACTCAACATCCTGAAGAGGGCTAGAAAAGCAGTCTTGTTAAAGGATGGACATTCGATTCCATAAGGAACACGAATCTTACTCTGCTGGAGATAACAATCGAGAGATTGACCAAAGAGTGCATGAGACATATTATCTACAGCCGTCAAAACGTAGATAATAACCTCGCATGGAAGATTATCCATAACCGGGTTGTAGGTTGTTAGATGAATAATCGACCGAAAACATCCTGAAGAGAGCAAAGGCAAACTTGTTAAAGGATGAACATCCGATTCCACAGGGAATACGAATCTTACTCTGCTGGTGATGACAATCGAAAGATTGACCAAAGAGTGCATGAGATATATTATCTATAGCCGTCAAAACGTAGATAGTAAACCTCGCATGGAAGATTATCCATAACCGGGTTGTAGGTTGTTAGATGAATAATCGACCGAAAACATCCTGAAGAGAGCAAAGGCAAACTTGTTAAAGGATGAAATATCCGATTCCGCAGGGAATACGAATCTTACTCTGCTGGTGATAACAATCGAAAGATTGACCAAAGAGCGCATGAGATATATTATCTATAGCCGTCAAAACGTAGATAATAACCTCGCATGGAAGATTATCCATAACCGGGTTGTAGGTTGTTAGATGGATAAACGACCGAAAAGAAGGGCATCAGGGTACCAGGAATAGGTATGCAAAAGATGACCAATCAAAAGAGGATAAAGTTGCTAACTCGGAGCAAATACCCAAAGAGAAGGGGAAGACCCAATGGGGACAATACTGCTTGATCAAGGCAAGTAACCAAGGGGACAAGACCATTAATACCACAGAGAGGGGATTACATCTACCGGTTTGTAGGCAGAAAACCACGGAAAAGTGACCAGTCATCATCGGGATGAGCACAAAGGGTTAACTCCAACAAGGGGAGGAATGTGGGATTTTACAACTACCAGCTTGCGGGTAGAAAACCACAAAGATAGGACTTACAGCTACCGGTTTGTAGGTAGAGGCCACTGGAAAAGTAACCAGTCATCATCGGGATGAGCACAAAGGGTTAACTCCAACAAGGGGAGGAATGTGGGATTTTACAACTACCAGCTTGCGGGTAGAAAACCACAAAGATAGGACTTACAACTACCAGTTTGTAGGTAGAGGCCAAGAAACGGTCTGCTGAGAGACAAAGTGAGAAAAAGGATTCACAACTACCGGGTAGCGGGTAGAAGACCGTAAAGAAAGGACTTACAGCTACCGGTTCGTAGGTAGAGGCCCACAAATTCCACTGAGGATAAGATGAATGAGTGCCGGTTAGTGAGCAACTATTCATTTATGCCCCAGGGAAGCACAGGAGACAGCCAACAGGAAGCCAATTTAGGATCGATCCAAAAAGGCAGACTGAAACAGGACTCATCCTAATGAGGAAAGAACTCAATAGGGAAAACCCATCCCGTGTAGGGAGGGAACGGAAACAACCGTCATCCACGAGGAGGTATCTTAGTGGGGAGTGCAGAAGGAAATGGTAGACACTTTCT
This sequence comes from Lathyrus oleraceus, assembly GCF_024323335.1. Classification (NCBI taxonomy): domain Eukaryota; kingdom Viridiplantae; phylum Streptophyta; class Magnoliopsida; order Fabales; family Fabaceae; genus Lathyrus; species Lathyrus oleraceus. The sequence goes on from NC_066581.1 coordinate 443,480,239, forward strand.
GCTTAAGGGGTTGGCTCTACATGGAGAGGTCAGACACACCCATATCTGCTTAAGAAAAAAATCTACTGGAGAAATCTGTATCAACAAATAGCAGGAGGTAACAATCAACAGATACACGGCAACAGCTGCAACATGAGTACCTGAATGCTATGATTATGCATGTATGTATTATACCTAAAATGTATGATGAATGCTGACAAACAGACATGCTGAACACGCAGGTCCAGGGATCAACCACCCGGTACTACTCTTTTTCCATAGGGAAGGCCAAAAACACCAAAGAGCAAACGCGATCTGCTGGAAATCGGGATATCAAGGAACAACACCATCCTGCGGGGAGAGGAGAAGACTGCTCTGTTGGAGAGAGGAAAGTTAAAGTCTTCAATAAACACTCTGCTAGGGGAGCTGCCCCACAATAATGTCCAAAACAACAACCTTGCTGGGGATGCCCCACGATAGGGCTCAAACAGCACTCTACTGGGGATGCCCCACAATAGAGCTAACAGGGATTTGGAGGAAGAAACTGTACTGCCGGGAACATGAAGATGAACAACTTCAAACAACACTGAATCGGGCAAATTCACTGAGGAGAGACCATATGAGGTTCTGCAGGACGAAGATACAGTCATGCTCGGGATACGAACAATTGTCTTACTTGTTGGTAATCATACCACCCTCGGGAGAGCGCTGTGGGTCTCCTAAGTACTCTTTCCATCATTGTGAAGGTTCACTTTGTTTAAGAACAATAATTTTTGAAAAATTTGTTTATTTTGAAAACAATGATACTTTATCATTTAAAACATGCAAAATATTTGTTGAGTTAAAACAAATAAGAGTGCAAACAATTGGCTAAAAGCTCAAATTGACGTGATGGAATGGTAGTCTGCAAAGGGCGAGACTCCATAGATCTGTACAAGTTTGAAATCGGTGATATATATTGGAGAGGGCTACATTGAACATAATGACCTTTCCTCTACCATTCTGAATTTTCGATGTATTCAAAGCTTCAGTCGATGACGAATCGAGAACCCCTGACGGATGACAGATATGGAGCACAGTCTTGTCAAGATGCAGTTACTTGCCCAATCCCTAATTTTTGCCTAGATTGCCCCAGTGTGAGGTGTTCAATCTAGCGGGATGAAAATTCTTTTTTTTTTCAATGTCTCTTACTTTTGCCTGGATCGCCCTTTCGGGTTTTCAATCCACCGAGACGCTCCTTTTTGCCTAAGTCGCCTTTTGGGGTGTTCGACTTAGCGAGCTTTTGATTTTTTTGTTTTTTGTAGGCGAAGTATTTCTTGACTGCATCGGAATTCACAGGACGAGTGAACTTCTCCATCCATGGTTGTGAGTGTCGAACACTGCCTGAAGAGGCTCTTTTGACAACATATGCACGTTCATAGCTTGGAGTTCACTTGCCCCTGGAATCGGGCACGAAAGACAAGACTTTCTTGAGCACAAGGTCCCTCGGAACACACGAGGCTTGATCTTCTTGTCGAATGCTTTCATCACTCTCTGCTGATATGACTGACCACGACACATGGCAGTTGATCTCTTCTTTTCGATCGAATTCAGCATCAGCCAACTTGGGACCTTGAGGGTGCTATTTCTCTTTTGTTTTTTCTTTCTTTCTTTTTCTTTTGATTTTGCTTTTGATTTTGCTTCTGGTTTCTTTTGATTTTGATTTTGATTTTGCTTTTGATTTTGCACCCTCTCTTTCTTTTCTTTTTTTTGATAATGCCCCAATTGGCTGTTCTGCTGATTCTCGAGATGCAGCTGAGTGTGATCTTCTTTTTTGCTCAAGAAGTCGGGAAATACCATCAGGAATCCCTTCAACATCATCTTCGTCCGCTTCAAATACAGGGAATTCAAAATTGGGAGATGACGTCCGATCACTATGTTCAATGGGTTTAAGAAATAACCTGCATAATGATTTTGATATGAAAAGCTTTTTTTTTGAAAATCAAACAAGACAATCGTTAAGCAGATGAAAAGATTGCTTTTATTCTTGTTTTTTAAGGTTTTTTTGTGATCACCAATTTCATGCAAAAAGCGAAAAGGGAAAACAATTGGAAAAACAAATGTTTTAACATGAATTTATTTGAATGGAAATATCATTGCACAAAATGTTGCCAACAATGCCATCACTTCTCCTTTTGGCATGGGAGAAGGGTTTTTAAACAAAGTGATTGTTACTCTGACTTATGAACAGCTGTAGGAACGCCCACAGTGACCCAATTGTGACAGACACCACCAGGGATGATGAAATTGTTCAAGTCCTTTGCGTCCTCTTCCAAGATAGCAGCATCCTCTTCTTTAGGTTGATCGTCAGGGATGAATCCTCCACTCTTGAACAGACCTTGCTCATTGCATGCCCCAGAACAGTAGCCAATGCCAGCCCGGGATTTAGTTAACCAGGAATAAATCCATCAACAGTACTTTGTCTGGCAAAAATCTCTCTGAATTCACAATTCTCTTGCTCAGGATGATCCATCAATCTGGCAGAGATGGCTCTGGTATAATACTGGCAAAGTGCGTCTTCAAAATAAATGAAGATCGCAGGGTCAGACCACAGGACGGGAGACCGGAACAGAACCTGCTGATGCAAATGATGCATGAAGTGTTTATGCATATGCTTGTTTTTATTTCAAAGGAACTCGAGGGTTTTATTTGCAAACTTTGAAATATTTAGCATTTTGATCATATATGAGAATATCTCATCAGATATATCAGGTGAAAAAATTTTCCCGGTTTTTTCATGTTTTGAAATTTTTTGCAAATAAACTCCTTTGAGTTCCTTGAAAATTTTCTTTTTTCTTTTGATATGGATGCAGATGAATGTATGAATGCATGGATGCAACAAACACACTCATGGATCAAGCAAAGCACGCCAAACAAAGGTCGTGGGAAAGCTCATTGTATCCCTAATATCAATCATCCATTTTGGTGGATTTAGGTTTTCACCTTATCGACACCCAAGTTCCATTGATATTAACGGTACATGAACCGGCTCAAACATCCTTAATATCAACCAGCCGCTTTGGTGGATTTTAGGTTTTACCCCTGATCCGGGATCCATTGATATTAACAATGTTTGAACGACTCAACCACGAATCATGGGTTTGTTGAGATTCACGAGCATGGAGTCTCGGTTAAGAACCACCCAAAGGGAGTGCACTAGGGTTTAAACCTGCCAAACATGTTCTATTAGAGGTTCCCATAATCATCGTTCCATCTCTCGAATATTGTCGGAGGAACGAATACTCGTATTCCAAGAATATTCTCAAGAGAAACTCTTATGAGTGTAGTATCGCGTAACAATCGTATCAGAACTGACATCTGAACGATCTCCGCACTACGGTCCTAAAAATAGGCCAAGATGGGTTTGGTAAACTAAGGTCCTTGGCTTCTGCGGCACATGATTGAAAGAATAATGCCTAACCACAAATAACTTGTGTGACATTATTAGTTCAACATGACCTCCACCAAGTGAATGGTCTCGCAAGTCAACTGGCTAAGGAATACTCCACACCAGTCAACAAGACTATGCCATTCTCCTATCCTAGAGTGCACTCGAGTTCGGGTATAGAACTCATCTCACAAAGGAACACAGACAACCAGCCAGGCAGAATGAATAATGAATAAATGCAAACATTAATGCAAACAAAAAATGCAAACAATAAATGCACATATATACAATGAATGCAATAAATAACAGCACAAAGCAACCAAAACCCTAATCCTAGAGAGCGCTAGGAGAGACTCGCTCAGGGAAGATGGACCAGCATAGGTCAACTTCTCTATATCCCCAGCAGAGTCGCCAGCTGTCGCATCACGCGAAAAACCGGCGGGAAAAGAAAGAAACAACAGAGCCGCCACCATGCGTTATTTATCCCAAAAGAGGGAAAGGAAACGCTCGAAGTAAACCTAGGAAAGAACATGGTCTCGCGACCAAAGAGGATGGGTTCGGGAGTCGGTTATGCGAAGGGAAGGTATTAGGCCCCCTACGCATCCGTAGTACTCTACGGGATCCACGCACAAAAGGAAGGATAAATGGTTGCTAAAACACTGCTCAAACTCACACACACTGGCTGAAAGAGACAAAAGAGACTGACTCGGCAGGATATCGAATCCTGGGCCTACTTAGTCTATCAGGCATAGACATCAGAGTCGAAGTAGTTCGGATTGGGGAAACGACACATGCTCGCTAGGATATCGTATCCTATGCATACGTATCTTCTCGGACGAGAGAAGAATCAGAGCATTCGTAGCTCGGCTGACACGCACACAAACAAACAAAGGCAAAGGCAAACATGGAGCCCGAATGCCAATCACTGGACTTACATCAGCATCCGAACCAAAACGCACACAAAGAGGCAAACGTGGAGCCCAAATGCCAATCACTGGACTTACATTGACATCCGAACCTAAACACACACAGGAAACCAACTGCCAATCGCTGGACTTATGTCGGACTCCAACCAGAACACACACAAGGGTGGTTAAGACACAAAGGGTTGGAAAAGAAAAAGGGCGCCCGGAGAGATCAGCTCAATCTCCTGCCTACATACTTCATCTGGTATGAAGATCAGGGCGATGTAGTTCCCTTACGCAGGGACAAGGATCTAGCCTAACCAGATAACAGAGGGAGACACAACTCTAGGGAGACTACGACTCGAGCCTAGATGTTGTCATGCAAAGTCGACCCTAAGTTAAGGTTTCTAGCTAAATGGCACAAGGGCCAACCTATCCTAGACAAGGCTTGCACAGGAAGCAAGGGTCTCGATTGCAACTAGGGCAAGAGAAAGGGGAGGTCTCGATCGCAACGAGGGCGAGAGAAAAGAAAGATCTCAATCACACAGGGGTGAGAGAAAAGAGTTAGTGTTAGTGGTTAGTCAAACTCGGCAAGACATCGCGTCTCGTGCCTACGTATCTCATCTGAACATGAGAATCAGAGTTGCCGTAGTTCGGCTAAACAACTCTAAGCATGGCTCACACAGGGAGTAAGCCACACAGACTTGACTTGCACAGGAAGCAAGTCAAGCACAACCTACCTTGCACAAGGGCAAGTCTAAACTACACCTAAAGAGGCAAAGCAAACAGGCAATCACAGGAAGCACACTCTATATGCATACAAGAGGCTCACACAAGGGTTAGGCACTAGGGCCAACTGGAATAGGGTAAGTGTGCTCTTAACCTTGCCATTGAGAGGCTAAGGTGAAGCAGATGAAAGAATGAAGTGAGGATGAGACCTCACAGCTCTTATCCCTGGCCAGGGGGAGCTAATAGACAAATGAGCATGGGTCCAGAAAGTGGGAACCCTTCTATACTCGAAGACTCTGACACTGTACACTTTGTACAAGATCTTGGGTTTGTATCCCAATGCATCAACACACAGCAGTGTGAGCAGAGGGATGACACAACAAGAGTAGTGGGGGATAGATTGCATATCCCTACCTTCCACCAATTGCCTTTTTTGAAGGACTTTCAATGTGTACAGGGACAAGATTTAAACATACACAAACATTGCCTCTTAAGGAGGACTTCAGACAGTTTGCCCGGCCAAGTAACAGACCGGGTCTCCAGACTACATGAAGTAAAAGAGATTATACCTCAAGCAAGTTGCTAAAAAGCAAAGCAAATCAAGTTCAGAGAACTTAAGCAACTAAAGTACCTGAAAAAAGTCAAAACAATCAGCAAACAGTTCAAAAGTTTAAATCAAAAGGAATTGGTAAACAGTCAACACAGATGGTCAACTGTGCAAGGCACAAGACTCAAACACATGAGTCAAACCTACAAAACAAAAGTTAGCATGTGATAAACAATCAAGTTCAAACAAGTTTGAATGATCTTTGAGGCATTGGTGCTTAACCTGAAACAGGAACTCAATTGTAAGCTCAAAAGACCACTAGGACTAGCCTAGGGTCAAGGATGAAAGAAAAAAGTTAAAACAGCAAAGAAAAGTCAACCAAAGTCAAGGTCAAACATTTAAGAATCAATCTCAATTGGTCTCACATTCAAATCATGCATTATTATCATTTCATGAACATTTGAAGTCAAAGTAAGGCAAATGCAAGCTCAAAGAAGTCAACAGAATGACTTGCATCAAAAGTCAACTCAAACAATTTCAAAAATCATCAAATAAATCACACTCAATCCTAACATCTAGCATGGTAAGCATGTCAAATTTCATGGCATTTGGATGAGAGGAAAGCAGTCAATGAAAATCATGAAGTCAACATAATTTCAAGTAAGCACAATGAAAGTCAACAAACATGGGTCAACTTCAAAAAATCAAATCAAATTGAAAACAGATGAGAAATGAATGAGATTAACACCAATGCAAAGCTCAAGATGTCTAGTTATCACATATGAAATTTCATGATCATACAATATGGTATGAGAATTTCCCAAATGATTTGGCAACATGTAGCACAAAAAGTCAACCATTGACTAGGCAGGGAAGAAAAATCACAATCAAATGGAAAACAGCACAATCAATTCCAGGAGAAATCACACATGAACTAGACATGTAAGGGAGGGATCATGCAAAATTTGGGGTCATTTGGATGCAAGGAAGCATGTTAACAAAAATTGGGAAAATGCACATTCATGGTGTGACACCAAATGTAACACCTAACTTCAAAAAATCAAAGCTCACACACCACATATGATAAATGCACAAACTTTATATCAAAATGAAGGTGAATGTGTCTAGTTTCACCACGAAAAATTTCAAAACCAAAGGATGCAACATGAGTATTTCACAATTGAAATGGCAAGAGGTATCATTTTTGGTCACATAACACAAACCCTAGAGCCAATTAATATCCAATGATCAGAAAGAATATTAAAAATAATGATAAAAAACTAGACATTTTCATGATCAAGATGCAAAAATTCCCACAATTTTTGGAGTTGAAATGAATTAAATATGAATTATGGAAGTTGAGTGAATAAATGGGATAACATGAACAAAAAGGATGAATCAAATGGTCAAAGTAATTGACTGCATGGCAATTTTGTAATATAGCGCACCACTAACCAAAACGCCTGCGTTTCAAGTGGCCAAACGAAATAACCTCGTTGGTTGGCTTTCAATAGAACAGTATACATGTAGGGCAAACAACAACAGCAGCCAATCGAAGCTCATCTTTCTGGGCAACATTCATGTTCATACAACCTAGGGTTTGGCTAAACAGCATGCAATTCATCATCTTCAACATCATAACACGAATTTCAAAAGCAATAATTCACAACCAACATGGCAAATAAAAACTCATGCAGACATCAGCTAGCCACAAACACACCTAATTTCATGCAAATTCTGGGCAGATTCAAAGGCATGAGCAACAGGGTATTATCACCTTTATCAAAATCGACCAAGAACAAATTCCCCAGAAAACGATAACAAGCATATCAAAAGCTTTAGCAAAACAAACACAAACATAATATAACATCCATTACCATCAATCCAAGCTCACATGGAAGAATCAGACAGAAAATCATTTGAACACCAATCTTCAAAATCAAAATACTCACTCCATACTTAACCATTTTCAACAATCTAAGGCTCTTTGGACTCAGCAAGATGTAATCTATTTAAAACATGGCACGAATAGGAGAAAAAGGAAGGTCGAATTCTTACTTGGTAGTGAAGAAAATCGAGCAACAGTGGTTGTTTGAAGGTTTTAAGCTCAAACAGATGTTCTCTTGGCCTTGCAATGATGGAGGATGAAGTATGTTAGCTCAGCAACTCTTGAGAACTTCCAAAACTCGACTTGCCATTAAAGGTCCTTGAAGAAAACAGAGCACGATCCTCACTTCCAGTTGGTATTTGCTAGTTCAAAAAGTTTCCAAATGGTGGTCAGAACATGGAGGAAGCAAGAATGCTCGAGGGTCTTTGGAGCTTTCGGTAGAAAAATGTAAATGTGCAAAAATGCAAGAATGAGAGAGTGAGGATTTCTGGCTCGATGGAGGCTGTGTCTAGGGTTGCTTTGTGCTGAAATGAAGCTTATGTACTTCTGTTTAGCATTGTTAATCCATGTGCTAAGTTGGTTTAGTTTAAAATGAATCATTTGCCATTTTGCTAATTTGCACATAAGTGGATATGGAGGGTGTATGGCTGCACGAATGGGCTTGGAAATAGGCTGCAAACAGACCTCATATTTGCTGTTTGTCATCTGTTCATGAATTGCTAACCTTGTTTTACTTGTTTCACACCATTTGCAAGAATTGCCAGGTTTGCATTTTTGGCCAAAATGATGGTATGGTAGTGGTATGTGCATGAGTTAGGGCTTGGAACAAGTTTCAAATGTCATTCTAAACATTTCCCAATTGGCCAATTGTGTCAAAAGTGTTTAAATCAAAAAGTCAAACTTGAGTCAAACTTGATTTTTAAATGAAATAGGTCAAAAAATGTCATTTTGATTGGCAAGGTTTTGGGGCATGAAACTTATATTTTTGGAAAGAGTAGGAAAAATGTGGTTTGTAGGAAAAAACCCCACCAAATTTGGCCAAAGGAATCATGAGATATGGCCATTTGAAGTTCAAGATTTTGTGAAAATGATTTGATCATATCTTGCAAACCATTCATGGGAATTGAGACTTCTTGGACTTTTTGAAAATGGGAGAACAATATCTTCAACTTTCATGTTGGGCAAAAATTCTTTTGAAGCTTGTATCATGATGCAAGCTGAGGATCAAGAAGTTTCCATTTTTGGCAGTTAAAATTACAGGTCCAGTTTCTATTTTGGGAAATTTTCTGATTGGCTTCAAATTCTTCAATGATGTTGATTGCCATGACACATGAGGTCTATTAGGACATGAATAAGCTCTCTCAAACCATTTCCATCCATCAAATCCACAAAATCAACCACAGTTGACCAACTTTGACTTTCTAGGGTTTCTGACTGTCTATGCACTGACTGATGAATTCCAAACCCTAATTCCTTGAGACCTTGACTTCAAATGATGTCCCAAGTTGTATGAACTCTTGATTATTGACCATGGTGCCCAAATTCCACAAGAATGGCCACCATTCACTGCTTTGACTGATTGTTGACTTTCTAGGGTTTTTGCCTGGCTATGCATTGACTGATGACCTCTGAGCCTTCAACCCTTGACTTGAACACTTCAAATGGACCCCCAAGACATGTGAGCATGATGGAAAAACCCTAAGGCCTTGGCTCCTTGAGAATTGTGCTTGCTTGCTTGGTTGACTGATCTTCTGATCAATTTGACCTAATATCTTGCTTGCTTGCTCTTGAGGCAACTGGGGACAATGCAAATGCTATGCAATGTATCATGATATGCTATGACCTAATATGAGATGATATGTACAATGATAGGTGCAAATTTGAGGTGCTACACTCATATGACTACCAAAGGTGGAATTCAAGGTCTCCCATATGATTTCCTCATTGCTCAAGCTACTCTATTTGGGAAGGCCATGAGTGAGGACGCCTTTGAAGCCATATTTGTACTTCTCGTCTATGGGCTAGTGTTATTCCCCAACATCAACAACTTTATGGATGTGAATGCTATTAGGATTTTCTCTACTCTTAATCCCGTTCCTACTCTGTTGGGTGACACTTATTTCTCTTTGCATATGAGGAATGCAAAGGGTGGTGGTACCATTGTGTGCTGCTTGCCTCTGTTGTACAAGTGGTTTATTTTGCACTTGCCATAGACGCTCGCCTTTAAGGAGAACAAAGGATGTCTACGGTGGTCCACGAGACTTATGTCTCTCACTAATGATGACATCTTTTGGTATAACCGTGTATATGATGGTGTGAAGATTACTGACTCTTGCGGTGAATTCTCCAATGTGCCTATTCTTGGTACATGTGGTGGGATTAACTACAACCCTACTTTGGCTCGTCGTCAGCTTGGGTTCCCCTTAAAGGATAAACCTAATAACATTTTGTTAGAAGGTCTGTTCTTTCAAGAGGGTAAAAATCCCCAAAACTTGAAGGGAGGGATGGTCCGCACTTGGCGCAAGATTCATAGGAAGGGAAGGAAAGAGCTTGGTCCGAAGAATTGTATTGCTTTGGTACCCTACACCTCGTGGGTGAGGAAGAGAGCTTTTGAGTACCGCATGCCCTATGATTACCCGAGACCTACACCTATGGTTATGGTTGGGCCTTCAACCCTCCCTGACCAAGGAGTAGAGGAGTTGAGAGATGAAGACCGTTCGCGTGCTTGGCTCCGTGAGCGAGAAGAGCTACTTCAGCAACTTAGAGATAAGGATGCTTTGATAGATTTTCTGGAGCATCAGGTTATCGACGAGCCTGATGATATGGTGACTTCTCTTCTTCCTCAGTCATCCTGATTTTGGAAGAGGAAGTAAGATCGACTCGCCATGGAGAAGGCAGATATGGAGGCAGCCTATGAGAGAGAGGTGAAGAGGCTTCGTGCAGCTTATCTTCCGGTCTAGAGAGCCTTGGACGATTGTTTCTAGGTTTCCATAGGATGTTCATTTTTCTTCTCTCTTGTATTGTATTTGGTTACCAAGACTGTACTTCTTTGGTGTAAATTTTTTTTCCAGATATTATTGATATGAATATTCCATTATATGTCTAAAATTGATTAATATTTCCAAATATTTGCAAATAGAACTCTAAAAGTTCCTCTAATAAAAATAAATCATATGCACAAGCATTGCATGCATCATATGCATAAGCAGGTTTTGTTCAGGGCTTCTTGATCAGTGGTCTAACTCTGTGTTCTTCATTTATTTTGAAGACAAGCTGACGCATCGGTACAACACCAGAGCAAACTCTTCAAAGCTAATGGATCACCTCAAACAAGAAAATAGAGAACTCAAGGAGGAAGTGGCAAGATTTACTTCCTCGATGGAGTCATTCTTGGTCGCCCAAAGCCAGTCTTCTCCAACGCCCTCAACTCCTTCCCAGAGGATGGTCATTTCAGAGGTAGCTTCCTCTACCATGCTTGCTGCTAGTGCTCATTTTGCTCCATCTGCTATGCCAGTCGGGTTTCCCTGGGGGATGCCCGCTAATTTTGTTCCAGAGGGTCTCGCCCCTACATTTTCTTCTCTGCCGGCATCTAGCCCGGTCCTTGCTGTGCCACCTGCAATTATGCATACTTTGCCGAGAGTTGATGACACCATTTATCACTCTGAGCCGTCTGAGGGCCCAGATGTGTACGAGAAAATGGATACTATGAATGACCAATTCCTTGAGTTGCACAAGGAACTGAAAATTCTCAGAGGGAAGGACCTCTTCGGTAAATCTGCTGCTGAGTTGTGCCTCATGCCAAATGTCAAGATTCCCATCAAATTCAAAGTACCTGACTTTGAAAAGTACAAGGGAAACACTTTCCCTCTCAACCATCTTGTGATGTACGCACGCAAGATGTCAACTCAGACCGACAACGATCGACTCCTGATCCACTACTTCCAGGACAGCCTATCCGGTGCCGCATTGAGATGGTACATGGGTCTGGATAGTGCGAACATCCGCTCCTTCAACGACCTTAGAGAAGATTTCGTCAAGCAGTACAAGTACAACGTTGATATGGCTCCCGATAGGGACCAACTGAGGGCTATGTCCCAGAAGGAGAAGGAAACATTTAGGAGTACGCCCAAAGGTGGCGTGAATTGGCTGCACAGATTGTGCCCTTGCTCGAAGAGAAAGAAATGACGAAGTTCTTCTTAATAACTTTAAGCTCTTTCTACTACGAGCGGATGATCGCTAGTGCTCCCTCTGACTTCACCGAGATGGTGAACATAGGGATGCAACTAGAGGAAGGAGTTCGAGAAGGACGTCTGACCCGGGATGAAGGCTCTTCTACCAAACCTTATGGGGTGTTTGCCAAGAAGAAAGATGGAGAGGCACATGCCGTGTCCTCCCATATTAAACAAAGAAGACCCTCTGTGAAGAGGAAGACTGTGCGTCCCGCCAGTAACCAGCACCAGGTGGCCCATATAGAGCCTGCATTTAGGGGAAATCAACATTAGCAGCATCAGAACCTGCAACAACAACATCAACAACAATAACAACATCGTCCGCAACAGCAGGCCTACCAACCTCGAAACAACAACAATACTAGCACTAGCTATGATAGGAAGAGGGTCACTTTTGATTTGATTCCCATGACTTATGAAGAGCTATATCCTTCATTGATTGAAAGGAAGCTGATCACTCCACGTGACCCACCTGCTATACCAACCAACCCTCAGTGGTGGTACAAGCCCGAGCTTCACTGTGTTTATCATTCTGGTGCTCCCAGACATGATATGGAGAACTGTTATCCTCTCAAGACCAAGGTTCAAGACCTTGTTAGAAGTGGTATTTTGTTTTTTGAGGACGTAGGTCCTAATGTTAAGAAAAACCCATTGCCCGAGCATGGGAAGGCTGCAGTTAACATGATTCAGGGTTGTCCTGGCAAGTACAAGGTCCGGTATGTTAGCCATATCAGACAATCTTTGGTCGACATGCATAGACTGTTATATGGATAAAGTCACTATGAGCATGACCATGACAGCTGCCGTTTATGCACTATCAATGAGAGAGGATGTCGCCAAGTCAGGAAAGATATCCAAGAGATGCTGGATCAAGGTGTGATAGAGATACTTCAGAATCGTGAGGAGGATGAAGTTAATGTTATATCCCCTGTATTCAGACTGCCCGAACCTGTTGTCGTCAGATATGATGGCAGCAAGAAGGTCTCTCCTACTCTCGTTATCAAGCCAGCTGGCCTTGTGCCTTACTCTTCAGACAGAGCTGTTCCCTACAGATATAACGCGGTTGCATTAGAAGATGGGAAGGAGGTGCCTTTGCCCTCCACTTCTGTTACAAGTATTTTTGATGTCAGTGGTTTGACCCACAGTGGTCATGTATTCTCTGCGCCGCAGAAACCCCAGGTTGACATTAGAAGAACTGATGTTGTTGATAATTCTGCCACCCCTGTGGGGACTTCTTCTTCTTCTCCGAATCCGGCACTTGCTGTTGACAAACCTGTCGTTGTTGTTAGAGCTCCTGTCCTTGTTGGCCAGAATGGCATGTTGAAAGAGGACTGTGATGAGATGTTGAGGCTCATCAAAAGGAGTGAGTATAATGTTGTAGATTAGTTGCTTCAAACTCCATCAAAGATATCTGTTTTGTCTTTGTTGATGAACTCCAAGCCACACCGTGAAGCTTTGCAAAGGGTGCTGGACGTGGCATACGTAGATCACGATGTCACAATAGAACAGTTTGATAGCATTGTTGCAAACATTACTGCTTGTAACAACCTGAGCTTTTGCGATGCCGATCTTCCCGAGGAGGGAAAAGACCATAATTTGGCTCTACACATTTCAATGAACTGCAAGGACGATGCCTTGTCTAATGTGCTGGTAGACACAGGATCATCGCTAAATGTGTTGCCAAAATCCACTTTGGCGAAAGTTTCATACCAGGGGCCTCCCATGAGGCAGGGTGGAGTGGTTGTGAAGGCTTTTGATAGATCCAGGAAAACTGTGATTGGCGAGGTTGAGCTCCCAATCAAGATAGGACCTAGTGATTTCCATATCACTTTTCAGGTCATGGATATCCACCCATCATATAGTTGTTTGCTAGGCAAACCATGGATTCACGAGGCAGGCGTTGTGACATCCACCCTGCACCAAAAGTTAAAGTTCGTTAAGAATAAGAAGTTGGTGGTGGTAGGGGGAGAGAAGGCTCTCTTGGTAAGCCATTTGTCCTCCTTTTCTTACGTAGATGTCGAGGATGAGGTTGGGACTCCGTTCCAAGCCTTATCTATTGTTGAGCCGTTAAAGAAAGGAACTTCTTCATTTGCGTCCTACAATGATGCGAAGTTGGCCATTGAGCATGGCGCAACTACTGGTTTAGGACAAATGATCAAGCTGTAAGACAATAAATCTCGGGCTGGCATAAGGTACTCTTCAGGCACTTTCAATGAGTGTGGTTTGTTCCAGAGTGGTGGTTTCATCCACACGATCGAAGACCAAGAGGCTGCTGCTGTAATGGAAGATGATGCAGAGGAAGATTCTGGTAACTTTGTCATCCTTGGAGGAGTCTGCAATAATGGGGTCGCTGTTGATGTTCCAACAATTGTCCATAAGTCCACGTAATGTGTTCATTCAATACTTTCATGTTAAATGTTTGTTTTTCCAAATTATTTTCACTTTTTGCTTTTTTGCATGAAATTGGTGGTCACCAAAAAACCCAAAAAATAGAATAAAATCAATCTTTTCATCTGCATAGTGATTTTCTTTGCTTGAATTCTAAAATCTCTTTTATATCCAAAATCATTATGCAGGTTGATCAAACCCATTGAACATAATGATCCAACATCATCTCCCAACTTTAAGCTCCCTGTATTTGAGGCTGAAAAAGATGATGTTGAAGAGATTCCTAATGAGATTACTCGTCTGCTTGAGCACGAAGAGAAGATCATTCAGCCACATCTTGAGAATCTGGAAATAGTTAACTTAGGGTCATGAGGATTGTATTCGTGAGGTGAAGATTGGGGTGAAGGTGAGAAAAACTAGAAAGGGGAGTTTGAATTGTTTTGGAAAATAAAGGCTTTTTCAAAAAATAAGAACACACCGAATTTTATACTGGTTCCCTTATAACACAAAGCTACTCCAGTCCACCCGGCCAAGGTGATTTCGCCTTCAAAAAGGACTTAATCCACTAATCTTGAAAGATTAACACAACCAAACGTCTAAGAGAGTGATCTCTTAGTCCTCTCAAGTATACAGACTACATAGAGTCACTAGAGGAACAAAAGCAATTTAGCAATAATAGATTTGTAATCGAGAGTGCTTCTAAAGGTAAGCAAATATTACAGCAGAATAAACAAGTAAGTGTTTTCACGTATGAGCAGCAGCTCGTGAAAAACTGAGAGAGAATGTAAAGAATTTTTCTGTGCGTTGTTGTGTGTCTCTCACTGAAGTATGTTGTCCTTTATATAGTGGTGAAAGGACCGTTGGAGTGATGACAGAATATTGTCCTTTGATGAGCATTCAATGTCATTACTTCTGTGTTTCTTGCCATGATTAATTTGTCTCCCTGAATAACTTGTTCCCAAATATACTTTCTTTCCATTTGAGGAAGTTATTTACATTACTCTTTCTGGATTGGAGAATCTTCATCAGAGTCTATGTTGTCTCGGAGTTTCTATGACAACTGGAGATGCGTTGGGGTTACGTCAGAGATTCTAGTATTATGTTGTCCTGTTTTGCTCAGAGTCAGAACTTCTGGAGCGCACTTCTTCTTCAGATGCTTCTGATCTTCTAATACTTTGTATCTGATCAGAGTTTGTATCTGATAAATCGATCAGATTCCTTTGTAGGTGTTCAAAGTCCTGCACACTTAGAGAATTTTCGTTAGGGTGCCATTTTTGGTTTCATCCTTTGTTATCATCAAAATCCTGGAATTATATTGTAGAACTAATCTTGTTCTTACAATCTCCCCCTTTTTGATGATGAAAAAACAATCTTACTTAAGAGATGAAACATTTAGAGATAAGAATTAATCAGATCAGATAGAGGTGAGCTCCCCCTGAGATAAGCCTGGGAGTTCAGAAGTTCTTACCGGAGTTTCCATGATATGATGTTTCTAGATACTCTTCTGCAAATTTCTAAGTAAAAAAGGATTAGAACCATTTTAAAATAATGTATGTAGAGTACTGAAGGATTTAGATATGTTTTCATCAGAGTTGTTTTTATTTCTCCCTTTTTTTGTCAGAATAAAAAAGACTTAGCAAAATAAAGGAGGGTAAATATATATATATATATATATATATATATATATATATATATATATATATATATATATATATATATATATATATATATATATATTCAGATAGAAAACACAAACAGCAGAAAGCAAGAACAAATATAATCAGAACGCAACAAGCAAATCAGCAAAGGAAAATCCTAGGTGCCTAAGGGTTTGGAGGTAGAGGCATCCTCTGAAGCAGCTGGGTCAGCAGATTCTGAATGTTGACGTTGACTGAATCCTATTGATCCAATCTAGCTCGGACTTCCTTCTGCTCCTTTTGAAGATCTTCAAGAGTCTTGAGAACTAGAGGGACAAAGGTGGAAGATTCCCCCTGAGTCAGAGCATCCGGTTCTACCCTGCTGGCAGATTCTTCAGCACGACGAGCTTCAGCTTCAGCAGCGGCTTTAATTTTAGCTTCAGCAGTAGCTTTTGCTTCAGCTTCAGCAGCAACATCAACAACATCAGCTAGAGCTTTAACTTCAGCTTCCTTAATCCATTGCATTTCCTCTTGCTTTGCTTTTTCTTCTGCTTCCTTTTTGGCTTGCTCCTCAGCTTCTCTGGCTAAGCTCTCTTGTAGTCTTACTTCAGCATCTCTGATGAAGTCATCTCTGACTTTCTCAGAGAGGCTCTTCAGTTTGAAGGCTTCAGAGGTCATCCAGCCAATAACTCTATTCTAGTGTGTCCTAACAGCTGAAGGATCATCACTGATACCAGAGTTGATGGTCAGAGACTTGACCTTGTCAACTGAGGCTCCTGCAAACAACATTATTGCTTCTTCTAGGGTTGGCAGGGTGTTTTGCGGTTCAGAGGGTGAAGCTGGAGAAGTGGGAGGGCTTAGGTTGAGAGTTTGTGGTTCAGCGAATGTGTTTGGTGGGGGTGTGTTAGAGGTAATTGGTTCAGAAGGTTGAAGGTCAGATGGTGTTGGGTTTGGTTTTTCTGCGGGTGGTAAAGTGACTTCAAGTTCAGGTGGGGTTTGTGTTGGTTGTTGTGAGGCTAGAGCACGAGTTTGAAGTTGGGCCAGAGTGGGAGATGAAGGGTCAGAGTGTTCTGTATCTGTGGAAATATTGTAGTAGGGGGTGATTCTGGGGAAGAAGATGAAGAGGTGGTTTCATTCAGCATTTCTGCGTCAGAAAGAGGTAAGGTGGTGGTGGCAAGGATAAATTTCTAGGATGGTTGATGAGATGTTCTGGTGGTTGAAGGAGAGGTTTCTGAGTGGGTGTAGATAGTTGTTGGTTGAGGAATAGAAGAAGCAATGGACTGTGTTCGTGCAGAAGGAGCAAGAGAAACATACTTACCAGAAGGCTCATGCAGAGGTGCTGGAGGTCTAGATCCGGAGGATTCTCCTAGTCTTGCCTTCTTCGCTTGTCTCGCCTTTTCAGAGGGTCCTCGTGGATGTTTCATGAAGTTTGGAGAAGTATTTGGTAGATCGCTTAGGTTGAAGTCTCATATATCCACTCCTTCTTTCATTAGATTATCCAGATATAAAAGGATTACATCTCGGGGGTCTTCCTTTGAGAACAGATAAAGTACATGGGGAATCTCCCTCTGATCTTTTAGAGCTTCCCAGGAGGTGTCCAGAGTAGGTTTGAATTTGACCTGATCCAGAATCCCCATGCTCTTCAGATTTTTGGCGTTGAGAGGTTTTCTAGTGTCGATAATCACATCTTCCATGAGTTTGAGCTTTAACTGGTGGTCCACCAGGCGACTTTCAATCAGAACGTCATAGATTAGCCTTCCCAGAGGAATGTAATTTCTGGGCTTCATGTTGTTTCTTGTATCTCGTATAGAGTCTCTGAGATACTTGAAGAGAAGTGCTGGAAGGCAGAGCTTTAGACCCTTGTGGATGCAATACAGAATGCACTTATGGTTTGTGTTGATGTAGTCTGAGGAGTTTGACGTTGGGTGATGATAGATTGTACCCAGAATGATCTTCAGCCAAACACGAAGGTTCTGATGTAGCTCCTTATTCTTGGAGGGGTTGCCTTCTGCGTCCTGCTTGAAGATTGTTGGGTTAATCTCTTGGGACATGTATTTTGCCCTAGGATTGATGTTGTAGATTCTTCTGCCTCCATCTTTTTCCATGCCCAGAAGAGCAGCAATGGACTTCTCAGTTATCACTATTTTGACTCCCAGAACATAGGAGACAATGAAGTGATCATCAGCATCAGCGAATCTCCAGAATTCCTTCACTAGATTTGTGTAAACTGGACCATACAAGCGCTTGAAATAATTTCCCCAACCTTGATTTCTGAGTTCATCTGTGAGGTCAATGCAGTTTCTACGCATGTTGTCAAAATCCACCAAGGATTCACATAAAACTTCCAGCTTCTCAAATGGCGTTGCAAGATTGAAGTGAGGCTCACAATCAAGAATGTGAGGCTCTTTGTATATGGGAGTAGTGACTACGCCGGTAACCACTGGGTTTGGGTTGCTTGAACTTGGAGCTTGTTCGCTTGAATCCATCTGTTGAGAGAAGTTGTACACAGCTTGTTGTTGAGCATCCATGATGTTGTTGAAAACTGGGATGAAGATGAAGAATGCTGCAGGAATGCCTTGAGAGAGCTTGAGCTTGCAGAGGTTTATGAGTGCGTGATAGTGAAAAGTGTGCAATGTGTGAAATGAATGTGTTTAAATACCCAAATTAGGGCGCATGCAAAACGACACATAAAACAGAGTTTAGCACAAAAACCAAGTAACCACGTTTAGGGGGAAAAATGATTACAGCTCATTAATGATGTCTAATCCCAACAGCCAGTACACTGCTCGAGGAGATATCAAGAGATTGTTCCTTGATTACTGCTAGACAGCTGTCTAGCAGTTCCAAGGTCAGACGCAAGGTACTCCACGTGTTTGCTTTATCTCATCTTCAGGAATACCAAAGGATTGGTTCCTAGAGATTTCTAACTCAGATAACTTCTAACTTGGTAGGAGTATCAGAGTCAGAGGCAGAAACCATTGTGTTTACATTAGAATCTCATTTTACAACTTCAGAGGCACATATTATTCAGGGCAATTTTGAATGTTCAGATTCTTTAGGATGAAGAGGAATCTATCTTCAGCTAAGGGTTTAGTAAATATGTCAGCCCATTGATGATCAGTATCAATGAATTTCAATGTTACTACCCCTTTCTGAACATAGTTTCTGATAAAGTGATGTTTTATTTCTATGTGCTTAGCTCTGGAGTGTAAAATGGGATTCTTGCTTAAACAAATGGCAGCAGTATTATCACAAAAGATAGGAATGTTACTCTCGAAGATTTGCAGATCCTCTAACTGATTTTTCATCTAGAGCATCTGAGTAGTGCATAGTGATGCTGAGATGTATTCCGCTTATGCAGTGGACAGGGCTATGGTTTATTGTCTTTTGCTGGCCCAGGATATCAGATTGTTTCCCAAGAGCTGACAATTTCCAGATGTTCTTTTTTGTTCCATTTTGTCTCCTGCGTAATCTGCATCACAAAAAACCAGATAGTCTATACTCTGATGTTTTCTCATACATCATGCCCAGATTAGGAGTTCCTTTCAGATATTTGAGAATTCTCTTAATTGCTGTTAAGTGAGTTTCTCTAGGATCTGATTGGAATCTGGCACAGAGACAAACACTAAATAGAATATCAGGGCGAGTAGCAGTTAGATAGAGAAGGGAGCCTATCATACCACGATAGAGCTTCTGATAAACCTTTTTACTGACTTCTTCTTTTTCAAGAATGCAGGTTGGATGCATGAGTGTCTTTACAGAATTGCATTCACCCATATCGAATTTCTTCAGAATGTCTTTTATGTATTTACTTTGATGAACGTACGTGACTTCTGAAGTTTGATTTATTTGAATTCCTAGAAAGAACTTTAGTTCTTGCATTAAGCTCATTTCAAATTCTACCTGCATTATCTCAGAGAATTCTTGACATACAGAGGCGTTAGCTGAACCAAAAATGATATCATCAACGTATATCTGGCATATCATGAGATCATTGTTAAGGTTTTTACAGAAGAGTGTGGAGTCAACTTTCCCTCTAATAAAATCATGTTCCAGAAGAAAATTACTTAATCGTTCATACCAAGCTCTGGGAGCTTGTTTAAGTCCACATAAAGATTTCTTAAGTTTAAAAACATTTTCTGGATAATTCGAATTTTCAAAACCTGGAGGTTGGTTGACATACACTTCTTCTGATATATAACCATTTAGGAATGCGCTCTTGACATCCATTTGATACAATTTGATAGAATGATTTATAGCGAATGATACAAGTAAGCGAATACATTCTAACCTGGCGATTGGAGCAAAGGTTTCATTGTAGTCAATACCTTCTTGTTGACTGTATCCTTGAGCCACCAGTCGAGCTTTGTTTCTGACAACTTTTCCTTTCTCATTCAGCTTGTTTCTGAATACCCATCTGGTTCCGATAACCTGAGTGCCTTTGGGCTTATGAACAAGATCCCAGACGTCGTTCTTTGTGAATTGATCTAGCTCTTCTTGCAAGGCTACAACCCAGTCACTATCTTGAAGTGCCTCATCACAGGAAGTAGGCTCGATCAGAGATACTAGTCCCAGAAGAGTTTCTTCAGGAGTCTTAAAGGTAGACCTAGTTCGGATAGGTTCGTCCTTATTTCCCAGAATCAACTCTTCAGATATGTTGAAGCGACTTTTAGCTTTCTTTGGGATTGCTGGGGCGTTAGTTCCTTCTGAGGTTTGAATGGAAGTTACTTCTGGAGCTTTAATCTTCTCGTCAGATCCTGCAAGAGAGATCTCCAAATCTGCAAGTTTCTCAACCAGCTTTGACTTTTCAGGGTCAAGCTTATCATCAAATCTGACATGAATTGATTCTTCCATAATTTTGGTTTCTGTATGGTATACTCTGTAGCCTTTAGAGCGTTCTGAGTATCCTAACATAATACCTTTTTGTGCTTTGGAATCAAACTTGTTCAGATGTTCTTTAGTATTTAAAATAAAACAGGAACATCAAAAAGGATGAAAATATGAAATGTTTGGTTTTCTTCCTTTACACAGTTCATAGGGAATCTTCTCTAGAATAGGTCTTATGGAGATTCTATTCTGAATGTAACGCGCTGTATTTACAGCTTCGGCCCAAAAGTGCTTAGCCAAATTTGTTTCATTGATCATGGTTCTGGCCATCTCTTGGAGTGTCCTATTCTTCCTCTATACAACTCCTTTTTGTTGTGGATTTCTAGGGCAGGAGAAATCATGGGATATTCCATTAGAGTCAAATAGTTCCTCAAAAAATTTATTTTCAAATTCCCCACCATGATCACTTCTGACTCTGATGATTTTAGAGTCAAATTCGTTTTGCACTTTGGAGCAGAAGCTAGTGAATACAGAGTGAGACTCACTCTTGTGCTTTAGGAATTTTACCCATGTCCAGCGACTGAAATCATCAACAATGACTAGTCCATACTTCTTTCCATTGACTGATGCTGTTTTCACAGGACCAAATAAATCAATGTGAAGAAGTTCCAGAGGCTTAGAGGTAGAAACAATATTTTTTTTTTTGAAAGATGTTTTTGAAAATTTTCCTTTCTGACATGCTTCACACAGAGCATCTGAAGAAAACTTCAGCTTAGGTATGCCTCTGACTAACTCGAGCTTATTTAGCTGAGATAATTTTATCATGCTAATGTGGCCCAAGCGTCTATGCCATACCCATTGCTCTTCAAGAACAGACATCAGACATTTCACATTTTGTTCTTTTAAATCAGAAATATTTATATTATAAATATTGTTTTTCCTCTTGCCAGTGAATAGGACAGAACCATTGTTTTGATTTATGGCTTTACATGTTTTTTGATTAAAGATTACATCATAACCGTTATCACTTAATTGACTTATTGATAGCAAATTATGAATTAATCCTTCTACATATAACACATCAGATATAGAGGGAAGAGTACGATTACCAATAGTTCCAGAGCCTCTGGTCCTTCCTTTCTGATCTCCTCCAAAGCCTACGAATCCAGCATCTTTAAGTTCCAGGCTTTGAAACATAGACTTTCTTCCCGTCATATGTCGTGAGCATCCAGAGTCCAGGTACCATGACTGGTGTTTTAACTCTGCTGCATAGGATATCTGCAACATAAATAATCTTATCCTTTGGTACCCAGAGTCTTTTGGGTTCTTTGTGATGAGTTTTCCCAGAGCTTCTTAACACTTTGGGTTTTCTAGCATTATTAAATTGTTGCTCTTGTGTGTGTGTATAGTGATATGAAAATGGAGATTTAGGTTGGTCGTTAATAGAAGTTTTATCTTCACTAGGATCATACCCAATTCCTCTTCTATTGTTCTAACTGATTCCATAAATCATGGATGCCATTATACTCCTCCCTATCCCATTTTTCAGAAACTTTTGAAACGCTTTTTCATATTTATAAATTATTGTGTTTGAAGTTTGTGGAGCTTGAGATAACGCTTCTTCATGTTTTGAGCAATTTTTCTTTGTTGCATCTCTTTCTAATGTCAAAGTTCTATTTTCATCTTTTAGTTATGAAATGGTTATCTCAAGTTTGCCACATTCTTCTAATGTTACTTCAAGAACGCCTTTTATAGCTTTAAATTTTTGTTTTAGTTTCTGATATGAGCTGAGAGTTTCAGACAAACATGATTCTAGGTCAGATCGAGAGAGTTCAGAAAATACCTCTTTTGATTCAGATCCTTCATCTGAAGTGTTCTTGGATGTGGTAGCCATGAGTGCCACATTAGCCTGTTCATCAGAGTCTGATTCTGAGAGTCAGATTCGCTGTCATCCCAGGTAGCCATCAGTCCCTTTTTGGTTCTGACGGAATTTTTCTTGGAGTTCTCTTTTCTGGAACTGTCTTTCTTTAACTTGGGACATTCGTTCCTGTAGTGACCTGTTTCTTTACATTCATAACAAGTAACATCTTTGTTAGTTTTACCTTTTGAGGTTGAGTCTGATCGGTCCCCTCTGGGTCTTGGTCTCCTGAAGTTATTATTTCTCTTTCTCCAGAGTTGTTTTACTCTTTTGGTCAGGAGGGATAATTCTTCCTCATCGTCAGAATCTTCCAGTTCAAAGTCACCAGCATCTTCTGTTTCGGCCTGGAAGGCTTTGTTTCTGTCAGACTTGCGCCTTTCAGATCTGGACTTTAATGCTACAGACTTTATCTTCTTTTGAGGCTCATCTTCCTCCAATTCTATCTCATGACTTCTGAGTGAACTGACAAGCTCTTCAAGGCTGATGTTGCTCAGATCCTTTGATAGTTTTAAGGCTGTGACCATGGGTCTCCACTTCTTTGGCAAGCTTTTGACTATCTTTTTGACATGGTATGCAGTTGTGTATCCTTTGTCTAGCACTTTGAGACCTGCAATAAGAGTTTGGAATCTAGAAAACATTACCTCTACAACTTCATCATCCTCCATTTTGAAGGCTTCATATTTCTGGATTAGAGCCAGGGCCTTTGTTTCTTTGACCTGAGAGTTTCCTTCATGAGTCATCCTCAGGGAGTCGAGTATATCTTTAGCTGTTTCCCTGTTGGTGATTTTTTCATACTCATTGTAAGATATGGCATTGAGAAGTATCGTTTTGGATTTGTGATGATTCTTGAATTCGCGCTTCTGATCATCTGACATTTTACTTCTGGGAACGGCAACACCAGCATCTGTTACGGGAGGTTTGTATCCATCTGTGACAATGTCCCAGAGATCAGCGTCATAGCCTAGAAAGAAACTTTCAATTCTATCTTTCCAGTAATCGAATTTCTCTCCATCAAAGACTGGAGGCTTAGCATTGTAATTGTCTCTTTCATAGGTGTGGGCCATAGTTTTTCTCGTTCTGGATCTCTCTACATTGTTAAGTGTTTGATTAGAAAATCAATAACAGAGCCGAAGCTCTGATACCAACTGAAGGTGAGAAAAACAAGAAAGGGGGGTTTGAATTGTTTTGGAAAATAAAGGCTTTTTCAAAAAATAAGAACACACAGAATTTTATACTAGTTTGCTTATAAGACAAAGCTACTCCAGTCCACCCGACCAAGGTGATTTCGCCTTCAAAAAGGACTTAATCCACTAATCTTGAAAGATTAATACAACCAAACGTCTAAGAGAGTGATCTCTTAGTCCTCTCAAGTATACAGACTATGCAGAGTCACTTGAGGAACAAAAGCAATTTATCAATAATAGATTTATAATCGAGAGTGCTTCTAAAGGTAAGAAAATATTACAGCAGAATAAACAAGTGTTTTCACGTATGAGCAACAGCTCATGAAAAACAGAGACAGAATGTAAAGAATTTTTCTGTGCGTTGTTGTGTGTCTCTCACTAAAGTATGTTATCTTTTATAAAGTGGTGAAAGTGAAGGAGAATTGCCATCCAAGACGCAGCGGAATTTAAATATTTCTCCATTTAGTGATCCTTACGAATGGGCATGATCAGTGATAGAATCGTTACCTCTTGTGGCGATTCAAACCTTTGGTGCAGATCTCTGATAATGATCAAAACCTTTGATACAGATCCACGGGGCGATCACGAACGTTGAACGATGAGAACGTCTCTACTCAGTCCACACGAACGGATTCTTTCAATCGCAGTGCTAGCTGTTATGAATGAAGGCTTTGAGTGAGAGAAAGAGGAAAACAAAATTCCAAGTCTCTACTTGAATTTCTGTCTGAGTGGATTAGAGTGACAATGCTTCTACCCAAGGGGTTCTATTTATAGAACCACTTGTGTGGGCTTCAAGCTAAAAAGCCCACTTAAGTGTATTTTGGCCCATATCTTATAATATGCCCAAAATCACTTAAGTATTTGGTACCTTACCATATTTCGTCTCCCACTTAAGTGCACCGTACCTTACGGTGTTCCTTAGTTACTCTATCTCTCATCAATCCGTCCTTTGTGTGTGACCCTATAGGTTATCGCGGCGTTGGAAATTATATTAAATCACGCATTTAACATAATAAATAGTGAGCGGTATCTAGCAACACATCACTGCTACCCAAGTCATGAAAATGTCATGTGATCTGACAAAACGTCCTGTGATAATAATTATGTGTATAATTACCCCTTTTCCCTTATGTCTATATTGAACACAAGGTATAGACCGTGTCACCCTTGTCCAGTTCAATATTGGGCCCATAGACATTTATCCTGTTACGCAGGATTGGCAAATTCCATCTAGGACACTCATGTCCCTCAGCATGCTTCGTGGAGTACCCATCAACTGTCTTTTGGTTATCCAATTACGGACAATGTTGGATCAGCAATAAAGCACTCGACTCTACATCTAGGATCCATAGTGGTTTCAGGTCGAAGAGTGGTATACACTATTATCACCATGAGAATAACTTATGACACTTTACATAACTTTCTATATAGTATTCTCATAGCGGGTCAATCCGGTATAAATATTACTCCTAATATTCATACCTATGTTTAAGACTTGATAACTCTTTATCCATGATCCATGAGATGTGATCATCAGTCTACAAACATAATAGTCTTAATGCATTAATGTTATCCCACTTCACATTAAAGCTCGACTACGGATACTTTAAGAACAGTGCCCTTATGTTTAATGTGTTCTCATGATTAAGTCACACTTAATACATTAAACGGACTATCTATTCTAGGGACTTTATTAATCAACCATAATAAAGAAAATGCCTTTTATTATTAATAAATAATTCGATACAAGTACCAAAAGTATTGGCCTCTAGGGCTTACACCAACAATCTCCCACTAGCACTAGAGCCAATTAGACATACCCCGTATGCCCATTGATCTAGTATGGCCATCATGCTTCTGCTGCGCAAGAGGCTTTGTCAGTGGGTCAACTATATTGTCAAGTGTAGGTACTTTACATATTTTTGCACAACGCCTAAGTATGTGTTTGGATCGTTGGTGAGACCTAGGCTCCTTAGCTTGTGCGATAACACCATTGTTATCAATATATAGACCAATGGGATCCACAATGCTAGGGACTATGCCAAGTTTATTGATCCAAACAGCTTCCTTTGCTGCACTTAAGGCAGCAATATACTCGGCCTCAGTTGTAGAATCAGCAACTGCATCTTGCGTTGAACTTTTCAAGCTCACAGTGCCTCCATTTAAGCAAAACACATAACCAGATTGGAATCATTCATATTAAAGCATCTCAGCACTTTGTCTATGTATGTACTCTGACTTAGGCCAAGCAGTTTTGTGATCTATCTCTATAGATTCTAATTCCTAATATATAGGCTGCTTCACCTAGGTCCTTCATAGAAAAGCATTTCCCCAACCAAGACATTACTTGTTGCAAGGTAGGGATATCGATTCCAATGAGTAATATGTCATCTACATATAATACCAGGAATACGATCATGCTCCCACTAACCTTCTTGTAGACACAAGTCTCATCTTCGTTCTTGATGAATCCATACAGTTTTACTGTTTCATCAAAATGAAGATTCCATGAGTAGGTCACAGGCTCATCTTGATCCATGAGTAATACATCACCTTGATCAGATATCCATATATCTCAGGTAGGTGACGTATCCTGCCTGACCTACGCTGGTCTTGTTCTATTTGAGCAGGTTGCTCTTACACAACTACTTGTGTTTCCTGCTCTAATTCCTCCATAGGTGTATCGATACTTTGTGATTCTTGAATTTCTTCAAGTTCTACTTTCCTCCCACTGATTCCTTTGGAAATAAAATCCCTTTCTAGGAAAACTCAAGTTCGAGCGACAAACACTTTGCCCTCAGAAGGATTGTAGAAATAATATCCTCTTGTTTCTTTAGGATACCCCACAAATAAGCATTTGTCAGATTTGGGCTCAAGCTTAGTTGAAATTTGTCGTTTCACATAAACTTCGCAACCCCAAATCTTCATGTAAGACATATGTGGTCTCTTACCACTCCATATCTCATATGGTGTCTTTTCAACCTTTTGGATGGAACACGGTTAAGTGTGTAAGCTGATGTCAATGGTGTATGTCCTCAAAAGGAGTTTGGAAGATTGGTGTGACTCATCATGGATCGGACCATGTCCAACAGAGTTCGATTTCTTCTCTCAGATACACCCTTCCATTGGGATGTGCCAGGAGGAGTAAGTTGGGATAGGATCCCACACTCTTTCAGATGGTCATCAAACTCTAAGATTAAATACTCACTACTTCGATCTGATCGAAGAGTTTTAATATTCTTACCTAGTTGGTTTTAACTCGTTAGGTTTCACCCTTTTGTATTAATGTTATTAATAGGCATTTCAAGATCAAGGACATACAGTCCATTGTTCATTTGTGCAGTAGCATAGAATATATCATTCAAATAAATTGAGCAACAATTGTTCTTTATTATAAATGAAAAACCAAACTTGTCCAAACAAGAAACGAAAATAATATTCCTACTAATTGCAGGTACATAATAACAGTCCTCTAACTGAATTATTAAACCATTAGGTAAAGTCAATACAAAAGTTCCTACGGCTAAAGCAGCAACCTTTTCTCCATAGCCAACTCGTTGGTCGACTTTACCTTTTGCCAAATCTCTACTCCTTTTTAGTTCTTGCACATTTGTACAAATGTGAGAACTGCATCCAGTATCTAATACCCATGATGCAGAAGTAGATAAATTAATAACAAAAATACCTGAAGTTGAAGTCTCTACTCCATTCTTCTTATCTTCCAGGTACTTTGGGCAGTTCCTCTTCCAGTGTCCGGTCTTACCGCAATGGAAGCAGGTGCCTTCTTTTGCTATGCCTCCACTAGGCTTCAAAGCAGCAGTGGATTTGGGATTGGCAACGTCCTTCCCCTTCCCCTTATCACTCTTCTTAGTGGGCCTTTTATTCTGTCTCTTTCCATTTCCGATCATCAGAATGGACTTCCCTTTTGACTTCAGATTCTGCTCGGAAGTTCTTAACATGGCGAGCAGTTCATGAAGAGATTTGTCCATATCAATCATATTGAAATTTAGGACAAATTGACTGAAACTATCTGGCAACGATTGCAAGATCAAATCAGTTGCAAGTTCCTTTTCGAGGGGAAAACCCAATCTCTCAAGGTTTTCCGCATACCCAATCATCTTGAGTACATGGGGACCTACAGGGGCTCCCTCAGCTAACTTGCTTTGAAAAAGGGCTTTTGAAACTTCAAACCTCTCATGCCTTGCTTGCTCTTGATAGAGCAACTTCAGGTGTTCGATCATATCGAACGCCGACATGTTCTCATGTTGCTTTTGCAATTCTGAGTTCATGGTAGCCAGCATGAGACAAGCAGTTTCATTGGCATCATCGACATGCTTCTTATAAGCATCTCTTTCTGCCTTAGGTGCAGAACTAGGAGGTTCCTCTTCAGGAACAGGTGTCTCCAAGACATACAGCTTTTTATCATGTTTGAGGACAATCCTCAGGTTTCGGTGCCAATCCAGAAAATTTGTCCCAGACAATTTTTCCTTATCAAGGATTGATCGCAGGATGTTGTTAGAGGTGTTTGCTGTCATGGTAATCTACATAAGGATTAATGAAAATATAAGTATCATTGACATATTCAATTAGGCCTTTAATTAAATATGCTCCCACTATTTTACTCAAAACAAATGACCCTCATCATCTGATTCGGAAAATCCCGTTGGAAGATTTTCTAGTGGGTCGAGATCCATATTTCACTTCGTTCTAAGTCCGCGTAGGCGGATTACACAAAACTAGGTTATTTAGGTAGGAACTCCTTCCAATTGTATCTCATACAACTCTCGAAAATTTCAATTGGGTGAATAACTCCTTATTCCAATCCATCATATGGATTATTCCCAACTCTTGCTTCTAAACATATATAAGAAAATTATAATCAAGTTTGACTCATCGTTTTAGCAGTTGGATATTACAATTATCCCATCGCACCTTAACTAATACAAAACATGCACCTCGCGTAGGCGAAACCTACACTATTCGATACCAGTCTTGATGAGTGCTAAAACTTGGAAAGCAAACATATATAATATTCTCATAATTTGTTTAGTTAAGTTTGACCCATTGTTTTAACAGTTAGATATTACAATTATCCCATCGCACCTTACTAATATATAGATCATGCACCTCGCGTAGGCGAAACCTACATTATCCATTACTAGTCTTGATGAGTGTTAAAACTTGGAAAGCATAAACTTAATATTTAATTTGGGGGAATTGCAATTTTTCTGATCTCATCGGCTTGTTTATCATATAAACCGTCTCTCACATGCATCAACATACATTCACATGCATCAACATACATACAAACAAAATGAAACAGTTATGGCCCCTAGCGCAATTGTTCTCCCAAGCCAATGAGAGAACCTAAGCTAACCTAACAACGATCTAAGCTTCTCCAAGCAAGATCTTCAAGGTTGTCCTCCTTTGGCACTGACTTCTTTGCTTTTTTCATATCATTACATTACATGAAAGAAAATCATTTTACATACGAGAGAGTGAGATGAGAAAAGAAGTTACATTTGGGAGATTAAGAGAGAGGCACGACACGCAGGTCGTATTTTAAAAACCCAAAACAAAACAAAGGAAAACTAAGGCCATAACCGATCACCACAAGACAATAATTAACACTTTATTATTATTATTATTATTAATTCCTTTAATTAATTAAAATCAAATTAAATTTCGACGATCGATCACACTACGCAGAGTTAGCCAGGGGTCCGCTGCCCGGACAGCGGGAAACCGGTTAACACTGTTTGAAAATGTCTTGGAAAACTGTTTTCCGCCTTGCGTTAACCGGTTAACCAAATGCGTTAACCGGTTAACACTGTTTGAAAATCTCAAAAATTTTATTTCGCATTCTGTTAACCGGTTAACCATATGCGTTAACCGGTTAACACTGTTCCAAAAATGTTTAGAAGGCTGTGTTCAGTTTCTCGTTAACCGGTTAACCATACACGTTAACCGGTTAACACTGTTCGGAAAAGTGTTTAGAACGCACAACTCTTGTGCAGTCAAACCCCAATCGCATAACTCTCTGACAACACAACCCTTGTGCCGTCACTAACCCTGATGCACCAATTTCAGACCGTCAAACACATCTCGATTGTTAATTCAGTATGATTGATCAACACGTCATTGCTTCACCATACTAATGTCGGATCAAGAAGCAAACAACCACTGATCGCTCAAAGGAAAACAATCATTGAGGGTTTGAATGAACGAAACGAGAACACTATATCATATATAATGTATTTTGCATCAGGATTACATATATCACATATATGTAACATGATCGATCTCAATTTAACCTTTGAGTCATTCTGTCTTTAATCATATTATTACAGAACAAAAACAGTTATCAGATTCATGGTTTCGTAAGTGGCTCTGATACCACTGAAGGAGAATTGCCATCCAAGGCGGAGCGGAATTTAAAAATTTCTCCATTTAGTGATCCTTACGAATGGGCATGATCAGTGATAGAATCGTTACCTCTTGTGGCGATTCAAACCTTTGGTGCAGATCTCTGATAATGATCAAAACCTTTGATACAGATCCACGGGGCGATCACGAACATTGAACGATGACAACGTCTCTACTCAGTCCACATGAACGGATTCCAAGTCTCTACTTGAATTTCTGTCTGAGTGGATTGGAGTGACAATGCTTCTACCCAAGGGGTTCTATTTATAGAACCACTTGTGTGGGCTTCAAGCTAAAAAGCCCACTTAAGTGTATTTTGGCCCATATCTTATAATATGCCCAAAATCACTTAAGTATTTGGTACCTTACCATATTTCGTCTCCCACTTAAGTGCACCATACCTTACGGTGTTCCTTAGTTACTCTATCTCTCATCAATCCGTCCTTTGTGTGTGACCCTATAGGTTATCGCGGCGTTGGCAATTATATTAAAACACGCATTTAACATAATAAACAGTGAGCGGTATCTAGCAACACATCACTGCTACCCAAGTCACGAAAATGTCATGTGATCTGACAAAACCTCCTGTGATAATAATTATGTGTATAATTACCCCTTTGCCCTTATGTCTATATTGAACACAAGGTATAGACCGTGTCACCCTTGTCCAGTTCAATATTAGGCCCATAGACATTTATCATGTTACGCAGGATTGGCAAATTCCATCTAGGACACTCATGTCCCTCAGCATGCTTCGTGGAGTACCCATCAACTGTCTTTATGGTTATCGAGTTATGGACAATGTTGGATCAGCAATAAAGCACTCGACTCTACAACTAGGATCCATAGTGGTTTCAGGTCGAAGAATGGTATACACTATTATCACCATGAGAATAACTTATGACACTTTGCATAACTTTCTATATAATATTCTCATAGCGGGTCAATCCGGTATAAATATTACTCCTAATATTCATACCTATGTTTAAGACTTGATAACTCTTTATCCATGATCCATGAGATGTGATCATCAGTCTACAAACATAATAGTCTTAATGCTTTAATGTTATCCCACTTCACATTAAAGCTCGACTACGGATACTTTAAGAACAATGCCCTTATGTTTAATGTGTTCTCATGATTAAGTCACACTTAATACATTAAACGGACTATCTATTCTAGGGACTTTATTAATCAACCATAATAAAGAAAATTCCTTTTATTATTAATAAATAATTCGATACAAGTACCAACAGTATTGGCCTCAAGGGCTTACACCAACAGAAAGGACCGTTAGAGTGATGCCAGAATATTGACCTTTGATGAGCATTCAATATCATTACTTCTGTGTTTCTTGCCATAACCCTATTGTCTCCCTGAATAACTTCTTTCCAAATGTACTTTCTTTCCATTTGAGGAAGTTATTACCGTTACTCTTTCTGGATTGGAGAATCTTCATCAGAGTTTATGTTGTCTCGGAGTTTCTATGACAACTGGAGATGCGTTGAGGTTACGTCAGAGCTTCTGAGAGTACTGGTGTTTTAGATCATCAGAACTGAGTCCAGTGGAAGTTTAGAGCTTCTGGTATTCTGCTGTCCTGTTTTGCTCAGAGTCAGAACTTCTAGAGCGCACTTCTTCTTCAGATGCTTCTGATCTTCTAATACTTTGTATCTGATCAGACTTTGTATCTGATAAATCGATCAGATTCCTTTGTAGCTGTTCAAAGTCCTGCACACGTAGAGAATTTTCGTTAGGGTGCCATTTTTGGTTTCATCCTTTGTTATCATCAAAATCCTGGAATTATATTGTAGAACTAATCTTGTTCTTACATGGGGCACTCCTGGAAGAGTCTGTTAAGAAGGGGTTGATTGAGTTGCTACGAGAATATGTCGACGTCTTTTCCTGGTCATATGAAGAGATGGTTGGTCTGGATACTGATATCGTGCAACATTTCTTGCCTTTGAAGCCTGAGTGCGTGCCTGTAAAGAAGAAGCTCGGAAGAACTCATCCTGATATGGTAGTGAAGATTAAAGAAGAAGTTCATAAGCAAATTGATGTGGGGTTTCTGGTGACTTCTACATATCCTCAATGGGTGGCCAATATTGTGCCCATGCCCAAGAAAGATGGAAAAGTCTGAATGAGTGTGGACTATCGAGACTTGAATAAAGTTTGTCCGAAAGAGGATTTTCCTCTACCACATATTGATATGTTGGTAGATAATACAGCTAAGTTCAATGTCTTCTCATTTATGGACAGATTTTCCGGATATAATCAGATTAAAATGGCACCCGAGGATATGGAGAAGACAACATTCATCACACCTTGGGGAACATTTTGTTATCGAGTGATGCCCTTCGGTTTGAAGAACCCCGGAGCCACGTATCAACGAGCTATGACTACCTTGTTTCATGATATGATGCACAAGGAGATCGAGGTATATGTTGATGATATGATTGTGAAGTCGAGAACGGAAGTTGAGCATGTAGAGTACTTGTTGAAGCTTTTTCAGCGTTTGAGGAAGTACAAACTCCGCCTAAATCCGAAAAAGTGTACATTTGTAGTCCGTTCCGGCAAGTTATTGGGCTTTATTGTCAATGAAAGAGGTATTGAAGTTGATCCTGCCAAGGTCAAAGCAATACAAGAGATGCCTGCTCCCAAAACTAAGAAGCAAGTCCGAGGTTTTCTCGGCCGCTTGAATTATATTTCCAGATTTATATCCCACATGACTGCCACATGTGCGCCTATACTCAAGCTCCTCCAGAAAGATCAGCGTCATGATTGGACCGAGGATTGCCAGAAGGCCTTTGACAGTATCAAAGAGTATCTGTCCGAGCCTCCGATTCTGTCTTCGCCTGTTGAAGGGAGACCCTTGATTATGTACTTGACTGTTCTTGAAGACTCTATGGGTTGTGTATTCGGTCAACAAGATGAATCAGGGAAGAAAGAGTATGCTATCTACTACCTGAGTAAGAAGTTCACTGATTGTGAGTCTCGATACTCAATGCTTGAGAAGACATGTTGTGCTTTGGCTTGGGCTGCTAAGCGTTTACGCCTGTATATGTTGAATCATACCACTTGGTTGATATCCAAAATGGATCCAATCAAGTATATCTTTGAGAAGCCTGCTTTAACTGGGAGGATTGCCCGATGGAAGATGCTGTTGTATGAGTATGATATTGAGTATCTAGCTCAGAAAGCTATTAAAGGTAGTATCTTGGCTGACCACTTGGCACATCAATCAATTGAGGATTATCAGTCTGTTTAGTACGACTTCTCTGATGAGGAGATTCTGTATTTGAAAATGAAAGATTGCGATGAGCCAACGCTTGATGAAGGGCCCGAGCCTGGTTCTCGATGGAGCATGGTGTTTGATGGTGCTGTTGTAGCAGGGTATTCGTTACCTTTAGATTTATTGACTAAATCAAAAGTAAATTATACAATTTGAGTCGTCACCGCACTTCTATTTATCCAAGGGAAAGGTTAGAAAGCAAATAAAAATCGAGAAGTTTTATCAAATCAAAAACTAATAAAAATTTCAGAGATCTGGATAAGGGGGTTGGTTATGCAATGGGAAGGTTTTAAGCACCCAAAACATCCTTAGTACTCTAAGGGAGCCCTTTTTACAAATGTTATATGGTAGGTTGGTATTTGTGAAAATATTTGTGCAAACATGATTGGGGAGATGAGAAAAGAAGATACAAATTATTTACAATTTTGTTGTTTGAATGGATGAACCCATTTCCTATGTACCATCACAAAGGTAGGATCAAAACCTCGTAGTTCGGGGTAAAAATCTCAAAATAAGTGGGTGAATTTATTGGTCAAAAGCCTTAAGGTATTTTGTTATCAAAGGGAGAAAACTTAACCTAGACCACAAATCCACCATGTGAGGAGAGCTTTAACATACTAGTGAGGGATCTACCCTATAATAAGTATGGAAGACTTATAGTCCAATCACTAAGGATACAGGTGAGGTTTACATCAACCACTATGATAACTCAAACCTAATAGCTAATGTTTATGAAGAGCATTGGCAAAGGTGGTCATTGGAACCATAAAACAATTTGAGTGAGTTGTATTTACAAATGAAAAGTATTCACAAAAATAAAGTCAAAGTTGACTTAAGATTCAATTCAAAATAAGTATTATGAAAAGAGTTTGAAAAATCAAAGTCATAGTGCCTAGGTTTCTAATTTTGAAAACAATGTTAATGTTTGCACAAAAGTTTGGCTTGGGTTGGAGTGGATAGAAGAAGAGAAGGGCTAGGTCCTAAAGATGCAAAGATGAGAGAAGAGAAATAAAACCACTTGGATTTCTCTTCTTGAGATCATAAAGATGATCCAAGTTGCTCCTTTCCTTTGGACTTAACAAGCAATAAGCAATTAACTCAAGCAATCAAGCTCCTAGGAATCTTCCAATTGGCTTTGTCTCTCTTATCTTGGATGCTCATGACAATGGTCCTTCTAATAGCTCAAGCTTTGGTATCCCTATCACACAAGAACACACAAATCAAAAAGTTCCACAATGCAATAATAAGAATGGACAAGAGTGAGTTTAGAATAAGGTCCTTTCAATTCATCTTCAAGATTAAGCATTCTAAAGGCATGAGGCCTAGTTGCTCTTCTACATATTTAGCATTCTAAAGGCATGAGGCCTAGTTTCTCTTGAAACTCCATTTAGCATAGGTAAGGTCCTAAATTCTAAGTCCTTTCTCCTTTTGCATTGGTTAACACAAACAAAACAAAACAAACACAAGGCAATAGTATACACAATAATGTGCTCAAGTGAGGAAAAGGCAAATTGCATAAACATAAACATGAGCCCAAGTGAGCAAAGGGCAAAGACAATATGAATTAATGAGCAAGAAATTAAATTGCATTAAAGTAAATTGCAAGAATTAAATGCTTAAATTAAAAGTTAGTCATTAGTAGTTAGTGTTAGTGTGCCATAAGGCAATTTAGCGCTATGTTAAGCAATCGTAAGTGGACTGATGTAGTAGTCACACCTATCTGAGGCCGGTCAATAAAACTATAGGCATATAAACAAAAGTTAGAGATCATGACTAGTAAGCCATGCTCCTACAACTTGCCATGCCAAAAGAAAGGAAGAATGACCTTGTATGGATTTAGGTTTTTTTCTTGACCAAGAAGCAACCTATCTTGGACATAAAGCAATTCACTTGATCTTTGATCAAGATGAATTTGATTTGGATCAAACAAGGTTAAGCCTCTCATATGTCAACGCTAACCACCAATCATTAACTCATTGGTCAAAAGAAAGAAAAAAGAAGAAGAAGATGGAAATGGAATGTACAATATTAAAAGCCAAATAACATAACCAACACACATTGATCAAACATGAATGGAATCAACATCAATCAATGATAAACAGAAGTGAAATGAGGATTAGAAGTCAATGAATAACAAAAATAATTTTGGTATTTTTTGGAATTAAAATAATACATGAAATAAAATGAACAAATAAAGGTCAAACTTCAAATTCAACTCAAATCAACTTGGGAAAGTCCAATTGGATCATCATAAGTCTAACATGGTCAAACAAGGTTTGACAAAAAATTTCATCATTTTTTGAAAACAGAAACTAATTTTAAACATTTAAAATTAAAGAAAAATAACACGATTGGACTAAAATCTCAAATAAATCTCAAATCAATTAAGAAATTGATGAGAATATTTTTCATAGATCCATCATCATCTAAAGATGTTAAGAAAATATTTTTGGCATTTTTTAATATCAAAAAGTATTTTAAATGAATTAAAAATAACCAGAAAAGAAATAATTCACAAAAAGTATTAAATGGAATCACAAAAATAATTAAAAATCATTTTTAGAAACTAGAACTTAAGAGAAAAATTATGCAATTGGTCCCATATTTTTGTGATTCCAAATAAAGAAGTTAAATTTTTAAAATGAAATGGAATAAAAGAAAATTAAAACAGAAATTAAAAAATAGCAAAAATCCTGAGGCATCAGATCCACTTCATTAATTGACGTGGCTGATCTTGTGGATGGGAGGCGCGCGCGCATTGTGATCCTAAAGTCATAACAATGAAGCGCTATGATTAGATCTGGAAACATGGATCCAATGGCTGAGGCTAGGACGCGTGGGGACGGTGGTGGAAACCACCGTCTTCTCCGGTGAGAAGCCCGGTTCCGCCCACCAGTTGCAGGTTTTCAAACCTCAACCATAGCACGCGATCTATATACCATTCGAAAGCTTGGGTGATGTACATCACCCCT
This sequence comes from Lathyrus oleraceus, assembly GCF_024323335.1. Taxonomy (NCBI): domain Eukaryota; kingdom Viridiplantae; phylum Streptophyta; class Magnoliopsida; order Fabales; family Fabaceae; genus Lathyrus; species Lathyrus oleraceus. The sequence goes on from NC_066581.1 coordinate 443,516,584, forward strand.
GTAACCTTAGTTTCTTCTCAAGATTCCTATGGAGGAAGAAATCTGAGGTTGAAATATGAGATGTTCAAACTGAATTTGTTCAATTCTCAAAATTAAAAAACCACAAATCAATTGACTCTCACATGAGGACTTCAGAGATGCCAACCAATACAAATAATGTTCAATATCCAAAGAGATTCGAAGGAAAACAGTTGGAGTGAAAACCTTTGAAGTGTAGTTTGTGTGAGCTTGATCCAATCCGATTCTTCAGTGCAGCTTGATCTTGAAGTAACAAGGAAGCAAGGCTAAGGAATTTGGAAGCCAAAGATCAACCAATGAAGTTGAAATTTGAGCTTGAAAAGTGAAGAGAAAAATTCAGAATTCCTTTAATGGAGGGTTGGGGAATCAGTTGTGTAGAGCTTCAAGCGCCTTTAGGTTGAGATTTGAAGTGAGCAAAGCATCCTATTTATAGCCAAGGCTGATGCAATGCAATGAAGAATTCGTGTGTGCATGAACTTGGGTCCTCCATGCATGGGCCTGTACAGGCGCATGTGAGGCCCAAACTCAATTGGTTTTGCATGTTGAACACAAATGAAGGTGAAATGGACGTGCAGATGGCAATGCATAAGCTTGTGCATGGAATTCTAACATGGTATGCATAATTGAACCCAAAACTTCACCTCTTCGAAAATGCCATTTGAAAAATCCAAACATAAGCATGTGGGTAATGGTAGGAAAGGTCTTGACATAAGGAACAAATGTTATGTTGAACAAAAATCCAGTTGGAGTTGGGAAAATATTGAAAACTGGCCATGAAGTTCAAGGTACAAAACATGTGTTTGAGAAATTTGCCAAAATAGACCAACTTTAAGCCCTTCTATTTCAATGATGTAAGCCTCAAATTACAAAACCTCCAACATCAAGCCCTTCTGTTATGGGCACTTGAAGTTGGACTTTTTCACATTTCAATGGCTTTGGTCCAAAGTGACCTATAATGTTTTGTATTATCACATGTGTTTCTTTTAGGATTATGAAAAATAGTCCAACATAACAATTGAAATAGACATCTTAAACTTTCCAATGCACTTTGTCTCACCTCAAAATCATAAAAAATGAAGGAGTTAGGTCCTTGGGAAGTTGACCTAAGATTCGGGTTTTAGTCAAAATGACCTATAATGTTTTGAAATGAATGATGACTTTCCAAGTTTCAAATGAAATTTTGATGAACATAATTTTTTTTCATATTGTTCTTACGAACATTGTTTCTCTTGGGGTCATGTTCATTAGACTAACACATCAAAAGTTACGTCTCAGTGGATTTCAAAATAGTTAGATGAATTGATTGATCAACTTCTCAAGGCCAAACTTCAAATCTTGATGAATTAATGATTGAGGAAACTCACATAAGCTCATATATGCATAAAATTATGAATGAAAGAACTTACCTTGATTGTATTTAAACATGGGTTGAGGATGCTTCATGAGCAAGGCACAGTCAATGCATAGTTGATTTAGGGTTTCCTTGGGAAAAAATCCTCAAGCCTTTTGGTTTATCTTGATCAAATTGACAAATTGAGATACTTGGGAGACATATATGATGATTGATAGCTTTGGGAACCATTGTCATGCTTGCTTTCATCTTCATCTGGTCATTTCATTGAGCATAGGGGCCTCCTAGGAGCCATGGATCAAATGACTGCTTAAACTTCAAAACAAACAAAGTTAGTGACATATTTTTGTGCTTTTGGTTTGTAAACAAAATAATAAAAGAAATAATGTACAATTCAAGCATGCTTGGTGATCTCAAAACAACTCACACAAGTCCCAACCCTAGGGTTAAGGAGCCAAGATGCTAATGATCCTTGACGCAATGCAAATGAGCAATGTTATGATGCCATGAGAGATCTTAGGGTCAAAATTAGGGTCTTACAGATGCCCCTATTTAAGGTCATTCTAACCGGAGATATGAAGGTTAAAACCTTCGTCTCGACGTGGTAGAATGTGCTTAAATAATAACAAAGAGACGAATTTTGGTCCCTAAGAGACCTCATGATGCAAATGTATGTATGCAAAAAGTTAATACTCTGTGGGGATATGCGTCCACAAAGAAAAAGAAATCAGGAGAAACTGAAAATCCATATGAGTAATACACTCAGAAATGGGATAGAAAATCCATATGCCAATACAGCAAAACTATCCATGAAGGATACCTCAGATGAAAATCCGGACTCAGGCAGGGAACCCACAAAGGACTCAGCTGAGGGAACAACAAATGAGGTATTACCGGTTACTGGGCAATAAGCTCAAAGAGACGTGTGATCAAAACACTGGTATAAGGGTGAGAGAACAACACACTCGGGGAGAAAGAATATCTAAGACCGGTATAAGGGTGAGAGATATCAATCATCCAAAAACATTTGAGGAAGACCTGAAAGGTATAGTTCAACTCAGGGAAATCTGACTCCACAGGGGACAAAAAGTCATAATAGGGAGCAGAGGGAAGGAACACCAGGGATACCGGTTACTGGGCATATAATAGGTGACCAACCAAGCGTGAATTGGGGAATATTTCCAAGACACTCATCATCCGAAAGGAGGGCTGAAAAAGCAAACTCGATTACAGGATGGACATTCGATTCTGTAGCGGGGTATTCGTTACCATTAGAGATATTGACTAAATCCAAGGTAAATCATACAAGTCGAGTCGCCAGCGCACTTCTATTTATACAAAGGAATGGTTAGAAAGTGAACACAGACCTAAAAGTTTTAACAAAAACTAGTAAAAGAGAAACAGAGATCTGGGTAAGGGGGTTGGTTAGGTAATGGGAAGGTGTTAGGCACCCAAAACATCCTAGGTACTCCTAGGGAGCCCTTTTCACACTTGTTGTAAAGATTGTTGTTTTTGTGAAAAATTTGGTTGTGCAAACATGATTGAATAGATGAGAAGAAAATGTAAAAGTTTACTTACATTTTGTGTTTGGATGGATAAACCCATTGCCTACGTACCATCTTATAAAAAGATTAGGATCAAAACCTTGTAGTTCGGGGTAAAAATCTCAAAAAATAAGTTGGTGAATTGATTGGTCCAAAAGCCTTAAGGTTTGTTGTTATCAAAGGGAGAAAACTCAACCAAACCACAAATCCACCATGTGAGGATAACTTCAACATGCTAGTGAGGGGTTAACCCTATAATAAGCATGGAAGACTCATTGTCCATCACTAAGGATATAGGTGAGTATTACATCTACCACAAGGATAACTCAAACCTAACAGCTAAAGGTTATGGAAAATTTGATTAACAGAATGGCCATTGGAACCACAAAAAAGACACTTGAATGGGTTATATTTACCAATTAGAAGTATATACAAAAATGGTCAAAGTTGACTTAAAGATTCAATTCTAAATAAGTGTTATGAAAAGAAAGTTTTGAGAATCAAAAGCATGAGGCTTAGGTTTCTAATGTTTGAAAACAATGGTTAAATGTTTGCACAAAGATTTTTGGCTTGGGTTAGAGTGGAGAGAAGAAGAAGAATGGCTAAGTCCTAATGAAAGCCAAAGATGAGGGATAAAGAAATAAAACCACAATGGAGTTCCTCTCTTGAGATCATATTGATGATCCAAGTAGCTCCCATCCTTTGGAATAAGCAATCACAAAGCAAAAGCAATCAAACAAGTCTCTTAAGAGATCCTCAATGGGCCTTGCATCTTTCAGTTTGGATGAACATGGCAATGGTCCTTCAATTAAGCTCAAGTGGGAACACCTAGCACAAGAACACACACATCAAAAGTTCCATGAAGTAAATCAAGAATGGACAAGAGTAAGTTTAGAGATTTGGTCCATGTTCATCATTAAGGTCCTTTTTACTCCAATTTTGCATAGGGAATGTCCTAAGATCTAAGTCCATCTTTCCATTTTTGCATAGGGAGAGTCCTAAGATCTAAGTCCACTTCTTTGCATTGGGTTCTCAACAATCAAAACAATTATGTACTCAAGTGAGCAAAGGGCAAATGGCATTAACATAAAAATGTGCTCAAGTGAGCAAAGAGAAAAGCATATGGATAAAATGTGCAAGAATAGTAAATTGCATAAAGTAAAGTGCATGAAAGTAAATGTTAGTTGTTAGTAGTTAGTGTTAGTAGTTAGTGTGCCATAAGGAAAATATAGCGCTATGTTAAGCAATCGTAATTGGACTTATGTAGAAGTCACAACTATCTGAGGTCGGTCAATAATAATGTATGCAACAACACAAGTTAGAAGTCTTGATTAGTGAACCAAGTTCCAACAACTTGCCATGCCAAAAAGAAAATGAGAATTGATCTTGTATTGGTTTAAGCCTTTTGCATGATTTAGAAAACAACCTATCCTTAATGCAAAGCCATTCACTTGATCAATTGATCAAAGATGAATTAGATTTGAATTAAGGAAGATTAAGTCTCCCTAATCAATGCTAACTTATCAACCTTCAACTCATTGATCAAAAAGAAAAAAAGAAGAAGAAGAAGATGGATAATGGAAATAAGAAATGGAAAAAATACCAACGCATTAAATGAAATACAATGTACCAATCATCATATGTTGACCAATAACATTGAAAGTCAAAGTCAAACAATCAAAAACAGAAGTGAGATGAAGATTGGAAGTCATGAAATTAACAAAATATTTTTGACATTTTTTAATATTAAAAATAAACTTGAATTAAAAATAAAAGAAAGGTCAAACTTCAAAATCACTTCAAATCAACCTTAAAAGGTCCAAGTAATTTATCCCAAGCTCAATAAGGTCAAACTAAGTTTGACAAAAAAATTCAGCATTTTTAAAAGTCAGAAACTATTTTTAATCAAATAGGTTAGGAAAATATTTTTGTATTTTTTGAGTATCAAAAACTATTTAAAAATGAATTAAAATAACCAGAAAAGATAAAATTCATAAAAAATATCAAATGACAAAATAAAAAATATTAAAAATCAGAAATAGAAACTACAATTTATTTGGAGACTAATGCAATTGGTCCCATAATTTTTGGATTAAAAATGAAGAAGATATTGATTTTTGAAATAAAAGGGAATTAAAGAAAATAAAATCAGAAATTAAAAATGCAAGAAAACAAGGAGCGTTAGATCTGAGCTCATTAATTAAGCTGGCAGATCAAACGCTCCAGAGGCGCGCTCCCACCATACGCCTTGGTCAACTGAACCACACGCAACATTAAAATAAGTCATTAGAAACAAAGGCCAGGATTAGATCTCGACAACTCAATCCAATGGCTCAGATTCAAACTGGAGAGGGACGGCCATCGGAGCCACCTTCTTCTCCGATGAGCATGCGTTTCCCGGCCAAAATTGCAGAGATTCAAACGGCAACCAAAGTGCACGATCCTTATACCAAAATGAAGCTGGGGTGATGTACATCACCCATATAACCTTGAATCACACTCAAGATTCCTATAGGTTGAGAAATCTGAGGTGGATGATTCAGGTATGGAAAACGCAGATCAAAGAAACACGAAATTGAAGCTACCACTAGCTTGCCTCTCAAGTGAGGTCTTCAGAAAACATTTGGCCAGGCAAATAGAGCTTGATTCCTTGCTTTCTTTGCCAAAACAGAAGATCAATGAGCTGAATGATGAAGGTTTAGAAGCTCTAAATCCAAGGATTCAACCAGATGTAGTTGAATTTTGGATCTGAAAAATTTGGAGAAAAATGAACTAGCTTCTTTGGTAATGGTTATGGATTCAATTGTGCAGCATCTTAGGCGCCATTAGGTTGAGTTTGAATGAAGCTGAGCACTTCTATTTATAGAAAAACAAGCTGCAAGCAAGGTGAATTCTCGTGTGCATGAAACTTGGACCCTTCATGCATGGGCCTGTACAGGCGCGTGCAAAGCCCAAGAGCTGATGCAAATGAATGATGAAGACAAACCAAGTTGAATTGGACGTGTAATTTGAATGGCAAATGCTTGTGCATGGAATTTTGAAGTGTTATGCATAATTGAACCAAAAGCTTTTCCTCTTCGAAAATACCACTTGTCAAGTCCAAACATGATCATGTGAGTAATGGTTAGAAAGGTCTTGATGTAAGGAACAATTGTTATGTTGGGAAAAAATCCATTTGAAGTGTGGAAATTGGTGAATTTTGAGTTTAAAGTGTAATGTGCAAAACATGTCAATGCAAGGTTTCCAAATTTGGCCAATGTTCATGCCCTTCTGTTTTGATGGTGCAAGCCTCAAATGGACAAATCTCCAACATCAAAGTTAAAGATCTTTTCAATAAAATCAAAATGGACTTAAATTTTGCATCATTTGGATTTTTGATGAGTGAGTTATGGGCACTTGAAGTTGGACTTTTTTGCCTTTTAATGCATTTGGTCCAAAAAGACCTATGATGTATTGCATTATCACATGTATTTACTTTGAGAGTTTGAAATTTTGTTCAACATAACATTTGAAATAGACATCTTAATCTTTCCAATGCATTTGATCCCATCTCAAAATCATAAGAAATGAATGAGTTATGTCCTTGGGAAGTTGCCCTAAAATTAGGGTTTCAGTCAAAATGACCTGTAATGTATTGGAATGGGAGATGGCCTTCCAAGCTTCAAATAAATTTTTGATGAACATGAAAGTTGTTAATATTGTCCTTAAGAACATTTTTGCTTTTGGAACTATCTCCATTTGACCAACACATAAAACGTTAGGTCTCAGTGCATTTCAATATAGCGAGATGAATCGACTGATCAACTTCTCAAGTCCATGACTCATATCTTGATGAATTGATGATTGAGGACACTCAAATAAGTTCAAATATGTATGAAATGATGAATTAAAGAACTTCCCTTGATTGTATTTGACCATGAGCTGAGGTTGCTTCAAGAGCAAGGCATTATGGTGCACAGATGAATTAGGGTTTCCTTGGGGCACAAACCTCAAACCCTTTGACTTGTTTTGATCAAAATGATGAATTGAGATGCTAGGGAGGCATATTTGATGGATGATAGCTTTGGGAACCATTACCATGCTTGCTATCATCTCTTCTTGACCATGTCTTTGTACCAATGATCTCCTTGAAGCTCTTGACCTGGTGATTGCTTAAGCTACAAATAAAAGATGTTAGTGACATATTTTTGTGCTTTTGGTTAGTAAATAAAATGAGGAAAGCAATGATACACAATTCAAGCATGCTTGGTGATCTCAAACCACTCACAAAAGGTTCTACCCAAAGGCAAAGGGAACCAAGATGCTAATGATCCTTGAGGCAATGCATGTGCAATGTTATGATGCCATGAGGGATCTTAGGTACAAAACTGGGGTCTTACAGATGCCCCTATTTAAGGTCATTCTAGCCGGAGAAGTGAAGGTTAAAGTCTTCATCTCGACGGGGTAGAATGGGCTTAAATAATAACAAAGAGACGAAGTTTGGTCCCTAAGAGACCTCATGATGCAGATGTATGCATGCAAATAGTAAAACTCTGTGGGAATATGTGTCCACAAAAGAAAAAGAAGTCCGGAGAAACTGAAAATCCAAAGGAGTAATACACTCACTAGGGAGACAGAGACTCTGAGGGAGTAAAGGGTGAAAATGCGTGAGCAGGTGACGACTTGAGACTTGTTGAGAGACACGGAGATGATCCATGAAATAAATCAATGGAAGGACTCGAGCCGACTCGAAGATGCATGTATTGGGGAATATGCCAACACAGCAAAAAAAATATCCGTGACGGATACGTCAGATAAAAAAAACCGGACTCAGGTGGGGATGTCCACTAAGGACTCAGCTGAGGAAAAATCCCAATAGAAACCTCCTGGGGAAACAACAGGATGAGGTATTACCGGTTACTGGGTAATAAGCTCAAAGAGATATGTGATCTGAACACCGGTATAAGGGTGAGAGAACAACATGCCCCGGAAGAATGAATATCTAAGACCGGTATGAGGGTGAGAGATATCAATCGACCAAATCATCTGAGGAAGACCTAAAAGGTATATCTCAACTCAGGAAAATCTGACTCCACAGGGGACAAAAAGTCATAATAGGGAGCAGAAGGAAGGAACACCAGGGATGCCGATTACTGGGCATATAATAGGTGACCAACCAAAGCGTGAATTGGGGAATCTTCCCAAAACACTCATCATCCAAAAAGAGGGCAAAAAGCAAACTCGATTATGGGATGGACATTCGATTCCAAAACAGGGATACGAATCTTACTCAACTGGGGAAGAACAAAAGGCTTCGACAAAAGAGTGCATGAGATATATTATTTATTACCGTCAGAACGTAGATAATATACTCGCATGGAAGATTATCCACAACCGGTTACTGGGTTAATAAAGGATAGATCGACCGAGAAAGAAAGGCATCGGGTTACCAAAACTAGGTATAAAATGATGACCAATCAAGGAGAGCAACAAACATTACCGACAACTCTTACATGAAAGATGACTTGTCGGGGATAAACTGCCTAATCAGAGCAATTATCCAAGAGAAAAGGGGAATATCAACACAGAATATTGGGTAATTAACCGTCAAGGAGGGGATTACATCTACCGGATACTAGGTAGAAAACCACGAAAGAGTAACCGTCATCAACTAGGATGAACAAAAAGATTAACTCTGCAAAGGGGAGAAAAATAGGGTTTACAACTACCGGTATAAGGGTAGAAAACCACAGACTCCGCCGGGGATAAGATGAATGATTACTGATTACTGAGAAATTATTCATTTATACCACAGGGAACCAAAGGAAATAGTTCTCAAGAGGCCAATTTATGATCAAACCAAAGAGGCACACCGAATCAAGACTCGTCCTAGTGAGAATATAACTCAATAGGGGAACCCATCCCAATATATGTGTTGGGAGGAAGCGAAAACAACCGTCGTCCACGAGGATATAACTCAGTGGGGAATGTGGAAAGAAAGATAAACACTTTCTGCTTAATGGGCTAACTCTATATTGAGGGATCAGACACCTACATCTGCTTGGGAAATGTATTACCAACTAGCAGAGGATAACAAACATAGATATGTGGCAAAGAATGTAATGTGAATATCCGAATGTTTGAAAATTATATGCACACATGCGTGATTTATGTATGATGAATGCTGACAAACAGACAATTCTAACACAAACGGCTCCAAAGAATAAGCACACAAACATTCGGTACTACATCTCAAGAGAGAAAGCCAGGTTCACCAGAGAGTATCCAATCTGCCGGGGATCAGAGGCACCTGGAAACAAATACCTCTACAGGGGAATGATCATCAGTCATTCCGGCTGGGGACAGGAGTTTAATGCACAGATAAAATTTGTCGCATAAGCAACTCCACTGGGGAATCTATCCAAGGATAAAGGGATTCTGGGGATCAACCACCAAGTACCGTACATACCAAGGAGATCACATCTACTGAGGAGGAAAGGTCGCTACTCCGCTGAAGGGGAGAGTGGTGATTATCTCAACAAGCATCCCACTCAGTAGGATAAACTCCAAAAAGGCTCCGGAGAAAGAAGGTACAGTCATGCCAGGTATATGAACAAATGTCTTACCCTGTTGGAGATCATACCATCCTTGGAAGAGCACTGAGGATCTCCTAAGTATCCTTTTCGTCATTGTGAGTGTTCATTTTGTTTAAAAAACAAGTTATGAAAAACTCGATTATTCAAAACAATGATATTTTCTCAATTAAAGCATGTAAAACATTTGTTGAATAGAAACAAATAAGAGTGCAAATAATGGGATAAAAGGCTCAAATTTATTTGATGGAATGGTAATCTGCAAATGGCAAGATTCCATAGATCTTTACAAGTTTGAAATTGGTGATATATATTGGAAAAGGACTACATTGAACATAATGACCATTGCTCCACCAATTCTGAATTTGATGTATTTGAAGCTTCGGTTGATGGTGAATGAGCAAGAATCTCCGACGGATGACAGTTGTAGGACAAAGTCTTGTCAGGATGCAGTTACTTGTCAAATCCCTAATTTTTGCATAGATTTCCCTAGGGTGGGGTACTCAATCTAGCGGGATACCTATATTCATTTTTTTTATGTCTCTAACTTTTTCCTGGACCGCCCTTTCGGGTTTTCAATCCACCGAGACACTCATTTTTGCCTAAGCCGCCCTTTCGGTTTTTCATCTTAGCGAGCTATTCTGTTTTTATTTCTAGGCGAAGTATTTCTTGACTGCATCTGAATTCACAGGACAAGTGAAATCCTCCCCATCCATAGTTGTTAGTATCAAAGCACCGCCTGAAAAGGCTCTCTTAACAACCTATGGACCTTCATAGTTTGGAGTCTACTTGCCCCTGGAATCGGGTGCGAAAGACAAGACTTTCTTGAGCACAAGGTCACCTTCTCAGAACACACGAGGCTTGACCTTCTTATCAAAAGTTTTCTTCATTCTCTGCTGATATAACTGACCATGGCACATGGCAGTCAATCTCTTCTCTTCTATCAAATTCAGCTGGTCATAACGACTCTGAACCCATTCAGCATCAGTCAACTTGGCCTCCATCAAGACTCTCATTGATGGGATCTCCACCTCTACTGGGAGTACAACCTCCATGCCATAAACAAGAGAGAAAGGGGTTGCCCCTGTTGAAGTGCGGACAGACGTACAATATCCATGTAAAGCAAATGGCAACATCTCATGCCAATCCTTGTACGTGACAACCATCTTCTGGATAATCTTCTTGATATTCTTATTAGCGGCTTCAACAGCCCCATTCATCTTGGGTCTATAAGGAGAAGAATTATGATGTGCGATCTTGAACTCACTACACAGCTCTTTCATCATTTTGTTGTTCAAGTTAGATACATTATCAGTAATGATCTTATCTGGCACACCATAACGGCATATGAGCTGATTCTTGATAAACTTCACGACCACCTGCCTGGTCACATTTGCATACGATGCCGCTTCAACCCACTTGGTGAAGTAAACATTTGCTACCAAAATAAATCTATGTCCGTAAGACGCTTTCGGCTCTATCATGCCAATCATGTCAATTCCCCACATGGAGAAAGGCCAAGGTGATGAGATTACATTCAAAAGTGTCGGGGGAATATGGATCTTATCCGCATAAATCTGACACTTATGGCATTTCTTCACATATTTGCAGCAGTCAGAGTCCATTGTCAGCCAATAGTATCCTGCTCTCAACATCTTTCTAGCCTTGGCATGTCCATTGGAATGAGTCCCAAATGAACCTTCATGGACCTCAGTCATCAGCAGGTCTGCTTCGTGTCTATCCACGCATCTGAGCAGAACCATGTCAAAATTTCTCTTATAAAGCACGTTGCCATTGAGGTAGAAACTTCCCGATAATCTCCTCAGAGTCTTCCTATCCTTCACAGATGCCCCAGGCGGGTAAACCTGGTTCTGAAGGAAACACTTGATGTCATAATACCATGGCTTATCATCTTTCGCTTCTTCTACTGCAAATACATGAGCTGGCATGTCCAAGCGTATCACAGTGATATTGGGAACTTCATTCCAAAGTTTAACCACAATCATCGCAGCAAGTGTAGCAAGAGCGTCTGCCATCCGATTCTCATCTCGAGGAATATGATGGAAGTCAACCTCAGTAAAGAACGTTGAAATCCTCCTCACATAATCCCTATATGGAATGAGACCAGGCTGATTCGTTTCCCATTCACCTTTAATCTGATTGACAATGAGGGCCGAATCACCATATACATCAAGATGCTTGATCCTTAGATCAATGCATTCCTCCAATCCTATAACACAGGCCACATACTCAGCCATATTATTCGTGCATTTGAAAGTTAGCCTTGCTGTAAAAGGAATATGTGTGCCCTGAGGAGTAATAATCACTGCCCCAATACCATTTCCATACTGATTTACAGCGCCATCAAACAGCATACTCCAACAGGAATCAGGCTCTGGCCCTTCGTTAAGTGTAGGTTCGTCGCAATCTTTCATCTTCAAATACAAAATCTCCTCATCTGGGAAGTCATACTGAAGCGACTGATAATCCTCGATCGGCTGATGTGCCAAGTGGTCAGCCAAAATACTACCTTTAATAGCCTTCTGAGTTCGATATTCAATATCATACTCAGACAACAACATCTTCCAATGGGCAATCCTCCCTGTTAAAGCGGGCTTTTCAAAGATGTACTTAATTGGATCCATTATGGATATCAACCAAGTCGTATGATTTATCATGTACTGGCGTAAGCGCTTAGCAGCCCAAGCCAAAGCACAGCATGTCTTCTCAAGCATCAAGTAACGAGACTCACAATCAGTGAACTTCTTGCTTAAGTAGTAGATAGCACACTCCTTCTTCCCTAATTCGTCCTGCTGACCAAGGACACAACTCATTGAGTCTTCGAGAACAGTCAGATACATGATCAAAGGTTTTCCTTCCACGGGCGGATACAGGATCGGAGGCTCGGACAGATATTATTTAATACTGTCAAAAGCTTTCTGGCAATCCTCGGTCCAATCATGGGACTGATCTTTCCGGAGGGGCTTGAATATCGGCGCTCATGTGGCAGTCATGTGGGATATGAATCTGGAAATATAATTCAAGCGGCCAAGAAAACCTCGGACTTACTTCTCAGTTTTGGGCGCAGGCATCTCTTGTATTGCTTTGACCTTTGCAGGATCAACCTCAATACCTCTTTCACTAACAATAAATCCCAATAACTTTCCGGAACGGACTCCAAATGTACACTTGTTGGGATTCAGACGAAGCTTATACTTTCTCATACGCTGAAAAAGCTTCAACAGGTGCTCTACATGTTCAACTTCTGTTCTTGACTTGGCGATCATATCATCAACATATACTTCGATCTCCTTGTGTATCATATCATGAAACAAGGTGGTCATAACGCGTTGATACGTGGCTCCGGCGTTCTTCAAACCGAAGGGCATCACTCGATAACAGAATGTTCCCCAAGGTGTGATGAATGTTGTCTTCTCCATATCCTCGGGTGCCATCTTAATCTGATTATATCCGGAAAATCCGTCCATAAATGAGAAGACATTGAACTTAGATGTATTATCTACCAACATATCAATATGTGGTAGAGGGAAATCATCTTTCGGACTAGCCTTATTCACGTCTCTATAGTCCACACACATCCGGACTTTTCCGTCTTTCTTAGGCACGGGCACAATATTGGCCATCCATTGAGGATATGTAGAAGTCACCAGAAGCCCTGCATCAATTTGCTTCTGAACCTCCTCTTTGATCTTCACTGCCATATCAGGATGAGTTCTTCTGAGCTTCTGCTTCACAGGCACGTACTCAGGCTTCAAGGGTAAGAAATGTTGCACAATATCAGTATCTAGACCGGGCATGTCTTCATATGACCAGGCAAAGACATCGACATATTCTCGTAGCAAATTCAATCAACCCCTTCTTAACAGACTCTTCAAAGAGTGCCCCAATCTTCACTTCTCGCACATAACCTTCAGACCCCAAGTTGACTGTTTCCAGGTTCTCAAGATGCGACTGAATGATCTTCTCTTCATGCTCAAGTAGACGGGTAATCTCGTCAGGAATCTCTTTAACATCATCTTCTTATGCTTCAAATACAGGGAATTCAAAGTTGGGAGATGGTGTTGGATCATTATGTTCAATGGGTTTGATCAACCTGCATAATGATTTTGGATATGAAAAGCTTTAGAATTCAAACAAGGCAATCATTATGCAGATGAAAAGATCGATTTTATTCTATTATTATTTTTTTGGTTTTATGTGATCACCAATTTCATGCAAAAAGCAAAAAGGGAAAATATTGGGAAAAACAAACATTTAACATGAATTTATTGAATGAAAATATCATTGTATTTATGCGCCAACAATGTCATCACTCCTCCCTTTGGCATGGGAGGAGTGTTTTTTAAACACAATGAACATTACTTCGACTTATGGATGACTGTTGGAATATCCACAGCGACCCAATTATTGCAAATTCCCCCAGGGATGACGAAGTTGCCAGAATCCTCTATATCTTCTTCCAAAATGGCAGCAACCTCCTCGCCTTGACTGGTGTGGATGAACCCTCCACTCTTGAACAACCCTTGTATGTTGAAAACCCCAGATGAAAAACCTATGCCAGCCCGAGACTTGTTGTCTTCTAGCTCAATCATTTTCCCTAAACCAGTAGTTGCACCACACTCAATGGCCAACTTTGCATCTTTATAGGAAGCAAATGAAGGAGTTCTCTTCTCGATAGGCTCAGCAATAGAAAAAGCTTGGAAAGGAGTTCCAACTTCATCCTCAGCATCTACGTATGAGAAAGAAGACAAATGGCTAACCAGGAGAGCCTTTTCTCCCCCTACCACCACCAGCTTCTTGTTCTTCACGAATTTCAGTTTCTGGTGTAGGGTGGATGTCACGGCTCCTGCCTCGTGAATCCATGGTCTGCCTAAGAGACAGCTTTACGATGGGCGAATATCCATAACCTGGAAGGTAATCTGGAAATCACTTGGTCCGATATTGACTGGGAGATCAACTTCCCCAATCACAGTTTTGCTAGATCCATCGAAAGCCTTCACAACTACTCCACTTTGCTTCATGGGAGGCCCTTGATATGACAGTTTTGAGAGAGTGGTTTTTGGCAATACGTTTAGTGATGACCCAGTGTCCACCAGCATATTGGACATGGCGTCGTCTTTGTAACCCATAGATATGTGTAATGCCAAGTTGTGGTCTCTTCCCTCCTCGGGGAGATCAGAGTCACAGAAACTCAAGTTGTTACAAGCAGTAATGTTTGCAACAATGCTATCGAATTGTTCTATCGTGACATCATGATCTACATATGCCACATCCAAAACCTTCTGCAGAGCCTCTCGGTGTGGTTCTGAATTCAAAAGCAATGATAATACCGATATTTTGGATGGCGTTTGTAGAAGCTGGTCTACAACATTGTACTCGCTCCTTTTGATGAGCCTCCGCATCTCATCACAGTCTTCTTTCATATTGCCGTTTGGGCCAACAGAAGCAGGAGTTATCAATGTGGAGGAGGGCCTAACAACAGGTGCCGGATACGGGGTGCTCACTGCATTCCCAATCGGGCGTCCAACAGAATCAGCAGTAGCTTGGGGCTTTGAGGGTGCTGAAAATACACGACCACTACGTGTCAGACCGCTAACATCCGCAATGTTAACAACAGAGGAAGATGGCAAGGACACCTCTTTCCCATTTTCTATAGCGACATCGTTATAGCGATTGGGAAATGCTTTTTCGGAAGAATATGGTACCGGTCCGGCTGGCTTGATGGTCAATGCAGGAGAAACCTTCTGCTTGCTACTATCATACTTGATAATAACGGGCTCGGGGATCCGAAACACTGGAGAAATTACGTTGACATCGTCAGCATCTTCGTTAACATTTCTGTTTTGAAGGATCTCAATAACCCCTTCATCGAGCATTTCTTGAACATCTTTGTGCACCTGGCGACAACCTCTTTGATTGACAGAACAAACTCGGCATCTATCATGGTCATGCTCATAATGACTATAATCACATAGCAAATGATGCATCTCTACCAGCGATTGTCGAATATGACTGACATACTTGACTTTGTATTTGCTAGGGCAGCCCTGGACCATGTTGACAGATTTCCCATGCTCGGGCAGTGGGTTCTTCTTTACATTTGGACCTACTTCCTCGAAATATAGAATGCCACACCTCACAAGGTCTTGAACCTTGGGCTTCAAAGGGTAACAATTCTCCACGTCGTGGCCGGCAGCACCAGAATGGTAAACACAGTGTAATTCGGGCTTATACCATCACTGGGGGTTAACAGGTATAGCCGGTGGGTCTCTCGGAGTAATCAACTTCCTCTCTATCAAAGAGGGATATAACTCAGCATATGTCATCGGAATAGGATCGAAGGTGACCCTTTTCCTCTCGTGACTCATGCTAGTTTGATTACTGTTTCGAGGTTGGTAGGCCTGCTGTTGCGGATGGTGCTATTGATGTTGATATTGCGGATGTGGTTGCTGATTGTTGTTATGTTGCTGGTACTGCTGATTGTCTCTAAAGACAGGTGCTACGTGAGCCACCTGGTGCTGGTTACCGGCGGGACGCGCGGTCTTCCTCTTCACAGAGGGTCTTCTTGGTTTCTCATGGGAGGTCACAACATGTGCCTCTCCATCTTTCTTCTTCACAAAAGACCCATAACGTTTGGTAGAAGAGCCTTCTTCTCTGGTCAGACGTCCTTCTCTAACCCCTTCTTCTAGACGCATCCCCATATTCACCATCTCGGTGAAGTCAGAAGGAGCGCTAGCAATCATCTGCTCATAATAAAAACTACTTAAGGTCTTCAGAAAGATCTTAGTCATCTCTTTCTCTTCTAGCAGGGGCACGATCTGTGCTGCCACCTCTCGCCACCTCTGGGCGTACTCTTTGAATGTTTCTTTGTCCTTCTGGGACATGGCCCTCAATTGATCCCTATCGGGAGCCATATCCACATTGTACTTGTACTGCTTGACGAAGGCCTCGCCAAGATCGTTGAAGGATCGGATGTTCACACTGTCTAAGCCCATATACCAACGCAGAGCGGCAC
Organism: Lathyrus oleraceus; assembly: GCF_024323335.1. NCBI lineage: Eukaryota > Viridiplantae > Streptophyta > Magnoliopsida > Fabales > Fabaceae > Lathyrus > Lathyrus oleraceus. The sequence continues at coordinate 443,533,105 of NC_066581.1, forward strand.
CGGACAAACTGTCCTGAAAGTAGTGGATGAGCAATTGGTCATTGTCGGTTTGAGTTGACATCTTCCTAGCATACATGACCAGGTGGCTGAGAGGGCATGTATTTCCTTTGTATTTTTCAAAGTCCGGGACCTTGAATTTCACAGGGATTTTCACATTAGGAACCAAGCAGAGTTCGGCAGGAGACTTGCCGAAAATATCCTTTCCTCTAAGAGTTTTCAATTCCTTGCGAAGCTTAAGAAATTGATCATTCATAGCGTCCATCTTCTCATAGACATTCGGGCCCTCAGACGGCTCAGAACGATAGATGGTGTCGTCTACTCTGGGCAAAGTATGCACGACAGGAGGAGGAACAGTAAGGACCGGGCTAGATGCCGACATAGAAGCAAAGGTGGGAGCAGGACCCTCGGGCATGAAATTGGGAGGCATCCCCCACGGGAATCCGGCTGGCATGGCCATTGGAGCAAAGTGTGCACTGGCTACAGGCACAGTCAAGGAGACAATCTCAGAGATGACTGTCCTCTAGGGAGGAGTTGAAGGTGCCGGAGAAGCCTAACTTTGAGCAGCCATGAATGATTCCATCAGGGCACTTAATCTGGCCACTTCCTCTTTCAGCTCGCGGTTTTCTTGTTCCAGATGATCCATCAGTCTTGAAATGTTGGCTCTGGTGTAGTACCGGTGAGTCAGATTGTCTTCAAAATAAATGAAGAACACATAGTTAGACCACAGGACAAGAAGCCGAGAACAAAACCTGCTTATACACATGATGCATGCAATGCTCATGCATATGATTTGTTTTTTATTTCAAAGGATCTCTTAGGGTTTTATTCGCAAATTTTGGAAATATTAAACATTTATCACATATGGAAATATCTCATCAAATAGTATCAGGGAAAAGAAGTACAACATTGTCAATCATATACAAGAGAAAAGGAAAATAATCATCCTATGGATCCCTAGAAATAATCGTCTAAAGCTCGGGACACAGGAAGATAGGATGCGCGAAGCCTTTTCACCTCCCTCTCGTAGGCTGCCTCCATATCTGCCTTCTCCTTGGCAAGTCGGTCGTACTTCCTCTTCCAAAACTTGGAAGACTGAGGAAGCAGAGAAGTCCATGCATCATTAGGATCATCAATAACCTGATGTTCGAGGAACTCTATCAAAGCATCCTTCTCCTTGATCTGCTGAAGCAACTCCTCCCTTTCACGGATCCAAGCACGTGATCGGTCTTTGTCTCTCAACTCCGCTACTCCTTGATTAGGGAGGGTTGGAGGCCCATCCATGTCTTGGATACTCGTAAGGCATAAGATACTCAGACGCTCTCTTCCTAACCCAAGCGGTGTAAGGCTCCATAGCAATACAATTCTTAGGACCCAACTTTTTCCTTCCTTTCCTATGAATTCTTAGGACCATTCTCCCCTTCAAGTTTTGGGGATCTTTACCCTCCTGAAAGAACACACCCTATAACAGAATGTTATTAGGTTTATCCTTTAGGGGGAACCCAAGCTGACGACGTGCTAAAACCGGGTTGTAGTTAATCCCACCACATGTACCAATAAGAGGTACATTGGAGAACTCACCACAGGAGTCAATAATCTGCACACCATCATACACACGGTTGTACCAAGAGATATCATCATTAGTGAGAGACATGAGTCTCGTGGACCACCGTAGACATCCCTTGTTCTCCTTGAAGGCAACCGTCTGCGGTAAGTGAGAAATAAACCACTTATACAACAGAGGCAAACAGCAAACAATGGCACCACCACCCTTTGCATTCCTCATATGCAAAGAGAAATAGGTATCACCCAACAGAGTCGGAACGGGATTAAGAGTAGAGAAAATCCTAATAGCGTTCACATCCACAAACTTGTCGATGTTGGGGAACAAGACTAACCCATAAATGAGAAGTACAAATATGTCTTCAAAGGCATCCTCACTCATGGCCTTCCCATACACAGTAGCTTGAGCAATGAGGAACTCAGAAGGGAGACCCTGAATTCCATCCTTGGTAGTCATATGAGCACCAACCAGAGATTCATCTATATGCAACATGTCTGTCATCCCTTGAGAAGTAGGAATACTCTCTAAGCCACTGAACGGTAACTGGTCTAGAATAGGTATACCCACAAGGTAGGCATACTCCTCAAGTGTAGGCAAAAGTTGGAAATCCAGAAACGTGAAACAACGGTCCAAGGGATCGTAAAACTGCACCAATACACTCATCAACCCTTCATCCACCTGAGTAGTTAGAAGAGGAAGAAGCTTCCCAAAACGAGCCTTGAAACCCAAAGGATCTAATACATAGGATGTCAGATTCCTTAACTCTTTCGAATCTGGTTGTCTGAAACTGTACTTCTTTGTATTCCTTCTTTGTCTTTCCATGTCTGAAAATTTTGCAAATAAACCCCTTAAGTTCCTTAAAAATTTTCTTCATTATTGGTGATATGGATGCAAATGAATGCATGAATGCTTGAATGCAACAATCACACTCAAGGATCAAGCAAAGCACACCAAACAAAGGTCATGGGATGGATCATATTATCCTTAATATCAATCATCCATTTTGGTGGATTATGGTTTTCACCTTATCTACACCCAAGTTCCATTGATATTAAGGATACATGAACGGATCAACCATGAATCATGGGTTTGTTGCGAGTCACGAGCATGGAGTCTCGGCTAAGAACCACCCAAAGGGAGTGTACTAGGGTTTAAACCTGCCAAACATGTTCTACAAGAGGTTCCCATAGTCATCGTCCCATCTTTCGGATATTATCGGAGAAACGACTACTCGTATTCCAAAAATATTCTTAAGAGAGACTCTTATGAGTGTAGTATCACGTAACAATCGTATCAAATCTTACATTTAAATGACTTTCGCACTACATCCTAAGAATAGGCCAAGATGGGCTTGGTAAACTAAGGTCCTTGGCTTCTAAGGTCTATATTGGAAAGAGTAATGTCTAACCACAACTTACTTGTGTGACATTATTGATCCCAACATGGCCTCAACCAAGTGAATGGACTTGCAAGTCAACTTGCTAAGGAATAACTCCACACAAGTGAACAAGACTACGCCATTCTCCTATCCTAAGTGGACTCGAGTCCGGGTATAGAACTCATCTCACAAAGATCACCAAGCAATTAAGGATTTAATATCAAACAATTCAATCATTACATACAATACAGTAATCCCAAATTGCACGAAAATATGTCACAGACAATACAATACAACAAGCATGAAAAGTTGGCAAAACCCACTAGGAAAATGGATTCCCCAGCAGAGTCGCCACTTTTTTGTAGCGGGGTATTCGTTACCATTAGAGATATTGACTAAATACAAGGTAAATCATACAAGTCGAGTCGCCACCGCACTTCTATTTATCCAAAGGAATGGTTAGAAAGCGAATAAAAACCTAAACGTTTTAACAAAAACTAGTAAAAGAGAAACAGAGATCTGGGTAAGGGGGTTGGTTATGTAATGGGAAGGTGTTAGGCACCCAAAACATCCTAGGTACTTCTAGGGAGCCCTTTTCACATTTGTTTTAAAGGTTGTTTTTTTTTGTGAAAAATTTGTTTGTGCAAACATGATTGAAGAGATGAGAAGAGAATGTACAAGTTTATTTACATTTTGTGTTTGGATGGATAAAACCATTGCCTAGGTACCATCTTATAAAAAGATTAGGATCAAAACCTCGTAGTTCGGGGTAAAAATCTCAAAAAATAAGTTGGTGAATTGATTGGTCCAAAAGCCTTAAGGTCTTTTGTTATCAAAGGGAGAAAACTCAACCAAACCACAAATCCACCATGTGAGGATAGCTTCAACATGCTAGTGAGGGGTTAACCCTATAATAAGCATGGAAGACTCATTGTCCATCACTAAGGATATAGGTGAGTATTACATCTACCACAAGGATAACTAAAACCTAACAGCTAAAGGTTATGGAAAATTTGATTAAGAGAGTGGCCATTGGAACCACAAAAAAGACATTTGAATGGGTTATATTTACCAATTAGAAGTATATACAAAAATGGTCAAAGTTGACTTAAAGATTAAATTCTAAATAAGTGTTATGAAAAGAAAGTTTTGAGAATCAAAAGCATGAGGCTTAGGTTATTAATGTTTGAAAACAATGGTTAAATGTTTGCACAAAGAGTTTTGGCTTGGGTTAGAGTGGAGAGAAGAAGAAGAATGGCTAAGTCCTAAGGAAATCCAAAGATGAGGGATAAAGAAATAAAACCACAATGGAGTTCCTCTCTTGAGATCATATTGATGATCCAAGTAGCTCCCATCCTTTGGAATAAGCAATCACAAAGCAAAAGCAATCAAACAAGTCTCTTAAGAGATCCTCAATGGGCCTTGCATCTTTCACTTTGGATGAACATGGCAGTGGTCCTTCAATTAAGCTCAAGTGGGAACACCTAGCACAAGAACACACACATCAAAAGTTCCATGAAGTAAATCAACAATGGACAAGAGTGAGTTTAGAGATTTGGTCCATATTCATCATTAAGGTCCTTTTTACTCCAATTTTGCATAGGGAATGTCCTAAGATCTAAGTCCATCATTCCATTTTTGCATAGGGAGAGTCCTAAGATCTAAGTCCACTTCTTTGCATTGGGTTCTCAACAATCAAAACAAAACACAAGCATAATAATATATACACAATTATGTACTCAAATGAGCAAAGGGCAAATGGCATTAACATAAACATGTGCTCAAGTGAGCAAAGAGAAAAGCAAATGGATAAAATGTGCAAGAATAGTAAATTGCATAAGGTAAAGTGCATGAAAGTAAATGTTAGTTGTTAATAGTTAGTGTTAGTAGTTAGTGTGCCATAAGGCAAATTTAGCGCTATGTTAAGCAATCGTAATTGGACTTATGTAGAAGTCACAACTATTTGTGGTCGGTCAATAATAATGTAGGCAACAACACAAGTTAGAAGTCTTGATTATTGAACCAAGTTCCAACAAATTGCCATGCCAAAAAGAAAATGAGAATTGATCTTGTATTGCTTTAAGCCTTTTGCATGATTTAGAAAACAACCTATCCTTAATGCAAAGCCATTCACTTGATCAATTGATCAAGATGAATTAGATTTGAATCAAGGAAGATTAAGTCTCCCTAATCAATGCTAACTTATCAACCTTCAACTCATTGATCAAAAAGAAAAAAAGAAGAAGAAGAAGATGGATAATGGAAATAAGAAATGGCAAAAATACCAATGCATTAAATGAAATACAATGTACCAATCATCATATGTTGACCAATAACATTGAAAGTCAAAGTCAAATAATCAAAAACAGAAGTGAGATGAAGATTGGAAGTCATGAAATTAACAAAATATTTTTGGCATTTTTTAATATTAAAAATAAACTTGAATTAAAAATAAAAGAAAGGTCAAACTTCAAAATCACTTCAAATCAACCTTGAAAGGTCCAAGTAATTTATCCCAAGTTCAACAAGCTCAAACTAAGTTTGATAAAAAAATTCAGCATTTTTAAAAGTCAGAAACTATTTTTAATCAATTAAAAATGAATAAAAATTACCTAATTGAACTAAAATCTCAAACAAATCTCAAATCAATTAAAAAATTGATGAGAATATTTTTCATAGATTCATCATCATTCAAATAGGTTAGGAAAATATTTTTGTATTTTTTGAGTATCAAAAACTATTTAAAAATGAATTAAAATAACCAGAAAAGATAAAATTCATCAAAAATATCAAATGACAAAATAAAAAATATTAAAAATCAGAAATAGAAACTAGAATTTATTTGGAGACAAATGCAATTGGTCCCATAATTTTTGGATTAAAAATGAAGAAGATATTGATTTTTGAAATAAAAGGGAATCATAGAAAATAAAATCAGAAATTAAAAATGCAAAAAAACAAGGAGCGTTAGATCTGAGCTCATTAATTGAGCTGGCAGATCACACGCTCCAGAGGCACGCTCCCACCATACGCCTTGGTCAACTGAACCACACGCAGCATTAAAATAAGTCATAAGAAACAAAGGCCAGGACTAGATCTGGACAACTCAAATGGCAACCAAAGTGCACGATCCTTATACCAAAATGAAGCTGGGGTGACGTACATCACCCTATAACTTTGAATCACACTCAAATTCCTATAGGTTGAGAAATCTGAGGTGGAAGATTCAGGTATGGAAAATGCAGATCAAAGAAAAACAAAATTGAAGCTACCACTAGCTTGCCTCTCAAGTGAGGCCTTCAGAAAACACTTTGGCCAGGCAAATAGATCAAAGAAATGAGAGATTCGAAGCAAATACCAGTTGAAGAATAAGCTTGAATTTTGGAAACTAGAGCTTGATTCATTGCTTTCTTTTCCAAAACAGAAGATCAATGAGCTGAATGATGAAGGTTTAGAATCTCTAGATCCAAGGATTCAACCAGATGTAGTTGAATTTTGGATCTGAAAAATTTGGAGAAAAATGAACTAGCTTCTTTGGTAATGGTTATGGATTCAATTGTGCAGCATCTTAGGCGCCATTAGGTTGAGTTTGAATGAAGCTGAGCACTTCTATTTATAGCAAAACAAGCTGCAAGCAAGGTGAATTCTCGTGTGCATGGAACTTGGACCCTTCATGCATGGGCCTGTACAAGCGCGTGCAAAGCCCAAGAGCTGATGCAAACGAATGCTGAACACAAACCAAGTTGAATTGGAAGTGTAATTTGAATGGCAAATGCTTGTGCACGGAATTTTGAAGTGTTATGCATAATTGAACCAAAAGATTTTCCTCTTCGAAAATACCACTTGTCAAGTCCAAACATGATCATGTGAGTAATGGTTGGAAAGGTCTTAATGTAAGGAACAATTGTTATGTTTGGAAAAAATCCATTTGAAGTGTGGAATTTGGTGAATTTTGAGTTTAAAGTGTAATGTGCAAAACATGTCAATGCAAGGTTTCCAAATTTGGCCAATGTTCAAACCCTTTTGTTTTGATGGTGCAAGCCTCAAATGAAGAATTCTCCAACCTAAGAGTTGTAGATCTTTTCAAGACAATCAAAATGGACTTAAATTTTGCATCATTGGGATTTTTGATGAGTGAGTTATGGGCACTTGAAGTTGGACTTTTTTGCCTTTTAATGCATTTGGTCCAAAAAGACCTATAATGTCTTGCATTATCACATGTATTTCCTTTGAAATTTTGAAATTTTGTTCAACATAACATTTTAAATAGACATCTTAAGCTTTCCAATGCATTTGATCCGACCTCAAAATCATAAAAAATGAATGAGTTATGTCCTTGGGAAGTTGCCCTAAAATTAGGGTTTCAGTCAAAATGTCCTATAATGTATTGGAATGGGAGATGGCCTTCCAAGATTCAAATCAATTTTTGATGAACATGAAAGTTGTTCATATTGTCCTTAAGAACATTTTTTCTCTTGGAACTATATCCATTTGACCAACACATAAAAAGTTAGGTCTCAGTGCATTTCAAAATAGCCAGATGAATCGACTGATCAACTTCTCAAGTCCATGACTCATATCTTGATGAATTGATGATTGAGGACACTAAAATAAGTTCAAGTATGTATGGAATGATGAATTAAAGAACTTCACTTGATTGTATTTGACCATGAGCTGAGGTTGCTTCAAGAGCAAGGCATTGTGGTGCACAGATGAATTAGGGTTTCCTTGGGGCACAAACCTCAAACCCTTTGACTTGTTTTGATCAAAATGATGAATTGAGATGCTAGGGAGGCATATTTGATGGATGAGAGCTTTGGGAACCATCATCTCTTCTTGACCATGTCTTTGTACCAATGATCTCCTTGAAGCTCTTGACCTGATGATTGCTTAAGCTACAAATAAAAGATGTTAGTGACATATTTTTATGCTTTTGGTTAGTAAATAAAATGAGGAAAGAAATGATACACAATTTAAGCATGCTTGGTGATCTCAAACCACTCACAAAAGGTTCTACCCAAAGGCAAAGGGAACCAAGATGCTAATGATCCTTGAGGCAATGCAAGTGCAATGTTATGATGCCATGAGGGATCTTAGGGACAAAATTGGGGTCTTACAGATTCCATAATGACAAATCTTACTCAACTGGGGAAGAAAAAGACTTCGACTAAAGAGTGCATGAGATATATTATCTATTACCGTTAGAACGTAGATAACATACTCGCATGGAAGATTATCCACAACCGGTTACTAGGTTAATAAAGGATAAGTCTACCAAAAAGAAAGGTCATTGGGATATCGGCTACTGGGTATAAAATGATGACCAATCGAAAGGAGAAACAATCATTACCAAACCAGGGTAAATGAAAGATGACTCGTTGGGGATACATTGACAAAAGCAATGATCCGAGAGATATATCATCGGTTACTAGGAGATATACTCAAAAGGTGAAGGAGTATCAATACTGAACATTGGATAAAGATAACCAATCAAGGAGGGGATTACATCTACCGGATACTGGGTAGAAAACCAAAGAAGAGAGCAACCATCATCGGTTAGGATGAACAAAATCAAGGGTTATCTCTGTAAGGGAACAAAATGGGGTTTACAACTACCGGTTACTGGGTAGAAAACCTCAAAAATAGGACTTATAACTACCGATTACTGGGTAGAAGGCCACAACATCCGCTAGGGAGAGAATGAACAATTACTATTTACCGAGAAATTGATCACCTGAACCACAGGGAACTGCAGGGGAAATAACAAGGAAGGAGTCAGTCTAGGAAACCAAGGAAACACCAATCACAACCGAGGATCAATCAGAGTTGCTGCCAGGGACAAAGTTTGCTGCTAGGGGAACAAGCAGAGTCTGTTGTTGGGGATAAGTAAAGGGTCACAACTACCATATGCCGGGGATCTTCCAACAACACACAGAGAGGTGTATAAGATCAGTTAGAGAAGAACTCTACTGGAGATCTTATCAGGGGGTGATGTGGAATTCTTTGGGGAACAACCACTAGACAGAAACACATCAAATCAAACATTCACTTCTATCCACTGTGGGAAACATCACTGTGGAAAATCAGTCACTCCATCGGGGAAGGAATCAATACGTTTTCCTCGAAGTTCCAACCCCAAACTAAAATCAGATAAAGTCTTAGTTGGGAAGCTACAAAGCCACTTCCAGGGAACTTAACACGGATAAGATCCAACGTAGAAGTAACTCTATTGGGGAGCTTATCATGGGAGGGGATATGAAACTCTATGGGGAACAACCACCAAACAGATATTCCAATAACCAACACATTTCCTCATATCCGCTGGAGAAACAATTTCTGCCGAGAAGAGAAATACTGCTCCGTTGGGGAAGGGAACAAACATCTTCAACACCAGCTCTTCTAGGAGGAAACCATCCAATTAGAAGGACAAGCAAATATATCAGATTCTGATAAGGCAACTCTACTGGGAAAGACTGTTGGTGATCACACTGGGGATAACCTGTAGGCGATCAGCTGGAGAGAATCCGATGGTGAACCAACTGAGGGGAAGTCTAAAGTGAGCAACCCTACTGAGAATGAGTGGTAAGCGAACTTGTTAGGAGAAAAATTGTATGCAAATCCGTTGGGGATAAGCTACAAACCAACCTGCTGAAAAATTTCCACCAAATTTCCACTCATGCTGAAAAATTTACACTTGTTCAACTTCCTCAAAAAGATAGCATATCAACTTTTATCACTCTATATGGGATTTTAGGTCAGTCCACACAAGGGATGACAACCATATATTTGATAAAATACAAATGCTAGACTCAGACTTACTGGGGAGTTGGGAAGACCGAGGCCAAAACTCCAGACTCTCCGGGGAATTTGGTGGTACATTACCGTTCTCTACGCTCACGGATGAGACAACCTGAAAGATGATGAAAAAGATACAAACATGCTAGGAATATGAACAAGTGTCTTACCCTTTTGGAGATCATACTATCCTTGGGAGAGCACTGAAGATGTTCCAATTATCCTTTTCAGTCTTTTGTGAATGTTCACTATGTTTAAAAACAGTTTATAAAAACTTTATTTGTTTAAAACAATGATATTTATCAATTAAAACATGCCAACATTTGTTAAACAGAAACAAATAAGAGTGCAAAGAATTGGATAAAGGCTCAAATTTATTTGATAGGATGGTAGTCTGCAAATGGCAAAACTCCATGGATCTTTACAAATTTGAAATTGGTGATATATATTGAAAAAAAAGGCTACATTGAACATAATGACCATTTCTCCACCAACTCTGCATCCAATGTATTTGAAGCTTCGGTTGACGATGTCTGAGCGAGAATATTTGACAGAAGACGGTTGAAAAAACAAAGTCTTGTCAGGATGCAGTTACTTGCCAAAACCCTAATTTTTGCCTAGATTTCCCCAAGGTGAGGTACTCAATCTAGCGAGATATATATTCATTTTTCTTCATGTCTCTAACTTTTGCCTGGATCGCCCTTTCAGGTTTTCAATCCACCGAGACGCTCATTTTTGCCTAAGTCGCCCTTTCGAGTTTTCAACTTAGCGAGCCATTCTGTTTTTATTTTAGGCGAAGTATTTCTTGACTGCATCTGAATTCACAGGACGAGTGAAATCCTCCCCATCCATCGTTATAAGTATCAAAGCACCGTCTGAAAAGGCTCTCTTAACAACATATGGACCTTCATAGTTTTGAGTTCACTTGCCCCTGGAATCGAGCGCGAAAGACAAAATTTTCTTGAGCACGAGGTCACCTTCTCGAAACACACGAGGCTTGACCTTCTTATCAAAGGTTTTCTTCATCCTTTGCTGATATAACTGACCATGGTACATGGCAGTTAATCTCTTCTCTTCAATTAAATTCAGCTGGTCATAACGATTCTGAACCCATTCAGCCTCAGTCAACTTGGCTTCCATCAAGACTCTCATTGATGGGATCTCAACCTCCACGGGGAGCACAACCTCCATGCCATAAACAAGGGAGAAATGAGTTGCCCCTGTTGAAATACGGACAAATGTATCATGCCAATCTTTGTACGTAACAACCATCTTCTGGATAATCTTCTTGATGTTCTTATTAGCAGCTTCAACAACCCCATTCATCTTGGGTCTATAAGGAGAAGAATTATGATGTGCAATCTTGAACTCACTACACAGCTCTTTCATCATCTTGTTGTTCAAGTTAGATCCATTATCAGTAATGATCTTGTCTTGCACACCATACCGGCATATGAGTTGATTCTTGATAAACTTCACAACCACCTGCCTAGTCACATTCGCATACAAAGCCGCTTCTACCCATTTGGTGAAGTAATCAATTGCTACGAGACCAAATCTTTGACCGTTCGACGCCTTTGGCTCTATCATGCCAATCATGTCAATTCCCCACATAGAGAAGAAAGGCCATGGTGATGAAATAACGTTCAGAAGTGTCGGGGGAATATGAATCTTATCCGCATAAGTCTGACACTTATGGCATTTCTTTACATATTTGCAGCAGTCAGACTCCATTGTCAGCCAATAGTAGCATGCTCTCAACATCTTCTTTGCCATTGCATGTCCATTGGAATGAGTACCAAATGAACCCTCATGGACTTCAGTCATCAACAGGTATGCTTCGTGTCTATCCACGCATCTGAGAAGAACCATGTCAAAATTCCTTTTATAAAGCACGTCACCATTGAGGTAGAAACTGCCAGATAATCTCCTCAAAGTCTTCTTATCTTTAACAGATGCTCCAGGTGGGTAAATATGACTCTGAAGAAAACACTTGATGTCATAATACCATGGCTTATCATCTTTCACTTCTTCGACTGCAAATACATGAGTTGGTCTATCCAAGCGCATCACATTGATATTGGGGACTTCATTCCAGAATTTCACCATAATCATCGAAGCAAGTGTAGCAAGCGCATTTGCCATCCGATTCTCATCTTGAGGAATATGATGGAAGTCAACCTCAGTAAAGAAAGTTGAAATCCTCCTCGCATAATCTCTGTATGGGATGAGGCCAGGATGATTCGTCTCCCATTCACCCTTAATATGATTAACAATAAGGGCCGAATCACCATAAACATCAAGATGTTTGATCCTAAGATCAATACACTCTTCCAAACCCAGGGTTTCAGGCCTCGTACTCCGCCATGTTATTCGTGCATTTGAAAGTTATCCTTGTTGTAAAAGGAAAATGTGTTCCCTGAGGAGTAATACTCACTGCCCCAATACCATTTCCATATTGATTTACAGCGCCATTAAACACCATGCTCCATCGGGAACCAGGCTCTGGACCTTCACCAAGCGTAGGTTCATCGCAATCTTTCATCTTCAAATACAGAATCTCCTCATCTTGGAAGTCGTACTGAACATACTGATAATCCTCAATTGGTTGATGTACCAAGTGGTCAGCCAAGATACTACCTTTAACAGCCTTTTGAGCTCGATACTCAATATCATCCTCAGACAACAGCATCTGCCAACGGGAAATCCTCCCAGTTAAAGCAGGCTTTTCAAAGATATACTTGATTGGATCCATTTTGGATATCAACCAAGTCGTATGATTCAACATATACCGGCGTAAGCGCTTAGCAGCCCAAGCCAAAGCACAATATGTCTTCTTAAGCATTGAGTATCGAGACTCACAATCAGCGAACTTCTTACTCAAGTAGTATATAGCATATTCTTTCTTCCCTGATTCATCTTGCTGACCCAATACACAACCCATAGAGTCTTCAAGAACTGTCAAGTACATAATCAAGTGTCTCCCTTCCACAGGCGTAGACAGAATCGGATGCTCGGACAGATACTTTTGATACTGTCAAAGGCCTTCTGGCAATCCTCGGTCTAATCATGACACTGATCTTTACGGAGGAACTTGAATATTGGCGCACATGTGGCAGTCATGTGGGATATAAATCTGGAAATATAATTCAAGCGACCATGAAAACCTCGGACTTGCTTCTAAGTTTTGGGCACAGGAATCTATTGTATTGCTTTGACCTTGGTAGAATCAACTTCAATACTTCTTTCACTGACAATAAAGCCCAATAACTTGCCGGAACGGACTCCAAATGTACACTTGTTCAGATTCAAGCGGAGTTTGTACTTCCTCAAACGCTGAAAGAGTTTCAACAAGTGCTCTACATGTTCAACTTCCGTTCTCGACTTTGTAATCATATCATCAACATATACCTCGATCTCCTTGTGCATCATATCATGAAACAAGGTAGTCATAGCTCGTTGATACGTGGCTCCGGCGTTCTTCAAATCGAAGGGCATCACTCGATAACAGAATGTTCCCCAATGTGTGATGAATGTTGTCTTCTCCATATCCTCGGGTGCCATTTTAATTTGATTATATCCGGAAAATCCGTCCATAAATGAGAAGACATTGAATTTAGTTGTATTATCTACCTATATATCAATATGTGGTAGAGGAAAATCATCTTTCATACTAGCTTTATTCAAGTCTCTATAGTCCACACACATTCGGACTTTTCCATCTTTCTTAGGCGCAGGCACAATATTGGCCACCCATTGAGGATATGTAGAAGTCACCAGAAACCCCACATCAATTTTCTTCTGAACTTCTTCTTTAATCTTCACTGCCATATCAGGATGAGTTCTTCTGAGCTTCTACTTCACAGGCACACACTTAGGCTTCAAAGGCAGGAAATGTTGCACGATATCAGTATCCAGACCATGCATGTCTTCATATGACCAGGAAAAGACGTCGACATATTCTCGTAGCAACTCAATCAACCCCTTCTTCACAAACTCTTCCCGGAGTGCCCCAATCTTCACCTCACGAACACAATCCTCAAACCCCAAGTTGATTGTTTCCAGATTCTCAAGATGCGGCTGAATGATCTTCTCTCGTGCTCAAGCAGACGGGTAATCTCATATGGAATCTCTTAAACATCATCTTCTTCGGCCTCAAATACAGGGAACTCAATGTTGGGAGATGGTGTTGGATCATTATGTTCAATGGGTTTGATCAACCTGCATAATGATTTTGGATATAAAAGAGATTTTAGAATTCAAACAAGGCAAATCATTATGCAGATGAAAAGATTGATTTTATTCTCTTTTTTAGGGTCTTATGTGATCACCAATTTCATGCAAAAAGCAAAAAGTGAAAATAATTTGGAAAAACAAACATTTAACATGTAATTATTGAATGATATCATTGTATTAATGTGCCAACAATGTCATCACTTCTCCTTCTGGCATGGGAGAAGGGTTTTTAAACAAAACGAACATTACGTGGATTTGTGGACAACTGTTGGAACATCGACAGCGACCCAATTATTGCAAATTCCTCCAGGGATGACAAAGTTGCCAGAATCCTCCTCTGCATCATCTTCCATTATATCAGCAGCCTCTTGGTCTTCGGCCGTGTGGATAAAACCTCCACTCTGAAACAAGCCACGCTCATTGAAAGTGCGTAAAGAGTACCTTATGCCAGCCCGGGATTTATTGTCTTCCAGCTTAATCATTTGTCCTAAACCAGTAGTTGCGCCATGCTTAATGGCCAACTTCGCATCATTGTAGGACGCAAATGAAGAAGTTCCTTTCTTAGAAGGCTCAGCAATAGACAAGGCTTGGAACGACATTCCAACCTCATCCTCAACATCAATGTAAGAAAAGAAAGACAGATGGCTAACCAAGAGAGCCTTCTCTCCCCCTACCACCACCAACTTCTTGTTCTTTACGAACTTTAACTTTTGGTGTAGGGTGGATGTCACGGTGCCTGTCTCGTGAATCCATGGTCTGCCTAGCAAACATCTATATGATGGGTGGATATCCAAGACCTGGAAAGTGATCTGGAAATCACTAGGTCCTATCTTGATTGGGAGCTCAACCTCTCCAATCACAGTTTTTCTGGATCCATCAAAAGCCTTGACTACCACTCCACTCTGCCTCATGGGAGGCCCTTGGTATGAAAGTTTGGCCAGAGTGGATTATGGTAACACATTCAGCAATGATCCTGTGTCTACTAGCATATTAGACAAGGCATCATCCTTGCAGTTCATGGAAATGTGTAGAGCCAAATTGTGGTCTTTTCCCTCCTCGGGAAGATCAACATCACAAAAGCTCAAGTTGTTACAAGTAGTAATACTTGCAACAATGCTATCAAATTGTTCTATTGTGACATCATGTTCCACGTATGCCACGTCCAACACCCTATGCAAAGCTTCGCGGTGTGGCTCAGAGTTCATCAACAAAGACAACCCAAAGATCTTTGATGGAGTTTGAAGCAGCTGATCTACAACATTATACTCGCTCCTCTTGATGAGCCTCAATATCTCATCACAATCCTCTTTCAACATGCCATTCTGGCCAGCAGGGACAGGAGCTCTAGCAGCAACGGCAGGTCTGTCAACAGCAAGTGCCGGAATCGGAGAAGAAGAAGAAGTCCCCACAGGAAGGGCAACATTATCAACAACATCAGTCCTTCTGGTGTCAACTTGGGGTTTCGGCGGCAAAGAGAATACACGACCACTGCGGGTCAATCCACTAACATAAGAAATACTTGTAACAGAAATGGAGGGCAAAGGCACCTCCTTTCCATCTTCTAATGCAACCGCATTATATCTATAGGGAACAACCTTGTCTGAAGAGTATGGAACAAGGCCTGCTGGCTTGATAACGAGAGTAGGAGAAGCCTTCTTCTTGCTTCCATCATATCTGACAACAACAGGTTCAGGAATTTTGAATACAGGGGATATAACATTAACTTCATCCTCATCACGATTCTGAAGTATCTCGAACACACCCTGATCCAGCATCTCTTGGATATCTTTCCTGACTTGGAGACATCCTCTCTCGTTGACAGTGCATACACGACAGCTGTCATGGTCATGCTCATAATGACTGTATCCACATAACAGTCTATGCATCTCGACCAAAGATTGTCAGATATGGCTGACATATCTGACCTTGTACTTGTTAGGGCAACCTTGAACCATGTTAACAACAGATTTCCCATGCTCGGGCAATGGGTTCTTCTTCACATTCGGACCTACGTCCTCGAAAAACAAGTTCCTACTTCTAACAAGGTCTTGCACCTTGGTCTTTAAGGGATAGTAGTTCTCCACATCATGTCCGGGAGCATCGGAATTATAAACCCAGTGAAGCTCGGGCTTGTAACACCACTGAGGGTTGGTCGGTATAGCAGGTGGGTCACGTGGAGTGATCATCTTCCTTTCAATCAATGAAGGATATAATTTAACGTAGGTCATTGGAATAGGATCAAAAGTGACCCTCTTCCTATCATAGCTAGTGCTGGTTTGGTTGTTGTTTCGAGGTTGGTAGGCCTGCTGTTGCGGACGATGTTGTTGCTGTTGATATTGTTGATGTTGTTGCTGTTGGTTCTGATGTTGATAATGTTGATTTTCCCTGAAAGCAGGTGCTATATGAGCCACCTGGTGTTGGGTACTGGTCGGGCGCACAATCTTCCTCTTCATAGAGGGTCTTCTTTGTTTAACATGGGAGGACACAACATGTGCTTCTCCATCTTTCTTCTTGGCAAATGCCCCATAACGTTTGGCAGAAGAGCCTTCTTCTCTGGTCAGGCGCCCTTCCCTGACCCCTTCTTCTAGTCGCATCCCCATGTTCACCATCTCGATGAAGTCAGTGGGAGCACTAGCGATCATCTGCTCGTAGTAGAAAGAGCTTAAAGTCTTGAGAAAGGTCTTCGTCATTTCTTTCTCTTCGAGCGGGGGCACAATCTGTGCAGCCAACTCACGTCACCTCTGGGCATACTCCTTAAATGTTTCCTTCTCCTTTTGGGACATAGCCCTCAGTTGGTCCCTATCGGGAGCCATATCAATGTTGTACTTGTACTGCTTGACGAAAGCTTCGCTAAGGTTGTTGAAGGAGCGAATATTTACACTATCCAAGCCCATATACCATCTCAATGCGGCACCAGACAGGCTGTCCTGGAAGTAGTGGATGAGGAGTTGATCATTGTCAGTCTGAGTTGACGTCTTGCGTGCGTACATCACAAGATGGCTGAGCGAGAAAGTGTTTCCTTTGTACTTTCTAAAGTCAGGAACTTTGAACTTGATAGGAATCTTGACATTGGGCACGAGGCACAACTCAGCAGCAGATTTACCGAATAGGTCCTTCCCTCTAAGAGTTTTAAGTTCCTTGCGCAGCTCAAGGAATTGATCATTCATAGCATCCATTTTCTCGTACACATCTGGGCCCTCAGACGGCTCAGAGTGATAAATGGTGTCATCAACTCTCGATAAAGTGTGCACAAATGGAGGTGGCACAGCAAGGACCGGGCTAGATGCCGGCAGAGAAGCAAAAGTAAGGGCGAGACCCTCTGGAACAAAATAGTGGGCATCCCCGGGGAAACTTGGAAGGCATAGCATACGAAGCAAAATGAGCACTGGCAGCAGGCACGGTAGAGGAAGCAACCTCTGAAATGACCGTCCTCTAGGGAGGAGTTGAAGCTGTTGGAGAAGGTTGGCTTTGGGCGGCCAAAAATGACTCCATCAGGGCAGTCAATCTTGCCACTTCCTCCTTGAGTTCTCTGTTTTCTTGCTCGAGGTGATCCATTAGCTTTAAAGTGTTGGCTTTGGTGTAGTATCGGTGCGTCAGCTTGTCTTCAAAATAAATGAAGAACACAGAGTTAGACCACTGATCAAGAAGCCCTGAACAAAACCCGCTTATGCACATGATGCATGCAATGCTTGTGCATATGATTTATTTTTATTAGAGGAACTTTTAGAGTTCTATTACAAAAATGTTTTTTTTTTTGGAAATATTAATCGTTTAGACATATAATGGAATAATCATATCAATAATATCTGGAAAAAAATTTACACCAAAGAAGTACAGTCTTGGTAACCAAATACAATACAAGAGAGAAGGAAAATGAACATCCTATGGAACCCTAGAAACAATCGTCCAAAGCTCTTGAGACCGGAAGATAAGCTGCACGAAGCCTCTTAACCTCTCTCTCATAGGCTGCCTCCATATCTGCCTTCTCCTTGGCGAGCCGATCATACTTCCTATTCCAAAACGTAGAAGACTGAGGAAGATGAGAAGTCACCACATCATCAGGCTCCTCGATAACTTGATGCTTCAAAAACTCTATCAAAGCATCCTTATCTCTAAGCTGCTGAAGTAGCTTCTCTCGCTCACGGACCCAAGCACGCGAACAGTCTTCATCTCTCAACTCCTCTACTCCTTGGTCAGGGAGGGTTCACGGCCCAACCATAACCATAGGTGTAGGTCTCGGATAGTCATAGGGCATGCGGTACTCAGAAGCTCTCCTCCTCACCCACGAGGTATAGGGTTCCAAAGCAATACAATTCTTCGGACCCAGCTCTTTCCTTCCCTTCCTATGAATCTTTCTCCAAGCATGGACCATTCTGCCCTTCAAATCTTGGGGATCTTTACCCTCTTGAAAGAACACACCTTCTAACAAAATGTTATTAGGTTTATCCTTTAAGGGGAACCCAAGCTGATGACGTGCCAAAATAGGGTTGTAGTTAATCCCACCACATGTACCAAGAAGAGGCACATTGGAGAATTCACCACAAGAGTCAATAATCTGCACACCATCATATACATGGTTGTACCAAAAGATATCATCATTAGTGAGATACATAAGTCTCGTGGACCACCGTAGACATCCTTTGTTCTCCTTGAAGGCGAGCGTCTATGGCAAGTGCGAAATAAATCACTTGTACAACAGAGGCAAACAGCACACAATGGTACCACCACCCTTTGCATTCCTCATATGCAAAGAGAAATAACTGTCACCCAACAGAGTAGGAACGAGATTAAGAGTAGGAAAAATCCTAATAGCGTTCATATCCACAAAATTATCGATGTTGGGGAATAACACTAGCCCATAGATGAGAAGTACAAATATGGCCTCAAAGGCGTCCTCACTCATGACCTTCCCAAACATAGTAGCTTGAGCAATGGAGAAATTAGATGGGAGACCTTGAATTCCACCTTTAGTAGTCATATGAGCGCCAATATCAGATTCATCTATATGCAACAGATCAGCAATCTCTTGGGAAGAAGGAACTCTCTCCAAGCCACTGAGCGACAACTGATCTAAGATAGGTATACCCACAAGATAGGCACACTCCTCAAGCGTAGGCAAAAGCTGGAAATCCGAAAATATGAAGCAACGGTACAAAGGATCATATAACTGCACCAACACACTCATCAGACCTTCATCCACCTGAGTAGCAAGAATAGACAGAAGCTTCCCATGACGAGCCTTGAACTCCAAGGGATCTAATACATAGGATGTCAAACTCTTTAACTCTTTCAAGCCGGGTTGTCTGAAACTGTACTTCTTTCTATTCTTTCTTTGCTTATCCATGTCTGGAAATTTGCAAATATACCTCTTAAGTTCCTTGAAAGTTTTCTCATTGTTGATGATATGGATGAAAATGAGTGCATGAATGCATAGATGCACCAATCAGACTCAAGGATCAAGCAAATCACACAACACAAAGGTCAGGGGGTGGATCAAGTCATCCTTAATATCAATCATCCATTTTGGTGGATTATGGCTTACACCTTATCAACACCCAAGTTCCATTGATATTAAGAATATACGAGAACAGATCAACCGCGAATCAATGGTTTGTTGCAAGTCACGAGCATGGAGTCTCGGTAAAGAACCACCCAAAGGGAGTGTACTATTGTTAAACCTGACAATCATGTTCTACAAGAGGTTCCCATAGTCATCATCCCATCTTTCGGATATTATCGGATAAACGACTACTCGTATTCTAAAAATATTCTCAAGAGAGACTCTTATGAGTGTAGTATCGCGTAACAATCGTATCAAATCTTACACTTGAACGATCTTTGCACTACGTCCTAAAACAGGCCAAGATGGGCTAGGTAATCTAAGGTCCTTGGCTTCTAAGGAATATATTGGAAAGAGTAATGCCTAACCACGACTACTCGTGTGACATTATTGATCCCAACATAACCTCCACCAAGTGGATGGGCTTGCAAGTCAACTTGCTAAGGAATAACTCCACACAAGTCAACAAGACTATTCCATTCTCCTATCATAAGTGCACTCGAGTTCGGGTATAGAACTCATCTCACAAGAGACCACCAAGCACACAAGCAATCGATATATCAAGCAATTCATACATTACAAAGAATACAGTCATCCCAAATTTGCACAAAAATATGTCACAAGTAAATATAAACATACAATACAATAAAGGTAAAAAGTCGGCAAAACCCATTAGGCAAATGCCTCCCCAGCAGAGTCGCAACTTTTCTAAAGCAGGGTATTCGTTACCTTTAGATTTATTGACTAAATCAAAAGTAAATCGTACAATTCGAGTCGCCACCGCACTTCTATTTATCCAAGGGAAAGGTTAGAAAGCGAACAAAAACGGAGAAGTTTTATCAAATCAAAAACTAATAAAAATGTCAGATATCTGGGTAAGGGGGTTGGTTATGCAATGGGAAGGTTTTAAGCACCCAAAACATCCTTAGTACTCTAAGGGAGCCCATTTTACAAATGTTGTATGGTAGGTTGGTATTTGTGAAAATATTTGTGCAAACATGATTGGGGAGATGAGAAAAGAAGATACAAATTATTTACAATTTTGTTGTTTGAATGGATGAACCCATTTCCTATGTACCATCACAAAGGTAGGATCAAAACCTCGTAGTTCGGGGTAAAAATCTATAAATAAGTTGGTGAATTGATTGGTCAAAAGCCTTTAGGTCTTTTGTTATCAAAGGGAGAAAACTCAACTTAAACCACAAATCCACCATGTGAGGAGAGCTTCAACATACTAGTGAGGGATCCACCCTATAATAAGTATGGAAGACTTATAGTCCAATCACTAAGGATACAGGTGAGGTTTACATCAACCACTATGATAACTCAAACCTAATAGCTAATGTTTATGAAAAGCTTTGGCAAAGGTGGTCATTGGAACCACAAAACAATTTGAGTGAGTTGTATTTACAAATGAAAAGTATTCACAAAAATAAAGTCAAAGTTGACTTAAGATTCAATTTAAATTAAGTATTATGAAAAGAGTTTGAAAAATCAAAGGCATAGTGCTTAGGTTTCTAATTTTGAAAACAATGTTAATGTTTGCACAAAAGTTTGGCTTGGGTTAGAGTGGAGGGAAGAAGAGAAAGGCTAGGTCCTAAACATGCAAAGATGAGAGAAGAGAAATAAAACCACTTGGAGTTCTCTTCTTGAGATCATAAAGATGATCCAAGTTGCTCCTTTCCTTTGGACTTAGCAAGCAATAAGCAATTAACTCAAGCAATCAAGCAAAAATTCAATCAAGCTCCTAGGAATCTTCCAATTGGCTTTGTCTCTCTTATCTTGGATGCTCATGACAATGGTCCTTCTAATAGCTCAAGCTTTGGTATCCCTATCACACAAGAACACACAAATAAAAAAGTTCCACAATGCAATAATAAGAATGGACAAGAGTGAGTTTAGAATAAGGTCCTTTCAATTCATCTTCAAGATTAAGCATTCTAAAGGCATGAGGCCTAGTTGCTCTTTAACATATTTAGCATTCTAAAGGCATGATGCCTAGATGCTCTTGAAACTCCATTTAGCATAGGTAAGGTCCTAAATTCTAAGTCCTTTCTCCTTTTGCATTGGTTCACACAAACAAAACAAAACAAACACAAGGCAATAGTATACACAAGAATGTGCTCAAGTGAGAAAAAGGCAAATTGCATAAACATAAACATGAGCCCAAGTGAGCAAAGGGCAAACGCAATATGAATTAATGAGAAAGAAATTAAATTGCATTAAAGTAAATTGCAAGAATTAAATGCTTGAATTAATAGTTAGTCATTAGTAGTTAGTGTTAGTGTGTCATAAGGCAATTTAGCTCTATGTTAAGCAATTGTAAGTGGGCTAATGTAGTAGTCACACCTATCTGAGGCCGGCCAATAAAACTATAGGCAAATAAACACAAGTTGGAGATCATGACTAGTATGCCAAGCTCCTACAACTTGCCATGCCAAAAGAAAGGAAGAATGACCTTGTATGGATTTAGGTTTTTTGCTTGACCAAGAAGCAACCTATCTTGGACACAAAGCAATTCACTTGATCTTTGATCAAGATGGATTTAATTTGGATCAAAGAAGGTTAAACCTCTCATATGTCAAGGCTAACCACCAATCATTAACTCATTGGTCAGAAGAAAAAAAAAAGAAGAAGATGGAAATGGAATGTACAATATTAAAAGCCAAATAACATAACCAACACACATTGATCAAACATGAATGGAATCAACATCAATCAATGGTAAACAAAAGTGAAATGAGGATTAGAAGTCAAGGAATAACAAAAATATTTTTGGTATTTTTTGGAATTAAAATAATACATGAAATAAAATGAACAAATAAAGGTCAAACTTCAAATCCAACTCAAATCAACTTGGAAAAGTCCAATTGGATCATCATAAGTCTAACATGGTCAAACAAGGTTTGACAAAAAATTTCATCATTTTTTGAAAACAGAAACTAATTTTAAACAATTAAAAATGAAGAAAAATAACATGATTGGACTAAAATCTCTAATAAATCTCAAATCAATTAAGAAATTGATGAGAATATTTTTCATAGATCCATCATCATCCAAAGATGTTAAGAAAATATTTTTGGCATTTTTGAATATCAAAAAGTATTTTAAATGAATTAAAAATAACCAGAAAATAACTAATTCACAAAAAATATTAAATTGAATCACAAAAATAATTAAAAATCATATTTAGAAACTAGAATTTAAGAGAGAAAATTTGCAATTGGTCCCATATTTTTGTGATTTCAAATAAAGAAGTTATGAATTTTTAAAATGAAATGGAATAAAATAAAATAAAAACAGAAATTAAAAAATAGCAAAAATCATGAAGCGTCAGATCCACTTCATTAATTGACGTGGCTGATCTTGTGGATGGGAAGCGCACGCGCATTGTGATCCTTAGTCAACAGCGTGGCACAATGATTTAAATAAAGTCATAACAATGAAGCGCTAGGATTAGATCTGGAAACATGGATCTAATGGCTGAGGCTAGGACGCGTGGGGACGGTGGTGGAAACCACTGTCTTCTCCGGTGAGAGGGCCAGTTCCGGCCATCAGTTGCAGGTTTTCAAACCTCAACCATAGCACGCGGTCTATATACCATTCGAAAGCTGGGGTGATGTACATCACCCCTGTAACCTTAGTTTCTTCTCATGATTCCTATGGAGGAAGAAATCTGAGGTTGAAATATGAGGTGTTCAATCTGAACTTGTTCAATTCTCAAAATTAAAACCACAAATCAATTGCCTCTCACATGAGGACTTCAAAGATGCCAACCCATACAAATAATGTTCAATATCCAAAGAGATTCGAAGGAAAACAGTTAGAGTGAAAACCTTTGAAGTGCAACTTGTGTGAGCTTGATCCAATCCAATTCTTCAGTGCAGCTTGATCTTGAAGTAACAAGGAAGCAAGGCTAAGGAATTTGGAAGCCAAAGATCAACCAATGAAGTTGAAATTTGAGCTTGAAAAGTAAAGAGAAAAATTCAGAATTCCTTTAATGGAGGGTTGGGGAATCAGTTGTGTAGAGATTCAGACGCCTTTAGGTTGAGATTTGAAGTGATCAAAGCATCCTATTTATAGCCAAGGCTGATGCAATGCAATGAAGAATTTGTGTGTGCATGAACTTGGGTCCTCCATGCATGGGCCTGTACAAGCGCATGTGAGGCCCAAACCCAATTGGTTTTGCATGCTGAACACAAATGAAGGGGAAATGGACGTGCAGATGGCAATGCATAAGCTTTGCATGGAATTCTAACATGTTATGCATAATTGAACCCAAAACTTCACCTCTTCAAAAATGCCATTTGAAAAATCCAAACATAAGCATGTGGGTAATGGTTGGAAAGGTCTTGACATAAGGAACAAATGATATGTTGAACAAAAATCCATTTGGGGTTGGGAAAATATTGAAAACTGGCCATGAAGTTCAAGGTACAAAACATGTATTTGCGAAATTTGCCAAAATAGACAAACTTCAAGACCTTCTGTTTCAATGATTTAAGCATCAAATGACAAAACCTCCAATATCAAAGTTGTATATCTTTACAAGAAAAAAAATGTGGACTTAAATTTTGCATAATTTAGATTTTTAATGAGAAAGGTATGGGCACTTGAAGTTGGACTTTTTCACATTTCAATGGCTTTGGTCCAAAGTGACCTATAATGTTTTGTTTTATCACATGTGTTTCTTTTAGGATTATGAAAATTTGTCCAACATAACAATTGAAATATACATCTTAAAATTTCTAATGCACTTGGTTTAACCTCAAAATCATAAAAAATGAAGGAGTTAGGTCCTTGGGAAGTTGACCCAAAATTAGGGTTTCAGTCAAAATGACCTATAATGTTTTGAAATGAATGATGACTTTACAAATTTAGAATGAAATTTTGATGAACATAAAAGTTGTTCATATAGTTCTTAAGAACAGTGTTTCTCTTCGGGTCATCTTAACTTTACAAACACATCAAAAGTTAGGTCTCAGTGGATTACAAAATAGTTAGATGAATTGACTGATCAACTTCTCCAGGACAAACTTCAAATATTGATGAATTAATGATTGAGGACACTCATATAAGACCATATATGCATAAAATGATGAATTAAAGAACTTCCCTTGATTGTATTTGATCATGGGTTGTGGTTGCTTCATGAGCAAGGCACAATCAATACACAGTTGATTTAGGGTTTCCTTGGGAAACAATCCTCAAGCCTTTTGGTTTATCTTGATCAAATTGACAAACTTAGATACTTGGGAGACATATATGATGATTGAGAGCTTTGGGAACCATTGTCATGCTTGCTTTCATCTTCATCTGGTCATTTCATTGAGCATAAGGGCCTCCTAGGAGCCTTGGATCAAATGACTGCTTAAGCTTCAAAATAAACAAAGTTAGTTACATATTTTTGTGATTTTGGTTAGTAAACAAAATAAGAAAAGAAATAATATACAATTCAAGCATGCTTGGTGATCTCAAAACAACTCACACAAGTCCTAACCCTAGGGTTAAAGAGCCAAGATGCTAATGATCTTTGAGGCAATGCAAATGAGCAATGTTATGATGCCATGAGGGATCTTATGGTCAAAATTAGGGTCTTACAGCTGTAAATCAATATGGAAATGGTATTGGGGAAGTGATTATTACTCCTCAGGGCATACATTTTCCTTTTACAGCAAGGCTAACTTTCAAATGCACGAATAATATGGCAGAGTATGAGGCCTGTATTATGGGTTTAGAAGAGTTTGTTGATCTTAGGATCAAGCATCTTAATGTTTGTGGTTATTCGACCCTTGTTGTTAATCAGATCAAGGGTGAATGGGAGACGAATCATCCCGGCCTCATCCCATATAGAGATTATGCAAGGAGGATTTCAACGTTCTTTACTGAGGTTGACTTCCATCATATTCCTCAAGATGAGAATCGGATGGAAGATGCTCTTGCTACGCTTGCTTCGATGATTATGGTGAAATTCTGGAATGAAGTCCCCAATATCACTGTGATGCGCTTGGATAGACCAGCTCATGTATTTGCAGTTGAAGAAGTGAAAGATGATAAGCCTTGGTATTTTGATATCAAATGTTTTCTTCAGAGTCAGATTTACTCGCCTAGGGCATCTGTTAAAGATAAGAAGACTTCGAGGAGATTATCAGGTTGTTTCTACCTCAATGGTGATGTGCTTTATAAGAGGAATTTTGACATGGTTCTGCTCAGATTGGTGGATAGACACGAAGCAGACCTGTTGATGACTGAAGTCCATGAGGTTTAATTTGGTACTCATTCCAATGGACATGCCATGGCAAAGAAGATGTTGAGATCAGGCTACTATTGGCTGACAATGGAGTCTGACTGCCACAAATATGTGAAGAAATGCCATAAGTGTCAGATTTATGCGGATAAGATTCATATTCCTCTGACGCTTCTGAATGTGATTTCATCACCATGGCCTTTCTCTATGTGGGGAATTGACATGATTGGCATGATAGAGCCAAAGGCGTCAAACGGTCATAGATTTATTCTCGTAGCAATTGATTACTTCACCAAGTGGGTTGAAGCGGCATCATATGCGAATGTGACCAGGAAGGTGGTTGTGAAGTTTATCAAGAATCAACTCATATGCTGTTATGGTGTGCCAGACTAGATCATTACTGATAATGGATCTAACTTGAACAACAAGATGACGAAAGAGCTGTGTAGCGAGTTCAAGATTGCACATCATAATTCTTCTCCCTATAGACCCAAGATGAATGGGGTTGTTGAAGCTGCTAATAAGAACATCAAGAAGATTATCCAGAAGATGGTTGTTACGTACAAAAATTGGCATGAGATGCTGCCATTTGCCTTATATGGCTATCGTACATTTCTCCGCACTTCAATAGGGGCAACCCCTTTCTCTCTTGTATATGGCATGGAGGTTGTGCTCCTTGTGGAGGTTGAGATCCCATCAATGAGAGTCTTGATGGAAGCCAAGTTGACTGAGGTTGAATGGGTTCAGAGTCGTTATGACCAGCTAAATTTGATAGAAGAGAAGAGATTAATCGCCATGTGTCATGGTCAGTTGTATCAGTAAAGGATGAAGAAATCATTTGATAAGAAGGTCAAGCCTCGTGTGTTCCGAGAAGGTGACCTTGTGCTCAAGAAATTTTTGTATTTCGCGTCCGATTTCAGGGGCAAGTGGACTCCAAACTATGAAGGTCCATATGTTGTTAAGAGAGCCTTTTCAGGCGGTGCTTTGATACTTACAACTATGGATGGGGAGGATTTCACTCGTCCAGTGAATTCAGGTGCATTCAAGAAATACTTTGCCTAAAATAAAAACAGAATAGCTCGCTAAGTTGAAAACCCGAAAGGGGGACTTAGGCAAAAATGAGCGTCTCGGTGGATTGAACACCCGAAAGGGCGGTCCAAGCAAAAGTTAGAGACATAAAAAATGAATATATATATCCCGCTAGATTGAGTACCTCACCTTGGGGCAATCTAGGCAAAAATTAGGGATTTGGCAAGTAACTGCATCTTGACAAGACTTTGTTCTACAGTTGTCATCTGTCAAAGATTCTCACTCAGTCATCGTCAACTGAAGCTTTAGATACATTGGATTCAGAGTTGGTGTTGAAATGGTCATTATGTTCAATGTAGCCCTATTTCCAATATATATCACCATTTTCAAATTTGTAAAGATCCATGGAGTCTTGCCATTTGCAGACTACCATTCCATCAAATAAATTTGAGCCTTTATCCAATTCTTTGCACTCTTATTTGTTTCTGTTTAACAAATGTTTGCATGTTTTAATTGATAAATATCATCGTTTTAAACAAATGAAGTTTTTTTATCAACTGTTTTTAAACAAAGTGAAGATTCACAAAGATTGAAAAGGATAGTTGGAATGTCTTCAGTGCTCTCCCAAGGATAGTATGATCTCCAAAAGGGTGACACATGTGTTCATATTCCTAGCATATTTGTATCCTCTTTATCATCTCTCAGGTTTGTCTCCTCAATGAGCGCAGAGAAGGGTGATACACCACCAAATTCCCTAGAGAGTCTGGAGTTTTGGTCTTGGTCTTCTAATATCCTCAAACTCCCCAGTGAGTCTGAGTCTAGCATCTGTGTTTTATCAAATATATGGTTGTCATCCCTTGTGCGGACTGACCTAAAATCCCATATAGAGTGATAAAAATTGATATGCTAATCTTTTCGAGGAAGTTGGTCTTCCCTTATTATGGTTGGAAATCTCCCGCAGAGTTGAGCAGGAATTCCCAGCATGAGTGGAAATTTTCAGCAAGTTGGTTTGTAGCCTATCCCCGGCGAATTCGCATACAATTTTTCTCCCAGCAAGTTTGCTTATCACTCATCCTCAATAGGGTTGCTCACGTTTGGACTTCCCCCAGTGGGTTCGCTAGCAGATCCTCTCCAGCATGATCGCCTACAGGTTATCCCCATTTTGGTTCGCCAACAGTCTTTCCCCAGTGGAGTTTACTGATCCGAGCCTGATATATTTGCTTCCTCCTTCTTGGATAGTTTCCTCCTAGCAGGGTTGGTATTGAAGATGTTTAGTTCCTTCCCCTAGCGGAGAAGTTATCTCCTTCTCCTCGGCAGAGATTTGTTTCTCCAACAGATATGAGGAATTGTGTTGATTATTGAAACTTATGTTTGGTGGTTGTTCCCCACAGAGTTTCATATCTTGTCCCGATAAGTTCCCCAGTAGAGTTTCTTCTACGATGGATCTTATCCGTGTTGAGCTCCCTGGCGATGGCTTTGTAGCTTCCCCAGCTAAGACTCTGCCTGATCCTAGTTGGCGTTGGAACTTCGAGTAAGATGTGTTGATTCCTTCCTCAGTGGAGTTACTGGTTCTCCTTCTCCGCAGTTGAGATGTTTCCCTCAGTGGATAAAAGTGATTGTTTAATTGATGTGTTTCTGTTTGGTGGTTGTTCCCCGCAGAATTTCATATTATCCCCCTGATAAGATCCTCGGTAGAGTTCTTCTATGACCGATTTTATCCATATCTCTGTGTACTGTAGGAAGATCCCCACCTTTGGTGATTGTGACCCTTTGCTGATCCCCAACAGTGGTCTTGTTCCCCTAGCAGCAGTCTTTGTCCCCGGCAGCGACTGCTTGATATTCAGCGGTGATTGGTGTTTCCTGGTATTTGTTGCCCCCCACCAGATTGGATTTTCTCCTGTGGGCCTGGATTTTCTCTTTCGAGATGTTGTACCGGATGTCTGTCCTTTGATCCTTGGACCTGTTTGTGTTAGATATGTCTGTTTGTCAGCATTAATCATACATAAACCACGCATTGACATGCTGTAGCGGTGTATTCGTCACTTTATGATTTATTGACTAAGTCAAAAGCAAAGCATACAAAGAATCGAGTCGCCACCACACTTTTATTTATCCAAAGGAATGGCTAAAAAGCGAACAAAAGCCTAAGAAATTTTACACATAGAAAACTAATGAAAAGGTCAGAGATCTGGGTAAGGGGTTAATTACGCAATGGGAAGGTGTTAGGCACCCAAAACGTCCTAGGTACTCCTAGGGAGCCCTTTTCACACTTGTTGTACGAAGAGTTATTCGTTTATGAAATATTTATTGTGCAAACATGGATTGCAGGGATGAGAAAAGAATATACAAGTTATTATTTTTGTGTTTGAACGGATGAACCCGTTGCCAACGTACCTTTCCATGGAAGGTAAGGATCAAAACGCCGTAGTTCGGCTAAAAGATTTCCAAAATATGAGTGGGTTCATTTTAAACAAAAGCCCTAAGGTCTTCCATTATCCACGGGAGAAAACTCAACCTTATACAAACAACAAGTCCACCACGTGAGAAAAGCTTCAACTTGCTAGTGAGGGGTTAACCCTATAATAAGCAAAGAAGTCTTACAATTCAATCACTAAGGACAAAAGGTGAGATTAACATCAACCAACTAGGATAAATCAAACCTATGGCTAATGTATGAAAACTTATCAAGAATGGACAAAGCCACAAAACAATTGAATGAGTGAAATTAACCAATTAGGATTTATTCACAAAAGATGGTCAAGATATGATTAGAATTCAATTCAAAAGAAGTATTATGAAATGGAGTTTGAAAAAATCAAAGGCCTAAGGCCTAGGTTTCTAATTTGAAAAGAGATGAAAATGTTTAAACAACAGTTTTCAAGTTTTGGGTTAACATGCAAATGGAGGTTTAAAGAAACAAAAAGGTGGGAGGGTGAGGAAGTAAAACTTCTTAGATGTTCACCTCTTGAACTCATATGTAGATGATTCAAGTGATTCCTTTGGAATAGGCAACAAGCAATAAGCAAGTAACAAGATGGACAAAATAAATGGATACCGGATGCCAATCAATGGACTTATTCCAATCTCACAAAACAAAACTGGATATCGGATGCCAATCAATGGACTTATACCAATCTCCTAAAACAAAGAAACAATGATACCAGATGCCAATCAATGGACTTATACTAGTCTCACAAAACAGAATGGATACCTGATGCAAATCAATGGACTTATACCAATCTCCTAAAACAAAAAAACAATGATACCAGATGCCAATCAGTGGACTTACACTAGTCTCACAAAACAAAATAACAAGGATACCAGATGCCAATTAATGGACTTATACTAGTCTCCCCCCATATCATTGGAAACAACTGCCAAGTAATGGACTTATGCTTGTCTCCTCCATGGACAAAGCAAAATGCTACAAAGCAAAGTTTATGAAATGATACACAAGTGATGATGATAAATGCACAAAGGCACACTCAAGCAAATATGCACAGATGAATCAAGTAAGCAGACAAACAAGCCAATTAGCACACACTATATACCATCAATTAGGCTCAAGCAAGGTTAGGCTTTACAGCCAACTGGAATGGGGTATTTTGTGCTCTTAACCCTAACATTGAGAGTTAGGGTGAAGCAGATGAAATGGAGATGAGGGGTGTGCCTCATAGCTCTTATCCCTGGTCAGGGAGAGCTTTAAACAATGGAAGGTGTGGGAGTTCAGAAAGTTGGAACTCTTCTCCACAAATGATTTGACTCTATAAGATCTTGGGTTATTATCCACAATGCATCAACACATTGTGTGAGCAAAGTGAATGACACACTGAGTAGTAGGAGATGGATTACACATCTCTTTTATCTACCAATTGCTTCATCAGAGGACTTTTCCTGCTTGGCACAAAAGATAAACAAACACAAGCATTGCCTCTTAAGGAGGACTTCAGACAGGTGCCTACCAATAATAGTATGTCTTCTAGACTACATGAAGATTAGAAATTATACCTAAGTGGTTAAGCAACCAAGCAAAGCAAAGTTCACAATGAACTTAAAGCAACTTATGTACCTGTGGAAACATCAAACAAATCAGTACAATACTCAGACAATCAAACAACAGTCAATAAGCAACCAACAATCCCAATGTACAAAATGTGTAAGCCAAAAGTCAAACTCAAATGAGTTAACATCAACCTACAAAACACACAAAGATTAGTAATCAAAGGCAAACATTAATGCTCAAGTGATGAAGCATCATCAATTATGCAACTTGAATGCTTAACCTGGAATCAAAGTTCAAAGATAAGCCACAAACCACTAGGTCAAAGCCTAGGGTCAAAGATGGAGAAAAAATTCAAAACAGAAGCTGAAATTTAACATGAATCAACTTCAAACACATCTTGAAACATTCCAAAAGGTCTCACATCAATATCATTAACCAAAAGCATTTCATGATCAATTGAAGTTCAACGCAATTTTAAAGCTCAAATGTGATCAACCAGAATGAAAAATCTCAATTAAATGAGAAATGATTCAAATAATTCCAAGAAAATTCATGCTCATTCACGACATTCATAACATGCATCACACAAAAAATCAGGACAATTGGAGATTATTTGGCATGGCAAACACATCACATAATTTGAACATCCAAAGGTGTGACACAAATTGTCACACCAACTTAGAACAATCATAAAACAGAATTGGCAATTGATAAAAATACCAAATCAACACCAAAATGTCAAGTAATGTGTCTAGTTTCATCATGCAAATTTTCAGAATCATTGGATCAAAGACCAGCATTTCACAAATGTATAAGCATGGCAAGGTCAAATAAGCGTACATGTTCAAACATTCTAGCACAAATAATTATCCAGGCAAGCACAACTTGTGAAAATATGTTGATAAAAAACTAGAGAGAATCAGGATCATGATGCAAAAAACCTGGTAATTTTGGGATTAATTTTCAAATTGATATGAATTTTTTAAGATGAGAAAAAATTAAAAATTAACATGAAACATAGCATATGAAATGTATGGATGGAAATGAGAAAATAGAATGAAACATTTAAAAATGGTTGGCACGGAGGATCGAACTAGGGACGAATTCAAAAGCTGGCGCCAAACAAATGAAACACAGCGTTTCATTAATCCCAGTGGCAAGGTCAAAGCTGACGCGTTCCAGTCAAACGCGTGTGAACCAATTATATTGCCAAACAAGCGAGGACGTGGACCAATCACACATGAACCCTAGACTAACACATGCAGGCGCAGGAAACTGTTCTCAAAAGATCAAAAGCGTTGCCTAATCAAGAACATCGTCTTCTTCATCGCGCGCACATGAACAGTAACATCTCATCAAGAACAAAATCTCCAGAAATCACAATTAAAGACATCAAAATGTAGCATATTCAATGTAGATCACGAATCAATGAACATTTAAACATGAATCAAACACATCAAAGAGAATCGAGCAAATCAAATTTCATGCATGGAACTTTAATCTACCATAACTCATTCAATATTGCACTAAAATTCGCGATTCAAATCTCAGAATCATCAGCACATCGAGATCTATAACATCATAGCAAAGGATTTCAAAAATAAGAGATGCGAATTGTAACCTCTTGAAGTGCAGATCCTTTGAATCGTGTTATCCAGGCCTTGTGATGCTCCAAAAGTCTTCTATGATACTTGTACAGGTGATTGGAAGAAAGATTGAAGCTCAATTGTGCTTGCATTCAACAGAATTTGAAATCACCATAGATATCCAAAGCTTCGAGCATGCTTCCATATGGCACTGATTCTCTTGGTTCCACGTGCAAATCTTCTCAATAATACCTTAGGATCAAGAATCCAGCAATGAAATGTGCTTTGATGTGAAGAAATTTGAAGAAAATTTGAGAGAATTTTTTTTGAGAATTTGGATCTAGATCTGAAATTTTTGTTGTTAATGCTGAAAACAGTTAGGTTTTAGTTTATATATGCAATGCTAATCATGCTCTAATCAGGTTTAAGCCAATTGGTAAGTGAAATTAACCAAAATGAGGTGTATGTGCAAATTTGCTTTTCACCCTTATCCATGAAGTGCCTGTATGAACAGTGCACGAATTTGGTTCAATTTCACTTAAAATTTGATTTTGGAGCCAATGGTGGTGGGAAAAAGTTCAAGCCATGCACCAAATTTGAATTTCAAGATTTCCCTCCAAAAAACCAAAGAATTACCAACTGATCATATGAATATAATTTGTGTAATGCAATTCATGATTTGGAAACTAGAGGTCAAATGGAGAAAAATGCAAAAAGAGCCATCTATTTTGGAGCTTTGGTTGAGAAGTTATGCTCATTTGAATCTTCAAGTACACTTTGCCATGTTTTGATCATATCTCCTTAACCACACATGAGAAATTGATGATCTTGGACTTTTCAGAAATGGGAGAGGAAGATCTACAACTTTCATGTTCAACAAAATTTCATTTTAAGCTTTATTGATGATGTAATTTGAAGTTGAAGTTGGTCTAAAACCTTTCTATTTTTGGCAAATTCAAATTATAGGTCACTTTCTATTTTTGGAAAGTTTTGACCTGACATTAAATTCTTCAATGTGAGTGTTTGAAATGTCAAATGAGACTTGTTTGAACATGAATGAAGTATTTCTAATCACTTCCCACCTCCAAATCCACAGTTGACTTTGCAGTTGACTTTCTAGGTCTTTAGATGATTGGGAAATGTTCTGATGAAGTTCAAGCCTCTACCACTTGGGATTTTGCTTCAAAATGATATCATAGCTCATATGAACCCTTGTGAATGATTATGGGGTCCAAATTCTCAAGAATGGCCACCATCTATTGCTCAATGAATGCTTTGAATTGCCTTGACTGTTGATTACTTCATCTGCAAGACAAAGGTTAGATGACATATTTTTGTACTTTTGGTTAGTGATAAAAAGAAAAGCAATGATATACAAATGCAAGGAATGCTTGGTGATCAAGAACCACTCTCAAAAAGATGACCCTCCCACAGGGAAGGAGGCAAGGTATCCAATGATCCTTGAGGCAATGAAATGACATGAGGGATCCTATGGACAAAATTGGGGTTTTACAGATGCCCCTATTTAAGGTCATTCTAGCCGGAGAAGTGAAGTTTAGAAATCTTCATCTCGACACGGTAGAATGGGCTTAAATAACAGTAATTAGACAAATTTTGGTCCCTAAGAGACCTCATGATGAAAATGTATGCATGCAAAAGAAACAAAACTCTGTCGGGAATATGGGTCCACAAAGAAAAGACGATCCATCGGAGTAATACACTCACCAGGAACAGAGACTCTAACAGGACTCTCATGGGGAAAAGGAAAAAAGAATGCTTGAGCAGGACACGACTCTGAATTAGGGTAAACAAGAACTAGACACAGCGTGAGCAGGACACGACTGGACTAGAGACCTCACTAGGGAGTAAAGGGCTCAAACTGGGGAAAAGAAGAAAATTCCAAAGGGACAAATCCAATGGAAAGCCTCAAACTGACTCAAACTATCCACGAAGGATACTTCGGATAAAAATCCGGACTCAGACCAGGGAAAAAGATTCACAAAGAACCTCCCTGTCGGAGAAAAAATTGCATATATTGGGGAAAATGCCAATATAGCACAAGGTTAAAAATCACAACGGAAACTCCACTAGGGAACGTCTAACAAAGAGACTCTCCTGGAGAAGCAACAAAGAAAAGAGGTGTTACCGGTTACTGGGTAACAAACTCAAAGAGACATGTGGTCTAAACACCGGTTACTGGGTGAAAGAACCACAAGCTCAGGAAGAATGAATATCTAAGACCGGTATAAGTGTGAGAGATATCAATCAACCAAACATCTGAGAAAGTCCTGAAAAAGGTACATCAACTCAGGAAAATCTGACTCCACAGGGGACCAAAGTCATAATAGGGAGTAGAAAGGAAGGAACACTAGGGATACCGGTTACTGGGTATATAATAGGTGAGCAACCATAGCGTGAATTGGTATATATGCCAAAACACTCATCATCCGAAAGGAGGGCTTGAAAAAGCAAATCGACTTATAGGATGGACATTCGAATCCGCAACGGGAAAACGAATCTTACTCAGCTGGGGACAAAACCCAAAGAGCGCATGAGATATAATATCCATTACCGTCAGAACATGGATAATATACTCGCATGAGATATATTATCTATTACCGTCAGAACGTAGACAATATACTCGCATGGAAGGAACACCAGGGATACCGGTTACTGGGTATATAATAGGTGACCTACCGAAAACGTGAATTGGTATATATGCCAAAACACTCATCATCTTGGAGAGAGAAAACGCAAACTTATCAAAGGATGGATATTCGATTCTACAAAGAATACGAATCTTACTCCGCTGGGGAAAATCAACAAAGGATTCCAACCAAAGAGCGAATGAGATATATTATTCATTACCGTCAGAACGTGAATAATACACTCGAAAAGGAAGAGACACCAGAGATACCGGTTACTGGGTATATAATAGGTGGCCAACCAAAAAGAGAAACAAACGTTACCAACAACAACAGGGTAAACGAAAGATAACTCACAGGGGATAAATTGCAAGCATCCGGCAATTATCCAAGAGAACAACAAATATTCGATTCCATAAAGGAATAACGAATCTTACTCGACTGGGGAAACACAACAGGCTTCGACTGAAGAGTGCATGAGATATATTATCCACAACCGGTTATTGGGTTAATAAAGGATAAATCGACCGAAAAGAAAGGCATCGGGAAGAAATCACTGGCAAACGGTGAAAGGACCCACTAAGGATAAAATTGCTAGCATCCGGCAATTATCCAGAAGACTTGCTGGGGATACAATTGCTAGCATACGGCAATTACCCAGAAGCAAGGGGGGAATATCAACATCGAATATTGAATGAAGATAAACACGACGAGTAACCATCATCGGTTAGGATGAACAACAAGGTTAACTCTGCAAATGGGAGAAATTAGGGTTTACAACTACCGAATACGGGGTAGAAAACCAAAAGCTCTGGCTGAGGATAAAATTGCTAGCATCCGGCAATTATCCACAAGACAGCACAGACTCCGCTAGGGAGATAACAACAACATAGGATTTACAACTACCGAATACTGGGTAGAAGACCACAACATCCACCATCAACTAGAATGAACCACAAAGGTTACCTCTGCTAGGGGAAAAGAGATAGGACTTACAACCACCGAATACTAGGTAGTAGCCAACAACTCTGATGAGGATCAAAAGTAGGGTTTACATCTACCGAATACGGGGTACAAAACCAAAACGTCCGCGTGGGAATGAAAGAATCACAATTCCGCACGGGAAACAAAATAGGGTTTATAACAAACCACAAACTGCTGAGGAGCAAGCAAAAACTAGGATTTACAACTACCGACTACTGGGTAGAAAACCAACGACTCTTGCCGAGGAATAAAAGGTATATAACCACAAATTCCGCCAAGAGGAAAAGGAACATAGGACTTATAACTACCGGTATAAGGGTAGAGGCCCAAAAGATTTCGCTGGGGATAAAAAGAATTATTGCCGGTTACTGGGCAATTCATTCATTTATTCCACAGAGAAGTACAAGAAACAGTTGAAAAAATACCAATTCAGGATCAAACCAAAAAGGCAAGCTGAATCAAAACTCGTCCTAATGAGGATATAAATCAATAGGAAAATTCATCCCAATATATGTGTTGGGAGGAAACGGAAAAAACCGTCATCCACGAGGATATATCTCAGTGGGGAATTGCAGAAGGAAAGACAGACACTTTCTGCTTATGGGGTTGACTCTATATTGAGAGATTAAACACCCGACATCTGGTTGGAAAGATCTACTAGAGAGATCTATATCACCCATTAGCAGGAGACAACAAACAAAACATATATGGCAAAAAATGCAACATGAATATCTGAATGTTTATGAGTATGCATGAATATGCGTAATTTATGTTTGATGAATGCTGACAAAACAGACATATCTAACACAAACAGGCCCAGGAATCAAACGCCCGGTACCATACTTCCAGAGGGAAACACCAAGAAATCCAACTGGAGAGCCAATCTGCTGGAGATCTACATGCTAAAAAGCAAAGATCTGCGGGGAGGCAAAAGATCAGAGATATCAAAGAAATCACAAAATCTCTGAGTGATGGATCAACAATCAACCCAACTGGAGAACAAAAGCTCACAACAGGCAACAACTGCCACAAAAGCAAATCTGTTAGGGAAATGGAGAAATCCCAAGATATCTGCAGGGAGTCCTCAGTATCAACTGGGACACAAAAGTTCACTGCACAAGTAAGAACTGCTGAAGAGAACAGAATACAAGTAGAATCTAGCCGCACAAGCAACTCTACTGGGAATACTGTCAGCCACTCCATTGGAGATAGATCCACTGAGGGAAAATAGATCACACAAGTAGATTCTGCAACAAGCCACTCTACTAGGGATCAAAAGCATCAGGAAATCAACCAAATCTATGGATGATAGATCACCAACCGACCCATTGGAATACTGTCAGCCACTGCATTGAAGATACATCCACTGAGGGAAAATAGATCACACAAGTAGATTCTGCAACAAGCCACTCTACTGGGGATCAAAAGCATCAGGAAATCAACCAAATCTATGGATGATAGATCACCAACCGACCCAACTGGGGAAACAAGTTCTGGCGGGGATTCCATAGGGAAACATCACAGATACAATCCATCATACCATAAATCTACTGGTGGCTTCACTGGGGATGAGGAGGAGAGCTGGGGATCAACCACCAAATGTTGAACCTTCCCAGAGGAAACTAAAAACCGCTGAGGAGGAAATAATCACTGCTCCGCTGAAGGGAAAAGAGGTGAAAACCTCAACAAGCACCCTGATGGGGAGAGGTAGCACAGATGAAGTATATCATATCAACAACTCTGCCAGCGACTGTGCTGAGGAAAATGATGAAGTACCGGGATGTCAACCCAACCACCACTGAATCTTCTAAAGGAAAGCAACCATGCTGAGGAGTAAATACTGTTGGAGAGGACCATGAAGTCCTAACAAACACTCTGCTTAGGGAACAGGATCTCCACAGAAGCTCTGCTTAGGGAACAACCCCAACAACAAAAATCTGGAGAAAGAGGATACAACCAAGCCAGGAACATGAACAAATGTCTTACCTGTTGGAAATCATGCCACCCTCGGGAGAGCACTATGAAATTCTTAGGTATCCTTTCATCGTTGTGAATGTTCACTTTGTTTAAAACAACAATTTTTTTTGAAAAATTTATTTGTTTAAAACAATGACACTTTATCAATTAAAACATGCAAAACCTTTGTTGAATTGAAACAAATAAGAGTGCAAATAATTGGATAAAAACTCAAATTGATTTGATGGAATGGTAGCCTGCAAATGGCAAGACTCCATAGATCTGTACAAATTTGAAATCAGTGATATATATTGGAAGAGGGCTACATTGAACATAATGATCCTTTCTCTACCAATTTGAATCTCGATGTATTCGAAGCTTCAGTCGACGACGAATCGAAAATCTCTGATGAAAAGACAGTTGTGGAACAGAAAGTCTTGTCAGGATGCAGTTACTTGCCATATCCCTAATTTTTGCCTAGATTGCCCCAAGATGAGGTACTCAATCTAGCGGGATGCAAATTCACTTTTTTTTCATGTCTCTAAGTTTTGCCTGGATCGCCCTTTCGAGTTCTCCACCGAGACGCTCATTTTTTGCCTAAGCCGCCCTTTCGGGTTTCCAACTTAGCGAGCTATTCTGTTTTTCTTTTGCATACTTTTTTTTTAGGCAAAGTATTTCTTGACTGCATCTGAATTCACAGGACGAGTGAAATCCTCCCCATCCATTGTTGTAAGCATCAAAGCTCCGCCTGAAAAGGCTCTCTTAACAACATATGGACCCTCATAGTTTGGAGTCCACTTGTCCCTGGAATCGGGCGCGAAAGACAAGACTTTCTTGAGCACGAGGTCACCTTCTCGGAACACACGAGGTTTGACCTTCTTATCGAATGCTTTCTTCATTCTCTACTGATATAACTGACCATGGCACATGGTAGTCAATCGCTTCTCTTCAATCAAATTCAGTTGGTCATAACGACTCTGAATCCATTCAGCATCAGTCAACTTGGCTTCCATCAAGACTCTCATTGATGGGATCTCCACCTCTACTGGGAGAACAGCCTCCATGCCGTAAACAAGAGAAAAAGGGTTTGCCCCTGTTGAAGTGCGGACAAATGTACGATAACCATGCAAAGAAAATGGCAGCATCTCATGCCAATCTTTGTACGTAACTGTCATCTTCTGGATAATCTTCTTGATATTCTTATTAGCAGCTTCAACAGCCCCATTCATCTTTGGTCTATAAGGAGAGGAGTTATGGTGTGCAATCTTGAACTCGGCGCACAACTCATCCATCATCTTATTATTTAGATTAGATCCATTATCAGTAATGATCTTATCTGGCACACCATAATGGCAAATCAGCTGATTCTTGATAAACTTCACGACCACCTGCCTGGTCACATTCGCATACGAAGCGGCTTCAACCCACTTGGTGAAGTAATCAATTGCTACGAGAATAAACCTGTGTCCATTGGACGCCTTCGATTCAATCATGCCGATCATGTCAATTCCCCACATAGAGAAAGGCCATGGTGATGAAATCACATTCAGAAGTGTCGGAGGAATATGAATCTTATCCGCATAAATCTGACACCTGTGGCATTTCTTCACATATTTGCAGCAGTCAGACTCCATTGTCAGCCAATAGTAGCCTGCTCTCAATATCTTTCTAGCCATGGCATGTCCATTGGAATGAGTACCAAATGAACCCT
Source organism: Lathyrus oleraceus (assembly GCF_024323335.1). NCBI lineage: Eukaryota > Viridiplantae > Streptophyta > Magnoliopsida > Fabales > Fabaceae > Lathyrus > Lathyrus oleraceus. The sequence continues at coordinate 443,572,796 of NC_066581.1, forward strand.
CATGGACCTCAGTCATCAACATGTTTGCTTCGTGTCTATCTACGCATCTGAGCAAAATCATGTCAAAATTTCTCTTATACAGCACTTCACCACTGAGGTAGAAACTGCCTCACAACCTTCTCAAAGTTTTCCTATCTTTCACAGATGCCCCAGGCGGGTCGACCTGGTTCTGAAGGAAATTCTTGATATCAAAATACCAAGGCTTGTCATCATTGACTTCTTCCAATACAAACACGTGAGCTGGTCTATCCAAGCGCATCACGGTGATATTGAGAACTTCATTCCAATACTTGACTACAATCATTGAAGCGAGCGTAGCAAGTGCATCTGCCATCCGATTATCCTATCGAGGAATATGATGAAAGTCAACTTCGGTAAAGATGTTGAAATCCTCCTCGCATAATCTTTGTACGGAATGAGACCTGGCTGATTCGTCTCCCATTCACCCTTGATCTGATTGACAACTAGGGCCGAATCACCATATACATCAAGATGCTTGATTCTCAAATTGATACATTCTTCCAATCCCATAATACAGGCCTCATACTCAGCCATATTATTCGTGCATTTGAAAGTTAGCCTTGTTGTAAAAGGAATATGCGTGCCATGAGGAGTAATGATTACTGCCCCAATACCATTTCCATACTGATTCACAGCGCCATCAAACACCATCGTCCATCTGGAACCAGGTTCCGGACCTTCATCAAGTGTAGGCTCATCACAATCTTTCATTTTCAAATACAGAATCTCCTCATCTGGGAAGTCGTACTGAACAGACTGATGATCTTCAATCGGCTGGTGCGCTAAATGGTCATCCAAGATACTACCTTTGATAGCTTTCTTAGCTCGATACTCGATATCATACTCAGTCAACAACATCTGCCAACGGGCAATCCTCCCAGTTAAAGCAGGCTTCTCGAAAATATACTTGATTGGATCCATTCTGGATATCAACCAAGTTGTATGATTTATCATGTACTGGCGTAAGCGCTTAGCAGCCCAAGTCAAAGCACAACACGTCTTCTCAAGCATGGAGTACCGAGACTCACAATCAGTAAACTTCTTACTAAGGTAGTAGATAACAGATTCTTTCTTCCCTGATTCGTCTTGTTGACCGAGTACACAACCCATCGAGTCTTCAAGAACAGTCAAATACATGATCAGAGGTCTTCCTTCCACAGGCGGAGACAAGATCGGAGGTTCAGACAGATACTCTTTGATACTGTCGAAAGCTTTCTAGCAATCCTCGGTCCAATCATGAGATTGATCTTCCTGGAGGAGCTTGAATATTGGCGCACATGTGGCAGTCATGTGGGATATAAATCTGGAAATATAATTCAAGCGACCAAGAAACCCTCGGACTTGCTTTTCAGTTTTGGGTGCAGGCATCTCTTGTATTGCTTTGACCTTTGCAGGATCAACTTTAATACCTCTCTCGCTGACAACAAAACCCAACAACTTGCCGGAACGGACTCCAAATGTACATTTGTTCGGATTCAGACGAAGCCTAAACTTCCTCAAATGCTGAAAAAGCTTCAACAAATGCTCAACATGTTCAACTTCCGTTCGGGACTTAGTAATCATATCGTCGACATAGACCTCTATCTCCTTGTGCATCATATCATGAAACAAGGTAGTCATAGCTCGTTGATACGTGGCTCCGGCGTTCTTCAGACCGAAGGGCATCACTCGATAACAGAATGTTCCCCAAGGTGTGATGAATGTTGTCTTCTCCATATCTTCGGGTGCCATCTTGATTTGATTATATCCGGAAAATCCGTCCATAAACGAAAAGACTTTGAATTTAGCTGTATTGTCTACCAACATGTCAATGTGTGGTGAAGGAAAATCATCTTTAGGACTAGCCTTATTCAAATCTCTGTAATCAACACACATACGGACTTTTCCGTCCTTCTTAGGCATAGGCACAATATTGGCCACCCATTGAGGATATGTAGAAGTCACCAGAAACCCCGCATCAATTTGCTTCTGAACTTCCTCTTTGATCTTCACTGCCAAATCTGGATGAGTTCTTCTGAGCTTCTGCTTCACAGGCACGCACTCAGGTTTCAAGGGCAAGAAATGTTGCACAATATATGTAGCAGACTGATCAACCCCTTCTTGACAAACTCTTCAAGGAGTGCCCCAATCCTCACCATACGAACACAATCTTCAGACCCCAAGTTGACTGTTTCCAGATCTTCGAGGTGCGGTTGAATGATCTTCTTCTCGTGCTCAAGGAGACGGGTAATCTCATCAGGAATCCCTTCAACATGATCTTCCTCTGCCTCGAATACAGGGAATTCAAAATTGGGAGATGGCGTTGGATCATTATGTTCAATGGGTTTTAGAATCAACCTGCATAATGATTTTGGATAATAAAAAGCTTTAGAATTTAAACAAACAAATCAATATGCAGATGAAAAGATTGTTTTTATTCTTGTTTTTAGGGTTTTTTTTTTTATCACTGATTTCTTGCAAAAGCAAAAAGTGAAAACAAATGGAAAAACAAATGTTTAACAATGCATTAATTGAATGAAAATATCATTGTATAAATGCTGCCAACAATGTCATCACTTCTCCTTTGGCATGGGATAAGGGTTTTTGAACAAAGTGAACAAATTACGCTGACTTATGAATGATCGTAGGAACATCCACAGCGACCCAATTATGGAAGACACCACCAGGGATAACGAAGTTGCTCAAATCCTCTACATCCTCTTCCAGAATAGCAGCAGCTTCCTCAGCCTGATCAGCATGGATGAAACCTCCACTCTTGAATAGCCCTTGCTCATCAAATGCCCCAGAAGAACATCCAATGCCGGCCCGGGACTTGTTGTCTTCAAGCTCAATCATCTTTCCTAAACCAGCAATTGCACCACATTCAATGGCCAGTTTCGCATCACGATAGGAAGCAAATGAAGGAGACTTCTTCTCAATCGGCTCAGCAATAGACAAAGCTTGGAAAGGCGTTCCAACTTCATCCTCAGCATCAATATATGAGAAAGAAGACAAGTGGCTTACCAGGAGAACCTTTTCTCCCCCTACCACGGCCAGTTTCTTATTCTTGACGAATTTCAGCTTCTGGTGTAGGGTGGATATCACGGCGCCAGCCTCGTGAATCCATGGTCTACCAAGGAGACAGCTATAAGATGGGTGGATATCCATAACCTGGAATGTAACTTGGAAATCACTTGGTCCAATCTTGATTGGGAGATCAACTTCCCCAATCACGGTCTTACGCGACCCATCAAAAGCTTTCACAACGACACCACTCTGCCTCATGGGAGGCCCCTGATATGACAATCTCGAAAGAGTGGTCTTCGGCAATACATTCAAAGATGACACAGTGTCCACCAGTACGTTGGACATGCGTCGGTCTTGCAATTCATGGAAATATGTAAAGCCATGTTGTGGTCTCTTCCCTCCTCAGGGAGATCAGCGTCACAGAAACTCAAAGTGTTGCAAGCCGTAATGTTTGCAACTATACTGTCAAACTGTTCAATTGTGACGTCATGATCGACATAAGCTACGTCCAATACTTTCTGCAGAGCCTCCCTATGGGGTTCTGAATTCAGAAGCAAAGATAGCACGGAGATCTTGGACGGCGTTTGTAGAAGTTGGTCTACAACGTTGTACTCACTCTTCTTGATGAGCCTCAGCATCTCATCACATTCTTCATTCACAATGCCACTCGGGCCAACAGAAGAAGCAGGAGTCTTTTGTACAGAGGAAGGTTTGGCAACAGGTGCCAGATTCGGAACATTCATTGCAGTCCCGACCGGACGCTCAGCAGAATCAGAAACAACATGAGGCTTCGGGGGTGCAAAAAACACACGACCACTACGGGTCAACCCGCTCACATCAGCAATATTTACCACGGAGGTTGAAGGAAACGACACTTCTTTCCCATCTTCCACAGCAACGGGATTATATCGGAAAGGAATAGCTCTATCCGAAGAATAAGGCACAGGGCCTGCAGGCTTGATTACCAGAGAAGGAGAGACCTTCGGCTTGCTACCATCATAACGGATGACAACAGGCTCGGGCAATTTGAACACAGGAGAAATCACATTCACTTCTGGTTCGTCTTCATCAACATTTCTGTTCTGAAGGATCTCAATGGTACCATCATCCAACAGCTCTTGAAGCTCTCTTCGCACTTGGCGGCAACCCAATCTATTGACGGAGCAGATACGACATCTGTCATGGTCGTGCTCCATATGACTGTAATTACACAGCAAACGATGCAACTCGACCAATGACTGTCGAATATGGCTTACATATTTGACCTTATATTTACCAGGGCAACCCTGGACCATGTTAACCGACTTCCCATGCTCGGGCAATGGGTTCTTCGTAACATTGGGGCCTGAGTCCTCAAAGCTCAGAATGCTGCATCTCATAAGGTCTTGAACCTTAGTCTTCAACGGATAGCAGTTCTCGATATTGTGTCCCGGAGCACCGGAATGATAAACACAATGTTGATCTGGCTTGTACCACCACTGCGGGTTAGCAGGCACAACCGGAGGATCCCTCGGGGTAATCAGTTTCCGCTCTATTAAAGAGGGATATAGCTCAGCATATGACATAGGAATAGGATCGAAAGTGATCTTCTTCCTATCATAATTCACATTATCTTGATTACTGGTGCTGCCACGAGGCTGGTAAGCCTGTTGTTGTGGACGATGCTACTGATACTGAGGTTGCTGCTGATTATGCTGATGTTGCTGATGCTGATAATTGTCTCTGAAGACAGGTGCTACACTAGCCACCTGGTGCTGATGACGCACTGGCTTCCTCCTATCAGAGGGTCTTCTAGGTTTAACATGGGATTGCACAGCATGCGCCTCCCCATCTTTCTTCTTAAACGCCCCATATCGTTTAGAAGAGCCTTCATCTTTAGATAATCGTCCTTCCCGGACACCTTCCTCCAAACGCATCCCCATGTTCACCATCTCGGTGAAATCAGAGGGAGCACTAGCGACCATCCGCTCATAATAAAATGAACTAAGAGTCT